>NC_044196.1:33829515-34429515 GCF_900880675.1 Sparus aurata | reverse complement strand
ACCGCTTTGCTGTGCCCTAAATCCACAACAGAGCCTAATTCCTCTTTAATCTAATGAGCGGTAAAGGTGCACTTACCCAGGTTCAGGATACCACAGATCTGAGTGTCGCATCACAACACAAGTAGCTGAGGTTCTCCTCACTATGCGGTGACGCAATGCATTGTTATCACAAACTTGCCAAAAGAGTCTTACGTCACGGCAGACTTGGCGAGCAGATAACAGATATCTTCCTGTCACTTACAGATTGTGCTTGAGGCGACATTTTCAGGTCGAGCTGTTTGAGAGGATGCTGTCAGGAGATGCTGGGGAGGAGGAGGTGGCCGGAGCCTCGACGTGACAGCAAACTAGGGACGGACGGGGGCGTCCCTGAAGAGCGAGGCGGCCGGCTTCCTCCCACTAACTCATTCAGAGAGACTTCAGCCACAGTCGGGCTAAATGTTACGAGCTCACTGTTCCTGACGAGGGAGGAGCATGCAGAAAGTCCATTTTTATGATCAGAGAAATCATTTATGGTATCTGATTGGGTTTGATAGTCACAGTTGCTCAGGTGCAGCAGATCAAGCACTCCCTGTTCACAGGTCAACCATCGGACCAATCACAGGCTCTGATTCAGCGCTCTGATTCTGTCTGCTGGCAGGATTCTTCTCACACGTTTACCTGCAGCGTCTCAGCATTAGTAACGAGGCCTGAACACTTTGTATTAACTGCAGGATGTGGTGGAATACAAAGATTCATTAGCTGTATTAAATTACAGTAAATTAAAAACTAACTGCATGTTAGCTGTTAATCTTTGTACGATATTCAGTGTGCTAACATATAAGAAAATAAGAAATGCAGCAAATCAACAATTAGATTTAAATTCTCAATTACTCAATTAGTTGTTTGGTCTATAAAATTCCAAGATCTCGTCTGTAAATGTCTGTAAAGAAATTGAGTTTACTGTCATAAAGTAGGAAAGAAACCAGAAAATATTCACACATCAGAAGTGTGAAAAGAATATTTTTACTTATTTTTCTATAAAAAAACAACAACAAACTATCCTATTAAATAAATTCATCTTTGCAGCTCTAATGACAAATTATCGAAAATGTCGTTTCAACTCCGGTGTTATGTTCTAGTAAAATGAAACAATCCAGTTCCCGATGATGGAATAATAATTGGGATATTAAAAAGTGACCGGAATAATTACCCTTATTACCCGAGCCATTATCAAGCCAAACAAAAACAGGCTGCGCTCGGTGCCTCGCTTCTACATTCACCCGCTCTAGAATTAAGTCAGGAACTGCAATGAACAGATCAAATTATTATGCACCTCTCACAGAAATCAGTTCTATCAGAGGAAACAATAACCTAAGGACAATTAAATGTTCAGAAGCTTGTTAGCCGTACAACAAATACAGCAAGTGAAGAAAAACCGAGGATACTGGAACCACAAATGCATCGCGACGGTTTGAAGACAAACGCCTGTTACTATGCGCTCTAGATTCAAATCGACAGTTGAGCAGAAAAAGTTAAAAATATATAAAAAAGGTGAGAAAGTAAGAGTTAACCCTCGGCTGCATTCTGTCACACTGCAGCAAACAGCTGGCAAAGCTGCTTCACGTAACATTCACTGCAACGCTCTCCGAGTTTACAGTGAAAAACCTGCTGAAAACAAACTCAGTTTGTTGTTACTGACAATAGGAATTTCCCAGGATTAGTCACACTAGTGCACCTCTGACTACACCAACATATGGCACCTAACTTCACCACAGTAAGTGTATTCCCACGCAAATACGGCTAATGACAATCTTATATTACTGAGAACAACAACACCCAGAGAAATAAATCATGACAAACGCTGATTCTACGTCTCTGCACCTGATCAGAAAGAAAACGGCACACATGTCAGATTGGGAACACGACCATATGTAGGTGACCACATGTAAGGCAAGGATCAAGTATGTGGCATTACTTAATGTGCTGTTCTATAAATGACTCGGCTATCCAGCTGGGATCAGTGGCTGGCATTGCGCCGCTGTCACCACCACCATCTCTCCAACCCACGCATGTCTGAGCATGGGGGCCTCTCCTCAAAAGTCAAATGTCAGATGTTATCCATCCCCACTTATAGAGAAGGGCCCTGCCTGCGCAACATCGGGGGCTCGGAGGCCCGGGTTCTTCGCTGGCGACGGAAAAACACCATTACTGAGCTCGCTGCACTTCAGAGCGTGTCACGATCGCACCATGACGACCATATTACTGACCCTTTATTCATTTTATATCCAACCGAGGGGTCGCTCCGGTGCAAGCCATGAGTCAGAAGACGACTGAAGAGCAAAATAGGAGCCTTTTATCAGGCAATGATTATATAATATTATATATTTAACTGTAGTAGCAGTAGATTTATGAGTTATGCATAAAAATGAGCTGAAAACAGTTTATGATCAACTGAATCAGCAGCCGTTTCTCCATCGTTTAAAGTGTCGGAGAAGAAATTCAAACTCAGAATTTGAATATTTAAAAATATCGGAGGTGAAAATATAAACTCAGAACTCATCTGTTGTTTCCATAACTGAATAAAATAAGCTGTTCTCAGAGGAAATATGTATGAAATTGTGTTTATTCAGTTTATTCTGCTTAAAATGTTTTCCCCAAAACTACCTGCTGCACTTTTAAGTAGTTTTAAAGCCAAAGTGCTCCAATTTTACAAGTTCCAGGTTCTTAACACATAATCTTCTGTGGCATTAAACTAAATGTCAAAGCAGGAACTCTGACTTTGTAAACTTGGGCTTTTTTTAATTTATTATTTACTTTATTTTTCTGCCATTTTATACACCAAAGATCAATCGACATCATATAAAAGCGTTGGCTGTAGCTGCGTGGCTGATAACTACAGCGAATATTAAAAAAAAGAAATCACAACCACAAAATCTGACAAAATAATCAGGATTATCACTCGAGTCACAACATAATCCTCATTATATTTCTGTGAGGGATAAAAAAAATAGAATAAAACATGATTCAAAAAAAGAATTACGCAACTTCTCCCGCTTCAGCCGATTAAACTCTTATGAGTAATTACTATGTTGCTGCTGCTGCTGCTGCTGCTGCTGCTGCGTTCAGGAGCATTATGATAATGCGTTTGGAAAACAGGTGGATGCAAAAGCACTTATGATAAGTTGGACTGACACCTTGTCGCGCGGCAAACTAGGCAGCTGAAAACAAATGACTTCACGCCTATAGCCTGCAGTTATTTTGGAGCGCTGCTTTGTACACAGCCAGCGTCCGTGTTGTCATAATACTGATGCATTCCCAAAACACAGACTTCTGGAAACCTGATGAATGAATAATGAGTTAAATTACTTTGTTGATCTCAGCATGGGGTTTGAGAGTGAGCCCTTGAAACTGGGCTCTCAGATTCCCTGACAGCCTCTGTAATGACTAATCAATACATTTTAACCTGATTAAGACCACAGAAGAGCAACAAGGAGCAGAGAGGAGCAGAGAGGAGCAGAGAGGAGCAGAGAGGAGAGGAGAGGAGCAGAGAGGAGCAGAGAGGAGCAGAGAGGAGAGGAGGGAGGCTCTGGAACTACAGTATGGAGATGTGTAGTACGATGGCATCTCCTCTGCGTGGTGACAAAGGAAGAAGTAGCTTCAGATCTGTACAACACAGCAGGCCAAGACTCCCAGTGATATTGTTAAATCTCTTCCACACCCATACTTGTCATATGTATTTTTCATTACCCTTCAAGTTGGTGGAGACTGGAGGGGGATGATCTCTTGAAATATTCATTACAAAAGCACCCAAGACACGGTGCGACTCTCTTTTAACACTCCACCCCATCGCCCAGCCAAAATGTAACACAACTGGTTCGTCTGTACAGGAAATAAACGCTTGGCCGTTATGATTTTCTGCAGCAATTTTTGTCCCGTTTCAAATGTCACAAGCTAAGCCTCAGAAAGCAATGAAGTGGAACTATATTTGCGATGGAGCTTAGCGAGCCGGAGCTCCGGCTTCCCTTTAATACACTGTTATGATTCCACTCATGGGCTCCTGCCCTTTCCTACTTTCTCAACACGATCTTCATGTTTAATGATCACTGATGATCGAATCATTCCTACCGGCTGAACCCTACAGCAGCTAAGTCCTGGTAAATTACTCAACAATTCCCTCCTGTGCGTGCGCACACTGTGATCCCTGCACATGCCTGTTGTGATGTGCGTGGAGCTGGAGAGGAGGAATAATGGTCGCAACTAGTGCTGGATCCAAACCAGCCTGCACAAATAAACACAATCTGTCATCTTTGGTTTCACGGGAGGAAAAATGCTGATATTCTGAAGCAGAAACGAGCTTTAATTCTGCAAACTGAAGTGGAGTGCAGCCTTCAAGTCAGCATGAGATGTCAAATACATGAAACCATGAAACCAGGCAGGCTATATTGCTCCTACTCAAGTGTTCAAGGGGTAGGTCGAGTCGATTATGATCTTTATTGCATTCTTATGGTAGACTGCAAAGGTGGAATGTCAGACCTGTAAACACAGAAGGCAGGAAGAGCCAGCCCATATGGCAGGAGCTCTGCATGCACACGATGAACACCCACCCCCCCTTGAAAAAAAATAAATGTGAGATTACAAAACATAGGCGACATCAAGTGCTATTATGCAATGTTGGAAAAAACAAAAAAACGCTTGGTGATGCATGCAAAATGAGGGAGAAATCGCCTTTGGGTTGAGAGCAATGGTTGTGCAATATCTGCATGCATACTGTAAAAGCTGTGCAGTGTGTGTGTGTGTGTGTGTGTGTGTGTGTGCATCTGACTGGCTGACTGGATTATTCCCTGCTAATGAAAACAGTGTATGTACAGACAGGAGGCTGAATGTGACACATTTCCAGAGCATTAATAAGATAAAATACAGTTGCTCTTCAGCTGTAGAAGAAGTGGAGTTGCCCTCCTCACTTCCTAGTTGTCACAGCTCGGCTAACACCCTTCTTCTTCCTCCATGAGCACCACACACACACACACACACACACAGACGCACACAAACACACACACATTTCGACTACACTCGCTCCTGCTGTCGTGAATTCTTCCAAGTGTGAGGAGGTTCTGTTCGGCAGGGAGGGAGAGAGAGGAGCTGCGGCTGCGTGTCGTCTCTCAGCCTGCCATTAAAAAAAAACAAAAACACATTAACACTTACATTTCACCACCCTGTCCGTCGTAGATAACTTCGGTTCATCATTCGGCTTGTTTTCGGACATTTCCAGTGTGATATAATATTGAGATATAGCAGAAAATGAGAGTGGAAACGGTCCCTCGCGTTGCTCTCTGCCGAACAACTCTTGAGTCTATCCGAGGAAGGAGACCGCAGTGATCTCACTCGGTCCTATCAGCGGCCAAAAATACTTGCAACAGGGTTACAGTTTCACTGCTGCTGCTGGAGGAGCTGCTCCGTCTGATTTACTGTTACTCTGTATCAAGTTGTCTGAGCGCAGTGCGCACACTAACGTGCTGGAGGAGGACCCGCCCCCTCGACTCACACCGCCGCTTCCTATTGGCGGAGAGCGGGAGAGCACATTCACTTTTATCAAAGGGCTGCTGCTGTGTCAATCTGAGCGCGCAGGAATAACTCAGCAAACATTTGTCATCATAAAATAAATAAGATGAATAATCAGATCAGATATTAAAGATAAAAAACAACAACTGAAGTTTGACTCTATGCTCACAAATGCATGTATAATAATATAACAAAACAAAACAAAGAAAAAGCAAAACTGTAATTTAAAAATACAATTATTTCTCTGTATAGTGTATACATTATATCACTGTATATTTTATTGTATATATTTCCAGACTGTCTACTTTATTATTTAATATCTTATTTTATTGATTACTTTATTATGTCATTTATTTCATTATTGTCTACTTAATATTTTATTTATATCTTTATCTTTATCTCTTGTTTCCATTCACGCTGTATTTCTATTTCTCCTTTGCACGGAGCGCCTGTAACAAAAACAATTTCCCCCGGGGATCAATAAAGTATTCTGATTCTGATAGATAGATAGATAGATAGATAGATAGATAGATAGATAGATAGATAGATAGATAGATAGATAGATAGATAGCTTTATTAACAGTCATAGCAGCGATACAAGTACAAATACAATCAAAATGTAAGGAAAAATATAGAAATAATATTAAAAGTACTATACAAAATATGCAAAACAATAAAGTACTATATACAGTACAATGCTTAGATAAAATACTGAGGGAAATAAAATAAAATGCTGAGCGGGCCTTAAAGTGCAGTTTTGTTTACAGCCATAATAATTTAAATTTACATTTGCTTGAGCATTGTTTATGTGTGTAATAAAAGACATGTTTGGCACTTAATGTTTAGATTGGACGTGTGTTTAGGGGAATGTATTCTCAGTATGGAAGCCTGTTACAACCAAAAATAAAAAATGCTCATGTTTAGTTTTATTAACACACATTGAAACGTGCAGATATAGATGCAGCAGATGAAGCAGGACTCAACACTACTTTTGTTTTGTTTTTAATACTGTTATAAGGAAAAAGGGAGGTCCACACAGTAGAACTAATGATTTATTAAAGATAAAGCAGCAGAAGCGAACTGTGAGGTGTAAAGTCAGTAGTGAACGGTGGGTGTTGGGTGCAATGAAACTGTAAATTATGTAACATGAAGCGAAGCCAACGAAACATAATCACAACCCAAACAAAACCAAAACGGAGCCTTCATACTGCAACCACCCAGTTTATAAAGGCTTTAAACAGGTGACACAAACCCCTCAGCGAGGTGGGCCGGGTCGGACCATCAGGAAGAATCTGGACAGAGACGTTTGAACAAAATACAAATAAATCTACCTTGTAGATGTTAAACCAGATGAATGTTCTTTGGCAAGATGTTCTCAAACCGCTGAATTTGAACAGTCCTCATTTGCTAAGTGAACTTTTTTATGACACATTCTTATTTTGTCTTATTTATGAGATAGAAAATTAAAATCATTGGGGGGGGGGGAAAGTAAAAGCTGCAAGTGAAAATAAGACTTCATTTCATTTCATCAAGACTTTTTATAATCTATTTTTCTTTAACGGTCTGAAGTGAACTTCTGTACATCAGCGACACTCAGGAACTAATCTCATCCACCTCATTTTTAAAACTCTTTGCCTCCACTTCAGCTGCAGAAACACATCCTGAACTCTAAATTAGTTTAGTCTGGATTTTCACAGCTGGAGGGTGAAAACTGTCTCGGATTCTTCAGGAACTTTTTCTCCAGTGTCACCGTCAATATTCATGCTCCCGTTCAGATAAACCATTTCCATTTCACTGACTGCTTGTCAGCACCATCCTCAGGACAACTTTTGCACATTCAGCCTTGCTCATTTACACCCATGATAACATTATTTACACCTCATAATCATATTATTTGCATCCATGTCACCAGTTACGGGTCGCTGGTTTTGAAAGCTTTATTTGCCTCCCGTAGAGGATTTGTGTTGTTCAGTGACCACGCTGCAGATCTACGAGGACTGGTTTCTTTGTGGTGAGATCAGAACAGTCATACAGAGAATATGAGTGAAAGTGCTCGGGTCTGCATGCACGGGAACACAATGATCCGTCTCTGGTGAGTCACCAGGTGCACCGGCGCCGGCAATTTGCATGAAGCAGTCCTCAACTTTCACCTGCTCATTTTCTCAACAGTTGTAGATTCCAGTCGCCCCTTCGCTGCTCAAAGGAAGTAAATGGTGGCAAACTGCTATTAGTGAGACGCTGGTGTGGTATGAGTCAGTTGTTTGACAGGTGGGGGCAGTTAATGAAGCCCAGAGTTTCACATTTCTCTCAATGAGGGAGTGTGTGTGTGTGTGTGTGTGTGTGTGTGTGTGTGTGTGCACAGCGGGTCAGAACATCCCACGGCCTTTTATCTCAGCCTGTAGTGGAGACATTCACACCAGATCATTAGTTTAACACGCCTCAGGTTCTGGCGCTCTGCTCTGCAACAATCGCTCTGCAGACTTAATTAAACTCCGGTCAAGTCTGCAGCTCAGGTTCTTCACTTCCTGTCACCTGTTGCCCGCCTGACACCTGACTCTGACCTTTGAGTTTATTATTCGCTGTTTTGTTCGTGTCATTTTGGCAAACTCTGGTTTTTTATTGTTAATGTTTATTGTTCCTCTATATTTTAGTTTCAGGTCTTCCACTGGTGGTTTTAATTCCATACAGATGTATGAGCAACCTGTTATGATAAACATGATTATTAAACGGTAAATTTCTAGTTAATTAAACTTGTTTACTGACTGTGAACTGTTATAAAAATCAGTTGCATCTGAACAACTGAGAAGCGCCTCATAAATAGTTTAAAAAGCATCTTATTGTCCGTTAACAGTTCAATATTTTATTAACTAAAGTTTAATTAACTATAAATGTATTAATGTTTGTTATGACAAAGTGTTACCATTAAACAAAGTTACATATTGAGAAAGTACGGTGGCCCTGAGGGTCAAACACAGTCACATATTGTGTTTCCTGACATGTTGCTGTGTTTTGACCCTCTGGGCCACCGTACACTTCAGAAATGATCCACTAAAAGTTGATTTTCAACCTGAAAAATGTCATAATTACACAGCAGCAACCTTTTTTACATCCAACTGTCTATCTTCAGTTCTCCAGTGAAGGATCGTTCTATAAACATTGGATTTTTATGACTTTTTTAATCATAACTGCTCATCTTACGTACCGGGTCGGGCGGTGCCAGGACTGGCAACATGTTGACATCAAGTCGTGTCCGTGTCCAAATATAGTATAATCTGTTTTGGGACTTTTCCACCACATTAAAATTGAATTAAGTACATTTAATCCCACAGAGTGAATTACATGAAATAACTGCCATTCAGCTTCTGTTGGACACATTTTCATTTTATATTTTCTTGTTTTGTTTTTTGTTCCGGGGTTTTTTTTTTAAAGAATTTAAATCGAGGCTTCTTCCTTATTGCCTGAGTGAATAGTAGACTTAGTGTTCACTTCAATAAATATATATTTAAAAACAGAAGGGTGTCATTTCTCGGTCTACTTTGGCGTAGCAGGAAACTCCCTCTTATCTGAGCTCCTCCTGACAATAGCCGGGCTGTTTTCCATGTCACTGTGAAGTGAGACCGGCAGACAAACACAACTGTAACCATGAGCCAGACAGGTGAGCTGTTTTCTGTTGCTTTGCATTATTTATTCAGTATATTCGTTACAACGTACATTATTTCCGGGCTAATGAAACATGATTAATTGCTTTAATATGGGAGTGTTGCTGATTTATGGCTGTGTAGAAATGCTCAGAGCAACATTTAGGTTGATATTGGAAATATTGGTTTTGGCTGTTTCTTTTCTTCTTGTATGAATAAATCTTTTGCTGCCTTGATGTCTGATTAAACTAGTGGAGATATGATCCTGAATTCACTCGTGTTTATTGGAGATTTTAAAGAAAAGGCCCTTTTCCTTGCAGCTGAGGAGCTGTTAATCATCTATGAGACCGAGGCAGAACAATGGGCCACCTACCTGCATTCAGTCTTCACCGGCCCGATCTCAGAGGCCGGGATCTGCTGCTACGACATCGCCACGGTGTCCAGCCGGCGGGACGACTTCCTCCGGCTGGCCCGGTACACCTGCAAGCTCCTGATCCTTTCCAAGGGCATGCTGGAGGGGATGTGCCAGATGTGGCGCTTCTTCCTGGCCCGTGTTCTGAGTCCGGCGGCTCATGTGGTGGTGCTGCTGTGCGGGGTGGAGAGCCTGACCCCGCTGCTGGAGCTGGTGCCGCTGAACGGCGACGAGTGCCTGCAGATCTCCAGTGAACAAGACGCTCATGAGTACCTGTCCACTGTGACGGACATTGTGAAGAAAGGTATGGCTCGTTTTGATGTTTGTGTGGAGCTTAAATATCCAAACGTCCACCTGGTGACAACTGAAACTGTGTTGTGCTGTAAGGTCAGTTTGTTGATTCAGTCATGAAAACAAAGAGTTTGTTTATTTCGTTTATAAAATTCACTCTGACGATCTTTCTCTTCTCATTAAAACGTCTTCCAAAACTACATAGTGCACCTTTAATTATGATCATAATAAAGAATACATGTTGTGTTATTGGAGTTAGATGGCACTGATTGACCATGATCTGTTTTATAATCAAAAGATAAAGCAATGTAACTCTCAGCCTTCTTAATTAACACATTTAAACGCATGTCAGTAAAGTCAGCCAGTCTCAGGATCCCAGAACACAATCACTGTGTTCCACATCCTTCCTTGAGGAAAACGTCCACGTGGCCTTTCTGTTCCCGCTGCCATGAGCGCGAGGGGAAAAAGAATGCTCATTATTTGTGAGAATGCCGAGCAGCAGCTTGGAAACCTGTTTACTGACTCGTGTGTGCGCTGAAGATTTGACATCCAATATTTTTTTTAGCACCGGCTGCAGAGACGCCATCGGTGCACCTCCTGCATGTCCTCATCTGCCCATCTGACAATTATCCTCCTGCCTCCTTCCCTGTTTTTCCTAATTGCGCTATTTGTATGAAATCATAAAGCGGAGGAAGAGGGCTTGTATTTAAACAGGTGTGTGTGTGCAGGAGGAACATCTCATGCAAATAGCCCCAGTCTTTCCTCTTTGGTTACCGCTGACTACTCATCACGAGCCATGCAAATTCAAGTGCACTCTGCACTCACTTCATTGCACTGATACAGTGAAGTGGTTCAGGCCAGGATCCCACGGACAGTTATATTTTAACCCAGAAGTACCTCCCTATTCACACAGGAGGATGCTGTTTGTTTGTCAGCACGTAGGCGACAGACATGTAGGTGTTTGATGAGCTGCTGTGTATACTATGGAAGAAAGTGCACTTCATGATTGGTTTCTCTAGTAACATGAAAACACAAGACCTCCCGTGTGATTACTTTCTATTTGAATCGCTCTAAATGTCATAAATCAGAGAGTTTTTAATTTAAAGTTAACCTCGTTCAGTTTAAATTATGTTTGATAATGCTGTGCAAAGGGGCTCTTTGGTGGTGGTGCATTGGTGTGCTGAGCTAAAGGTGTGCTAACATGCTCACATTGACAGCGTTAACATGCTAGCAGGTTTAATATAAGCAGGTGTGTTTGTGTTATCGTGCTATAGGAAGGTATGTTAGCACTGTCATTAACTAGTAAATATTAGCATGCTAACAAGCCGAAGTAAGTGAAAAAGGTGACATTACACTTACTTCGGTTTGTTAGCATGCTAATATTTACTAGTTAATGACAGTGCTAACATGCTAGCAGGTATAAGGAAATCTAATTACAATGTTATCGTGCTATAGGAAGGTGTAATGTTCCTTTAGTTTGTTAGCATGCTAATACCTGCAGGTTTATGACAATATACACATGCTAGCAGGATTAAGCAGGTGTGTTTGACATTGTTATGGTGCTATATGGAGTTAATGCCAATGCTAACATGCTAGCAGGTATAAGGAGGTATGTTTGACAATGTTATGCTATAAGAAGGTGTAATGTTACCTTACTTTTTGTTGGTTAGCATGCTAATACTTGCTAGTTAATGGCAATGCTAATGAAGGTATGTTTGCCATGTTTGAAAGTGTAATGTTTTACAATTTTCACCATCTCACTTTTGTTTGTCATCATTACTTGTTAGTTGGTGCACCTGAGGATTCTAGGAATTTAGTTTTGGCGATATGGTGTTGAAGGAAAAGTTCAATCAGTGATGAAAATTCAGTTATTATCTACTTGACCTCATGCTGATCGATGGTTTGTAGTCCACAAAACATTTTTGAAGTTTCACAGCAAAACAGTGTCGCAACATTCTCTTAAACAACTGAAGGAGATGGGGACTCGTTTTAAAGTGTAAAAAAAAACAAAAAACAGAAAGTTTAACATTTCTCCAAACAGCTCGTCCGGTGTAATCCAAGTTTACAGAGGTCACATGCTCAAGAATTTATTTGAAAGATGCTGATAACACGCTTTGGTTTGTTTTCCACTTTTTAAAACACGTCCCCATCCACTTCAGGTTTTTAGGGGAACACTACAATGTAGTTCTGCTGTGAAGCTCCAGATACACCTGACTTTCCATCGGCATGTGGATGAGTAGATAATGGCTGATTTCTGGCCTGGACTCCTACATTTTATAGCACTGTCGTTGCTGATATTTAGACAATTTGGATCCCCAAAGCCAGTACAAGTCAAACTTCAGGGACCATGAATGTCCGTCTTGGCATTTAGTTGGCGACCGACACTGTCATCCCTACAGCTAGCCGCTAGCATGACTAAGAATGCACCTGCGGCATCTGAAACCCATTTTGTAGCCCACTGGTGTATAATTCAGTGTCCCATCTCTCGCAGGTTTGTCGGCCTCAGCAGCAAACGTCAACCCATTGGCACGTAAACCATCAGGATCAGAGCAAAAGGCAGAACAAGTGCAGTCAGCTGGAGCCCACAGATCCAGCACGGTGGTGGTTCCCTCCAGAGTGCCATGCGGGGTGAGACACTCATCTAGTCAGTCGTAAGCCATTTCTTTTTTGCACAAAGCATCCCTTACATTGATTACACTGCAGTTCACTGTGCTGTCTGTTTGGCAGAGCTCGACGGAGGTGTTCATTCTTTTGAGGAACGAGGCGGCTGGCAGCGACGCCGAGGTCGAGTTCACCGGTGAGAATCAGATGCTGAGAGTGAAGCCTGCTCGCTGGAACGAGCGGATCCTGTGTGTCAACGCACCAGGTGAACAAAATAAGAAGAAACAACGAGTGTGTGGTCAACACAATACGAAACACAATGAAATCTGTAGTCTTAAATCTTGACTGTGCAGTTTCCGTATTTGTTTTATTGCAGATTTTCCAGCAGGGAATGTTAAAGTGACTGTATACAGCAACGGAGTGCCGCTGAGCAAGGCACAGCTGCAGTACTACAGCCACATGGAGGAAGTGTCCTGCCTTCTGGCGAGGGCGGTGGACCCCGTGGATTTCATGTGTCAGGTAGAGAATTTAAAAGGCTCTTAGAAATATCCAAATTGTTAGCATTGTTAGCATGCTAGCTGCGTTAAAAACAGAGTGCATTAACGATGCTAGAGGACGCTCGGTGTGTTTATTCCTCATGATGGTGTTTGAGTCTCTAACACCAGGAGGCGTGTTACATTAATTATACAGAGTAAACCACACAAAACAAAACTGAGTGGAAATGAAGTGTAAAATGGGGAATTCCACATTTTTCACACCTAAAGGTTGATCACTAGTCATTAAAAAAGTCATATAGTGTTTTCTGTGGCTACAGAAAATAACCTTTATGATGTCATCTGGGTTTTTTTGGCTTTACATCTAAATGGCTTCATAACACAGTTCTGTAGGGACGACACGTTGTTGTAGGCTAACCAGGAAGTTAGCATTGATTGGATTTTGGAATATCGCCTCCGTTGCAAATACAACTTTATGGTACTTTCAAGTTTTGTTTAGCAAGATAATATCCACAACATTTGTGATATTCGAAGTGTAAATTAAATTGCTAGAAAGTAAAAAGCTAATATTAGCCTATGACTTAAGCTACTTGTTAGCATCTACCATTTTTAGCACTTTATAATTCAATCGTGGGACGTATAATCTCGGGATCTGGGGTTATGACAGGGTTAAAACATGGGTATGGAGTTTTTAAACAAGTAGGGGGAAGTCAAACCAATAAATGTGTTTGAGTTGCATTGTGGGAAATGTAGGCTTGTGTTTTGTTTTTTTTTAGCTCGGCCCATAACAAACCAAAACATGAAGTCTCAATCTCGGCTGCTTGGATTTGGTTTGTTAAGACTAGAAAATGAATTGTAACATGGAGCTATTATTTATATGGAAGTAGCAGTGAATATTCTTTAGAAGTTAAACTTCTAACTTCCAGCAATTACACTATAATAACTCTATCAATCATTCATTTTGTAATGTAGGAAAGTCATTTAAATGCGGTACTATTCTCTCCCCCTTCAATAAAAGTAACTCTTCTGAGGCACTTTGAATGTGTTATATTACTTAGTGACTCATCGTTATGCAACACCAGTTATAGAAAATCGTCAATTGCTGCCCCAAAACACTGCTCATAATTGATCCACTCCGAGCCGTTATAAAGAGGCAGGAAGGGAAGATAAAGTGAATCAGCTCCTCTCTGCTGATGTTTGTGTGCGTCTCCTCTCTGGAAATGAAGAGACGGCCGGTTTCAGCCGTCTTTTGCCCACGAACACTTGATTTGATTAGGGGTCTCTTTTGCTGAGGAGGCAAAGTTGAGCGATGCCAAAAGAAGAATTTGGCAGGAGGATTCGAAAGTGAAAGTCTGCAGTGGCACGACGGGCCTCTGAAGTGTGCGGTTATATTCGAGCTGGCATCTTTATTGTGCCTCTATAGGCTGTAAATTGAAACTTGTATCGAGCAGTTTTTCTTCGCAGCCTCGCCTCAGAAAAATGATTCCAAGATGTCGGTCTGCTTGTGAAGTGAAGTGTCCGTCTCTCTGGGTTCCAGGCTCTCCAGGAGTCCTCTGTGGAGGGGCTGGATCAGAAGCTGTCCTCCATGCTGTTGGAGGGGATGCCCACCGGAGGCTTCCAGGGGCTGCAGTGTGAAAACACACCTAAAGGAGGTAGAGATCACACCGGCCTGCTGTAAACTTGTTTGGGATCTGATTCGGGCTTTTGGGGCTGCAAGACATTCAACAACCTTTACAGAAAAGTTGGAGGAAAATGTTTCTGTCCCTCCTGGAATCATCCAACAAACAAGCACAGAAGTCATTTATATATAAATAATCACATGAAGGGTTTAACTGGTGATTAAGCACTTATATTTTACTACTGAGTGGACTGTCAGAGGTTTACGCTGCCTCTCCTGATCTGATTAATTCAATAGCTATTGTTGTTCCAGGTCATGATTATGGTGCCTTGTTTAAAATAGACACCAGCAGTATTTATACAAGTGCTTTACTGCAACAGTCTGCCCATGTAACTCACTTCCTTCCCTCTGAGCGTGTGTTCACGCAGCAGTGTGATTGAACACACTCCCCACAGTCGGAATGTGTTCCTGTTGCATGATGCACATTATCCACCGTGACAAGAAAGCCCTCTATTACTTCTCGGCTCATTATGTGGCAGATTGATGACTTCATCAGCCGCTGAGATTGATCCTTAACTCGGCTAAAAAGGGCACAGGGAAATGTTTCCATGACAAAGAGGTCAATAAGTGCCTCCAAGCTGTCTTTCCTCCACTCTCCTGATTGCGTTCGATTGCTCACGTTGCATCGGGTCTACTTCAGGTTGTCACCTGTAAAGGAAGTAATGTAAGTGGTGCGATCTCTGCTGTCACGGAGAATTATGAGCACAAACGCACAGCTGTTCATTTTCAGGCCTTTACGAGACTTAGTCGATTTTTGAAAAATGTTTTTTTCTCATTCCAACCTGATCAAAACTGCCAATTATCCCCATCAGAGCTCCATCATGCAGATGTACCGTCGCTCCTCCACTTCGCTGCCCAATATGGATTCACGAGCGTCTCCAGCCTGCTGCTACAGTGTCCAGGTGCTGAGCGGGCGCTGCGCACCGCCAACCGCCACGGGCAGACGCCCACCGAGATCGCCAAGAGTCACGGCCACGCAGAGCTTCACGTCTTACTGAGGGAAACACTGGTAACCACTTCATATTCACTCCCTCCATCCACTCCTTCTTTTCACCTCGCTGCAGCTGGAACTCATCTGTGCTTCAGAATATTGCTCTGGCTTTATTGACCCCTCGTACACTGACGACCTTTCTCAAAATGCCAATCTCTGATGACGGCGTCTTCATGTCCAGTGATTTGTGAGCTAATTAAAACCACCCAACGACATTATTCGTCCGTCTGGTGGTGGCTGGGTGTAATGTCAGCTGAATGGATTTCCCCAGCTGTCAAACCAAACGCCAACACTCAGGAACGCTCTTACTTACACCAGGACGGTGTTAGGACTGTGAGCGAGCGGCGTGTTATCAATAATGAACCGAGTGGAGCGGATGGGAAGGTGGAGAGCAGGGAGGATGACCTGTGTGTCCTCCTAACCAGCGTCTCTTCACCCAGCTCATCCTGACAGCGTTTGGCCTGCGAGGTTCCTAATGGAAACACCCCCACAGAGATCAGTACGCCCGTGTTCGTCCATGCATGCACAACAGCTCACAGCGTAGGTCGTCTGCATACAGTCAGACAATTAGCGCAGCGCCTAATGACGAGGTTTTCCTGGCGTAATGGCTGCCATTATCCCGTGTTAATATGAAGAGGCTCTCTTCCCGCTCAGCCTCCCGACTCTCCGCGCCGCTACAGTCACACCGCTGCAATCCACATTTTAACAGACCTCTTCCGTGCATGCATATCCCTTAATTTAATACACCTGGAGGACACTAGCATAATTTCATTAGCCGGTAAGAACATCATCATCATGAAAGAGACATGATGCACCCAGTGTCGCAGGTCGAAAACACCACGTCATCTCTGCAGATACTCACCAAATATTACAGGTGCACACAGTGAAAGACACAAATGAATATATTTGCAGTCGCTCTGATCCCGCCTGCATATATTTGACTTGAGCGACGCTACAAAGAGTCATCTGTGTAAAGACGACAGTGTTTCTGGAGACAGTTGTCCTCGGCTGTCGTCGCTCCTGCTGAGTACAAGTTCCTCCCGACGTCCTGATGAGATGATAATACGATCTCAGGAATATTTATCCTTCCATCAATGAATAAACAAGCCGCTCTGAGACACTGTTTGAAGCTAGAAAGGTGGCAGGGTCCGACAAATATAAACAAAGTAAAACGCTGTGAAATTGTTTGTTTCAGGATGGGAAGCTTGAGTCTTGTTCTGCTGCGTTCGAGGCTGCAAGTCGTCTAAACGTCTGACAGATGATCGTCTCACAGCTTCCTGATTGATTAGCAGCTGTAAAGACTATAAACACTTTAATCTGGAGGAACGTCGGATCATATCTCAAGCTGCAACGATCAGCTTCCATCAGACTACAGCTAATGTTAGCATTAACCCACATTCTACAACGTTACTGCGTGATACAATAATGTTTTGATACGAAAGGTTGGGAAAGGTGTAAATTAACTCAGAAATACCAGAAAATGGCCACCGTGTGAACGAGGTCTATGTGAGGTTATTTGCAAGTTTATTGCTCGGCCAAAACTAACTTCCTGGAGTCCGGTCATCACTGAGAAGTTGCCAGGCAGCCGAGGGAGACTCCAGGAAGTCTGCGGTCCCGGCCAGGAAATAGTCTGGCATGAAAATCCCGTAAAACAGCAACAAAAATGTTCTTTCTGTACAGATTATGCAAACCAGATATAAGTTCATACATCACTGATTAATGTTGTATCAAATAACATTAATCAGTGATGTATTCTCTGATTTAGCTCTCAGCAAGAAAGCAAGTACACTAGTTAGCCCAACTTTATAAATACAGCCAAGCAAATAGGCTCATAATCTTAATGTGAGTGTAAAGTGATATTAAAAAACAAACAAGCCAACAAACTACTGGGATCAAAGATGCTCATTTCTCATTACGCCACTATCCCTCCACACCAGAGATCCTTGATTGATAGCTAATTTTAGAAGATAGGAGCGTGTAAGCTCGTCCTAAAACCTAAAACAGCAAGTGAACCGCTCTCTCTTCTTACTCACTCACTTACAGGCGTTTTAGGATTATTTTCTCTTAACTTCCAGGAATAAGATCAGATTATTATTTCTGATGCTTTAATATGAAAGCAGATGTATAAACTATTGCTGAGTTAGGGCATTGTATGCTTGAGCTCATCATAACTTCTGGATATACACTCTGAACCTGCAAGGTAACGAGTAACGATACCATGAAAAGAAAAGGTGTTGCAGTTATAAGTGCCTCGGGAATGTAAAAGGTACGTTGTGTTATGTAATGGAAATACTCAGAATTACACCAAAATACAAAACCTGAGTAAATGAAACTGAATCTCCAAACCTGGAAAAATCAAATCAAATTAAGCTCGACACTACGTCTTTTTGTGATTGGGTAAACTGATCCTTTAAATCTGTGAATGTGTCACATCTCTGTGAGACACACAGCAGCGTGACGCTCCTTCATTCATGCAGTGTTCTCGGCTGTTATCTCTCGTCTTCCCTCGCTGTGCTAACAACTCTCAACTTTGTCTGATTGCTCAGATGGATCAACCTATAGAGGATTCCCCCCTCAGGGGAAATTTAGACACTCCAGCAGCTGTTGCAAATGTATTTATCCCCCTAGCAACACGGCTAATTGAGAGCGACTGCAGATGGAGCGAGGTTTGATCAGACTGCTCTCACGAGTCAAAGTGCTCGCTGTGACAATGCACAGAGCGAGCCGGGCCGACGGGGGAGCGTGGAGTCCAACAGAGGTCGGCCCACCGGGACCTCCACAAACCTACATGCAACTGAACAGACTGACTCAACACTCAAGTTTTCTGGAAGGGTAATTAAAATGCAGCGTGACAGAAACGTGCACGTGCAGCAGAGAATGAGGGGTGGGGTTTGTTCCTGCTCCTTTTAACGCAAAGCAGTTTCATTAACTCATCTGCAGCGTTTCTCCCCACCTCTAATTAATCAGCCCATGATGCATCAGTGGGCCGGGCGTCAGGGCGGCAGCACTCTGTCAATAAATCCGAGACGGATGGGTCCCCTGCTTCATACACAGGCTGAATCACTCACAGGGCCTGCGTCAGATCCACTAGTCTGCCCTGGCACCGCACTTCTTTGTTAATTAGCTGTGAACTGCTCCAGAGGGGAAAGCTGAATTATTCAGGGAGAGCAGAACGAGAATACAAATATAGAAAATGCTCCGCAGTTAGCCGCGATGTTTATGTCCTCACGCGGCAGTATTGTGCCTGCTCATGGTAATTACCAACACAAACACACGCATTGTCCTTATTTAATATTTTAATACTGGGTCACACATTTGGCTGAGTGTCACTTGGCATTTAGATGGACTCTGCGCTCCGACCAAGATTTGACTGCGTGCTCTCAGATGCAGAGCACAGCTCGATAAACACAAATGAGGCTGACGCCGTACGGTCCGCGGAGACTACAAAGAGTATTTATGTGCTGTGTTGGACAGAAGCACACTCCTATCCAAATGCAGGACAACCAAATTAGGGGAGATCCTGCAGCCGAGCCCAGGGATTTGTTGATCGGCCTGGCCTTACTTTGCATGTCATGTTTAGTTGGTCGGTAACGTTATAATCATTAGCCACACACTCCTATTTGATTATCATTTGAATGATACGGCCGTCCTCCTTGCTTACATCCTTCAGCCTACACATCAGAGATAGCAGTGTTAGTGCAGACCAGGCTGCAAAACATGGATGATGCTTCTGAAAGTGTCGCCAATGTGGAGGTGCAAAAAGAAGTCTGATTGTATATGAGCTTATGAGAAAACTACCGTATTTCTCACTTGATTTATTACCTCATTAAACAGTTTCCTACTGATTTTACAGTCTCGATCTCTAGTTTCAAGAGCGCGGCTACCTTGTTATTGACGAGTTGCTGCACGGTGTGTCCTCGGGTTCTTAATCTGATCCAATCAGGTTACAGGTGAGGCAATGCCCATCCTACCCAGCTCCGCCATCTTGTCCAAATTCAGGATACAAAACGGCAGCACACAAACCAATGGGTGGTAACCAGCTGGGTTTGGACCTGATCCAGACTGATTTATAACTATTGGGTGGATTAAAGATGTGCACAGATATTCATGGTCTCCAGAAGACACAGCCTGCAGAATGACTTCTCATCGTCTGCCACCAACTCAGCAATGCATCTGATATCATGCTGCTACTCAGCCGATCAAATCTGTGCATTCGGACCAGCACCAGCGCCTCGAGTCAGCAAGCGAGACACACTCAGATGAGAAGTGAGTCAGAGAAGAGGTATGTCACATGGCTCGCTGTGAAACAAAAAGAGAGCAGAGTGGACAACGAAAACAGCTTTTAATCAAGAATGGACTCATATGTTCCGAGGCCGCGGTGATTATTATAAGCGGGGATGTGAAGCGCCTTCGCTTTTTAGTCTCTCAAGCAAACACTCAAATCCAGAGCACAGATAACAGAGGCAGCTTTCTCCGTTATGGAACATTATTAAAGCTAAATATCGTTCCAGGCTCACCAGAGAGCAAGATAAGTTGTTGACTACATACACGCTGATACAACCACCAAGCCAGGTGTTATTACAGTGACATGGTAAAACTATTCGTGAGGAGCAATGCTAACATAACACCTGCACTATACCATTAGCATGTTGGCATTTAGCTCAAAGCCCACTGGTTTAAAGATATATTCTAAAACAGTTTTACTACAACGAGACTGCTTTACTGTACATTAGCTTCAAGCTAATTCAGGTCAGCACTCATTGACTTCAGCACTCACCAGACTCCAGTTTCTCTGAGCAGCTCCGGTCCAGAACAGAATCCAGTGTGAGTCCGGGTGTTCGCTCTGCACCGACTCTGTCTGCAGCGTTCAGCACCTGAGCAGCAGATATGCCACCTGGTTACACCTGAGACTGTACACACAACACAAGTTACATATTGTGTGTTTCAGTCCGTCCTCACAGTGATTCTTCTAATAGCAGCCAGAAAACTCTGAAGATAACACTTTCCAGAGTAAATATAGTTTTACAGAAGCGTTGCTTTGGCTGCTGAGCGGACCACTTCTTATTTTTCCCCAGCCAAAAAATAAGTTGGACAGATTTTATCTGCCCGGCACCAAAGTGACGGGTTCAGTGTTACACTCTGCAATCTGCCGTGCTTCAAACACTCTTATCCTGAAACCGCTGCGCCTAAAGACAGCCGGCGTGCTGGCACTAAGAGCCGAGACCAGCCAGCCTGCGAATTGACCATTTCAACCGCTGAAAACAGATTTACACTCCTTATCCTGTTCTGGATTTACTTGAGATTTTTCTCCCTTTAACAAAACCAGTGCCTGCTGTGTTGTCTGAAGCGCTGCTGCCGGGGGGGGGGAGTGCATTCGTCTGGAGCTCGCGCAGCTTCAGACATCTGTAGAATGATTTAGCATTTGCGGTTGGTAAATAAATACCCCCTCCCCTGTCCAGAAGCTACCTCTGAAAATACCACACGGCGCTGGAGCACAGCATCCGACTATTATAATTCAATGTTCAAGCTGTGGTGGTAATTAACCCGTCCTTTCTACCTGTTGGGCCTGTTATGAACCTCCACTGTTAAGTAATGCATTCATGGCAGCCAATAAGTAATTTGCAGTACTAGGAACAGTGTAATATTGTAATTGAGTCATGAGTGGCTGTGTTGCTTGGAAACTGCACACAGAGCGTGGCGGGTTATATGGAGGATATCTTGATCAAAGTGAGATGTATCTGACGCAGCGAGCAGAGATTTGTGTTTTTTTGTTGTTGTTGAATTCAGAATTAAATGAGTCTGTTGTTGTTGTTGATAATCTGTTTGGATGCAGCACACGCAGCAGTTTTAAGAGCAAACCCGAAAATCTTTTACCAGCAATTTCCCCCTTTTACCTTCTGGTTTCTCTGTCAGGAAGCAGCTTTTCACTGGAAGTTATTTCAGTATTAATGACACAGCGCTTCAGTTCTCCATCAGAAGTTGAAAAAGTGACTATAAATTAAGATCTGCTTCTCAATCTAACCGCAGACGCAGTCTAAACATCAACTCGAGGGTCTCGGATTGCTCACTAAATGATATGTTTGGACTGAAAGGGGAAGATTGTCTGATTTCATAATTACCCTGATCATACCCCCGTCTGTCCCTCAGCGTGCTATTAGCAAACAGGAAAAAACTGCTTTCCCTTACAGCACACCTCTCTAATTCCTGTTATCACCCTGAAATCGCTTCTCCTTCTTCTTCTTCTTTTTTTTTGTGAAGTCCTAACACATGCAGCGAGAAGCCTCATTAAGTAATCTGGACATTTGTCACCTCTGACTTGAAAAACACTGAATATTAAAGCAGGACATGGAGGCAGATATCAGCCTATAGAGTGTGACAGCGGTTAGTGGATAGTCATCTTTGGGCTCCATCGTCGTGTCTTTGGAAGGAGGATACAGGTGAGAAAACGAAGTGTCAGGTGTGAGAGAGCCAGCCGAGATTCACATTCTGACAGAAAACACAAAAACGAAACAAAAAGAACTGGAAGAACATTCTCACGTGGCAACAACAGATTAGACATTTCCTCCTCTTGTATTCAAATGTGCCTCTGCTGAGCTGTTCCTTTGTGATTTGGCTGGAGCATAAAATGCACCTCTTTGCTCTGTTATTGCAGAATATGTTCAGCTCCGGCGAGGACAATGGTGATGCCAGCGTGTACGAAATGATGTGCACCGCAGGTGAGTGAGGGACTGATGGGAAGTGGAAGGAGGACAAAGGGAAGCCGGTAATGGAACTGTTTTGTTGTTGTGTTTTTTTTCCTTCCCCCGGCACATCATTACGCCGGGTTGCTGTTCATTTCCGACCACTGAATATTTTCCCCTCGCTGATGGGCACACCATGTAGCGTCGCCTCCGATTAGCTGTGAAATGACAGTATGCAGAAGTTCATCATGCAGACACTCAAGCAATAGTACAGTAAACACTTCTGTGCATTAGGGACTCCCAGCACCACAGACGCACAGAGAGAGCCAGGAGGAGGAGAGGATGGAGAGGTGGAGGATGAGGATATCTACGCTCCTCTGGGGGTGAATGATGAATACGACTCCATCCAAAGCTCAGCAAAAGCAGTGGCAATTGCCAACCGCCCACCTGCACCCACACCTCGGCCTGAGAGCACCCAGGTGAAACAGGACAAAACCCCTTACATCGCTAAAGGTAACCTCTCACTCTGCCGTCGCATCCTTTCTTCCAAAACAAAAAGAAACATGATGGAGCTGGAGTTGTGTTCAGCGTGTGAAGGGGAGTTTGGGGGAGATCGTGTGGGAGGGAGGAAGTGCCTGGAATGTGCATTGCCATTGTCAGTGGAGTGCTGCTGAACAGAGCTGAGAGTCTTTTTGATTTTTTTTTTGCGACACAGTTTGTTTTGATCCCATAAACCACAAGAACACGGTCGCGCCCGCTGCAACACAAACAAAGAGTGGAGAGCGTGCACGCCCTGACTCTTCAATATCAGCCGCGTGAATATTTCATGACGATGAAACATCCAAAAGTGACTGGTATTATTAAGGCTTATAAATCATTAAACCGGCTGCGACTCCTCTGTTTCATCTTGCGAACATGCATCCACAATTAATTGCCATGGCCACAGATAGTATTACACTCAGAACACACACGAGTGACTCTCGCTGTGCAACAGGCTGCACCCTCTCCCCCATCACGCAGCTTTTATTGAGCCCGCTCGTATCCAGTAAGCCAACTCTCTGCCCAATGGGACTTACAAAGCAAAAACAAACAAAACAAAGAAAGAAAATTGAGTGAACTCCCTGCATCCCCTCTGTAACAGAGAGGGAACTACCGAGCTGCCATCTGCAACCAATCTTGGCCAGACCAAGGCCAAGTCAGCCAGAATAAGTCATTACACATGTTTTCCATCGTCCTTGTCCCCAGAGCGCACGAGAGAAAAAGGAGAGGGATTTTGAGGTTTCCATCTATTGAGACAGTGGAGCTTCAAACCACACAAGGATCACATTTTGCTGCTCACTCCCACTGCCGCAGTGAAAGATGTGAGAGGAGAGATGAGGCTTGGTGGAGGATTAGGCGAGGAGCCAGTTATTGGAGACCAGCGCACAAGTGGAAATAATGAGGAGTTTTCTCTTTTGTTAGCGGCAATGTCTCCAGCTCAATGGGACTGAAACGCTATGAAATGTGATTGAAATCCAATCCTGCAGAGTGGAATTACTGGGCGTGCAAACTACACGGGGAGCAATGTACACACTCCAAAGTAATAGCTGCAGTCACGTGACAGATCCACCGCGGTCCTCCACTCACAGTTTCACTCAGGACAGAGCCGTAAAGCCCGGCCTGTGTTATTATGAGCGAGAGAGAGGAGGCTGTGTTTGAACATGAAGTGGAAAAGAGAGACGCTGTCACGGAGGAAGAAGCAGTCAGAGGTGGGATTATCTCGCAGGGTGTGGATGTTGAATTCTAATCCAGCGTCGGTCGGTCACTCAGCCACAGCTCCAGCAGCCAAACAGTGCAGCCTTTCATTCTGAGCGCTCGCCACCAAACCAACAGCATCATCCAGGGGCGTCTGATTCAACCCACAGCTCAGTGTGTGTGTGTGTGTGTGTGTGTGTGTGTGGGACTCTGAGAGCAGATTTAAGCTCCGGGATAATAAATCTGCAGTCTTGTTTTTTCAAAGTCATCGATAGTATTTTTCTGAACCGTTAACAGGAGTATTTATTTTGTTTTTCACGCTGGTTATTCAGATTAAGATCTCCACAGGTTGGCTGTAAGTTGAGGGTGTGGCGCCATCTTGTGGAAGAATTGTCAAAATGCAGGAGATCAGATGAGGAAAATGATATATAATATTGCTTATTAACTACATATTATATTTAATTTATTATAAAATACAGAGTTGTCCTTTAAGGTCAGTTTGTCATTCAGTTTATTCAGTCAAACACAAAGAGAGTTTGTTTATTTGGTTTGTTTAGGTGCAAAAGACTTTTCTCTACTGATTAAAACATTTATTTCATCTTGATCTATAATAATACATCATAATTGATTTGTTGATCATACTGTGTGTTGTTAGCATTGTTAATTAGCTCCACCTGTTAAATAAAGGTGCTCAAAAGTCCCACATGACTTAAAAGAGACATATTGTGCTCATTTTCAGGTTTGTACGTTTATTTTATTTACTGTTAGAATAGATTTACATTCAGCTCTCTCATACTGTCCAGTGCTGCATCACTGTATACTGCATAAATATACATTATAAAGCAAAAAGTACACTTTATGTCAGGCGTACGTACGTGTAAACTAAGAGAGTGTGTGATGTTGCAGTACGCTGCTCTGTGTTCACAGTGTTCCAGAAGAAGAAGACGCCTCAGGGTGACACTGATCTGTATTCACTTCCTACTAAACAAGGTGAGTTTTCTCTTTTTCTCTGTGACATGAGCCCCACTGAAGAAGATACATCACTTCATGTCACATTTGAGATGTTGAACTAGAACTCACAAGAGGCTGACGTATCCTACATATGACTTTTAGACCCAGGAATGGATAAACCCTCAAAAACACTGAATAGTCCACCTCGTTCCATCACAAGAGGTAGATTCTGTGACTTTGTAAGATCATTTGTTGGGCATTTATGGATATTCTTCTTCTATTAATCTTCATTAGACATGTGGGGAAGAGAAGCAGTCTCCTGACCCGGGTCTTTCTCGGCATATTAAAGGAGCACTGTGGAGTTTTGGAGAAGAAGTTAAAACTCAGCGTTTTGATATTTACAATATTAACGATGTAATAAAACAAACACAGCAGAATAAATATGTCAGTAATAAAACGTGGGACAGACCGGCCATTTAACTCCTCTTTCACCGTCTTCAATAATTCATATGACTTTAAAACCTGCAGGCTGTATTTTCTTTACTTTTAACAGCAGGACTTTTACAGCGCCAATGATTTTTGCTGACTTCCCTTTTTACGATGACCTGCTGGGTGTGAAAAAAGTTCTCCAATAATTTGTGTTTTGTTGAGTTGATTAAAACTGTAGCGATCAATGTGGGGAGACAAGTCGTCGCAGCGGTAACGGGCACACCAGCAGTAAAAAATAAAGAATCTTAAATGGAATAAAAAGAGCAGGTAGGACGTTTAAACACATTTCTGTGCCAGGAGACGAAATTAAAGTGTGAAGGAGAGAAAGAGCTGCTACACGGAGCACCTACAGAGATACAAAGCCATTTTTCTGCTGCGCCTCACTGCTGGTGACACTGAGTGACAGATCGAAACATCATCACAGTCACCCAGAAAATTACTTACCACCATCACCTCATGACATTACAGATGTGAGGGCTGAAATCACATCACCAGCCAGTCCCCTCTCTGACTGCCATCTGGAGCCGGTTTCCTGCCCTGTCTTTTCTTATTTCTGTCACTCCAAACAGGAGCCAGCAGTCATTTTGTGTTTTCCACTCCTTAGTCAGATTTTTCCAATTTCCCCGAAGCAGCATATTTTTGTTTTAATGCAGCTGTCGTTGGTTGCAGCACGCGGGCGGGAAGACAGCATCTCCTCCACCTATGACAGCTTCGTGCCCAACCAGGTTCCCGGGCTTCCGCAGAGGACGAAGGCCGGATCGCTCGCCGTGAACGGCGCCCCGGAGCGGGTTCAGAAGGGCGCGGACGCCGTCCAGCAGGTAGGACCGTCGCACGCTGTGACCACATACATAAACCTATCACCATCTGTTGCTCATGCCATGCCAACCTGCAAAACAGAGCTACTCAGAATAAAGACTGAAGGTACAAGAAAGCGTGTCATGAAAGCTCTGAAGGGCCCAACTCACAGGTGAGATTCTTCACAGTGAAGGGAAAGTGTGATTGTGATTGTGGGTGGTGTGGCACATTTTCAGAACCGATAAGAGATTGTAGGCTGCTTTTAATCTGGAGGTGGAGCAGGTTGTCCACCAACTGGAAGGTTGGGAGTTTGATCCCCGGCCCAACAGTCTGAATGTCGAAGCGTCTTGTTGATGCTCCCGGTGGCTCGTCCATCAGTGTGTGATGATGAACGGTTATTGCTCCTAATGAGCAGGTGGTGCCTCGCGTGGTAGCGTCTGCCACCAGAATATGAATGTGTGGTGGATGCTGACTCTGAGTGGTCAGTCGGGCTGTAGAAGTGCTGTATAAAAGCAGTCCATTAATGCACCCATTTCCTATATCAGCCGATGACTCAAGTGTGGGTTTTCCAACCTTTCATGATTTATTGATGGAAGCTTTGGCTCGGGACTTCCTGAGCTGTAAAGTTGTTCATTGGCTTTTAAGCTGTTCTGTGGAAACAACACCAACAAATCAAGGTTAACTTGAGTGAATAACTTTTCTAACTACTCTACATGGACAGGGCCTGATGATTACAATGAAAACTATATTTTACGATTTGCATGGGAGCTAAATTAAATATGCAAACTTTCTTACCATCAACCAAAGTTTTACTTTTGTCCCCCATGTGTCTTTGTACGTTTTAGAGAGTTTTAAGCTTAGTCTGACGCAGCACTTCTCCGAGAAGATTCCTTTCTTGTTTCCGTCATCAGTTCATGTTTCTGAACGCATGTGTGCTAATGTTGGAGAGGCAAGACTCTCGAGTCACGAAGAAATCCAAAGTCCAGCAGCATTAAACAACTTAAACAAACCATCACCAGGCTTGTAGAAGCGGCTGTCAAAGATCGGGAAGGTCTGAATTTTCACATCATGTTACAATCCGCTCATATATAGCCACTAAAAAAGTAACATGGAGCCTCTTTAAAGAAGGAGCTTGTAAAATATGAGCAGAAACAACAGTGTTGGCATCGTGTCAGAAACATCTGTGTACTGTGATGCAGAGAGGTTTACTGTGGTTAGCATGCTAACCAGATAGCTCCACCCCGTCCTGTCTCGTTATAACACTTTGAACCACAAGAGGCGAGTTTCAGCTGAGAGACGGACAAATGTGAGTGGCAGTCTACAACTTCTGAATTCAGATTCTCTCTTTTACTAAGATGAACTTAAAGCTGCAGTCTGGAGTTTTGACTTAGTCAGATTTTGTGAATGATACAGCTCCCAGATCAGTTCTTCTTCCTCTCTGCCTTCTAAGCTCCTCCCACAGAGGAGGCACGAGCAGGCTTGTAACCACGGTAACAGAGGACGCCAGATAACCAAGATGGCGCATTCAAAAAAACAACAACAACAACAAAACCCCATATTCTTCTATTTCTGACCAATACAACTAAATTACAGTGACGAGTGCTTCATGCAGATCACTGCAGATATCCAGAGTAACAAACAGTATTCCTCACGTGGCGGTGGGCGGAGCTACCAGGTAATCATCACCAGGTGCAACATGTTCACCATGCTGCCTTTCTGAAGCATGAGTAACATTATTTCTCTAAACCAGTTCAACCACTTCAGAGCTCCTGAACACAAACTAAAATTATTATTACATGCCCGCTCACCTGAAACACACTTCTGCTAACCAGTAGCTATAAAGACAAAGCTAAACACTGGAGTTAGCATACAAGCTAACACGCTACATTTAGCAGCAGGCTACGTAGCTCGACTGCAACATCATATGACGATATGTGTTACTGCCAGTATTACTGTAACCGCCGCCATCTTATCCTTGTGGTTAAAACAGAATGAAACATATATGAAGCAGGTGTTCTTACCTGTCCAGCAGAAAAGTCCTGACAGATCCTGCAGCTCCTCCACCTCTGAAATGACGCTCTGATATTTATCCTTGTTTTCTCTCTGGCTCGGTCCAGTTCTTTGTTTTTACTCTGCTTTTCTTCTTCAGTCTTCTTATTTCTTCTGTTTGACAGGCGATGGTGGGACATGTTTCTGCTCTGTTGTTGTTGTCTGTTCTCCTCCATTGTTTACAGTTTGCACCAGTTTGAGTTTGCGCAGCCCCACTCCCCACACATGATTGACACTTCTCATACACGCCTCCTGGCTCTGATTGGTTGTGTTGATCCGGTAGCGGTGGATATTTGCAGATCAAATTACAGCCACTGGGTGGAGCCACAGACAGCTGACCTGTATCTGATTCTACTGTCAGATCATAACGACAATTTTAGTAAACTAACAAAAGACAGTTACAGACTTTAAAGGGTTGTGAAACAATTGCACAGCCTTATGTGGAAGAAGCAGTAGCAAATGTTATTTTCTAAAATATAACTTTGTATATTATCTATAATTGATGTTATACATTACAGTTTCAGGTTGTTTAGTGGACTGGAATCTAATCCTCTAATCTACTCCTTTTATATTTCTGCAGAAACATAACACAGATAATTTATAGAAATCTCATACTTTGTAAACAAATGGATTCTTTGTGTATGTTCGTATTAAAGCACTGATCTTTGTCTCTGCAGGAGAAGTCGAGTCAGAGAACCAGAACCATCAGCAGCAGAGAGGATGACGACAGCGTCTACGGTAAATATTCCTCCAGCCTGGATGTGCAGCTTAAACTTTCCTCAGGAGCTTCAACATAAAGACAAATAACACACAGCACAGGACTGAGTAGCCACCTTATAAATGACTGTTTCAAACTGTAACTGTAAATGACTTGGAAACGTTTCTCTCCCCGCAGATAAAATCAACATCGTCCATCACACGCCAAGTGAGTCTTTAAAAACGTATCTCTTATCTCTCAGTGAGTGCAGAGAAATCCTGTGTTTGCATGTCTTTGTAGTTCCCCAGTCCTGCATGCAGAGGTGGAGTTAATCCCTGGGCAGGTGTTATTTAATCCAATCCCTCTGATGTGGCGAGTTTCAGTTGCACTAAACGGAAGTCTTTTATTTTTTCTTTTACCGAACAATTCTGTCGTTCAGCTGTGCCTGTTGGATGATTTCCCTCCAGGTGTGTCGGTGAATGAGAGTCGGAGAGGAGGCCAGGCGGTGGAGTCGGACGTTTACAGCAAGCCACTTAGAGGACATGTAAGTTCACCCACTCTGAGGTTAGCATGTGTTAGAGGTGCAGTGTGAAGTTATGGGAATAAATATTTCTGAGTTTGTGTTATTACCTCGATAATCTTGTAAATATGAATGTTGTGAGTGTGAATTTCTTCTCCAGCACTACACTGTGCAGCTTTAATATTCAGTTTGCATGATTCTGCATGTTATTGGACAGGTGATAAATGTTCCTCTGAATTGTTTTGCAGTCAAAATTATCGAAGGCGGACAAACGGTGAAGGTGAGAATAAAAAGGATATCTTAAATCTTCTGACACTTCATTTTTAAACGCCTTAAATTCATCAATCATGTGTCATTTTTCATATTCACAGGCTCCGTCACTCAACAAAGACTTTATACTTCTACTCTTCTAATCACATCAGTTTTACTCTGTTTAAGTACATAATATGTAAATACATAATAAGTAATTTTAATATGATATTATTATGTGTATTTCAAAGTGATAAGAAATGAATTTTCACATATTTGCTTTTGTTTGTTCAGCTCTGATTGTTTTCCTTTAAGATACTGAAGTCATTTCTGGTTTAATGAAAAAGTATTCTCATATATAACGTTCCATTTGTGTAACTTCACAATTTACAGTTTCAGTATGATTTCTATCTAATTTTGTAAAACATCTCTGTGTCTGAAAATTAAACAGGACAAATAAAGACTTTCTCTTCAAACACTGCCATCAGATTCATTCATAAATCTGGAGGTAAATCATCTGGAAGGTTAAAATGGAACGTGTAATAGGTTTTCACGGTGTTCCAGGAAAAAGGCAATCGATTTCCCAGCCAGTCTCGTCCTGACGAACACTTTCACATCCTCGCCTCTAGAGGGCGCTCCGTCTCTAAATATATCCATCACACTCATTGTGTGGAGCAACCAGAGACATCTGGTGGGCCCAGAAGCACCTGCTGACCTCCTGATGGCTGCAGGACGAGCTATGGAGAGGAAAAAATGTATCTATATATGTTTATGAATGTAAATGGAAGGTAAAAATAGTCGTGCAGCAGGTGAGAACACGAGGTCGCAGGCAGGAAGCGCCTTTAATCTCTGCCGGCATCAGCCAAGACGTGTCAGGATTAATCTACAGAGGGAGAATATCTGACATGAAGCTGGAGAATTATTACAGTTTAGCTCACTGGATTGAAGGTACACGTCTATATTGTGATGCTGTGACAGCCAATCAGAGCGACGTTAAAGCTCGGAGGTTAATGTTCCTGGAAAGTCGCGCTGCAGGAATCTGTGTGTGACAGAATGTAACACTTTAAACAGGCCTTTTTTTTAAACTTCCGAATAATAACCATTTATTGTATATACCTGTCAAAAATCAGAATTTGCTGTGATTTACAAAACTGTTCTGGAATTGGCACAAACACACACACACACACTCACACACACACTCGCAGACAGGCAGCAGTGTGTTGGTACAGCCCGGCCTGCGCCTGAATGAATGAATAAGAGCTGCATGGGGAATTCAGTGAATGCACGGCTAAATCCGAGCCCGGTCTTGAAACCCAGGCAGAGGCTGAGCTGTGTGCCAACAAAGCAGCTGGGTACACGCCGGGCACATTTTTCTGTTCAATCATGCTCTTTGTGAATAATATGTATTAATGCCGTCCCTACTTAGACCTGCCAGTTAGCCTTTGGAGATGATCCGGCTTCAGGACCCCATGGCATTTGAGGCATATGTTTGCCTGTCACCTGCTGAGTGTATTTCGGTCCGTGCGTCAGGCATGGCCACCGAGATAGGCCTCGACTCATCGTGTATGCAAATATCTGAGCGCCGCCACGAGGAATGATTTCCCCCCTCGTCGCAGAGGGACGAGCAGATAGAGAACTTCAGTGGCATGTGTCGCCCACAGCACACGCGCTTCGATATGTGGGTAGAAATACATCAAAAAACAAGGGATCAAAGATTCACCGAGCACCCCACATCCACTGTGATGATAGTTCTGAAACGTAAACCACCCAAAGTCTAATTATGATGCCATTTAATGACCTAATTGTTACTAAGTATGTTATTTATTGTCTTTATTCAGCAGTGAAAAGATAAAAACCTACTTACATTATAAAGGAATTCCCACATTTCTCTTTTACCATATCTAAATTTTTGTTACATTTTACGACTAATAAAGTTTTATTTTATTTTAAACTCGGGGCATTCTATGTTAAAAGTAATAGAAAAGGTGGAGACGCAACTTTTATCTTAAATGCACAGTGCATTAAAGTCGTTAGTCTCTCAATCAGAGCAAAAGAAAAGCTGAAAGCAGCAATGAATCATGGGAGATTTTGTCTTCATCGTTAAACAACCACTGCTGGTGAAAATCAATGAATACGTTCAGGAACTTTTTTTGTTCAAATTACGACTTAACCGACTTCCTCCCTCACTCTCCGACTCTACCAGATGTTTTAGTGAAACTTAAGGATTTCTCTGGGATAATTTAAATATGCAACTTAAAAATATAGGTCTAAAAAACAAAGGACTAAAGACTTACGACTTAAGAAGGCTGCATCCAAATATGCGGACTCTGCAGTCACTTTCTGCATATTTCACAGATTTTATTACCCATAATTCCCTCCTGAAATATGGACGTGATTATCAGACTTATTATGTATGTGTAAAACAGTTACTTGATTAAAATTTGACTCGAATCGTGTAAGATAGAAATAATATTCTCCATCATGATACAGAAATATTTAGAAGTTTAAAGGTCATCAAAATGCGTTTGGTTACTGTCGTCTTTAGGGTTAATAATAATAATAATATCACCTTATAATGCTGATATGGGAACAGACCTGGTCACTTACAGGCATTTATGACCACAAATATTGGGCCATCTGACCCACTGTGATCCAAAAAAATTGCAGAAAGTGCAGCTTTAAGTTTCCATTCAGAGCGACTGAGGACACTTTTAAGGTTTTCACAATTATACAGCGAGAATTGAAAGCCGCTGTAGCAACCTTGACAAACTTCCCAGTTGGATTTCCTCTCCCTCTCTATTCCAGCTGCATGCTTGGTCAGACGCTGGAGAGACAGGATTATACAGTCAACGCATCGATGATATTGTTATGACACAGCTCTTAACTGGCGATGGCCTCGACCAATTGAAACATGAAAAGCCGAGCTGTCGCCTCAGTCGTCTGCCGAATCCTCCCCGCGTCCCGGAGACGCTGCCGGTTCCACGCTGCTGCAAAAAACACTCCTGAGAGTACAAACACTGGGATAACTTATCAGGGATAACTAGCCCACTGAAGGAGCGTGCATAAACACAACCATTCAGAACTCCTCCATTATGCACCTTGGCATGCAGGCAACACACACAGGGAGGCGTAAGCACACGCACACACCTCCCCTCCTACTGCCGGGTCCTCTCTCCGGCCCCAGGATTAGGGGCAGAGGATTGTGCACAGCTGCTCCCCAACATCCCCGATAAAAATCAGGCAATTTCACAGTCAGTGGCATTCTTTCATCCCCTAATCCACACCCCGCATACAGTATAGATGAACCGCACAGCGATGAGAACAAGCTGCTCTGAGCTGACCCCTCTGGTCAATGCGGACACCTTCGATTTGCTATAGAGACATTGAGCAGGCCGAACAGCGGGGTGCGGCACAGAAGTGTCCGGAGCGGCGCTGCATGTCGACCTTCACTCCCTTTTTAGCAGCTAACTAGATAATGTGTGTCGACCAACAAGCATCAGCCCTGCAGGCGAGGAGGACGGCTAAAACACAATTACAATAAGAAATAGAAATAGTGACATTTGAAGACGCACCAACCCACTTTAGGACTGAGCTAAATTCATTATACGCCCCCTCCTCGCACAGCCTCGACAGGAGTCGCCATCGTTTACAGAGACTTCATTTAATGCATTTCCTCGGTCATCGCACGCCATTATTCTTTATAGTTTCCCCCTTTTCAAGTCATTCACTTTAGCCATCTTGTCTGACCCCCAGCCTCCATTTGCAAGAGCAATTCCTCACCAAAGTTCAAACAGGGGACAAAAAGGTACTTCACAGCAAAAAAAAAAGAAGTGGGAAGAGAGAGAGAGAAAAAAAAAAGTATGAATCAAAAGGCAAGGAAATGGAATTCACTGTACAAACGGCGGGGGAATTTCAATGTCCGCCGAGGCACAGTGGAGCTCTGTTCGGTCCTCGCGGGCTGCGGGGTGAAAAGAGCAGCAGCCACAGCAGGGAACATCTATTCTGACAAGTCCTTACACACACTGAAAAGCCCGAGCGAGGTCTATTTGTTTAAGAGGCAACAGAGCCAGCGGAAGGATGCCGACGCTTTAACACGATAACAGGATCATTTTATGGTTTTGGCTTTGGGGACGAGGTGAAGGTGATCGAGTAAAAAATGGAACGTTTCCTGTTTGCTCTTTAGGCATCAACAGTTCAGGGAACTTGATTCTAGCTTCAGATTTAGAAAGACAAAAAGAAAACGCTGACTTGTGCAGAGGAAACATACAGATTTTTGACTCATTTAAGCGGTGGTTTGACCGGACTAGTTGTGAGGATCCTGGAGGCCGATGCTCACGTCCTGGGAGTTGAATATGAAAGCAGCAGAAAGGCTCTGATGAATCGCTGGAGAGCGCCGAGCTGCAGTCCTCTCCCGTCTTTTCACTCAGATTTATGCCGAACGTTTGGACGTTTCTCTCGGAGAGGGCAGAACCTCGCCTGTCTCTCCTCCTCACTCCTCATCGCTGTGAGATGGTTAATGTCTGCGGATGAGATGAAGAGTGTGATTCTCTTTTTGATCTCAGAGGTGAAATTCTGGTTCTCCATTAACCCCCTTAGCAAAGGTCAAAGGTCAGTTTGGGAGTCCAAACTGCTCCCTCGGGACTGAAACAGGACCTCACTCTGAGACGCCTCGTGAGAATGCTCGTCGGTACCAGAAATAATCAGATTACATTATTATTATTATTATTATTCTGTAACTGATTATGAAACAAGGAGCCCCGTACGTTTCTGTTCCAGAGCTTCTGGACCGTGTGTGTGTTGTTCTCGTGTGAACGTTTGACATTATTAAGCAGAATCAGAATCAGAATCCACCCTGCTCCGGCCCCGGCTCTCCCGGAGCCTCTGATGATTTTGAGATTTGGTGCATCTTGTGTTAATTGTGTCCAGATGGTGTTGCTGTACTTCTCGCAGAGCGTAAAACGTGTTGAGGGTTTTTTTTATTGTACGTCTGTGTCGGAAACTGACAGCAGCAGTTACGGTTGAGCGCTGTTACACACATTTATTGCATCTATAAGGTGTCTATATATACCACTGCAATTGGTTTACTTGTTTTTTTTATGTAAGTCAACTTTTTCCAGTTTTCAGTGTACATATGTGTAAAAAAACCCCAAAGATGTGTAGTTTCATTTTTAAAGAAAGGTTCATAATTCCAAAAAACAGCTGCACTATGTAGTTTTTGAAGCAAACAGTAAAAACAGGGGTAAAGTGTATTTGTCGGGGACTATTTTCTGCGGTGGATTGATCCACTCTGGGTGTTTTAGTGAATATCTGCAGCGATGCCTTCGCTCGTACATTTGTAATATTTTTTAGACGACAACAGAGACAGAAGAAAAGGTTTGAACCAGTGTGGAAATGTTTTGCCTGACAACCGATACACAGACCCAACCACAGACTTTACCTTTGCTCAAGGATACTGTGACATGTAGCTGGAGGAGCCGGGGATTCAAACCAGCGACCTTCTGATTTCTGATGAGTCTTGGCCAAGAACAGCCTCCTTTAGCTTTTCATGCAGATCCGGATTAAGGAACAGATTTAACTTCTATCTTTCTTAAAATTTGTTTGACTTTTTTCACTAATTTCTCAGGGAACAATGCACAGATCTTGTTTTTTTAAAAAATGCACAATTTGATATGGAGCCCTATAAAATCTGGATCTGGCAGATTGCGTCTTGTTGGGCCTTGGCGGAGGTATGCACTCTACTGAGTGCCATTCTAGTTCTTGTGTAGACGGACTGGAGCTGCACTCAGTCGCTCTCCTGTTGGACTGAATCATCGTATGGATCTTTTATTATTGTTTACTCATTTATAGATTCTCTATCGTTTCATTTCATTTTTTGTTGTTTTATTTTGTTTATTTTCATCACGATCACAAAGATTATTACTTGTAGTGCTCGCTGAAAAGGTACATTCCTTCTTTGTCGTTCCGTCTCTTGTTGAGATCACTGTAATTCAATCAAAGTATCCTTAAAGTGTTTCTGCACACTCACCTGTGCAGCTGCTACCTGAGAGGCCTCGCGGGTGATTATTTCATGGCAGTATGTACACTGCACATGGAAATACACTCGCTGCTGGTGAAGTGATCCTTTTGTCCCTCTGAGATCCAACAAAAGACTAAAAAAATACCAAAACAAGCCTGTTGTGCTTCAATATTTACTCAGAACATACGCAAACCATAAGCAAATGATTTACAGCCCCCTGATGCATTGTGTCGTGCTGTCAGGTATTATCGCTTCATGTATCAAGAGATTAAACTGGTAGTGAAAATATGTCTCCACGTGATAATTTGAACAAAGACGAGGCGAACCCGGTGCCACAGGTGTTGTTTACTCACCCGACTTTCTAAATCGGGCGGAGAACAAAAGCAGCTCCGCTCTCAGATTACCTTCCATCTATCTCCTCTTTAATGACGGAGGAGCAGCAGCTCCGTCCTGATTGATGTTGGTGAAGGCCAGCAGCTCCAGGACTGATCCGCTCACCTCTCCCCGGAGCACGCCTCAGCCTGGCATCTGCTAAAGGGCACAGGTACACCGTCCTGTGCCCTTGTCCCGCCCCCGCCTATTTGATCGGGGGCCAAGAGTGACCCCGCAGAGCCTGCCAAGAACCCCTGTCTGTGGGCCCCAGGCAGCAGACTCAGGGGCCCACACCGGCTCCTCTGCTTTTTGAGGCTTTGGGAAGATTAATAGGCCTCCTCTGTAGAGCGCCTTTGTGAGGCAGCGCCCAGGCGTGTTCAAGCTGTTGGGTTTGCAGGAGACGAAAGGAGCAGCGGCTAATTCCTCTGCAGGTCAGTTTGTCTGTTGCTACTCTGCATTTTCAATGACTCAGAAAGGTCACATCCGCACCGGATAAGCCGGAGCAAGAGCCCCACAAACAGCACCGACGGAGAAGGAGTAGCGGACAGTTTTACTTTCCCTGCGAGAGATTCGGACAGAATTTCCTGAATTTATTCGAGGAATATCTTTTATCAACGGCGCGATCCAAACCTAAAGCTCCTTTTTGCACACGTGAACCCGCTGGATGATCCTGCAACCACAGCTGAACAATCAAGCACACCGCCACACAATGCTGTTTACCACCAGTTTAATTTGGATTATGGATTAATGGTCAAATGAATGACAACAAACATGCAAATGTACATATCATATTTGCACAGCCGTTTGCAGCAGGGGGTGCTAATCATAAGCAAATACGTGGGTCACCACGGCGAGCGCCGAGCACCGCGGCGGCTTTGTCTGCCTCGCACACACTGAAGCCTGCAGATTTCTTGCTCTCCTCACATATTTCCTCACAAACCTCCTGCAAATACCTAAAGTGCAGCCAAGAAATTCCTTGAACGTACTTTGAACTTTAAATTTAACACCAGGAGAAAGTGTTTTTTTTTTCTTTTCTAAACTAAAAGTTTTTTGGGAGGATTTTATGCAAAGGCTTTTGGCCTGAAACCATTTTAATGATTTTTCTTCTCACTTGGTTGCAGGTGAGGGCCTTTGATTCTAGTCATGTCACACCTCCAATAGTGCAGCCACCAATAACAGTCTCTCTCGCCCGCTCCCCCTCTCTCTCTCTCTCTCACACACACACACACACACACACACACACACACACACACACACTTCTGGCTGCTCCAGGTGCCAGGGTGTGAAGGGATCAGCCAATCCCAGCGCTCGTCTGAAGCTGGATGGTGGCCATCGTGTTATTAAAAGCTACGGGTGAGCTTTGCTGCTCGCCTCTCCTCTGCACTCCAAACACTTTATGAAAAAATAACTTATGAAACAAAACAGCGTTGGGTGGTGGGGAAGCTTCCCAGAGGGGAAAAAATAAATGTGAGTTTCCTGCACTGAGTCGCTCTTATCATCCATTTGCATGAGCTGATAAGGAATCAATTTTTGGGTCATCGTTACATGATTGATGTCTCCATCTCGCTGCTCTCCGTGTCCAATGATATTCTTCAGCGATATTATTTCCATAAACATCATTATCAGATGGAGGCGTGCTCTGTCCTCACTCAGGACTACTGGGAGAGCTGAAGTGCCTTTGATGAGATGAGATCACATTTTAGAGGGAGCTGCCTGCTCTTTGCCTGTAGCCAAAAACAGCCTAATTGTGTTTTGTCCCATATGTGAATTATTATTAACGACGATTCATTTACTACACTTCCTTTGCCAATTTCCTAAATTAAAAAAATACCATGTTGAGATTTTCAGCGCACCCCCCCATTTTCAGCGCCGGCTTACAGCGTCACCATGGCAACTTCCAATCAGCGAGGATGGTAGAGCCTGCCGGCCGTGTGTTTGGCGCGAGGCTCTGAGAGGCGCAGGTGGAGCACATATGGAACAATGGCCTAGCGGAAAAAAAAAGAGAAACACTCTGCCCGCCTGTATGTGCCAGCAGTGCCCATTTTAATCCCACCGTTACCTTCTAGTGCTCTCTGATGGAGACGTTCTGCTGCAATCACAGCTTCAGACTGCTGCTGGGCCCGTGCCAGACTTCACTTGACAAAGCCGGGCCCGGTGTGCTTTTGTAAAACAATGTCTCCAAGAGTCGTGGATCCTCCATCTCTTGATCGTTTGGCGTAATTGTTCCTTGCTGTCCTTCGGTGAAATATCGCCGACCTTGACTGGGAGATTCCTCTTCCTGATTCCAGCTGCATGAAGCTTCGTCATGCTTCGGTCTCCATCCTCGGAGATGTTTCACCGTACAGTACGTGTGTCCGGACATACATTGAGGCTGGCTCTTAATGACTTTTGTGCCTCATATGGCGAGTAATTGGGGTAGTAATGTTATGGAAATCACTTGCATGTGCAGTAAATAAATCAATCATCCAAGGGGCCTTATCTATCACTGCACATTTAGGCAGTCAGCTCATATGTAGGTTAATTAAAGCACAATGGCCGAGGACAGGACCTGGCACCCGTCCTGCTTATGTTTAAGCCTCCTCTAGGCCCGCTGGGCTGCAGCTTTCTACAGCCAGATGAAATTTGCCCATTTTATCCACCCCCATCCCCAGCTGAATACATAAATCATCTGTAAGGGCCTCAGCTCCGACCCTAAACTCCATGAACAATGCCGTTTGTCCGCAAACACCACACATAATTGCTGGAAAGTCTTCAAAGCAGAAAGCGTGTTTCTTTGCACTTATCTAGGAGCATATAGCGCAGATTTTTTGTGACTCACTTCATCTGTTTTTTGGAACAAATCAATTAAGATGTTGTGCCACATCCAGCATGGATATTGGGTAAAGTGTGCCACCACTGATTTGCTTTTATGTTTTGGTCTGAGCTGCGAGATAAGAGTGAATGACGTGTGTGTGTGTGTGTGTGTGTGTGTGTGTAGGGGGAGGTCGGTTGGCTAACGTAGAAATGTCAAAGTTCAAACAAAGGTACGTAATATAATAATAGTGCAGTTTGAACTAAAGTTCTCACATTACAGTTTGGTACTTAAACATTTGGAGGGTTAGCTCGTTAGTTTGGATTTCATTAGAGTTTCTTTAACATGATTCATAAGTTGTCATGTGTAAGATATCTTCTGTGTTAGCTGCTAGCTACTGTAGCCTCAAGCAGCTTTACCTGCGTTTAGTTTGCACACCTTCAGTCAAAAATCACCTGGATTTATTCTCGAAGGCTGAGCTAAAGTTACCCAATAAGTCCTGAATTAATTTGAAAAGAGGTTTTAAACACATTCTTTTATTACGTTTTAAAATAAGTCCTCATCTACTTCAGTTGCTGTGTTGTTGTGACGCTCCATCAGCATGTTTGTGAGTAAAGACTGAATTTCATTTTTGGGTGCACTGTTCCTTTAATGCGCGGAGGACTCTTTACTTCAGATGTTAAGAGGTGTGTTCGATCAGTACAAGGTGTTATCCAGTAGGAATGTGACCCCCTTCAGACAGGAAGTAACAGGTGGGTCAAACGTAACACAACTATAAACGTGAATTGTTTATATTATTCTTATTTTTACCAGAAATGTCCAAAACGACCTTAGTTATTATGGAATTGCAACATTTTGTTATTCATCTTCATTTTAATTTTTTAGCCCAGAAGTTTACACCAACAGTATGAACAGTAAAGTAAATGTTTAATAGAATTTTACAGTAAAACGGTGCAAAAATACATTTGATTTGCCGTCTAACTGAGATAAATTCTTCTTTTTATTAACTGTCACAGTTAAAACAGCGACAGCCTGACTGAAACTGACACGCAGGTGATGGAGGAAGGATATTTTACAGCCTAAAGTAAACTTTATCGTCCAAAATGACATCAGAGCAGTGAAACAGTAAACTTTACTGAGAACAAGCATCTTTTTCTACACAAAAATAATTTCATATAACACGTATCAGACGACACGTAGCCGATACAGATTTATTGATCTGTGTCTGCTGGTCGGGCAGATAAACGCTCTGAACAAACCACCTGTTACACCATGGTTCTGATAAAACCTCCTGACACCAGAACCGGACTCCTCCACACTAAAAACCTCTGGAATGGAAAACTTCAGGATGTGTTTCATTATTTATAATTACGCCTTGAGTGACTTTTCTTACCGTGATGAAAAACAGATTTTCAAGTAAAAACTCTGCGTTAGTATTTTTCGAGCGGACATGAATCAGCGTCTCAGACATGAACGGGCTCTGAGAACATCGACATGTCACTTCTGTCCCGCTTCTTGTCATTTATTACTTCAGCACCGCTTCTACATAAAAACAGCTCCCATGAGGATCATTGTGGACCTGTTAGTCGCATCCCAGTTAAAAAGAAGAATCCCGGAAGGTTTTCTCACCTCGTCCCTGACCAACAATCTGAAATTCATGTCAAATCTGCTGCTCAGACACATTTTATTAATAACACAAGTAAGGTTCATACTAAGGAGCAATTAGAAAGGGTTTCCAGTCAATCTCAATTTCAACTCATCTCCTCTCGCGCCGAGGGAGGATCAGAGCGGAGACGCCGGGCCGGGCCGGGCCTCCTCGTGGCCCTCGGCTGTCAACGATAACAACTGTATCTCATTATCCTCGTTGTGGGGGCCACAGAGGTAGCGGCGACCGTAAACACCATCCTCCTCTCCTTCCACAATGGGCCGTTCGCACACAAAAGGCACTCTCGAAAGCTTGAACGCAAGCCAACAGCTCTATTCATGACGCCATGTATGGCAGATGTCTCGGTGAGCGTATGGAAGGTTGCAGATCTGCGGTGAGACGACTGCAGCGCGAGCAGAGGCTTGTGGAGGTATTTCATCTAGATTCTGTAGTCGGTTTAATCTGCAGGTATTGTTCTTGAGAAGGAGTTAGGAGGGAAAGTTGAACACCTTTCCCTGACCGATCATTTAGGTGATTCATAAAGCAAATACAAGAAACATTTGCTGCTGTTCTCTGAATGTTTTTATGGACCTGTCAGGCAGCACACAGGATTTGGAGATGGTGTATTTGTGGTGTTGGTGGGTGGAGGAGAGCTCCACGTCTCACCGGATCCATATTTCTTCTTTATATGTTTTCACACCCCAATATATCGTCATTCTGTTACTGCGTGGTGTAATTTTGACTATTTCTGTCTTTGCTAAACATGCATCTGTTGCACTCGAGCGTCTGTTCGTCTCTCCTCTGCTTCTTCCTGAAGTTTCTCCATTTTCTTCCCCGTGAACATTTCGCGTCCAACTCAAAGGATTAGAGAGCCGGCGCCCAAAGTCGGTCCGCCAGATGTTTCCAGTGAGCAAAACACAAACTTGAACGGGCACTATGTAGTTTAGCAGATGATCAAACTCAGAATTTTTATGTTTACAGTAATAATGAGGTAATAATGCCACTTTAAATATATTTATCTTTTCTGTAGCTGAATAAAACGAGCTGTTTGTTAAAAGTAAAACGGTATAAATTGTCCTTTAAGGATTGTTTATGTAGTTTGTTAAGGCATAAAATAAATATAAATATCTTGACTACATAGAGCTCCTTTTAAGGACATTATCATCAACATGAATGCATTTTTGAAGCCTTTTTTAAAACCATTGCTCGTAGAAAACGATTCTGTAGCTATTCACTCATCTCCTCTACTTGCTAATGCCTGTTCAGGTTCACAATGGTTGGAACGCATCCCAGCATGCACTGAGAAACAGTTCGCTCGTCTATTTCAGTCCAAACGAGCTCCGACTGTTCCAGGCACGTGACGGAAACCTACGCAAGCACAGAGAGCGAGAGAGCGAAACGATACGATACGATCGATCCGAGCGATGAAATAACGGACGGGATTATCTGCCGGCCAAACTACAAACATTTGCATCACTAATGGCTGAGCGGCTACAACACGGACGGTAAATTCATATCACAAATTAGCGCTGTATGAAATTCACTAAACAATGGCTTCATAATCAGCACACAGTTGCACATCAGTGTCAACAATCTGAGGCATTATTAAAAAAGCGAACAAATCAATCATTACTGAGTGTGGCACTCCTGCTTTCATTAGAAAATCATATAGATTAAATGTTAATCATAGCTAACTCTATACCAGTGGGCTCCTGCCAAGATGACAGATGGACCATTAATGAGAATAACGAGGGGATCTTAGTCTATACACGGATATGGAGATGCAACAACAAGCATAACACCACACTTGGCTTCCAAAAAACTGTTATTCAGTCTGAGACAGAGGAAGATAATCAGCGTTCACATGCAGAGTCGCCTCCTCCCTGAAGTCAAAGAGTCTGCGTCGGGAACGTGTGAGATCACTTCCATGTGAATCAGACGTGTTTTAAGATGTTTACGTAGCGGACGCTGCCACGGGAGACTGAAGGGAAATTGGTGGTAACACCTGTCACACACATTCAACATCACACATTAGAATCCGTCTCTTTTACTGGTCTGTGAGCGATGAATAATTACTCTTGTTTAAAAATCTGCCTATTAGCGCTAACCAGGTTATATTGGACATCTGTCTCAGAAAGCTGACTGATATAATTGGCTGCCATCGCGTCGCGCTGCAGTCTATAGCGAAGCACAGCGGCGTGACAGGCGTCGAGGAGCGGCGGCCGATCGCTCCGGCTCTGTGACGTCGCCGCCGCGTGTCGCTCTTCACAAGTGAGTCAAATGAAATCGTACGAGATGAAAGTTGCGGCGAAAACAGAACACATATGTCCATGTGTGGCGCTCAGTGGCATGTTATTGGCACGGTGTTTTCATCAGGTCTGATAACATATGTTTAGAACTCAGGAGGCTTTGGGCAGGAGGGAATAGCGCGGCGTTTGAAGTCAACTGCCGCATTAAGCAGAGAAGCGGCACAGTTGTGTGGAGATGCTCTCTTGTTCAAAGGGATGGAAGGAACCGCTCCGGGGAGCGTCCAACATCAAGAGCTGACCCCGGCACTGTTTCCCGCTACCTTCTGCCATGCGTCCCGCCGCCGTATGCTGTGATTCCCAAAGACCGGCAGGCCTGTGCCATCTGGCCTCACTTCGGATTCCCCGGACACATATTGGGAATCCAAACTATGCCACCTCCCCGTCTCTCCCTTCCCTCTGCGCTCGCTCCCTCTGGGTCGTCTCTGCGCCTCCACTTCATCCCTGCTTGAGTGCTGGCTCAAGTGGAAGGGGTTTGCTCTCCAAGTGATCCCAGTTGCCCTTTTCCTCTTTAATCCCCTTGTGATGGGATCCAGTAGGAGCCCTTTAAATTCAGAGGGAACCGGTCGATAGTTTTTAAGATGAAGGAAAATCCCCGGAGGGTTATCCACCGAGCGGAGTCTGTCTCTGTCGCAGGGCGCTGAGTTCGTTACATGACCTTCAGATTGCTTTTTTTTACTGAGCTACAAGCCTAAAATTTCACTCCACCTCAACATGCAGACAATTCAACACCTCTGAGTTATAATTTTGTGCCACATATTGGCTTGCAGCTACAAATCTTTACCAGCCTCCCAGTTTTAAAGTGCTCCGGAGGCACACAAAGGAAGAAGAGGCTCCAGGAAGAGAGCAGAAGTGGGCTGTACAGTATGTTCTGTAGCACTGCCACAGATTTCACACTCTTTTTGTGTGTCTCTTTCTCTTCCTCTCCTCTGGGCGTCGCCTCAGTGGGGAATTCGATTCCCTAATAACTGGGGAATCAAAGTTGGACAGCACCACTGCTGAGAATCATAAAGGGAGCAGTGGAGTGGCTGGCCATTCATTCATCCGGGCCCATTACAACGTATACCAGATGGACACTGCACGTCACCGGGTGACATCTCAAGACAGCCGCGGCCGCCTGCCTGCCCGGCTCGGAAGAGATGAAAGTTAGGAGGGAGACGGGAGGCAGGTTGCGTCAAACAGAGACAGATCTGATCAACAACTGCACCGAGATGAAATCAAAGTGGCTGAAGCATGTGGCGTGAGGCATCTGGTATTCTAGCAAACAGAAGCTAGCGTAGCTGCCAACGCTTATGGGGAGAGCTGCCTCCCCCACTCCACGGCCTCAAGCCAGTGGAAGTGCTACTGGCTTGTGTTTTAAATCCACAAGAGGTGCGCTGTTCGGCTGTTCGGCTGTTCGACTGTCCGGAGGTTGGTTTGGTTTTTTTGGAGGGTGGGGAGGATTCTCGCAGGTAGCAGAGGCGCAAGATGCGACAAAGGTCCTGGACTCAAACCAGGAATTCTTGTTTACATGGTTGACACATTTTTCGACCAGCGAGCTGCCAGGACGCCCCCTGCGCTCAGCTCCTCACACAACAAGTCTAAACAGTAGCTAATTTATTCAAAGTGAATCAATAACAAAGGTGACATTAGGAATTTGTGCTGGCTGGAAAGACGCCAGTACATCTGCTCAAAATCCAGGGCCACTTTTCTTATCTGCAGCGGGAGCCAAGATCTGATAACAGATTTTTAAAATGGTCCTCTGGTCTGTTTTACATCAGCAAATATTTCATTTTCATCCCAGATACCGGCTTCTCACAAAAAGCTGATTACGGCGGCCCGACAAATTAAAACGGAGGTGATGTAATGTGGGTTTATGCGGCGTGTAACGACATTATGTATGGTGTATCTGTGTACATCTGTACGTCAAGTGTAAAGAACCTGTCAAGCCCTCTTGGCATTGATTTTACATTTCATACTACTTCCTGCATAGAGCGCTGTGAGCATCTGATCCCCTAATCTCAGAATGCCAGCTTTCACTCAATGTCATCTGCCAATGAGCTGCAACCAGGCGCCCATCCTGCCTCTGGCACCAGAACTGCACCCATCCAGCTTGTGTGCGCTAATACCCACCGTTGCTAGGCTACAACGAGAGGAATCAAATTTAGGTGGCTTCCACAGCTGCGCTGTACTGTTGTGCACCGAGGGATATACATGGCAGCGTTCCCAGTATGCACCTGGATGGAATGAAACAGGAAGAAGTGGAGAAGTCTAATCTACTAGGTACAGTAGTGGCTGTCTGCCCTGCGTTCCTCCCGAAAAGTATGTCCGGAAACAAGAGGAAATCACATTTCACATTATGGATTTTCAGATTTTTTTTTAAAGAAGCCTTGTAGTGCTGACCATGTCAATGAATGTAATGTGTTTACTGACAGCAGGAAGGTCAGAGGGGGACTGTCGGGGGAGAACGAGGGATTTTATCTGGAAAACGTTAGCTCCGGGTCTTATTCCAAACACTTTTCCAAAATGGTGCCATGAGGTGTTTGACTGAGCCATGATATAAACAGAAACATGTGAGATATAAAAATTGTAGAAGTCTTGTGATTCTTTACGGAGTCATAATGCCGCCGCTTTTAGACTTTCACTTATCGCGCTGAACAAACGCTGTGATCTCGTCCTCTTATAATCAGTTCAGTGCATCAGCGAGCGCTCTTTGCTCAGATCTGTGAAACTACAGAGTTTTGAACAATTGGCTGCGAACAGTCTCTCCGACATGCCAAAAACCATAAAGGGCTTCTCCACAGCTGACTTCCTGCATCTTGGTTTCAATGTAATCAGTGAGTCGCGCTGCTCAGACATTGTTAATTCACAGCGTTCACACAACTGCGACGACGTCTTAACAATGATGTTTTCCACAGAGTTTGTGTGCCAAAGACTGAATTGGGAGATCTCGGAAGACACGCCAGGCTGACATTAACAAGACACTTGTGAAACAGGCGTCAAAACGAAGGCCGCAGTTGGAAGAGCATTTTCTAAAAATTAAAAAGAAAAAAAATGCATTTTAACAGGCTGAAAAAGATTTATTTTACATTTAGCACAACTGGATGCATAAATGTGGTGCTGTGAAAACTTTACAGCTGCACAAAAATGCAAAATACTTCCAGAAATAGTTTTAAGAGCACAATGCTGAAAGTCAGATGTGTCGTGTGTGTTCATCTAATATAAAGCTACAGTCAGCGGCTAGTTAGCTTAGCTTAGACTGTGGTAAACAGCCAGCTACAGCTACAGTGTTGGTTGTATGAGTCTCTGCATCCTGCCAAGAAATAGTTTGTTCTTACTCTTGGTTTTTATACAGATTATTCCAAAAATATAACGTGTTTATTAGTGAGATTTAGTGCCGTTTGTAGGTTAATGTTTTCATCTTTGGACAAAGCCAGGCTAGCTGCTTCCCAGTCGAGTCTTTATGCTAACAGGCTAGCTTTATATTTAGAAACATTTCAATCTACTGTATCATATTTATTCTGTTATTTTTTCATTATTTAAGTCAAGCAATTCTTTAGGTAAACTTCATAATATAACATTCTGTATAATGTTCCTACCTCCTCCTCTTCTTCTTCCTCCTCAGCTCATCTCGTTACTAGCGGCTAACGTCTCTTTGACCAAAATTCTTTATTTCTAAATCAAACATGAACCACAAACAGTAGTTCAATACCTGGTTTCTTTTCTCCTTCTCTTTCAAGAGACTCTGTGGAACTTCTGGAAGCCGGTTGTTAGCTTCTGTTAGCGGACTTCACTTATAAACTAACGTTAGCTGCTGTTAATCTGTGTTAGCGGAGCGGAGAGAGGCACCATATCGAGTCCAGCAGCATAAAACAACTTAAAGGGGCTTTATGTGGAGTTTAAGATTCAAATATTACAAAAATAGCCTCAATTACCACCAGAATATGAAGATATAGCAGTTGAGACGTTGTGTGGAGGACCTCACAGGGTGTATTCCAACCCAGCGCTCCAGACAAGAAACCACATTCAACAGCAAAAAGAAAAAGAAAAGACAGAAATAGAAGCAGAACAAGATTTAACATCAGTGTGAAATCATCACAGTTTGCAGTATGCAGAATATACTGATGTAGTTTGTTAGCACGCAAATTTGTACACGGTCAATTTCTTTAACTAAGATCGTTCTCTTCTGATTAAAATGTCGTTAGCAAAGCTACATAATGCACCGAGAGTTTAACAGGATGTTTGCTGTCCACAACCTAAAACTAATCTCCGTTTACGACAATCCCTTTTTAAAAGCCAACATCGCTCAAGTTTCTCATCTGACTCGCAGACAGTGTGGAAGCGAAGGCGTTCATTCAGGGAGAGAGTATTCCAACATTTTCTTTCTTTACTCTGTCTCGGCATATACGGACACGATTGGTAATCCGTCCGTGTGTAACTTCAAAGCCGGACTTAACCAGTGGGTGGAGAGCAATCGTTTAATACGGGCTGTCAATGCACGCTAATAAATGCACAAATACACTTTCATTTGAAAGGCGGCCAAGTTTCTGGACTTTGGGATCCACCCCCACTTGGATAAACCTCCTCTGCACGCACCAGCTTTAAATAAACCAGGAGAATCTGTCGTTTGGTGCCAGACAAAGGGACGACTATCTTCGCGGTCATCTTTAAAGTGAACCAGGAGCTCCAGGAAGAAGCATTGTTGACCGGTATTTTGCAGGTTTATCCCAAAAGTGCAGAATAAATCCCCTCCCTCCTCCAGCTCCTGCTTTCCACTGTGAGCCAGAAACAGATGCCGGTGCCTCCATGATGCCAGCTCTCCCAATGGCAGCGACGATGACAGGAGCTGCCAAAAAAATCAGTCTCCTTCAGTGGAGGAGGCTCAAGTGATGTTCAAGTGCATCCTCTGAAGGAAACTGCGATTGTCTCATATGTGAACATTTTTGGCAATCCATATCAAACGAAGTCCTTCATTTATATAAAAAAAAGACGCACATGTGATTCATTTCCTGTCCTGTGTTTCATCCTCTCCTTCAACTTACTTCCAGGTAGGAGATGAGTGCTCGTGACCGAGAGGAAGAAAGATATTTCAGATCTGAGCAGGAGAGATGAACTGAGCAGGTGAAGGAGAGCAGAGGCAGCGGGAGGATTTTTGTTCTATCTATATTTTAAAAATGTGGTTTTTGTTAGGATAAGACATTAATGCAACAACTACCAGTAGAAATACTGATGCACAACCCGACATCATCCGCAGCCGACTGCTGGACATGTTTCCTGAAGCTAACCGAGCCCGCGGGGTGGCAGCAGCTCGGCCGGTGGGGACTTGGCCGGGGTATCGGAGGGTGGTCGGCTCAAGTCCAGCACAGACCACATTGAGGAGTTTGGACGGGGAGCTGGAGAGGTGCCAGCTCCCCTCCCCGGGCTGTGCTGCAGTGCTCATGAGCAAGGTACCGAACCGCTAACTGCTCAGACGTGTAGCAGCCCAACATATCTGCCCTCAACTTCACATCTATGAGTTCAGTAAAACATTTATTTGGCATTTGATGTCGATTAAAAGATGCACGGTCTAATTTAGTAGAAAATATGTATTACTTTGTTTATATGTGGCGGACCCTGCCACCTTTACAGCCTCAAACATATTTTCCTCTGAGAACAGCTCGTTTATTCAGGATAAGAATAATAACACGGATAACATGAATATATCTGAGTTTATATTATAACCTCATTAATATTGTAAATGTTAAAAAATCTGAGTTTGAATTTCTTCTCCATAACTACTTAGTGCTCCTTAAAAAAACATATTAAATAATAATATTTACATGATATAATCTGTCTCATGAGCACATTTACTTCTGATATTAGTATATTTTGCTTGAGCTTTTTGAATCTCATCTCATCGCAGGAGCTTTTACTCGTAAGAAGTATTTCTATGTCATGATTTAATACTTTTATCGATAGAGAAACGTATCAATGCTTCACCCAGGTAGAAGACATGTAGTATTATGTAATATGCTTTAATGTGTTTCCTTTAATTCAGAATATAAATAATATTCAAAATAATATTATATACATCGTTCAGAGGAGTAAAACCTCTTTGTCATCTCTCGGAAAGAAAATCTTGAAGCGACGCTGACTGCAGAAAAGAGATCGTCCAAATAGTGAATACAGATTTATGCAGTGGAGGATTTACAGCGTCAGAGAAGTTCTTTAAAACAACATTTCAATGTCAGAACACTTCCTTGGAAAAATGCTGAAAATCCTGTCCACTGGAAGTAAAGTGGAGAAATAAAAAATCATGCAATGTCTTTTATAACAAACTGAGAAAGACATAGTTGTGAAGAAATGATCTATATTTGAATAGCAGTTGTTGAAAACAGAGCACACACACACTGAATGAACGTTGAAGTGAACATTGTCTGATGGATGGAGACGTCTTTAACACGCAGCGCCTACCGTAGGACGGCTTATGAAATCAAAAAGCTTTATATTTCCTGTGGGAACCGGCATATCTGAAGACCTACAAGCTTCTCGTTCTCACACACACACACACACACACACACACACACACACTCAGTCTCACGCCCCATGTGAACACTCATCTTTAACGAGGGGAGAGCTGAAACCATGCGTGATTGTTTTAGAGAGGCTGCCCTAAAGGCACGTTATCGCTCAATGTGGGACCGCTTCTCCCCGTCATACGTCCCCTCTTGTTGATTGTGCAGCGTGGATCAGCGGCAACAAAGGCATCATTAGTGGGGCTTTGGTCCCCACCAGGCCCGGGCTAATTATGAATGGGGGGCCTGGTAATAATTCAAGGGCCCATCGGTGCAGCTTGAAACTGAAGAGAGAACTTCACAGATTCAGCGGCGGCGCGCTCGGCCCATCTGCCTCCATTTCCCAGCCACCTGCCTGAAGATCTGACCCACGTCAGCCACGAGGATGGAGCACCATTAAGCACAAGAGAGACGCGGAGGGAAACATATGGGATTTATACATCGCTTTAATGAACGAGCTGCAGAGGTCGTTAAAAGCTTTGGACAATTACCTGGTTAGAGCGCGGTGGTAAATTGTTTAACAATTGTTGTTTTTCTGCATTTATTTCAGGATCAAGACTCAAATCATCTCCTCTCCTTCACAGGATGAGAAAGTAGAATAGTTTCCACTGTTCATGTGAGTGCTCACACACAATACAGTTATAGATTGAGGAGGAAACATACATGGGAGGATTGGAGGAGTATGTTTTCTCTGTAAAGATCATGTGTTTAACTGCACACCTGAGGGGGTAGCTGCTCTGAATACTTCTGTTGTTGTGTAACTGCTGTGGACTCCTCCGCCAGAAGAGGGCAGTATCCTTTTTCTTAATCACATCTCAAGTGATTTCCCTCTTGGCCACAAACAAGCACAAACATTGCTCCAATTCCAAACCACACAAAAGAGGGAATTTGAAAGTAAACAAATGAGCCCGATGGGATGATCAGCATTCTCAGATTCGCAGCATAAACTCTTTTTCCCATGGAGCGGGCTCATAATTTCAACACAGGCCTCGGATTTATATCTCAGCGCTTGATTCATTCGGTGGCGGAGCTCTGATTTACGACAGCTCCCAGATTTGACATCTTTTCTTTTTTTTTTCTTTGACAAAAAAGAAAATCCAAAGCGGAGACAGATTAAAGCCTCGAACTTGGAGGCCGGCTGCAGGGCCTGCGAGGAGCCGCCCGCATTATTTATAGATGCCGAGAGTGTGTATTGTATCATTTCAGTTCACTGATACTGTACTAAGTTCAGCTAATTTGAAATGTGAGACATTTGGACAAACTCGGCGCCGTAAAGTATTCATGAAATCATGAGGTGTGGGATAAAGTGGAGGTGGCTGGAATGCAAATCAAGGACACGGTTTTCTTTTTCCAGATGCTGATGAATAACATGGTCAAGCATACAGCGTGTTGGACGCTGCGCAGCGATGAGGTGAGACCGGAGAGAAACTCAAAGTGGAGGTGATGGAGGTGACGGAGGTGATGGAGGTGATGGAGGTGTAGGGGGAGAAATTCTGATCAGAAGAGACAAAACAAACCTACTGTGTTTTTCACGAGTCAATTAAAGGTGTTCAAACTGTGTTCATACCTTATTTTCCTCTGAGAACTGCTTGTTTATTCAGTTATTAAAAATATAAATACAATATAACCTCGTTAATATTCTGAATATTAACATCCTGAGTTTGTATTCCCTTGCGCCCCTTTAAGTTAAAATCAACTCTGCGTTCCGAAATTGAACCGGAGAGTTATCGAGAGGCGTCCAGATCAATTTTCACTATATCCTCTGAATCAGATGTGAGTATGTTGAGCAGTACCAACCTGCGCAGGTCGCTCATTAATATGCAGCCCTAACCCTAACTCTTTCTGAATGGAGCAGTTAATTTGAAAATAATCGAGAGTGGCACACAGCTTTTGTGGGCGATGACATCACCCTGCGGATTATTCACGCAGCTTGCAAAGAAGGTTTCCCAGCGATCGGTTCACTACGAGTTATAAGTGCCGCCTCGGGGCGACGAGCCTCTTTTGTTTTCTTTTTCCCCTCAAAAATTCCTACACTGAGTCGCACGCTCGAACGCAACATTTCACAAGCCTACGCGACAAAATATTGTAAAGATTTAAGAGCTGAAATCGATGAGGATGTCGTGCTTTAGTGCCGCCGGTCATATTTGTGGCTGCAGTGAGTATTTGCCTTCCCTCTCAGTTTCCAGGAGCAGCGAGGGGGACTGACGGAGGAGAAAAGGGGAGCACTGAACACTGACTCACAAAAACACAGGGCTGGTTTTGATCTGGACTCAATGGCCTGGAATAACTGGCCCCCGAAGAGCTCTTGTGTCAAATGGTATCTGTGACAGGGAACAGAGAAGGGGGATAAACATGCTGCATTTAACATGTGGACATAACACCTCCCCCTCGCACCATCTGGAGGAATACAACCTCATCCTCAACTACTAAAAAACGCTTGTTTTTGGTCGCTTTTCATAAAAAGCTTAACTCATCGCAGGTTCTGATGCAGCGGCCGGCTCAGAACAAGCTCGGTTTCTTGAGGAGCCGCGAGATGAGTATCAAAATGTTCATTTTTAACAACGCGCTAGCAGTGGAGATGCATCGACAAGTTGGCTGACTCCTCTCTCCCTTTGAATCGTCCTCTGCTTTGTAATGTGAGGGTGTTTGGAGGCAGGTCAAAAGGCCCTTTCAACCCAAGTCCTCACCTACTTCCTAATGAATTCCCAGGGTCCATCAACCTGCAGGCGCTCCCATACAAGCTAACCAATGATTACACCTTGAGGGGGAGAGGGGGCGGTTGGAGGAGGAGGAGGAGGAGGAGGAGGAGGAGGAGGAGAGGCTGGTGAGATAGAGCATCCCCAGTACACACACACACACACACACACACACAACCTCACACACAACAACCACCACCACCACCACCACTACCATCACCCCCCAGATTGGAGGCAGGTGCAGCAGCAAATCAAGCCTCATTAGCTGCACCTTCTGCTAGCGTATACCGTGGACAGATGGAAGCTCGCCCTCACATGTTACCTCACATCAGATGGCAGTTGGAGGAGGGTGGCTAGGGGGTAACAGGGAGGTACACTCGCCCCCTTCTGCCGGCACTGCTTCCTCCGAGCTACAAGATGCCCCTAAGTGCAGATCCAGCACCAGAATGCTCCTTAACCTTAATCCTGCTGGCAACAACTAGTTTCCAGAGAATATCTGACATCAGATCAGTTGTAACGTATTCCCCGTCAGGCCTGGCCCTGGTTAGAGAGGTGCATGCCTCGCCCAAGGAGGAGTCGTGGACTCGCAGAGGCCTCCACGGATGTGTATCTGCCGAATACATGTAAAAAGAGCTGCGAGCGGGCGAGCGAGCGAGCGCAGGCATATGATATCCTAAGACACACTATGGGGCCACCAGGTAAGCGACAGAGCCCCAACTGCAGGGTATCACATCGCCCCCTTGTCCTCATAGCTCTGACACAAGATCCCGAGCAGCTAATTGAGGCAACAGTGCAATTCATTGGTGCCAGGCCCGGTGTCAACACCTCCTTCAAGGTAACAGCAGATTTATCCCCGTTCCACTGGGGACGTGGGCAAAAAGTGTCAAGGGGAGGCCATGTGCAAATTGATGCTGCGTGTGTTATGTGAAATATTGCAAATGTGCTTTTCAGCACAGACGTAGAAAGCACAAAGAGATCGGTTCTAGGATGCAGGAATTTCCTGTTGAGCCCCCGAAGCTGTCGGTCTAATTCCGTGAATCATCTATGAAGAGAGTTGCCAGCTCGATGACAGACAGCGAAACCAAATCAGACGCCAGTTTCCCCCTTAAATCCCGCTCCAACTAAACCGGTCACTTCCAGAACCTTCCTCAGCTGAAAACCCAAGGAGAAAGAAGTCACAGGACTGAGTGGAGAGCGCCGAGCACTGAAGCTGCAGGTAACTTTTAAGTGCTTTATCCTCATAATGAGGTCAGGCCACGTTTTATGACTTAGATAAGTGGTGTTTTGGCATGTCATTATGTGTAATTAATCAAAAAAATATATATAATTCTGGTTTTAAGTTGAGGTCCGCAGGGGTGGGTATAGGGAAATTCTTAAAAGGCTGGTGTTGCAGGAAAAATGAGGGCAGTGGCACAATGGGTACTTTGTTTAAAGCTGGTAGCTGGCGGAGGGAGGGAGGGGTCGCTGCAGTGGAAACGGAGCTGCGACATTAATGGATCGAACTTAACCGTTTTCTCACCGTTTTCAGCCGCAGCAGGCAGCTGTTGTCAGCTGCTATAAAGCTATGATGAACACTGTGCAGTAGCTGCCCTGCGCCAAGACACAGCTAGCATCTAGCATGGGAAGAAAATGGAGCATTTAGCTACTGAAGAGGCACAAATTTTCTGTCTATACTGGACGAATGGCATCCGGTTGTAGCAGGGAAGCTAGAGAATGTGCTTTGGATGAACATAGATCTCTTTCCTTCTTCTTTGTATGTATGAATAATGCTTAGAAACTGAACCAAGCGCTTCTTCTCTTCGCGTCTCAGAGACCGACGAAACATATCCATGTTGAAATTGGAGAGCTAGCGAGCTGTTAGCATCCAGTGGAGAGCAGAGTCACTGGTGAGTTTGGATAATAGAGCTAACAGCTCAATGCTGCAGCTAACAGAGCTATTAGAGCTAAAAGCTAACTGAGCCAAACACACAGAAGGACTGACAGTTTATGCTCAGAGGAATGTAAAGTGTAAGCCAGTGAAATAAATGCAAGAAAATGTGCTCGGGATGAACAAGAGATCTTTCTTTTCCTTTGCATTTACAGTTAATACTTTATGAATGAACTCCCCACTTCTTCTCTCTCTGCTTCTGTTGAAATAACTGACAGAAAACTCTATTAATGCAGGTTTGAGGCTGCGAAGTAAAAAACAGAGACGTCTAAATGAATTTAAACACCCAGATTTACCTGTACCAGTATGCATCCTGCAGTTAGCATCCTGAAGGTCGTGCCAGGTTAGCTCTCCGTACCGCTCACCTCCAATATAACCGGCAGCCATGTTGTTTGACCGTTTGTCTCCCTTCAGTTACTGTTTGACCGTCAGCAGTGTGAGACGTGTTAAATTCAAACTTCACATATTTAACATAAATTCAGGAGCCTTTTTTTTTTAGGCAATGTCAGAATCCCTGAGAACAGTCGTGTTTGTGATGTCACGTCCTCGTGTGGATGAACTTGACATTTTTAACAACATTAATTTCAATCAAGCTGCTGAGGAGGTACTTCTGTTTGGCCGGGAGCTAATGAAGAGAAACAGACACACATATGGGACTTCCTTTTTTTCTCTTTTTCTTCTTTTCTTTTCTGTGTGTCTCATCCTTCGATCTACACCCAGATCCGTGCGCCATATGGGAAAGTGTGGATGAGAAGATGCGAGCGCTGCGTTGCCATGTTCAGTCTCCCTCCAAATGCAGCTGAAGAGAATCAAAAACAGTCTCCCTCTCTTGTCGCGCTCACTCCCATGGGCACATGAAAGTGAAGGTTACACTCGCGGCTCTCTTTTTTTTTAATGACGGCCCTTTTTTAAGGGGGTTCTGTTTCATTTAGAGGAAATCTTCATTGTTAATCCGCTGCCTGTTGCCAGGTTTGAACACGCGGTGCCATATGTTGTATTCTGCCTGGCTACCTTACTTCTAAAACAGAGGATTTCAGATTTGTCATCTTGATACGCTGCACAACCAGAGAGCCTGATTCAGGTGTGCTGATGGTCTTTGTTAATGTTCAGCTGGCTGCAGTCGCTGCAGAGCGAATACTTAAACTTTAAAACCAAAATGCAAATGTTAAGGAATCGATTGAAACCCTGAGAGAAGGTGAAAGCTTCAAGAATGGTTTAAACCAAGAGCACTGCATGTCAGTCTTTTATTAAAGGGGCATTCTGTAGTTTTGGTGAAGAAATGCAAACTCGTAATTAATATTTTTACAATATTAATATTAATATTAACGGTGGCAGGGTCCGCCACACATAAACAAAGTAAAACAGTATGAAACTGTGTCGTCCTTTATGGTCAGAGAGTGTTTAGGCATAAAAATCCGTCAATTCATTACATTTTTTCCTCCCGAAAACTACACAGTGCTCCTTTAAACGCACAAACGTTTCTCAGCAAAAGTCGATCACAGTTTCCAGCTTCAGAGGAGAATTCTCCGCTCAATCACGTCGGCGTGCTTCAGCCAAGACGAAGTCTGGAAGCCATTAACAAGCGAGTGTAGCGGGGCTTCAGCAGAAAGTACAGTAAATGTTAAGCAGGTGAGGGATTCGAAAGCTATAATGATGTGAATTTTACTCATCAATCTTTTCAGCGGAGAGAGAGAAAAAAAAAGCTGGAAAAGGATTTTGTGGAGTCTGCAACTTTTATTTTCGAGCTTGGCGCCGCTTATTTCTTTTAATCTCACTCACACTGGAAAACATCTTTTGTCGCTCTCTCATCGTGCTGCAGGATTCGTACGTAGCTGCGAGTGTTGACGGGTTCATCAGGCAGATGTTTGTGGATACGAAGGATACGGACGCAACCGCGCCTGCATTTCATAAATAAAGTCGCCTCCCCCCCAACATAAACAATTATTCCAGCTCGTATTTTCACAGGTGGGAGTGTGATATTATTATGCCACAGTCTATACGTCGCACCATTCATCACATAATTAAGTTTTCATGCAGTAGATTGGCTCCTTATTGGCTGTCACTTCAACTCTATGCTGTCAATGAGAAAAGGCCCCTCTGTGGTCCCTTCCATCAGCCCATCTTCACTCTGCATACCTGCCAACACAGCCATAAAGAAATTACCCTAATCATCGCCGTAATTAACGTCAATAATTATCGACAGTGCCACAGAATGGAGGGAACGCTGAACAAAAGGTTTTTTTTAATTCTTCGATGCCTGTTTCCTGGAAGATGCGTCATTTCCGCTGGTAAAAACAGTCCAGTGAACGCACCGTAGAGCGAGTTATAGGAGGCAGGTTGATGTCATAGACGTGCTAACGAAGAGTGCCAACCAGCAACAGCAGGTGACCCCCCCAACACACACACACACATGCACACACACACACACACACACACACACACACACACACACACACACACTGCCATCCCCCCTGCATCTCCTCTCTGTTTGCCAGGAGTGCACCTGCAGCTTATTATCCAAGCCTTTAGCTTTATAATGTAGCGCAGGTGCCAAAGTGCCAAAGCACCATTGTAACACACACAAACACAAACACACACACACACACACAAGTCAACAAACAGAACAGGCATCGAAATGGGCACACACACTTACAGATGTGCAATGATTAATTAATACTATGGTTGGTGGATCCTAAGCATGGCTCCCTCCCAGTGTTGGGAAACACCGGGGGCACACATGTGAAGAGTCAGACGAAAAACCGGAAAAAGCATTTATTTAAAGAGTTAATATATGTTGTTGGATGAGACAGTGTGGAGATTTATCTCTCTGACATGATGTTGCAGTGTGCTAAATAAAGGAGAGTTGCTCTCTCTGTTGTTTTTATGGCTGTCGTTAAATTTAGTGTGAGGAGTAATGGTGTTGGCGCAGGTTAACGCTGATCTTTGTTTCATTAGCCTTTTTCTGTTTCTTTTCTTTTTTTACTGACGATACGACTGTTATGAGTGAATTATCTGCTCAGTAAAATATGTTGATGCCTCAGTTTGTGGTCAGAGTTTTCAGACTTTTTATAAATGTTTTTAAAGAATAGTCCCCACCCCAGTCTGTACTGGTGCTACGAGCTGACTCTCACTGGATCGGGCGCTCAAGCACTGGCTTTGTTTACCATCAGACGACTAGCTAGGAGGGCTAGCTGATTAGCATGCTAACTTTGAATGTTTTGAATAAAACATTTTACCTAACGCTCCTTTACAAATGTTTTTAAATGACTGAGACTGTCACTCTTGAAGGACTTTGTGTCATTTTCTTTGAGTCATACATTTGCATAACTAATGTCGCGCAGCTAGTTTAGCACATAATTGATTTAGCTAAGCTGCTCTGTGTTTGTAAGTGGTGCTGGGTCAGGCATGTGTGTGCTGACCAATCAGAGCAGACTCTGGGTATTGGGGGGAGTGGGAGCCTTAAAGAGACAGGAGCACGATGCTGCAGCAGACAAAAAGCCGAAGCAGACAACATTTACATTACATCCATGGATTGAATGCTGATGGATTAGTTTTAAAAGCCTGTCAGAAGGTTGTTTTTATCCTGAAAAAGTCTGTTTTACAAGCTGAAATAAAAGTGTCAGCGTTCAGAGTGTGCGTGGAGTGATGTGATAAAACGTGGCATCGCATGGAAACCATTAATTTTCTCTCCTTAACAGAGAGGTCAGAGGTCAGACTCCGACACAAGGACGTAATGGACTGTTACCGACTCCCTGTGACAAGACAAATAATCTTGTATCTCAACCAGGTGTGGTGCAGCCCTCAGCGTATGTGCGATAGTAGTAAACCAACAGAAATAACAACTAGGTCTCCCCTTCTTGCAGATAAACTCACTTTACTGTAAAATTCATGCCAGGCCTCATTATTGTGCAGCGGAGAACATCTGTCTGTCTTTTCATTTCCAGCACGCTGCATACTGATACGGTATATATGTTCAGTGGACGCAGAAACACACATAAACGTCGCTGGTGTGTATGTTTCCCCGCTCTGCTTTGGCGATGATTTTGTGCGCTGCATTGACGGGAAACCACAGGGAGCTCCAGGCGGGTCGAGACGCTGACCACAGGCACCCCGACTCCAGACTCAGTGACAGACCTTGTGGTGACATCTGCTTTTACTCAGGAAGAGCACTTCAGCACTTAATAAAGCATGTAATCACGCTGTTGTAACTTGGGAGCAGACAAAGCAATGCAGGCGCGCAGCGAAAACGCGTCACACACCGACTTTTTCCCCCCTTTTTAAAGAAATGTCTGTTTCTGCTTATCTGATTTTCGGTTTATCAGCAATTTTACATTAAGACCCAAATGAAGACAAACAGCTACTTAAAGCCTCCATGATTGATTACAGGTCTTTACTGCACACGCAGGAAAGCCATTTGCGTCAAAACACTACTGTAAGGTTGTTGGGTCTCTTCTCTTTCATACACCTGCATGCAATTTTCTACATGTAAGTGGACAGGAAAAGGCAAAGGAGTTAACATTTTTAATCCTGATGTAATTTAGGAGGGTGAGAGCCGTGCGGCACAATCAACAAAAGAGGTTCTGTGGGCGTCATGACAGCTGGGTCACAGTTCCCCGTGTTATCACCCAACAGGACATGCTGATGTGGACACATTGCTGAAATATTTTCTCAAGATTTCAAAAAAGAAAAGCCTCTCCCGTGTTGTCTCTCAGGTTTTGCAAAGGTTTTGCTTCGCAGAGCACATGCAGGCTAAACTGAAACTCACTTTGAGTGTGTTCTCTGTATCTCTTCTCATATTTCAGCTAAACTGCCTCCTCGCCAGGGCCAAGGAATGCATCAAGCGCCATAAATCAGGGGCTTGATAGGAACTTGGCGTCTGGACAGCAGCGCAGAGAGCTGTGTTATGTAGCCACAGTACTGTAAAGATGTTTTAAGGTGAACATTACCATCTTGGAGAAGGAGAAAAATCCAAAAGGGAGGATACTTTGATTCAGGGGAAGTTTTGTCCAAATGACAGAGCAATGAAAGCCCTTCTCACCTCCTTAAGGCCCTCGCTTTCCTTTCCTTGTGAATCACTATGATCCCCTGCAGGAACACGGGCCTCAGTCTGCTGCCGCCTTTCATTTTATTTACATGTTGGCCTCAGTAACCGGGCCGTTTATGACGAAGAGTGTGTGCAGGTGGGTTTTTGCTGGAGCTCCATCTTGTGTCTCCTCCTTGTCGTGGCGAGAAGCGGGGAAAGAGTTCATGGAAGGGAGGCAGCCGGCGCTGTGTGTGCCAGGTTTGTTTGTCACATCTCCGCCTGTCTGCGCCTTATGCAAATGGGCAGGGGGCTGGGAGGGACGGCTCCATGGGAAACTGCTGGTGCTAATCCAGCATGTTGAACAGGGGAGGAGAGGAGTACTTTTCAATAAAGCAACCCCCCCCCCCCAACCCCTCTGTCAAGTCATACACACACACAAACACACACATGAACAGCGTGTTCTCATCCCATGTGCGCGTTGGTGCCTCCGAACAAACATCACAGGGGGCGACACAAAGATGCACACATGAACTCGCTTCCTCTCACACACACACACACACACAGAAACGCTGAACACCTGTTTCTTTTCTGCGCATCCAAACAGACATGCTTTAATATGTGAACAAATCCCACGATCTTAAGACCCACTCTCAATCCGCCGGGTGTAATACCAGGGTGCATTCAATGAGATAACAACGACCCTCAGTGTGATCGGCCTGTACTTCCACCTAAAGATAGACTAATAACACGCTCCAGCCACAGTCCATGACTTAGACTATGAAATTTATGCAAATTTGTGTGGGAATACGCAGAGCTGAGAGTACTATTTAGGACTAGTGTGTTTTCAGACAGCCCTCTTTTATTCCCCGAGCTCTCCTCAACTACATTTTTGCAAACTGACGCAGGCCGTTGTCTGAGGTCTCATGAAGAGACGGGCTTTTACCAGATTTCTTGCCTTTTTAAAGTCTTCAAATGTATTTGAGCTAAAATAAATAGCTTGGTATTTTGGGAAATATGCTTATTCACCATGGAAGCTCAAAGAAGTAAATTTAGCAAAGTGTCATTTATATCGTAGGAAAATGTTTAAGACTCAGGTTTTACTGTTTTATTTGTAATCTAAGTGTTTTATTAGAAACAAAGAGAAACTCACACTATGATGTTGATAATATCACGATACAGCGTTGATGCAATAATCGATACAGTTTAAGACAATAATTTAATGATACATGGTGGAATCTGTCTGAAGAATACAAAATAAAACAGCCAAGTGGAGGATTTATTTATTTCTTACTGCATGTTGGTGGTAGTTTCACCAAATGTGACACTATCTGTCGCTAAGCTAAGTGTCTTAGCTTAGCGCCTCTTTAACACACACACTGACTGCAACGTGCCACATTTAGTCCCACAACAAATTAACCAAATATGTCGGCTTTCCTAATGTAACGTTAGCTAATAAACGTCAGCAAACAACTAATACCTCGAAGCTAACTTACAAAAAACAAACCTACCTTTTTGATTTTAACAAAGCACAACCTGCTGTCATAACTCTTATTACTTAGTTAAAGAATTAGCTTGATAATTTGTGAAATATACTTACTCACTGTGGCTGCTCAGTGCAGATGTAATGATCCTGGGTTTTATTGTTTCATTTCCACTTTTATTTTGAAACTGTGCCCTTGTGTGTCTCTTCCTGTTGTTCCCCTCCTTACCTCACCTGTCCTCCTCCCTCCTCACCCACCTCACCTGTCCCTGGTCCCGTCGTTAGTGTGACTGTGCAAAATAACGTTAGCATTTCAACAAAACAGCTAATAACTAATATTATCTGTTGCTAATAATAACATTTTTTCCATTTTTAAGAATTTGTTACGAAGAGTAGCCGTGTAAACAACACTCCCCAGGCAGTCCAGCTAGCTGCACGGCTAACTGAGCTAACAAGCTACCAGTAGCTATAACACCATTGATGGACAAAGAGAATACAGAAGTGGCTGTTAGCAGTTAGCTACTCCGGTTGTAGTTTTTTGGGAGTATGAACTCAAGAACTGGCAAATTATGGCAACAAAATACTGACAATTGCTTCCCTGACTCCAGTTGTAATGCTAAGCTAAGCTAAGCTAACCATCTGCTGGGTATAACCTCGTATTTAGCATACAGACATGAGAGTCGTGTTGACCTTCTCCTCTAACTCTCGCCATGATGTGGAATAATTGTATTTCCCCAAATGTTGGACCGTTCTTTCATGTGGAGTCCGGGTCTCTGAAACCCCCTTTCCCCTGTGGATTTACTTTCAAAGAGACAGATTTTATCTGTTTCGACAAAGTTAATGTTTTGATTCCTTTTTGTATTGAAATCATGAGCTCTGCATTGTCTGCACGAAAACACTTGCAATATAAATCCTTCCGTTAGTCATAAACCAATAAAGAATCTGCCAAATTCTGCCTTAATGACTTCCTGCGAGATAAAGTGCATTACACTTACACTTTGATGCCAGCAGACGAAAGGATCCGATTAATTCATTACCTGATTCCAACAGCACACAAGATGAATATTATATCCCTCCAATAAAACTTTGGGATGTGACAGAGTTCTTTGTGCTGGCATTGGCCCGGGTCCAGCAGCCCGGGTCCAGCCTCTGCACTCGCAGGGCTGTGTGAGAGTTCTCGCTGTGCTTCCTCCCCCCTCTCCATCCTCTCCTCGGTACACAGTCGGACGCACGTCGGAGAACCGCAAGGCGCCGTTACCTCTCTCTGGATCCGTGAGGGTGGAAGGAGGGGGGAGAGAAAAAATGGACAAACACAAAGGCAATCAACAAATCCCCTTTGCTTGAGCCCTGCGAAACATAATAGGGCCAAATCATCATCTATTTAGCTTCGTCAAATCACTGACAGCAGGCCTTGATAAAAGAGAGTGGAAAATATGTAGAGTATAAGGCGCTGCCAAGACCCTCACCGACTGGAGCCCCCTATTGAAGCCAGATGTTGACTCAACTGGCCAATTTTGATAAATGGCATGATGATTACCATTATAGATCGGGTAATTTTATATCAGCATGCCACATTGTTGGTCCTCTTTAATGATAGCCAAATGAACTCTGGTTCGTGCCCAAGGCCAGGTGGGCTGCTCTGATTGGTGTGCAGTGCCTCAACCTGCCGTCAGGAGGGCGCCCCTGCCGCGGACGGGGCGCCCGGTGTTGTGGGCACCGCTGACGGCGCCCGTTGCTGTCATCAAGTGTCCAGCTGAGCCCTGAGCCCATCACACAGCCCCGTAATGAGACTTAATTGGCGCTTTAGCCTGACTTTTGCCTCCTTCAATGTCCTCAATCCCATTAGAAGGGCTTACTAGATCAGAGCTTCATGTACTTGACACAGTGACCCAGATGGATGTTGCCTCGTATGACCCGCCGAGGTCCCAACAGACTGATTCTGCTGTGGTCCAAACACTCCGGTCTGTCTCCCATTCCTCCGGGATTGGGGTATTACAGTAGATTAGCTGGAGTAATACCACGGCGGAGCGCGGGTATGTGGGGTCATGGGATCGCTCCAGGACACGAAAACTAATGTTTGCTTTCAGTGGAAAAACCGCCACAGACACACTTTAAAATCGATGAAATCCAATTAGTTTAATACTTAACGTCAGATGGCCGTCGTTGCTCTGATTTGGCGTTCTGTCCTTATTCCACCCCTGCGGCAGCTAGCCTGCTTTTACAGACTTTCCTGCGTGCGGTGATCCTGAACAGTGTACTTAATCTTCAGTCTAATACAGACTGTAAATAAGAAAATACCTTTGTGTTAGGTCAGGTGAAGCAGGGCCTGATATAGTTACACAATGTCCGAGTCGCACGGCGTTAAATCATCAAAAACACACTCAACCTTTTAAGTGTGCATGAATTTATTTTATGATAAATCTCTCTGTGGAAGAACTAATCTGGGACATGGAAAGGTTTGAATAATCACTGAAACAACCCTCCAACATCTCCTCCTCCTCCTCCTTCCCACCGTTATCATTTTCATACAGTCCCTAAATTTAAAAGTCCAACTCAGTGCTTTTTGAATTTCCCAACAATTTCCAGCCAAACTGGCTCGAGTACAGAAATGTTTCTGCCTCTTCATCAAACATCGTCTGACAAGTGAGAACTTTCGTATTCAGCTCTCAAAATCTGCAATCATTCAAAACCAAATATGATAAAATAAACACGAGAAAACAGCCATAACACGAGAGTCATTTTTGTAGCATAGCTCATTTTATTGTTTAAACAGTTTTGCATAGGAAATATATCCACTTCCAGTAATTGACTGCAGTAAAAACAGCTGCTAGCAGTATAGGCTGGATATAACAGTAACAATCACAAAAAGTTGAGCCTTTATTTACACTGATTTTAATCTTGTGGCAATTTTAGCCCCTGCACCAAATGTAACCAGCTTGAAGGCATCGCCTAATGCTCGGCGTTTCTAAAATCAATAAAAGAAGGGATATCAAGGCCTTCGCTATACAGTTCACAATGGACACCTGTGGCTCCTAAACTGTCAATGAAAAGATAAAAAACAAAAAAAGTTTCCAAAAAGTCCTCTAAAACGTACATTCAGATACATACATAGACCTTTGCACACACTTGCAGTGTAACTACGATCACTACTGGAGACTGTTTACATATTGTTTTGTTGGTGTTGTTGTTGTTGTTCAGAATATATATATATATATAATTCCACCATGATTCATCAAGTAGAAACGTGTGCGCAGAGGGAAGTAAAAGTGCCACAAGACCCAAAAATAAATCAGCCCTGCAGAGAAAAAAAAATGGTGACGAATCTTCGGAGAAAAGAAAATAATTTTTTGATCCTTTCACTGCGATTTAACGTAGCACTGACACCTCCCGCCCCACTCCTCCTCCTCCTCCTCAAAAAAAGAAAAGAATAATAAAAAAAAAGAGTGAACATTTCCTCTCAGATTTTCCAACAAGCTTGACGTGGGCATTGAAAATTAAAAAATCAGTAAAAACAAAACAAAAAATCTCCAAAACCATCGAAGAAGTCATGACGAGCATGTTTTCCAGGTGAGTTCGCCACATTCTCTTCCGCGTGAAGGTGTGTTTTCTCTGATTTTTTCTTTTTTTCTTGTCACATATGAAAGTTAAGTCTATCACATCTTACAATTATATACAACAGACACTTGGACAGCGTTGAACAGGCACTGCATTGCTATCTTTTTGTCTTCTTTTGGTGAATGTTACATCCTGTAAAAATGCTGGTTTCTCATGTTTTATAACAACCTGATGCCGAGTGACTAGCAGCTAGCCAACGTATGGAAGGTGTACTGTATATTGCTCGTATGGGATGAAAGAAATGAAGTTCCTCTACGCTCTCGTCGGACTGCAGAATGCGTGACATTCGTTTGAAAAGAAGGAGAGAAAAATAATCACACGTATTGCATGAGTGCCACAGGTCCTCCTTGCATAAAGTCGTCCTGTTTCTCGATGATCGCAGTGACATAATACTAAAAAAAAACACACACACCCAAAAAAAAGCGAGTGTCAAAATCTGCCTGGGAAACGGCTCCTGCAGCTGCTGATGGGTGGAACACTGATTAAAATATCAAGAGCTTTAATTTTGACAGGCTACATTCAGCAGAAAGACGCAACCTTGCCCGACTACACCGTCAGCTGGAAGGTGCAGTAACCCGACTCTGGAGCACCTGCAATTAATGTCATGTTTGTTTGTAGTGTGAATGAAGGGTTTCCTACATCACATCAGGCATTGACAGCATGTGGAATGTGCAAAAAAGATGTGATGCCCAGATGCTGCTGCTGATCTTCAAATAGATTATTCATTTTTTTTTTTTTTTTATAGGAGCAGTCGTCCGCGTACGAGCCGAGACGATCTGAACTACACGGAAATGTAGCACCAATCTTGAAAAAAGTAAAATAAAAAGAAGAAAAAGAAATGTGATAGATTCATCGAGGACGTTTGTCACTGCAGATTTTACCCTGCTTCTCGCTTCAGGTGCAATCTGGGGCCTTTTTTTAAATTTTTATTTTCAATTCTTTCTCTCTACTGGTGAAGTGACGTCACCTCCCAGCTGCTACAAGGAACACACTCACACCACGAGTCTTGTTGGACAAGAATTCACACCCATTTAACAAAAAAACAAAACAAAAAGAAAAGAAAAAGGAGATAAATCACATCACACTCGCTATGGCCACACTAATGAAAGAACAACAATTCAAATATTCATGAAGTGTTTTTTCCAAATGGAAATATCTAAGTGCTAATCAAGATCAGAAATAATAATATTCATAATAATAAAAAAGCCTTCATTGTTGTTGTTTTTTTTAATATTTATGGATCTGTATAGAATATTTCCTCCCTTGTTTCTTGACTTTCACGTACAGGATCACAACAACTGATGAAAACACTTTAGATTCTACCGATCGGGGGAAACCTGGAGAGTTCTAACTCAAATCCAGCCTCCGACACAAATAAACAAAAAGAAAACCCAATATTTCTTTTTTTTTTCTTCCTAAAATGGAACTGACTCATTTTTTTTCCCCAGAATTGAAGATTTACAAATAAGGGCTGAAGAGAAAAACTCTCGAGAAAGTTTACAGTGTACAAACTCCTGACCCGCGGCAGGCTGCTGTTTTTCCTTTTCTTAAATCAATAGAAAGACCCTCATCTTCTCTCGGTGTGTCGTGTCAGAGGCACTCGATCACACACACACACACACACACACACGCACACACACACACACACACACACACACACACACACACACGTACACCCAAGCTGCCAAAGCAGAGTTCAACCCCACAGACTACTGCTATCGACGCAATCAGGATATTTACCTTTATGTACAGTCTCCTATTCAAATAAACACCAACAGCACAGTGACCCTGACACATTTGTATCACACACACACACACACACACACACACACACACATGCACACATACGCACACACGGGGACAATGCACTTCAGTGGGGTCTCCAATGGCCAAAGGCTGCAAAGCACTTGTAGTTTTTCTTTTAAAAGAAGAAAAAAAAAGGATAAAACAATAAACAAAACAAAGGAAAGACAGAACAGTGCACATAGAACGGGGTGACTTCTTCTAGTTTTTTCTGCATAAGAAATCTGGGTGAAGACGGAGAGATGGAGCTTGACTTGAGGATTATTTTTCAAAAGAACGTGTTCTGCTTCTGGACCCCGCGGCTGGCGCCGGAGCGTCGTGGCGTCTCTCCGAAGGGAGACGATTCTTTCACGATTGTAGGGAAAGAGTGCAAAAGGTGTCACGGCAGCTACGGAGGCGCTGCTCTCTCTGTGAGGAAATATCCTCTGTTTCCTTTATACATTAAAAATGGTAATGATTGATATAAATAATGCCCTGGAATACGCCTGAGAGATTTAGTTTAAGACTAGGTTGAAAACACTGCACGTTGGGGGAGAAGACGATTGCCTATGTGCTGTTTAAGTGCTATAATTTTTCTTCTAGTGGATTCTATTTAAGCTTCTACTGGGCCACTGGAGAGGAAGTTAGAAAAAAAACCACGGTCCAATGTTTACTGCTCGGGGCTCTGCTGGGGAAGTATCTCAGGAATCGACATATGTGCACATCGTATATACATTTATACAAATCTACTACTTATAAAATACTTTCTAAAGGCTTGCTTGAGCCTGTCTGCAACTGATTCGGACAGGTCTCAGTAGCATTAGTCGGTGTGTGATTGTTGCGCAGGTCACAGGCCACTTCGCTGATGTGTTTAAGGCATCTACTTGGGAGTTGCATTCGGTGACGTCTGGTGTACGATTCGGCAAAAGCGTGCAACGCTATCCGTCCAGCTTCAAGGGATTTTCTTACGACAGGGTGGGGTTTTTTTTCTTTTTCTAGGCGAGAATGATTTCTTAAAATGATTGTCACGCTCAAGTCAAGCCGTCTCTCCTGTGAAAAAAAAATGAGCTCCTTCAAGGTCACGCGCTAGCACCCCAGGTGGAAAGTTGAAAGTAAGAGTCACAGTAGACCAATCAGTGACTTTGCAGCCGTAGAAAGACCAAGGGGTGCATTTCTTTCTTTCTTTTTTTTGTTTTTTTTATAAGCACTTCTAGAAAAATAACCGCCCCTCCCGCTAAAACTCCCGAATTCAAAATACACTGGAACACCGTCATTCGGTAGGCCGATACGCTAAAGAACGAAAGAAAGGAAAAGAAAAAGAAAGACCTTGTCATACACTGCATAGAAAGCAGTCCCCACTTTGGTCAATAAAAAAGGAAAAACACCCACAACAACAACAACATCATCAACAACAACAACGACAAACAACGATATCAACAAAATAAATGCATTACAATATTGTCTATCTCCAAACTAGCCTCTAATAATTGACGCATCTATAAGCACTACCTACATAGGCAAAACTTGGTATTGCATAATTTTTCATAATTCTGAATTCCACCCTCCGCAATAGTAACTGGAAGATGAACAAAAATGAGCAATAAAGGAAAAAAAAAAAAAAAAAAAAAAAAGATGACAGGTTATTAGAAAAACCACCAAAATACTGAGGAGAGAAAAAAAAAAAAAAAAAAAAAAAGAATGCTGGTTGATTACAAACTTTAAAACGGCGACTATACACAGCCTTGATATGCGATGTAACTGTGAGATAGAGTAGTACATGAAGTTAAAAATCAACAATTTCATTCAGAGTACAAAACAATTCTTATCATAAAAATGTTAATTTTTTTTTATCTATAATGATAAATGCAGCAAAAAACAAGTGTAGTGATGTCTCTATATTCAAAGGCAAGGCACGTAATGTGGACTATATGTCATCGTGCAAATTAAGAGTATTGGAGAGATTTTTCCTTGTATAAATACGTCTGGACTGGAGAGGCAATGGCTGTGAACATGCCCGTGCACAATTCTAGATTTCAGGGATTTGCCACCACCTGGATTCATAATTTCAGCTTTTTCAACCTCTTCCACTGCAGAGTTAACCTTGCACAAACTAGCTTTACACATAAGCCTACTGTACATTTGCATGAATTGTACATTTCCATTTAATTAACACTTTGCATTCCATATTTTTTTTTTTTCTTGTGTAAACATAAGCTTTAGAAGCTGATGGCCAAATGCATTATGCTCGTGATCTTATCGTGAACATTTAATACAAAGAAGAAGAGGAAAAAAAAAAAGAAAACAGAAATGCCTTTTTAACACACTATGTGCGTCTCATTTCTTTGCTTATGTTCGGTTATTTTTTTTTCCCCCCAGAATAAATTAAAAGAAATCTCCCCCTAGTGACGGGAAGGGCTCAACAGAAGTGCTGGTTTCGCTCAGCGCTGCACAGGTAGCTTCGTGCTTGCCTTCAACTGCCTTTCACGCTTGATGTTTCGCTCATGTGAGGAGACGGATATGTGACTGAAATCAAATTCAAATGTTTCCTTAAACATTTTACCCATAAATCCATTTAATGTTTAGTTTATCCCCCTTCCTTTAGAGTCTTAGGGCTGACAGACTGATAGCTTCCCTTCAAAAATTCAATTGCACTTGCCTCTATCGAGATTTTCTTATGCTCCGTCGCTTTTTAAAAAAAAATCCTTTTGTAAAGGAGTTGCAAATTCTCTAATGAGGGGTCCAATCTCAAGCCTAACATTTAGTGTTTTTTGAAAACCGCATCAAGAGTTCTCAACTCTTACCGTAAGTGTTTTAATTCTCAAAGTAAGTAGCAGTAAAGAATAAGCAAAAGTCAACACATTTTTCCGAACAAAGAGTCGTATCACAGTAAACTGAAATCAAAAACGGAAGAAGAAAACACTCTGAATTCACAATTTTTTTTTTGTTCCTATGGTGTACACAGTGAATCGTTTGACGTGGGGTTGAGCCTCTTTTCAAGAGGTCTGAGCTGGAGAGCTTCCATTCTGGGAGCCATCCACCAGGCAGAGGTTGTCGCTACGCAGACCTCTTCGCTTGTGTGTAAATCAGGATTTTACATCTTCCCCCAACATGGAAAAATAGTAGGAATTGCCGCTAAGAGACTAGAGTGTCATGCAATAAAACATTAAGGCATCTATACATCACAGTATTTGAATGGATTGAGAAGTTCTGCAAACACAACAACTGACTGGTGGGTGGTGGATGTGTGGGCCGGGCTCGGGCGAGGACACAGCAGACCTGAAGCGTTCTCTTTTTTATTTTCTTTTTTTTCTTTCCCTCTGAACCAACCCTCGTCTTCACTTCACGGCCAGTGTCCTTCATGGGGAGGGACGGGGGAGGAGGGGAGCAGGGAGGGACGAGGAAGGGGACGATTGTGCAGCTCCTGCTGCTTTGCTGGTTTCATCCATGGCTGCGGACACCTGTAGTGCTAGCTCTGCACCACCAACACCCATCCACCCTGGGGCTCATCCGGGCCTCTGCGTCGCTCAGTTCCCAGTCTCAGCGGGGACCAGGGGCTCACCAATGATGTTTATGCTGTAGTTCTGGTGGTGGACATTTGTTGGCAGAATCGGAGTCCCGTTCGACACTTGGAATGGAACTAAGCTCGCCCAGGTACCAGGACTGTGAGGAGAGAGAAAACAAGAGAGGGAGACGGAGAGATTAGTCACATGCCGTTAACTTGTTTGTGCAGTCAAAATCAGATTCTTTCTTTCAATTATCCTGAACAACCGCTCTCGCTAATGACCGGCGTCACCGCTCTGCTGACACTCATCCGGGCGGAAGGTCTTTTTTTTGTTGTGTTGGGACAGAAAGGGGGTAAACAAGAAAACGGGAGGGACGGCTGAGCGGAGGTGATTCCACTTGATTCCCAGTGAAGGACGTCACGTGACGCAGGTCCTCTTCTCTGCATTCAAGGCAGTATAGAAAAGCATGAGAGGGGGGAGTGATTGGTGGTGGAGGAGGGTGTGTGTGTGTGTGTGTGTGTGTGTGTGTGTGTGTGTGTTGGGGTGGGGGGGGGGGGGGGTTGGGGGCACCCTACACAAAGCTGTCCCATCCCTATTCATCTCACGCTAATGGCAAAACAACACAGTGATTGTTCCTGCGGAGCAACGGCGCTAACTGAAAACGCGAGCGGGAACAAGCAGCATGTTGTTCCCGTGGGGTGCTGCGCTACGTAGATGTCAGATAATTAGCCCCCCCCCACCCTCCCACCACCACCCTCACCCCCTTTTCTCCCCCCTCAGGCCCCCAGTGTGCACTCACCCATCACCCTCTCACATCAACCCCCTCGCTAAGTCTGAGGATACCTGACAAACTTTCTTTTTTTCACGCGCAACCTGTACGCATCAGGAAGGATGGAAAAAGAGCGAGAGGGGAAAAAGCAGATGAAGGAGAGACGTTTTGCAGGAGAAAAGAAAAGCTGGATGACGAGGAGGAGGAGACGAAAACAGACAGAAGACAACACCGTCTGCGCCGCCGATCGACCAGTCTGCATTTTATACAAATCACTAGTCGCTCGTCTTTAGACTTAAAAACAATGCGAGTGCAAATTCACTTCACCTCGAACCCCCCCGAAAGAGTCAGACTCTTTAATGAGCGGCGACAGAAAGAAAGACAAGATGTGTTCCAAAATAGCAAACAGACTCGAGTCTGAGGTTACGCTCGCAAAGAGTTAAAAGACAACCTCGAGGCTAATCCTCTCTCGCAGGTTTTTTTTCCTCCCCTGTCCGACCCGTCCTTATGCTATCCTCTCTCTCTCTCCTGCTTTCTTCCCTCCCTCGCTCGCCCCGTCTCTCTTTCACCCTGCCAAAAATCATCGGACAGGAAAGGGGGGATTAAGTTTTTCCTACCTTGCTGAACAAAGAGCGCACAGAGTGGGCCGAGGGCTGCTGCTTTCTCCTTCCCCTTTCTTTCTTTCTTTCTTTCTTTCTCTCTCTCTCTCTTCCACCCTCCCTCCATTCTTTCCTCCATCCTCTCAGTGTTTTTCTCTTTCCTTATGAAACTCCTCTCAGGTAATGGCTTACATTAAGGGGGACCACACAGCTACAGAAGCGGACTCGCGGGGCCTTTTGTCCGCGGATCGGTTTTAATCTTGTTAAAATCGATGGCTGTCAGTCCGTATCTGCATCCCATAACCTGAGGCAGCGCTGGGCCCGGTTCTGATGCACAGAACTCCTTTACAATCAGGCTGAAGTCCTCCTGTCACTGCTAATTGAGATTTGCCTCATTAGTATGAACTGCGAGTCCAAACTGTGCTGAAGAAAGTCAACCTCAGAATCTTAATATTTACAATATTAATGAGGTTGTAAAGCAACTCAGAAATATCTATTAATTCCATAACTGAATTTAAAAGGTGTTCCCACCTTTGAGGATAGAACGGTGGCAGGGTCCGCCACATATAAACAAAGTCAAACATTATGAAACTGTGTTGTTCCCTCTAATCATTTGGTTGGATGCATGTTTTAAATGCAGTTTTTTGGATGCAGCACGACAGGAATTCTGGGTATTGTTGTTCTCATTTGTTCTGCTGCAGCCTGGATGGCGCTGTCAGCTAGCAGAGCTTCTCTTCCTCTACATTTTCTCTCCCTACAAGTGGTTGCTTTGTGTTTCCGCACTCCAAGCGCTCCGTTTTTTCCTTAGGTAACCTTCAAGATGGCCTCCGCTCACCCTGTCCGAGCTCCAAAACCTCACTAATTCTGCTCCCTGCAAGCACAGCCCGGGCGTACAGCGTGCTTCGTTTAAGGATTAGCTCCCTAAATTAGATTATCTAATGGCATCTTAATGGATTGCTGACCCATTTCCTGCACAATGGCAACATGCGAGTCTGGCAGCGTTTTAATTTGGGGGCTAGTTCTGAAGAGGCATTGCGGAGCGCTTCGTTTAAAAGGGCCGCGCCTGATAAAAGAGGAATCCGCCTGATCCCATCTATACGTCGGGACGGGCTTTGCGTGAATAATCCATCCAAGAGGGATAAATAAAATAGAATTACCATCCCATCTTTGTAAGAAAATTAACTGGATTTAATTGGGATCTATTTTGTCTGCGCTCGTTAACTGTTCCCTCACACGCAGCGCTGACGAGGAGTCGGCCAGCGGAGTGAGAGACCTGGAGCTGCTGCAGGGGACGTTTTCTCTCTGCTACCTCCACCGGCCTATTAGGAGGCCTATTGAGGGGGTTCTGCTGTGTGCATGTGTGTGTTTGCAGAAAAAAGAATTTGTAACTTCAGCGGGCACAAAATGAGCTGTACACACACACACACACACACACACACACACTTCCAGAGAAAAGGGGAAAAGGGAGACGTAACAGGAAAAAGCTGAGCTCAGCTCGCTCTGCCACGGTGAAATGGTTCAGGTTCTCTCCCCCCTAGAGAGGAAGACATACAGTATGGAGGAAAGGGGGGAGGGAGGGTGAGGAGGGAGGGAGGGAGGGAGGGCTTTCTTCTGTAGCTTTAAGTTAAAGAAAGTAAAGCATGACTTCAGCATAAAGTCAAACAAAGCTACGCTTGTTAAAAATGTGGAAAGTAAAACGTCGTCACGTGGCTGTAAAAGCTGACCTGGAATGACTTCTCGTATTCAGCGCGGTTTTGGACTCCGTGTGTTCGAATTAGACTTCATCAAGCTTTGTGTTATGAAATGAGGATATTTTTGTTTTCGTTGGGTGTGAGTCCAAGAGCAAGGCCATAATTCAAACCCCCGAGTCATTGTGCAATTTGTGTGGTCGTTCAGCGGGAGAATAACACAGCAGTGAAATCAAATCACAACAGAAATAAACTTCTAATATACGTCGCTTTCACAAGTCTCGCTAGAAATATGAGGTTTCTACTGTTTTCACGAGTTTGTGTACTTTATGGTGCGATTTAAAAAAGGAAACTGCGATTCACACAAAAACTCTTGAACAGAAACACAAAGATCAAAAGAGCCAGCTCTCTCTCTAAAGGGACACTACGTAGATTTGGAGAAGGAATTCAAACTCCGAGTTTTAATATTATGGTAAACAAGCTGTTCTCAGAGGAAATTAAGGTCCCAAGAACGCTGTTTGATGCCAGACAGGTGGCAGGGTCCGCCACAGATTAACAGAGTAAAACAGTATGGAACTGTGTCGCGGTTTTCAAAACAACAACAGTTTTTTTGTAGGGGAAAAAATCATTCGACGACGATCAACTTTCTCTAATGATTCAAATTTCTTCCCCAAAACTAAACGATGCGCTGCAGGTTACACAGACAGGTGAGAAGCAGGTGAAGGAACAGAAACAAGGAAATGTCTTTTCTTCAGAACAATGCATGACCTCATCTGAAAAAGTCCACAACCACGTCATAAACACTTAGAGCCACAGTCCAGACACATTAGAGTTATATGTGACTTTATATAGGAAGAAAAATCAGCTAAATCATTTATTATATGCTGGTATAAATTCAACTTTGTGTGAGTGTGTGTGTGTGTGTGTTGGTGTGGTGGAAGAGAGACGGCATGAAAGAATGAAAAGGTTACCTTTGCCAAGTAATCCCCAAAGTGTCGTCAGTGGCACTGGGGCCATAATGCCTGCCGTTTTGAGTCACGCTCCAGTCACACTTCCTCAGCTGTCAATTGAAACCTAGCAGTCAGTTCACTGGGCCAAGACAACTTCCACTTCAGATCACACTACAACTCAACACTGTATACACAGAATGCATGCAGAAGAGCCTAAAGCAGGAGCAGCAGAAATGTACAAAAAGACTCCAAATGAGTCCTGATGTTAAAAAAAGAAAAAACAGCCAATGGAATCAGTGTATTCATTATCTGTGGGGTGGAAATAAAAGAGACATAAAGGGAAAAAAAAGCATGCAGTCACAGTTAGTGGTGACAGCTAACCTGGAAGTAAAACAAAAAAACGTTTGTTAGTTAATTACAAATGTGAGGAGCATCATATCTGTGGTTCATCTGCGAGCCGTGCGAGCGGCGGGATGCATGCACGCCGTCCGTAATCACTGCTCCGCTGTTAAGTGCACTTTAAGATTCAGGAAGGAGTACGCATGCCCTCCAGCATGCAGACTTCTTTTCATTAGCTAACTGTTTTTATTGATTAGGGGTCAAAATCTGTACAATGAAGTTAAAAACCGCACCCACGCACACACACATATACACACACGCATGCACGCTTCCTCCCCCCCTCTTAAGACATGCCAACCTCACATACAGATTACAAATTACTGCAACAAAAAAGCCACACACAAACTGTGTCTCCTTTGCATGCATTATGCGAGCGCACGTGTCGGCAATCCAGCTGAGAGCTATCTCTGCCAATACCAACCTAACCTTGCCCTGTGGTCAACACATTCATTTAGTAATGCATCGGGATAAAAACTGCACTGTTAGCACTCTGCGTGCAGCGGCAGACGTTTCTGCAGAGGCTCTTAAGAGGGATTTAATCAGATATACGCACACGCTGAATATTCAGAGCCATTTGTGGCGGTTTGAGAAATGTTTTTTTTTCCCCATTTCTCCTCTGAGCACCTGGACGAAACACGGCGGGAGAAGATGATGGCTTCCTGCTTAAACACAGCGATCTGTTTTTGTTATGTTCTCCGGAACAAAAATGTAAAGTGGGCGAGGAACAGAGACGTAGTCTTGGAGGAGAAATTCAAACTCAGAATTGTGATGTTTATAATATTAATGAGGGAATAATACAAATTAAGAAATATTAATGTTTTCTGTTACCGAATAAACAAGCAGGTTAGAGGATAGAAAGGTGGCAGGGTCCGCCACATATAAACAAAGTAAAACAGTGTAAACTGTGTCGTTCTTTAAGGTCAGTTAGTATTTTTCTCCTCTGAGTAGAATTCCTTCCCCAAACCTACGGCGTGCACCTTTAAGGAGGAGCTTTTAATAATGGCCCTCGTTTTAATACATGAGTTTAACTTCATTAAAAGCTGCCTAATACACTGAGTAGGAAACAATGCGTCTTGTTCCATCCGCTGTATTTACGGAGGGATGGGAGACTAAACCCCCGCGCCGCTCCCGCGCTCTCCAGCCTGACAAAAGCTTGGAAAATGTGCGGGCTGGGCCAGACGCTCGGTGCCACCGCTCCTCGAGGGGCTCGCCATCTGTCCGCTGGCACCGGCACATCAAGAGTGGCACGGGCAGCGGGGAAAAAGGGGGGACGGAGCTGGGGAACGTTAGCAAACAGATGCGGGCAGATTGTGGATTAGGATCCTTCCTTAGATAATACCAAATGACATCTGATCACGGATCTTTCCCAGCGGAATGCTAGATGGTGGCATTCCCTCGAGGGGTTAACCAAGGCGAGAGATGAATGGAGGGTTTTCACACATTCGCTGCCTGGGAATCGTAGAGCAGGTGTGGGAGCGTGTGGTGGTGTTGTTTTTTGTTTTTTGAAGCCTACTGTGTGTGTGTGTGTGTGTGTGTGTGTGTGTGTGTGTGTGTGTGTGTGTGTGTGTGTGTTTAGTGGGGCCACATTTTAAAATAGGCCCTGCTCTAAAAAAACACAAAAAAGTAGGTTGTTTTCAGCTTTACTATCAAGTTTATCAGATGATTTATAATTAATTTGATAGTAATGAATTGATGTAATTATTATTCATAGTTTGGAGTTTACACTGCAGCAGCAGATTGGATCGGCATCAGGAGATCTATGTTTATGCTACATTATCAAAACAATCATTCCAGTTTGCCAAAAAAATTTAAAATTCTGACTTTCAGTCGGTCGCCTAATAAAGGGGCACTACGTAGTTTAGGAAAAGAAATTCAAACTCAACATATTTTTTAAAACATGACTATGGTGATAATACAATCTCAGATATATTTATTTTTTCCATAACTGAATAAACGAGCTGTTGATGAAAAGCTAGAATGGTGGCAGGGTCCGCCACATATAAACAGAGTAATACAGCAAAATGTGTTCAGGTCCTTCAGGTCAGTTTGTTTCTTAAGAGTTTGTTTATCAATCAGTCAATGAAGACTCTCTGATTTAAAAAATATTATAATTATTTTGATAATTGATTCATCATTTCAGTCATTTTTCAAGCAAAATGTCAAACATTTTCTAGTTTCTGCCTCCTAAATGTAAGAATTTGCTGCTTTCCTTTGTCATTTGTGACAGTAAATGAAGAGTGTTTGGGTTTTAGACAAAAGAAGCAATCTGAAGATGTCAATTTGTGTTGTGGGAAACTGTGATGAGCTTTAATTTAGCAATTAATTGTGCAAATAATCTGTAGTTTCAGTCCTACTTCTGATTCCGGTTTTTATTAAAAAAGAAAAAACAATATAAAAGGTCGCTCTGACAGAAGCAGAAACAGAAGCAGTGCGAGTCATGCCTCTATCCATCACACAGCCAGACAGACAGACAGACAAAGAACAGTGCACCTCCATGATCCGAGCCCTCCGCTGACACGTTTAAAGACCTCGGCATGTACGTGTGACGTTCTTCCCTTCCCAACCGAGCCTAGCGACTAACGGCTGCAGCTAAACAACTCACAGTGTCAGTCAGCCTCACAGATCCCACACAATAAACATCCCACCGCCAGATGAAGACAATGACAGAGGATTCTGTGAAAGTGTTTAGTCCTGATGGACTTGGCTCGGTGTCGGCCCGCTCCGCCGGGCCAGATTCCATACCGCAGAAAACAAAAACAACTGTCACAAGCAGAAGCATGATGAATCAACGTGAAGACTGTTTAGAGTTCTCTAAGCCGACGTGAACATTTATCCGTCTGGATATAGAACGTAATAACCTTCTAGAGAGGTGTCACTGTTGTGCTTGGAAATCCTCCGTTCTTCTTCTGAATTTAAGCCGCTGATGTGTTTATCTTCCCTCGGCCGAAAATAATTTATGTTCTGTCTTGTCAGTGCAACAGGATCAGGAAAAATATGTTTTAGGAGCATTACATTTGGGATGATTACAAATTAGGAAATAAAATAACAGTGTTTCTCATTTTATTATCATACCGGAGCAGGATATTTATATATCTGGCTGATTTACGCTCCAAAAATGCCTCACATTTAGTCTCTGGGGGCAAAGCTTTGGACAAAATTCAGTGGCTCATGCAGTTTCAGTCAGACTGCTGCTGTCTAGTGGAGTCACTTTGTGCCTCGGTGAAAGAAGTAGCAGGGCTACAAGAAAATGTGACAAACTGTGCGACATCAGCCAAGTGAATCCTCCCTCTCCTCCTCCCTCTCCTCCTCCCTCTCCTCCCGGGTGGAATAAAAGCATCCCACTACTGCTGACAAACATTCAGATTTTTTATTTTTTTTTTTGCCTACTCTGATTTTAGGAAAAACTGGGGAGTAAGAAAGCCAGAGAGAGAAAAAGGAAACCCTGAAAGAGGAGTGAGGAAACAGAGGCCAGCTTTGTCATTTTTACTAAACATAAAAAAAAAAAAAAAAAGAGGCGAGCTGAGGAGAAACCCAGCGATCATTATGTAGCCGCGTGCAGATGCATTCAATTAGTTGTGGTTGGAAAAGCCTTGGCCTGAGACCAGGGCTTTCAATAAGACGGGGTGGGGGAGAGCACTCTCTCCCCGTCCGACAACACCGCAACACTCCTAACCTCACAAACACACACAGACACACACCGGGTCAACACATATGTTCCGAGGGCCGACGCTGGTGCAGCCGCGTGACGCCAACGCTAAATATTCAGCTTGTGTGCCGTAAATGAGGCAGTGTGCTGATTACATGTGCCGTGTGTGTGTGTGTGTGTGTGTGTTTGTGTGTGTGAAGGAAATAGAGCTGAGCACATTACACTCGCAAAGTCACCCCCATGTCCCATCCATCGTCTGAGCCGTGGCCACACAATGACACTGAATTTCCTGACACTTTCATTTCTTTTCTTTAAAGTGACCTGAAGGAAACAGATGCCGTTTTTTTCCAGTCTAGACTGTAAGATTTCAAACTCTCACACACACACACCACAAACACACACACACACAAACACACACACTCTCAAAATTACACTTATTATTTATCAATACTGAAAATTCAAGAGAAAATGTACAAGTGCTGTCGTCATTTTTACCCGCATGAATTACCAATATGAGATTAATTCTACTTTGCTTACACAATTATAAAATATATGCTGTATAAAATGGAGATAATATCCTCAAATTCAGCTACTGGGGATATTAAATTATGGGTAATTTAAAGATCTTAAAGTGTCCCTTAAAATAAAACGTTTAATGTGTTAACAACGTAAAAATTAACACTGTAGTAAAGAGAGAACATGATCACAGTGCTCGAATAAAAATGATTTGATTATCACTATAACCTGCTATCCTTAGACGTGCTAAGCCTCGATCTTTTTGAGGTATGAATAACGATGTGTTGATAATGTTTTAAGTCAATGACTGCGATGCTCGACCTCCGACCTTCCTATAAATCAAATTCAGAATGCCACTGGCTTTTTTTGGGGGGGTTTCATGGATTTTCACATTTGATGTGTGGGGAGATGTGGGACAGAAAAAAAAAGGATAACAGGAGCTGAGTGCTGGTGCTGGAGGGGAGTGAGGATCTCACCTGTTGCTGGTGCAGGAAGGCGGGATCTCTCGGGCTCAGGCCTACAAAACGGTTAGCCGTTGGGGTGCCAGGGGCTGAGTAGCCTGGGTAACAAGGCAGCACAGAAACACAAATACACACTCGCATTACAAATCAGTATGTCAGGAATTCACAAGTAGCTGCTGCTCTCATCCAGAGTTACTCAGAGCAACAACAACAACTCAATTCATAGTAAAAAGTGCACGTGGAGTCCCACAGGGTTCAATGTTTGGCCCACTTCCATTCATCCTTAATTTGGACATTCTGTCAGCAAGCGTGGGATATTTTTCCACAAATATGATTTGCTAGTCTTGTAATGTTTTTTTAAATTTGAAAATCTTTCAGTCGATGTGTTACTGATGATTTTACACCGCAGATGTTAGTTTTGGACTGACACTTTAATGCAGTGAAACATGAAGATGCAAATTTTTAGCCTGGTATTAATTTAATCTTTTAACATGATTCTTCTTATTACCGCTCTCACAGTATTCCTGCAAACACTGAGCTGTCATGGAGGACAGAAACACATAGAGTTTCCCACAGCAAAGGAATAATGAAAAAAAAAAGTAATATCTGTTCTTGGCAGTATTCCTCAGCAGCAGCGCTTGGTGTTTGGTGGATCAGTAACGGCTGGTGCGTACTCACCTTCTGTGGATGTGGTGATGGGCTTAGTGTCGGGCATGGACAGCGAGACGGGTCGCACTGCGCCGTGGTGAGGGGAGGGAGCCAGAACTGGGGTGAAGTGGCCTGGGACCTTTCCTACCACCTGACCACTGCTGTTAGGCTGCAGGTGGGAAGAAAACACAATCAGCTCGAGTGTAATATTTCCCGAAAATGATTTGTTTAGACGAGGAAGGTTCATGCCAGACACGTGTGGAGCGCTTCACTCCATCTCTGGAGTTAATCAGCCAGTGTTTTCAGTTTGTTTGGTAAGATGAGAACAACGGTCAACACCACCTAAAGTATCAGAGTATCACCCGCAATCACGCTCCGGTAAAGGTGCCGAATACTCTGCATTTGTTTTGTCTGCCGCTAAAACCTCCAAACTTGTGTGAGGACAAGCAAACTGTGTCCACTGATATATGTTTACAAGCTCTCGCTCGCTTGTAAATGTGCAGTCGGCCAGATCTCAATAAACCCAATACAAGCATGAAACAAACTACGCTTTTTCCAGAACGGTTAGCGCCAAACAAGCTGAATGTCCTGTCCCCCTTTGTTGTGGCAGTTAACTCATCTTAACTGCTCCGTCTGGCCTCGCAGACCTTAAACCAACAACAAAAGGTGACCGGACGGCTCTCAGTCTCACATTTAGAGCTCGGCGTGGAGAAAAAGATTTTAGCACTTTCAGCCGCTCTGTTGTCACAGTTATTACTAAAACTCTGGGGGGGAACCGGCAACAATAGATCCTCAGTCACTTACGATGGATTTCCTACATGATTTCAAACAATGATTTTAATGGCGCTCATAAATGGAATTTAGGAGGACTCGGGCGTGAAAAGGCAGCGAGAGCGGCGGAGCGACCTGCCACAATGGTGTGAATGTGCGAGCGCAGAGAGGGAGCGAGGCGGAGAGACTATATATATGGAGGAAGAAATAAAGGAAGCTAGTGGGAGCTACTCTTTCAGACGGCTGGAGACTGTCTGGGGCGTTCGTTTCAGGGCCGCCCCGAGTTCAGAACTCAAACAGGCCTTTTTGGAAAAGAATTGTGTCCACAGGGTTCCCTCCCATGTGAATAGAATGTTTAATTAGAGTGTAATATAATCTGCGTTAAAGCAAGCATAAAAACATTCTGGCACTCGTCCATGGGATTATAAGCGCTGTGTTATTTGCCGAGCCCCCCTTCCACCCTCCTCCCTCCTCCATCCTCTCCCAACTGGTCTTCCAGCGCTCTCTCTTCCCGACCGGACCCCACCTACACCCCCATCCCCCCCCACCCAGCACCACCCCTCTCTCTCTCCGTTCTCCAGCACCCCAGCAGAGGGCCAGTTAATTCTGCACAAGAGCCGGGCCCCGGCAACGGCAAATATTTACAACCTTTATCATTCCCCGCGGTTTTTCTCTAGAGTAACAGTTCCCCCACCACCACCCTCCTCATCCAACCCTCCCCTCCAACCCGCTGCCTGCTCTGGAGATGGAGCCGTCTACGAGGCCTTTGTTTACAGTGAGAACAGCGGGGATATAAAACTCACATAAATATCACACTGCTCTCTCATCTATAGAGACGCCTGCTCTCTCTCTCTCTCTCCTTCCAGCACACTGGCCACACTGTGTACCCAGAATGTATAAAAGCCCTGAGCCGTTTGATTTACCACAATGTCCTGATACAGTTTTGTATGTCACGTGTGACTGCAAGCGCAATAGTTAGGCTGACTTCTTTATGGAGACATCGCGCTGCGTTGTTTTTTTTTCTAGCAGGGCCACAAATATCAGGCTGGGAACGCACTATAACCCTCTGGCATGAGTGTTATATCAAACCGGTCACATTAAAGGAGCATTATGTCATTTTGGGGGGGAAGAAGTTTGGACCAGAAGAGAGAGATAAATAAACTAAATAAACATACGGCGGATGTGGCGGACCCTGCCACCTCTTTTAGCTTCAAACAGTGTTCTGGTGATCTTATTTTCCTCTCAGAACTGCTTGTTTAATCACACTTATAGAAAAAAACAACATATTTCTGAGTTTGCATTATTACCTCATTAAAATTGTGAATATTAAAATTCAGAGTTTTCTTCTCCAACACTACGTAGTTCCCCTTTAAGTGGTCCGCACAGTTCAGTCGAGGGTTTTTGAAGAGCGGTTTAATTTAACTATGATTTAATTCATTGTAATTTCTTCTAATTAATTAGCTCTTTTTTAGGATGGTTATTGTAATTACAGATCTGTCCCCAGATGCACAGGCGGCCCAGCACTCATCCAGCGTGTCAGTTTTGGGGTTCCCAGGACAAAATCTTATCAAACTGTGGTCAGCTTAACGGCTTAAAACGTCTAATTTGGGGTTTGTAAAAGGATTCCTCTTCTTTTTATTATTTTTTTTTTTATTTCCTGGACATGAGAGAAGTATTTCTATAAACATGTCATTCTCGCCCACAGCATGAATAAAGAGCATTAACCAGGAGCAGCTTTCACATAGAAGAAAATTCAGCCGAACAGGATGACGTTACTGAACTTGTAGTAATGAAATAATGACAAAAGCACGCTATAATCTATCTTATCTTCAATCTGTAGAGCTGAACGAGATAACGGAGAACCACTCGAGTCCGACTGACCTGGCTGCTCTGTGGGCTGGACGGGTCGTATGACGGCACGTAGCTCTTGAGGGGATCAGCAGGGTTGAGGTGGGGCGGGTAGCGGATGGTGGTGTGCGAGAAGTAGGGCGACGGGGCCGGGGGCAAGATGGCCGAGGCCGAGAACTGCAGGGGCGAGTGTGGAGGGGGGCTCCTCGTCGATATAACTGAGAGAGAGACAGACAGGAAGACGAGCGGAGAGGGAGATACAGATTAGGATAAAGCGATCATCATTGATCCCAGAGGGTAAATTAAGTATCAACATGGATTTTTTGACTGTGTTAATGAGGGAAAACAGTGAATTAGAGCTCCAGATTTTTGCAAAAAGAACTCACCACTATGTCCTACACCTGTTAGGCCCGGGTGATGAGGCTGAGGGAAAGTGCTGAGTCGTGGCGAGGAGTCCTGCGGGGAGGTGGGGCTGAACAGCGGCTTCTCTGGCTTCTTCATGGTAGGAGAGGACATGTCTGCTGGGGGGGAAACACACAAACACAGAGAGGTCAGAACAAAGTCACGCTCAGTTTCAACTTAACCATAAAAGATGGAAGTGACATTGAAGCAACTGTTTGTCGTAAGGCTCCAGAAATGTTTGGTTCACCCAACTTTCCATCAGCATGACCGGATCTTCACTTTTAACATATTTCTTTGCAAAGAAGAGACGTCACATCATGACACGCTAGCTGAGTGTGCTCTGATAGATTAGCGGCCACTGACTCCATCTTGGTTTTGTTTGCACGTTCAGTACAAATGTTCGTCCAGAAAACTTTGACTGAATAAATGTCTAAAAGGTTAATTAATGTCTTAAGGATTATCAGAAGGCACAAGACTGGATGGGAGGAACGCTGAAGTGAGGAGTTTGTCGCAGCTGCCGTGTCGTGTTTCCAACAGGAAGATGAAATCAAACTTCAGTGCAGAAAAAGAAACAAAACAAAGGTTAGGATAACTTTAGGTGTGCTGCTGAGAGCGAATCAAACGTCTCCCCGCAGCCTCCTCTCATGCTCCTGTTTCTCCTGAACGAGAGGAATTAAGAGCCAAAAATGAATTACGGTGGAAATTAAGCAGAATTTGATCTGCGTGGGATTAGCATCACCAAGAGGCCCCTCTGTCTTTAGCAAACGCAGCTGAACACTGGGAAATGTATTTTGTAAGTCCCGGACTGCGACGGGTCAGAATCACTTCTAATCTCTGGAATCACCACAAATCAGCGGACGTCCCCGCGACGGAGGAGTCCTGTGGAAACTCGGCTTTTGTCATGTCTGAGCAGACGATTAAATCCTGTCAACTGATGCGCGCTTGTAAAGCAGCCGGTCGCTCAAATGGGATTTAGGAATTTCGAGACCCTCATGTAATCTTAAATAGAACATTACACTGTAACATCTGCTCGCCGCGGCCTTACACGCTGTCGGGCGAGCTACTGTAATTCCCCGTGCATAATCCCGGAGGCTCAGCACAAGACATGAAATTTGTTTAGAAAAATTTGTGCACTTGTGTATAAACTCCAAAGTATGTGCGCAAACTCTTACAAGTTGCTCATTATTTCTGCTCTGCACTTTCATGAGCAGTGTTCTGCTGTCACGGCTGTGCGGTTTTCAATTTTCCGTGTTGAGAAACAGTGTCTGAGGCGAACGTGATAAGAACTCGATGCGAGAGGCAGCGATCTATGTCTGCCTGTTCTTCATCTGAGCATTCATCAAGTGCTTTTCTGCTCCGTCACAGATTCTCAGGGTGTATAACCTCCGGATCGCCCGTCTCTTTCCACCCCAGAATAAGCGTTGTTGTTGAGGCATTTCCAGCGTTTAAACCGCCCTTCCCTCGCACGGCGGGGGGAAGGATCCAACGGGAAGAATCGCTCATCTCCAGAGAAACAGAGCGACAAAAGGTGGCTGGAATTCAGGGGGATTTCCCAGTCTGAGGTTGCAAGAGGATACAGGCTTAAGTGCTTTCATTTTTTGTGTGTCAGAGGCAGAAATACCTCTGAGAAGAAGATTAATGTCGCTGCTTAATGTTTCCGTGTACAAAATGGGACATTTCTCAGAGTTTTGGAGCTTTTTTTTCCTCCTCTGCTAATTAAATCCATCAGAGAATCAGCTGGACAACGAAGTTACAAGAAATTAAACACTTTCAAAATGTTTAAAGCGGCACTGAGAAATTCAAACTCAGAATTTTAATATTAACAATATTAATGAGGTAATAACACAAACGCAGAAATATTCATATATTTTCCATCAGTGAATAAACAAGCTGTTCTCAGAGGAAAATAAGACGGGGACACTGTTTGAAGCTGGAAAGATGGCAGGGTCCGCCACATGTAAACAAACAAAGTACAACAGTGTGAAACTGTGTCGTCCTTTCAGGTCAGCTTGTTTGTTCAGTCATGGAAACAGAGAGAGTTTGTTTATCTAGTTTTTTAAAAAAGAAATTAGAAACTAATCACTGTTCTCTGTCTGGTTCGTGTCGGATCAAACGGACAAACTTTCACCTTCGTGTTAAAAAACTCTTCAGAAACAGAATCGGTTTGTTCCTTCTGCAGCTTTTCGTCCAACGACAACCATGTGCGAGAAATGACCGCTTGGCACTTGGGAGGCCTCATATGGGTTTAATATCACACCACTTCTCATTTATTCTCTCCTGACAGAATAATGGCTGTCTTTGGAGAGTTTCCTACCCACTGCTTTTCCTTTCTGCTCGCCCGGAGTGTCTAAGTTTACGCTGAGCAGAGCTCCCAGGCCATGTGCGACGGGACGGGCTAAAATTTCATGCAGCCACATCGGGCTGTGGTCGGATCCCACCAGTGCTGTTGTCTCGCGTGTGTCATCTGGTGTTTCCCTCTTTCAGCTTTCCAACTTATTATACTAAGAATGTTTCAAAAATAAAACAAGGAGAGGCTTAATGAGGAAATCATTTCTCTCTCTCTCTCTCACAGTCGAACAAGATGTTTCCTGTGACCTCCTTGAGTAAAATCAGGAGGCCGCGGGCAGCAGAGTGTGGAGAGCAGTCAGCAGAGAGTGAGACTGATCCGGAAACACGGGACAGTGAGGCCTTAATTAAAAGGGTGACGGGCTCGGCTCTGCACTGGGAGACAAACGTAATGAGACATGCAAGCTGTCCCGTGAGGATCTCGCCTTCGAAACAGGCATGCACGACGGCGCGCTGGTGTCCTCGATACACACACCTCCACCTTTTTCCCTTTTCTTTCCTGGACCCAGTAAGCCCGATGAATGAGCTCATTAGGCGAGCTTTACCTCTTAATTCCCCTCTAACTAGTCCTGTGTCTTCTTAAAAGCTGGCTCGCAATCATCAAAACTCCACGGATGGGGACGTTCTCTCAAGTTCAGCCAAGACGTATAGCCTGATTTCCCGAGGCGAGATCATCTGACGCGTCCTCCCTGCGGGGTTATAAATAGGAATTTCTCCCTAACAGTCGCTGAGAAGGTGTTTCAACTGTCTGTGTGTGGATCCACTCACAACTTGCTCTTGTGGGAAAGTCAAACTCAATTCATAAAGTTTAGAAGAAATAAAAGGAGCGCCTTCAGTTCTTTGTTTTTTTTCTAGAGTTGTGAGTTTCATCTGGAACAGTTTGTTCTCGGGGCGAACGCTCCTTTGGATTCTCGGATGCTTCCTTTGTGCAGGCGACAGGTGTGAGAGAATACAGATTTACATTCAGACAGCAGTTCAAATGGGTTTAAACATTTATGTGACTGCCATGCCTGCGGCTATCTCTGTCATGGTATGTATTTTAAAAGGGTTGAGCAGGTTCACGCAGAGAAACCAGATGCAGTTCATCCGCAGTGATACGGGTGGCAGCAGTGATGTACAGAAGCTGAGAGTTAAAGAGAGTTTCAGCTGCTTGTTAGGAAACAACACGAGGTGCGTGCTCTGATCGGATCTATTTGCACGCCATGAGGATGAAACGCCGTCTCATCCCTGGTTAAGTTCTGTCAACAAGCTGCACCGAATGTTTGTGTAACTGTAAGCAGAGATGGAGGCCGTCACTGACTCGCACAGGTAAATAAAAAGCAGCCCAATAAAAACAGGAGAATCACCTCCGTCGCGATCGTGCCAGTTGGCCCGACTGCTGGCTGGTGAGCTGGGTGACGAGTAGAAGTCCGGTCCCGTCGGGCTGGTGTCCATGTTCTCGTCCATGTTGACAGTTTTGGGCCTTTTGCTGTGGACATGAAGAAGATTATGGTTTCAATTTCAGCTACGTTCTAAACTACATTTCAGGGGATAATCATTTACATTTCACTGCACTTCATTTATTGATAACTTATAAGTTCTTTCACATCATTTTGTACCATTATTATCAACATATTTGTGTACAAAAGTTAAAAGTTAAAGGTAAATAAACAACAACTAATAATCTTAAGGACAAAACTGAAATAATTCCACTGTGAAAGAACTACAACCATTAAATCTGAGTGAAGTAATCAAGTTATGCAGCTTTGTTGGTGTCCAAAATGTCCCGCAGATTCATATTAATAATGTAAAATGTAAACAATATATAAATATTATGATGTAATATTATGGATTAGATAAGATGATCCACAGGGTATGAGACTTTGGACTTCTCCATGCAAGGAGAGTAATTGCACTATATTGGAAGAATGTAGAACCACCATCAATGGTAATATGGAAGAAGGAGCTGATGACTTGTCTTGGACTGGAGAGATTGACATACATTGTTAAAGGTAAACAGGAGGAGTTTGCTTGTATTTGGGAAACATTTATGTCATTCTTGGCCAATGAAACGGATAACGCTGACTGAATAACAGGTTATGAAAGGATCCTGCCTCTTATTTTGTCTTATTTTATTTTATTTTTTTTGCTCCATTTTATTTTCATTTATCTATTCATTCAATATTATTATTATTATTATTATTATTTTTTATTATTATTATTTTTATTTATTTTTTAATTATTATTATTATTATTATTATTATTATTTTTTTTTATTTTTTTTTTGTCTGTGTGAATGAGTGGCTGTTCAAGGGGATATAAATTGAAATGTTTGTACATTTGACTTAAAGTTTGATATGCACTTGAATCTCTAATAAAAATATTGTAAAAAAAAAAAAAAACATTCTAAATTCTTTATTAACATTTTTATCGTGCCATTTGAATGGTAAGTATATATTTATTACATCTTTTGTGTATTACATATATTTTCATTGTATTTTTGTATAATAAGTTTATATTTATTGTACTTTTTGTATAGTTAGTATTTGTTTATTATACTTTTACTTACGTACGAGACCTGAGTATTTCTTCCACCCCTGCTAGTTTTATTTTAAATATACACTTCTTTACTTACTGTTGTCAAAAGATTGATATCACTCTCATTTATGTATGCTTAATATAAAGCTAATGCAAGGAGATGGTTAGCCTAGCTTAGCCTAGCTTAGCTTAGCTTAGCTTAGCTTAGCCTGGTGCTTTCAAAAGATTTAAAAAATCCATTATTTGTTCACTTTTTTTTGTACTGACTAAACAAACAGAATCACATGTTGTAAGTGCGCTTTAGAGGTTTCAATGCTAAGCTAAGCTAACTGTATTTTATTGAGCTATGCTTCTATCTTCTCGTATAACTCTTGGCAAGACAGTGAATAATATTATTTCCCAAAATGTATTTGAAGGTTGAAGTAAACATCCCATCCAACGGTTAATTTCAGCTCCATATAAACATAAAGAGATACGCTGGTCACAGGTCAAACACTGTCCTCGACTGAACTTCACTCAGATATTCCCCTGCTCGTAATAATATCATAAAAGAATACAACATCTGCTATGATGTTATAATAGATGGACTTTGTCCAAAAAGCTTGTTTTGTTGCTGTAACTTGTGCTGACCTGCCGGGAGGGGAGGACAGGGAGCGATGCAGCCCCACGCTGGAGTTCAGGTCGTGATAGTAGGGTTGGCTGGGCATGTCGGCCATGGAGAAGTTTACCGCTGCACCGTGGGTGATGGGCACTGCAGAGGACACAGAGGGAACAAAGACAGACAGTCAGGCTGCAAATCACTGCAACACAAGGAGTTCAATGTCAGCAGTGTCTGCACACGGAGCTCAGTGTGTTTCTCTATCTTCTGTGCATCTGGAGACGCACAATTAATTGAACGACAGCTTGACGGACTGTTATTGATGCTTTGTGTTTAGAGGCCCTGTGTATCAAATTAAGCGCTCCCCGTTCACAGGTTAACTGTCTCTGACCATTACAGGCGTTTCTGCTGAGCGCTGTGATTAACAAGTCGCTGCTTCACAAAGTGGCTGAGGCTGAAGTTCTTCTCATCATTAGTCCAGTTTAGATCTGCAGTGTTTAGCCCATGAATCTGTAAGTCGGTCGAAAGATGTTATTTTGATAATCTATTAATCTTTTCAGTCATTTTTCAAGCAAAACGTCAAACATGTTTTTCATTTACTTTGTCTTTTATGACAGTAAACACAGAGTCTCTCGGTTTTGGACGGTTGTTTGGACGAGAGAAGCATTTTGAAAACCTCAGTTTTGTGCTGTGGAAAATGTTGACGAGCATTTTTCACATTTTCTTGACACTTTACAGACAAACAACTATATATATATATAAATATATATATATAATAAATCATGAAAATATGAAAATGATGTCAATATATAGCAGACAATGTCGTTACCGCACCAAAAGCAGGCAGTTTTTTTGCTTAATTTTTTTTTGCCCGACAGGCCAGACTGGGTTCTGACTCGGACTCGGTCACTACTCTCAGGTCCGGGTTCTGACCGGACACTGCGACCGAGCCTCACTCTATCACAAGTTGGATGAAGCCAAATTCACACTCGTCATCATCATTTTCTTCCTCCTCTCCTCCCCGGTCCTGTTTAACACTCAGCACTCTCCTCTGCAAGTGATTTACAGCGCAAAAGGTGTTGTTTTTCTCCCTGCGGTCAAGGTGAGGGATTCTGTTTCAGGGGAGGCCGGGCCAGTGTTTACAGAACAAAAGGAGTTCACCACCCATCCTCTGTCTCTCTGTGTGTCTCTCTCTGCAGTGTGTGGCCCGCGATGCAGCCTGCAGCTCGAGCGGTTGGTTGGTTTGGAGTCGATGAGAGGATGGAGTGTGTGGCGCCGTCTGTTGTGGTCTGAGGTTCACCACTGGCACGATCCCTCCGCCAGCCTCCGCCCTGGCAGCCCGCTGCAGCCCTGGCAGAGGCCCCTACCCGCTGCTACCCATACCGTGCTGTCTGTGGAGGAATGCATCCGGCCCGAGGACGCTGAATGCAACACCATTGTTTTGAGGTTTTTTTTCATTCATGGATGAGGATCCCCTCCTCCTCCTCCCAAAACCATCTCTCTGTGCTGCTTTCTCTGTTCGGCTCTTCTTGGCTCGACACGATATTTGTGATGCCACTTGGCCGGCCCGCCCCGTCATCTCATTTAATAATCTCCGCTTTGAATTTTAAGCTAAAAAAAAACCCAAATAATGTGCCACACAGCGATTCTGCCCGCAGTAGCTCATCTTACTGTGGGAGAGAGTGAGAGAAAGTGTATTGTCCTCCCTGAGTTTCATGTGCCCGTGCATGCCCACGTTTTCTGTTGACAAAATATTTTTGCACTCGCAGTCGAGGCTCCTGTTGCATTAATGAGCGTCCTCGTCGAAATGCTGGATTGCAAGTCAGCCTTGAACTCGGCAGCTCCCTTTGATGGACTTCAAAGAATGTCTCAACAGGCTGGAGAGTCGGGAGAGAGGCGCGATGACGGACAAGCGGCTGCTTAGATATCTTCCCGGGGAGTGACCGGCTGAGTGAGTGACAATTCCTGTGTGTCCGTCGACCTTTTTAAAATTCCAGCTCGACTTCAGTGAAACCGGGGCTCGGTCACATGAGAGCAAACACGCCGGCGCAGCGGCCATCTGGTCAGGGGGCAAATTAAACACTAAACAAAAACACAGCCTTTCAAAAGATATTCAGCGTCTGAGCAGGGAAACGAGCGGCTTCTGCCTTTCAAACACGACGTGTGACACAGTCAGGACGAGCAGGTCTGCGCTCACACATCAGAAACACTGACACAGAAGGTACACAGAAACCAGGGGTCTCTGCAGAGAAATTAAAAATTCTCAATGTAAGTAGCAGGACGTCGTGTATGACAACAGGGATTCATTCACAAATTCACTCTTCTGCCTGTCTCTGAAAAACAAGGGACGTTTATTTTCAGTATCGGTTTATCTGCAGATTATTTTTCACAAGTAATTTGTAGTTTTGTGAAAAGAGATCATCAACATTTCCCAGAGCCCACAGTCCAGCCGACAGACGTTAAAACTCTTCATTTGCTCTCATAAAATGACAGAAAAGCAGCAAATCGTCACACTTAAACGTGCGATACGTAAGAAATGGCCGCGTCATCGTCGTGTTCGAAGGAAGTGTGTTTAACAACGAGTTATCGTGGCAGCTTGGCTCGTCCAAACTTTATTATAATTTGTATTAATTTATTTTCTTGACATTCTGAGAGTTTAATATTTTTATTGATAAGACTGAAGAAGATGCTTGCAGCTGAAACTGTAACAGACCTGAGATAATAACAGAATAACATCAAAACTCTTATTTTAGTTGATTTTAAATTATTTTACATTCAATCTTTTTTACATTTTGCCCCTTTAAGAAGCTATTGTTGAACATTTTTGCTTGATAAATGAGTGAAACAATTAAATCTTACGCTTCAGCTCTACATTACTTTACAGAGCAGACAGAGTTTATGTGTTTACTGTTATTTTAATAGCACTGATTCATTTGTCTCGGGTTGAAACCGTCTCTAAATCCAGTTTAGACACACACTGACTGCAGGAATTACACACCAGCAGCACCCAGACAGCACAGCACAGGTACGCTTCTTTAAACACAGGTCGCTGGGGCGGACTGGAGTCGTTGTGCACCTCAGGCACGTTCCACAGTTACAGCCTGGGCTCAGAGGCAGCGCAGGTAAACGGCGCCTCGGGGTGCCCTCGGCTACGAGAAGCGAGAGGCCTCCTGGAAGAACAACTGTCAACGGCTTTCTGCAGACGCCAGACATGTCTATACAGATGCGCGCAGGCTCGTAGAGACGGCTTCGAGAAGTGACTGGCCAAACTGGATTTACCACACTGTAGCTGCACGGTGGATTTCAGTAAATACAAAGACAGTGGGGGGGGGGGGGGATTTGTGGGAAAGCTGGTGAGAGGAAATGCACATTTAGTCTCACAAATCAACGAGTGAGATGCTTTACAGCGAGTGCACGAGTCTGAGGACGGAGTCAAAGTCTCCGCACGACTGTTTCCACTCACACTACCTGATCACACCTCTTCTCATGGCTGCGTAAGGACCAACTGACTCATATCGACTCGGCTGCACCTGTTAGGGCAGGAAAACTTGCACCTTCCACATTCTTGCAGGCGCAGGGACTTTGGTGCCCTCATGTGATTCCCGGCAGAGCTCCGCCCAGCGTCGACCTGAGCCGACGTCTAATGGCTCCATGATAGGTGCAGGAATAACTGACAAACACCTGTGTGGGTGGAGAGGAAAAGCACAGGCGGCTGTGTTTGTGTTTGTACTCACTTCTGGACACTCGCACCAGTTCTGTAACACTGAAGACTCCTGATTTGATGAAGCTGTCTTCCAAGTAGACTGTGGACACAGAGACACACAGGAAGTCATTCCATCATCATCGTCATGCTTGTTATTTATTTCATACTTCATACACATCACGATACACACAGAGTTAAAGTTTCTACAATTATTCTCGACCAATCTGCATCATTTTAGATGAACTATTAATCCTTTTCATTAAGAAATGTAGTTTTAAACTCATATCAATAATATGTTATCTTCTTCTTTCAGTCTGAAACCCAGAAACAAAATCCTTATTTCTCGTCTTCAGTTTCTTTCTTTCACTTTTATTCTTAGTATTTTCTAAATAGAAGAGAACACAAACTCATGCAGAAAGAAAAGTGTTGAGATGATAAACTATCACAGATTAGATTATCCAACAACAGATCAGTAAACAGGAGATTCAGGAAGCGTCACCCCATAATATTTTTTTAAAAACAGCGTGTTAATCAGTGTCCGTTTCCTTTTTCACCCAGTGTTTTTCAGGCTCGTCTTTCTCTCGTCAAAAGATCATATTCATCTTCATCTCATCATATTTCCCGTGTGATGTTGACAGATCAGATCGCTCAGTGCGGCACACCAAAGACTGACAGGACAGGTGTGACAGGTGACACACAAGCTTGTGCCGCGCCGCTTCCATCAAATACACGAGTAAAACTTAAAACCACGATCGTCACTGTTACGCTGAGGGAGCTCCTTAAAGAGTGACTTACTGCAGCGTGACGACACAGATCATTTTGAAATGTCAAGCTGTTTGACTCTTTCAAACCTAAATAAACTTCCTGTTTTTAAAAGACTATTTTTAGCCAGAAGAAATGACGCTTTCTTGCAGTGTTGATGCATTCGTGGCGTTCTGGATGATCTGCACAGGACGCTGCAACACTCATCAGAGGCTGTCAGTCAAGAAAAACAGCCAGACGAGTTATTGACACCCAAATGACTCCGGCTTGGCTTTGATGCGGTGCCAAGGGCAGCCGGGCCGTGCCAGACAGATAGACGGGCGGCTCGATTGGCACCTACAAAGCCTCATGTCTCCAGCGAGGCCGACGGCTTTTGCAGGGAACAGTGCCACTGCGGAGGGCCTCCAAGGCCTGAGTCATTGGCTCGCTAGCATGTTTTCCTTGGCACCTGGTCGGCAGGCCCCGCTCCTGAGGTAGAAAACTAATTATACTTCTCAAACTATTTTCATTCCAACATTGTGACGACACAGCGCGGGTCAGTCCGGGGGAACAACGGCACTGTCAGAGAATATTCTCCGGCTGCTCAGCTTTGCTGGCTCACCTTGACACACTCAGTTCTGAGCCAAAGGTGCAATATGTAGTCACATTTCCACTCCAGGTCTTTAGTGTCTCCGTCTCTCTCTCTCTCTTTTTTTTACGCTGTGTTCTGTGCTGCCACTGGGATGATGACGATCCAAATTTAATGATCCAATTAAATTTTATTCCTCCTCAGCCCATGAAAAGTTAAAAACTCCGGCCTTTTTTTATTATTTATTATTTACAGCGAGTGTGCTAATTCAGTTTATCTAGTTTGTACTGTTGTTTTCTTTTTATACAGTTCAACTCACTTAAAAAAAAAATCACTTATAGCTGGAAGGGTCATGTTTTTGTTATTTCCAGAATATAGTTGACCCCGGATCACACGGCACAAAGGACGAGTCAAACGGCGCCTCCGGCTGCTGCGCTACAGTTAGCTTGTTTACAGCTGAGGGACTACAAGTCGCCGAGTTCACGGCAGATCAGCAGTATTTAAACTAGGTAAGTTGCGGTGTACATAGTGGGCGAGCTGCTGGGGAACAATAGAGCGATGACAGGAGGGAGGAGCGAGGACGGCTGCTACTGTACATACCTGGAAGAGGGTTCTTGCCTGGCTCATTGTTACTGGGACTTCCTGACTGCTGCGAGTCTGCAAACACACAGAGAGACGGGAGGGGGGGGATTAGTATAGCATGACAGTATACTGTAGCTTCAGACAGCAACACACCATCTTAGTGAGACAGTTTCCTTGTCAGCATTGATTATTTCCTGCAGGTTTGGTGGCTGGGTCAAAACACTGCATCGTGTGATTTATGATGAGTTAAATAAAAATAAAACTCTCACTCTTTTTATCAGAAATGCTCTGATATCAAACCTAAAGCAACTTCTGTCAGGACCCTCGATCAGACAAAGTGCATTTCGTGACTTCCTGGGTGACTAATGTTTATTTCCTTATCTACCAGCGGAGCAGAGCGCAACCGCTGTACATTAAACAAGACAGTCCTGTTTGAACAGGATTATCATTAATGGGAGGGCTGGAAAAAAGAAGGAAAGCGCTCGGTGTCTGACACAGGATAGCCGAAACGTTTTTTACAGGCAGACCTCTGGGTAATTTTTCAAAGCGGGGCTGGGGGAGGATACAGAATGTGTTCGGTCCTGCTGTGCGAGGTACGAGCACACAGAACAAAAAACGTGGAGAGAAGACAGGAGGGGCCGAGGAAATGCGAGGAAACATGTGTGGAATTCTTTCCACCGGCTACGGCGCGCAGGCTTCGGTATGAGTCGTCCCGGACTGACGTCTTTTACCTCCAACCTATCATTCCTCCTGCACTGGCTCATCTCTGACTGGCACAGGTGCCTTTGTCTCTGCACCGCAAAGATCAAAATCAACTGTAGAAAATCCTGCATGCTGGAAAAAGAAAAACAAGTGACTCAACATAGCGAGGCCCTGCCATCACACATGGTGCAGAACTGAACTGCTGCCACGCCAAACGGCGAACAGCAGCGTCTGAGTGGACCCCCATAATGATTCAAAGTGGCCCAGGCCCACACATGCCCTGCCACAGAGAGGGCCCGATGAGAACCAGCAGGGAGATTATCATCTAACGCGAGAGAGCCGAGACGAGGAGCTGAAGACAGTGAACTCAGATACCCTCGCCTCGCAACAACACCCCCTTTTCCTGCCGCAGCTCTCATGAGCCGCGTTACAGAAGGAAAGAGAGAAGAAAAAAAGTTGAAAGATTTATTCCCTTTCTCGTTCTCTCTCTCTCGGTTTTTCCCTCTCTCTCTCTCTCTTGTTCCCCCTCTCCTGAATTTGACTATTAAACAGCGCTGCAAAAACAGAATGTTCTTGGCCGGGGCTCAACAATGACAAAGAAGGGAGGGAACGGGACCATACGTTAAGGAGAAAAAAAAAAATCCCCCTCGTTCCAGGATTCTCAGCCCTAAAAACAAGTAACGTACAAGATGTGGTCGTACTGTTTACCTGAGTTCTGCTTCCTAAATACGTCTAAATCACGTGCACATGCAGAAAAGTTGCGGCTGCACAGAACGATTTCATTGTCGACTGCAGAAAGACTCCCAGAGCCCACGGTGAGGTCGTCAAACCGCTTGTTTTGTCTGATCAACAATCCAAAACTCCCAAAAATATATCAAACTTACAATGAATCACAACAGAGAACAGCTGCAAATCTTCACATTAGAGCCGCTGGAACAACAAATAATTAGAGTTTGTCTTTGATAAATCACAACTAAAGAATTATTAAAGCTGCTGTAGATTAGGTTCCACTTAATCATTTCAATACTGCATCAAATTCGAAGTTGTGCACAAGTTGTTGGCATTGCAAGTTTCATTCGCCCTGCACACACACACACACACACACACACACACACACACACACACACACACACACAGTGTGCGGAGCAGCTTTTGTGGGCGGTTGGAGGTTTGTGTGGATTTGGCACAGCACATGTCCATAAAGTGATTGCAGGGAGCTCAGTGGCCTTGTCTCCATGTCTTCTCCCCCCCCCCATGCCACTTTCAGAGTCATCCATCAGTCTAGTTACGACTGCCAAGTCTACGCTCGCGCCCTGAGAACTGCTGAGAGGGGAAGAAACGGTTGTAGGGGGGAAAGAGAGAGAGAGAGAGAGGAGGCTGAGGGGGGAGACGGAGCGAGGAGGCGGAGGTGGGAGAGGTGCGGCGGTTCTCATTTCGATCGGATCACAGTTCTGTGTCTTCTCCTTCCCTTCTTCTTCTTCTTCTTCTTCTTCTTCTTGTTGTTCGATGGCTGAACAGGCAGCCATGACAAAAAGAGCAGATGGCGGTGGCAATTAGAGATCCCAGGCAGCATCCTCCAGCATGAGGCCCCACTGTAGCACCAGGAGAGACCACCTGGATGACTCAAGGTGGGATGCGAGCATATGGCGCATCTGCCAGGCCTGCACCGGAGCTGGAAACACCTCCCCCTGTTGCATTACATTCTACCTTTGACCCAAAGAGGGCAGCTCCGCGCGCCGTCGTCTTCTTTCAGGGTGATTACATTGTTTAGGAGAGTGTTTGCACATTTGTCAGGCCGTGAGTGTGATTACATCTACTACACGCTTTATTTGAGATCTAATCCCCGTTATGACTCAACAGGTATTTAGATTAAGCCCCAATTTTAAATCATCAAAGGCAGATTACAAAAGGTTGGAATCAAGTGCAGATAAACTGGGCGTGAATTTAAAAAAAGTCAGCTCAGAAATAAATGAAAGAAGTGTGATATCAGGAGCCTGAGGTCTGCTATCCGTATCTGAAGGTGTCCTGTGCAGAAGCCCGGCCAATCCGATAGTCTTCAAATAAACAGTAGTGTAACCTGTAAATAAACAGTTGCGGTCGAGGAGGCTGGGCTCTGCCCCGGGAGCTTGGCAGGGCTCGATCGCAGGCCCAGACACCACACACACACACACACACACACACACACACACACACACACAAACACGCACGTACACACAAGGCCCTTTTCCAAAAACAACATTTCTTGGCACCCTCCGTCCCGGCCACTTGTTTAAATAAACAAACCGGTTCATGAAGGAAGTGAAAAAAAGTGTACCACGTATGAATCAGATTATCTGCTGTTACTCAGCAAAAAAAAAAAAAAATGGGAGCAGCGAGGGCTTGTGGGTATTTTGGATGTGTCCACGAGTTCTTACACCTTCTTGTCCGGTGGGATACTTATCATACCACTGTAACGATTAGGGTAATTAGGGGTAATGGCAACAGAAAACTGGCTCGGCAAGAAAGTTTCTCAGTGCTTGTGAGGTTTCTCCACGCCCAAGTGTGTTGCTCGCCTGGATTTTATAATCACTAAAACACTCACACACTCTCTGCCTAACCCACCCTCTCGTTTTTTGGCATGATACCCATTCTGTTCCCACTAAATCGTGGAACACACATGCACATACACACACAGTGTGGATTAAATTAGCCACATAGTTTGGGGAAACTTTCTTTTTTTTTTTTCTTGGACGGTGGCGGTGCACGCTCCCCAGCCCGCAAACACTTACAGACACGTACAGATACCCTCCACAAAAAAACAGTGCGCACGCGCGACACGCACACCCTGCAGATGCATACCGCTGTCGACATTTCAGGAGGAGAAGCCTGTCTGGCAGCCATTTTATGCCGAGCGGGGTTCTGTGCACATGTATAGCACTCTGGCTGCCAGAGGCATGGGTCCCGAGCCAAGACGCATTTCAGCAGCCCGGGGAGGCGAGGGGAGGGGAGTGTGGAGGAGAGGTGGAGAGGGGTGGACTCCCGGAGAAGTAGGGAAACAGAGAGAGGGAGAGGGGGCAGAAAATATCGACCTAATTACGGAGCAGCTCCGATGCGTAATGTTTCGACAATACAGCTGCTCCTGAGTAAATATTTGATGTGGCCGAGCAGACTTTCTGCTCAGTGTCCTCCTGCTTTTCTTTCCAGTTCCGTTGCAGGAGACTCCACTTTGTCCTCGCTTGGAAACGCACAGCCAGAATATATAAATGTGTGTGTGGAGTGTGTGTGTGTGTGTGTGTGGGGTCATGCAAGTCTTGACAGTATGCATAAATGGCCGTACATGTGCGGGTATGGAATGTGCATGTGTGTGTGCTCTGTCCCGTGTCCTCCTGTGCTCCTGGTTTCTATCATTCGCAGCTTTTGTGGATGACCTCACGGTGCTCGGGCCGGCTTCCAGCAGCCGGCAGAACCTGCTCCCTTCTCCACATCTCCTCCTTTTTCCTCCTCCTGCTATCAGTCTATCGCTGTCCCTCCGCTCCTGCAACACTATCCGTCCTCTATTGTATCTTTTCATCCCCGTCTCTGTGTATATCTACCATTCAGAGTGTATCTGCAGAGATATCGTCTTATCCGCTGATAAGTGAACACTATATCTTCTTGATTCTTTTCTCATATCTCCCCTCTTTTTTTTTTTTTTAAACACTTAACTCTCTCTCTTCTTGTAATGTCTCCATCTGTGTTGGCGTTCTACCCCCTTTGCCGCCTTTTCTTAATGCCCCCATCTCTCTCTCTCTCTCTCTGTTTCTATCTCTTTGTCTCTCTATCTCTCTCTTCTCTCCCTCCCTCCCGCTTTGTTGTCTAAACAAAGTGGCCTTTATCGGGATGAGCCGCAACCCAAACAAGCCAAACAAAAGATATGGGCGAGGAAATCTGCCCGCAGAAGAGGGAGGATCTTATCGTGCCAGCCATTGTGTGCCAGCCTGCCAACTGGCGATGCCCCCCCCCCCCCTCCCTGCTGCCGCCGACCCCTCCCGCACACACACACACACACACACACACACACACACACACACCAAATTCTGGCATCTAATCCCCCCCCTCGCCCTGGACTCCTGCGCGGCGCTCTGCACAGGGCTGGCACCTGACCTGACCGAAAAGAGAGTGATATTGACGCCGACGGTGAAGTGAAATTGGACGCCATCTTGGTCGCGGCATTGTCTCGTACGGAGGATGAGCTTCAAATGAACAACTTCCTGGTTTTGTAACTACTCTATCTGTTGAACCCAACAGAAAACGGCCTCTTGTACGACCTCTCGGGTTTATTATCAGCGATACCTCTGCACAGACGGTAACGGATAGTATTGTGTTCCCTTTGACAAACTATGACTGCGCTCCCCCTGTGGTGCCCGTACACACTGTGTGACACTGTAATGATTATCTCATAATTGGAACAAGGCAAGTATTTCTTATTGGCTTAGAGCTGCACCTGGTAATCCGGATAGCTACCCTATCAAATGACCGCCACTGACGGGGAATGCAGGTACAGTAGGATGAGTTACACACACACACACACACACACACACACACACACACACACACTAAGGCGAAAGAGAGGGAGAAAGTGAGAGGGGCAAAGTTGAAACGTCTGTGAGAACAATGACATTTCGCCTTCTTTTCTCCGAGCCAGACACCACAGACTTGTTCAATAGAGCAGGAGGGGACACACACACACACACACACACACACACACACACACACACACACACACACACACACACGCACACACACAGTAGGACTGTCAGGGTTTTGAGACTTATGGAATCAAGTGGGATCCCAGCCCAGACAAGAACAATGAGAAGCCATACAGTGTGTGTGTGTGTCTGTGTGTGTCTGTGTGTGTGTCCTATCTTAGCGAGTGCATCTCTCGTTGCCGGCGTGCACACAGCCGCCGCCGCCACCTCGGTGTGTGCGTGCGTGTGGATCGTCGGTGTGTGTTTGTTTCTAATCGGCGCATACTAATGGCGGGCGAGGAGCGGGCAGCTCTTTCTGTCCGCCGAGCCGCTGTGCCTTCTCCTCAGTAAACTCTCACGGCAGTGAAAAGAGGAGAGCATTTTAACCGAGCCGGGAGGACAACAGGCTCCTCATTGAGGTCACCAAACAGTGTGGACGGGGAGGGAGCGCATTCAGTGGCGAGTGGGCCTTGAACAAGGGACTGAATGGCCTGACGGATCATTAGCCACACCGGCCCGGGAGAGGAGAAGGAAGAACCTGGCGAGCACAAAAGGATACACAACCACAAAACCAAGGATGCAGATGAGGGTTAACCCATCTAAATTCAACTCCGCCACCTTTTAATTTGTGAAATAAAGTTTACCCACCTCTAAACGAACGCATATACTGTGCATTAAAACACAAAAGCAACTGAAAGGCAGCACCGAGTCCTCGCTCTATGTTTCACACACACACACACGCTGACATACATGCATGCACAAACGTGGCGCACACGCAGCGTCCCGCGGCGAGCTGATCCGAGCTGTACATGTGCGATGCAGTCAGCGTCCGAGCTGCAGACAAACTACACGACACACCGCGACACAGTGGCTCATCTGTCCCATGAAAAACGAGCAGGCTGGCCTCCAGTCAGCACTCTGCGCCCCACTTACTGTTCCCACCTCCTCCCACTCGCTCGCTGTTTGCCCTTTTCTCACAATGTGGCCTTCCCTTTCGCTTTTATATCACATTCCCTTTTTTTTGTCTTTTCCTCTTTCTGTGTTCCTTTTTATTCCTCCTTACTCCCGTCACTTTCCTCTCAGCTCGCGGCCCAAAGTTTCTATCTCCTGCGCGGCACCTGGCACCATCCATCTTACTGAGTGCTGCAGCCACGTCCGTGTGTGATTAGCAAAACGACTTGTGCTGAAGCAGTCAGTCAGTCGATCAATACGTAGATGGAAGGGGAGTCGACCTCGAACGGTTCTGATCATCTTAAGGTGCACTGTGAAGTTTTAACGAAGAAATTTAATCAGAAGAGAAAGATTTTTAATATGCCTTACTTAGTTTTAAGCTTCAAACTAAAAAAAACAAATATTTCTGAGTTTATTCTGAGTCATAACCTCCAAAAAAAACCTCCATTTATTCTCCAAAACGACACAGTGCCCCTTTAATAAAGAAGCAAGTCATTAATGATGCAAAATTCCAAACTTTTTAGTTTCCTAAATGGAGAGATTTTTAACTTTCCTCCCTTTTTATCAATTAAAATTAAATATATTTGGATTTCAGGCTGTTGCCGAGTCAAAACCAGCGATTTGAGCGCTTCATTCTGGGATGTGGGAAATAGTGCCGGGCATGTTTGGACTGTTTTTTTCTCACAGACTAAACTAACTGATTAATTGAGAAAAAGATTAACAGATTCCCTGATAATGAAAAGAAGTCTTAGAAGTAGCCCCTAAAATAGTTGACACTTATAACGACCGCGCGGATTAGCCGATTTTCTGAAAGTGAGGTCTCATCATTCACGAGTTTAATCAGCGTCAAGTCTGGCCTGTGAGAAAAAAAGAACTTTGCATCTGCGTTGAAACAATGGGCCCATCAATGGCCAACCTCGGCATCTTTTTGGTATGCGCCAAACAAACAATTAGCTTTGTTGCGGCGTAATTGACTGGCAGGACCGGGTGGCATTTACATTCGCCCGCTGTTGCCACCCTGCCATTCGACGGGCTGGGGGTGAAAGAGAATAGGTCCATGTGAGGGTGGAAGGTTGGCCACATCTCTCTGGTTCGAAGACACCGCTTCTTTTTTTTTTTTTTTTTAGTTCGCGGTGGCAAACTTCCAAGCAGGAGCGTTTTTTTTTTTTAATGCACGGCTGTGGAGGAAGGAGGGCCGGGAGGGTGGAGTGAGGACGAGACTATAGATTTAATTATGCATGCGTGTTTTCTCATTCATTGTAGTGGTGGGAAGGGGAGAGGCAGAGGGTGAGGGGTGTGTGGTGGGAGGGGTGGGGGGGGGTAGACCAATGACATTCCGTCGTTGTAGTCCTCCTCCTACACACACACACACACACACACACACACACACACAAGGAGCAGTCTGGGAGCGAGCCGCTATAGGCTAATGAGGTGACACTCACCGTCTGGAGACTAGCCAAAACAGTCCATTAACTCCTAGCCAGTAGTTAAGAGGAGAAGAAGGAGAAAGGTGGTGGTGGGGAGGGTGGAGAGGAGAAAAGAGGAGGCGGATGAGGGATGGGGGGGGGAGGTGGGCGGCTAGCCGATGGTGGGCGGAGCATGCGAGGGGGGGGGGATAAAAAAAAAAGAAGAGAGTCTGAAGTCTTTCAGGATGTGAGGGTGGGGGGTATTTCTGCAGTTTTGTAGTTGTGAATGAATCAGCGGGGTGGCTGGTAGGAAGGGGGGGGCCGTGCACGAGCGTTCACTGTCGGCGATTATGCTCTGTGGAGGCAGCTCTTGAGGAAAAGTAAGACTGTGTGCGATGGAGGAGAGGTGGTGGGGTGGGCGGTGGATGCTGCGAGAGCGAGGGAGAGGGAGAGAGAGAGAGAGAGGACAAGGGAGATAGATCCAAAACCCCCCAGTCAGGCAGACAGACCTTTGACAGAGGAGCTCTGTGATTCGCCTCTTTCATCTTCAGAACCCCCCTATCCAGTCGGATAATTATGAGACAAATGCACTGGACCCCTGCTGCTTGAGTGGCAACGGGCATGGGAGGCCAGAAACACAGTGAGAGGGTTCAAACCTGCACGTCTCGACTGGTCTGGAGGGAGGTGGAGGGGGGGTGGCGGTGCTGGTGGAGAGGGAATGAGAGATGGTGGGGGTGTTTAGGGGTCTGGGAAATTCCCCACTCTCCCCAGAGAGGCGAGTTGGCCCACAGATCATAGTTCAGGGACAGCCTGGTTGTGATACTAGCGAGGCTTAACTGGTTTTAGCCGCCAACTTCCTTTCAACTTCCACACTGACGCACACATCCAGCTCGGAAATAATCCACTGTTTGGTTTTTCTGACCAACCTTTCTGAGAAACATCTGAAACACGCTCCGGGATTGGAGACTTGTGTTGTATGACTTGTATTTGATGGAGTTCTGGTCGGTGCTGATAAGGCAGCGCAGTTAGAACTGCAGTGGTACCTAAATCTTTATCTCACACCAGCCACACTTACACCCTGACAGCTTCGCCCCGTGCCAGATTCAACTGTATTTGACAACCAATTCCAATCAAAGTCAATTTACAAAACTACTTTGAATTCAAAAGTGATTAAAGTCAGAATGTTACAGTTACAAAGAGCTCTTGTTCTGTGTCGGTGTTTTTCAGCTCTGATATCTCCGGATGAAAAAGAGTCAGCTTTTTTCTCTTCACTACAATCTCAAAAGGCAAAGTCACTTAATTTTGACTCAGCCCTGTGTAATGTGTGTCTGCGAGGCCTCTGCCAGTGATGTGTCAGTGATTGTCAGCGCCTACGACGGCATCAGGCCTCAGCCAAGAGGAGTTCCCACTGGCGAGAGCAGCGGGCTGAGCCAGGGCGACTGGGTGCTCCCTCGCAGGGCAAATGGCTTCCCTCCAGCTGGGCGAGAGGCCACTGAGGATCCCTGCCACCCATTGCCACTGTTTGCACTCCCTGAGCTCTGCCAAGCGAGCAGCGGTAAAACGCACACAAACACAGCACGAGCGCGCACACACACACTCACACACACACACACACACCTTGAACTGGTGACGTGGAAGGAATTATCCGATCATAGAATGCCACCACATCTAAGACCAGATCTTGGCCCAAAACAGACAAAGAAAAACAAAGCTTGCACTCATTCAGACGATTCTGCTGGCACTGCTCCCCTGGAACGGGACATAGGGTGGAGAGAGGGGGAGAGAATCAACCACAGAGTTTAATGTGTCATTACAAGCATAAAAACAGACTACTGACATTGCCAACAGATGTCGAGCCAGTTTATTTTTGCCATTACAACTCCAGTAGGGAATGAAGCGGCAGGTGCAAATGAATACAGTCTTGTAGCGTTCTTCTATAGCATCCAGGCTGCTGTGCTGCTGCTGCTGCCTCACCTGCTCTCCTCAGTCTGGTGGTGGACTGAGAACAACTACAATTTTGGTTCTGTTCTGATTCTAAGACCTGAGTTTAGATATCTGCCGACACCGATACGACTTCCACTCCTCAGAATATCAGCTTGTAACACATTACATCACTCGTGTTCTCGACTGTTTTAGTCTTACGTTGCAACAAAAAAACTGGGACTACTAAAAAAATCTTTGGAGAGAAATTTAATCAGTGATTAATTTAATAATTTGAGCTACATCTCGGTTCTGGAGTTTAAGATTTCATTACTACAAATTAACATCAGACTGTGGAATCTGGATCGGTACATGGAAAAGTGACGTCGGTCCGATATCCGATTAGTAGCTTACGTCAGAATCAGCACCCAATACTTATCCAATCCACTGTAAGTCCCGACTCTGATCAAATGTCTGGTCGAAACTTGTAATCTTGTTTGCTTACGCTTTGATCAGTTCATTCCTGATTTAAATTGGAATTAAATTTCTGATCAGGGGTAATTCATTTGTCCTTCTACAACAGAGGGTTGTACAACGAAATGCAAGTTGCAAAGTCCCAAGAAAACATTGTTTTAATGGTGGAAGGAAGAAGCTGCTCTGTAGTCTGGAGGTACGGCAGCTAATACTAACTTCCAGCAGTGATGCTCAGTAGATAGATTATTATTATTATGAGCAATCCTACATGTGGATTAGTTATTACTTGTCTACCATGTGTGAAAGAAAGGTGTAGACCAATCTTTAAGAGCCTCACTTCTAATAATGCCCACACCTTTCTGAACTTCCTACTCGTAATAGTGCAGTAATGATGGAAAGATGTCTTAACTGTTCAGATCCAGCAGGCCGATATAGAAGCTTGTTGGTGGTGTAAATGTCGGCTGCCTGCCGCATGGCCAGTAAAACCCCTCCTTTCCTGTTAATGAGCCTGGAGACGGGGCTTTCAGAGGCCCCCAGTCAGAGCCAGCCCGAATCAAAGCATCCACGGGGAATCGAGGCTAGGGGGCAAGAGGGTTTGCTGAGGGAGTGGGGTTCGGGTGTCTCCGCTGGCACAAGACCAGGGAGAGAAGGTTTTAGGGCAACGAGGGAAATTACAGGAGTAATTTCACCGAAACCGCCAGTCTTATAAAGAAACATGTTGGTGGTTCTCGTGGAGTCTCCGCACCAGGTAAGCGCTCATTCGGCGAGCCGCAGTCAGATGCAGAGCGCTGGTTTTAAAGAAACAGCGTCATAAAACAGGTTCTCACATAACTCAAGAGGGAGTGACAGCGTCTGTGCCCGCCACAAGGTCAGAGCGTTGGCAGCCATCCAGAGACGGCGAAGCTCCTCTGCTCCGTCAGGACCCTCCAACTGTCTGGAGATCTCCCGCTAACAGCAGTTAAGGTGCAAACCATCTTTGCGCTCTGCGGTTGCAGGTCCCAGATGCACAATTCAAACACAAACATCCAGAGACTCAATGCAGTCAACAGCCCGTCACTTACCACAACAAAGCGCCACATAATCGTGACAAAACATCTTGGTCTTACAGGAGATCAAAAATGCAAATCTAATCTCTCAGGTTTTAACGGAGCATTCCCTTCGCCACACCACAGGCCTACGATTTATAAATCACACTTAAGCGAGTATTCACAGCCAGAGAGTGAGAGAGGACTTGATTCCACATTCCTGGCAAAAAAACAGAGAGCGAATCTGTTCTGTGCTACTAAGGCCTGCTGGGGCAGCCCCCTCTGCCACTGCAGCAATAACAACATGTGGTTTGGTTGCACAGCGCCGGGTTACAGTGGGAAGAGGAGAGGCTCTAAATTCATTTCGTATTCTGTTGTTTAAGAGTCATAAACAATGTCGGAGCGGAGCTGGCATCCAGCGAGGTGGCCGCAGACAGTGTTTGGTCACATGGTTCCAACACGTTACATCAGCAGCTGCTCTGGTTTGGGGGAATACACCATTATGCACTGCAAGTATTGAGATGTTGTGTGTTTACCGTGAAACTGTGTTCATATTGAGCACACTGCATGAAACAAAGGTGTGTACGAGGTATGCACGCACCGTGTCCTCCGGCATGGCAAGCCCGGTCCTCCCTCGCTATTTAGGACGAGAATCTAAAGAGCCTTTGTTTCCAAATTATTTCTGGGTTGTTGCCAGAATGCGAGGATGATACGCCGAACAAAGACGTATATCATACGGCCTCGCCGAGCAGGTTTCTGTTTGTTTGCAGGTGCTTTGCATAATGTGGTTTTGTGGTTACATTCTCGCTCTGATAAAGTTAAGAAGGGAAGGATTTCTGCTAAAGCGAGTTTAAGTAAGTTTGTCCTCTCGGCGCTGCTTCAGCCTTTCCCACGAGGCTCTCGAACCATAATCTCTTGAAATATTTGCACAGATGACGGCAGCAGTCGGCTGTTTTGACATGGAGCGGCATGAGCGAGATCCAGCAGTCACTTTTTCCATCACTTTCCAGTTCAGGAACAGGAATTCCCCTTTTGCCGCTTTTCCCTGTAACCCGCCCGCCTGCACGCCTCCCACCAACCCATATAACCCTCCCAGCACTCCTTCCTCCACTTCCTCAGCCTGCTAGGATTTGTCCACTCAGGGCCACACCGCGGGGGCCTTTACACCCGCCGCACAGCCAGCTCCCACAGCCCCTGCTTTCCACTTGCCCAAGCATGTTGTTTTGACTTTATCTGGGATGCCAAAAGTTCATTCACTGAGATCAGGGGTGGGTGGGAGGGCAAACAGGGTTGGGGTAAAGGCCGTAGGAGGATGAGGAGGGAGGCAGTTCCTGTTCTGTCCTGGTTCAGCTCAGGAAGGCGAGCGTGGCGAGTTCTGTTTATGTTTAATGTCTCTGGCAGGTTTCGTCCTTGAGCTGTGAGCAGCAGACTATAGAAAGAGTGGCCTCCTGTTTCTATTTCAATGCGACTTGATTCCTTCGCTCATCAAAACTGCTTCCCCGAACCCCCGCCGAGCCTGCTGCAAGTAGCTTAAAAACTCTTTGTGCTGGAGTCAGATGTTAACAGAAATATACGCTGTGTTCATTTGTAGTGATTGTTAATGTTTCCAGGGGTTTTTTACTTTGTCTGAGGAACGATCCGGTCTGTTTAAATTACCCTCCACTCTGCACACTCACCCTTTCTTTCCTCCTAAAAAAAAATCTAAATCTTATCGCTGACTTCCACCTAGAATATTCACAATACTACAGCCAACCCATACGAGCAAACACAAAGGAGCCGACACAAAGACTACACATTCATCATCCTGCAAGCTGCACTGATTTCAGTGTGGAATCAGTCAGAAGGCCATGAAAACACGATCTCCTGATACTCGCCGCAGTGTTGCATCACGGGGACTGGAGGGAAAATCAAAGGGCCACCACCGAAGCTGACTCCATAATCCCCCCTCCTGGCAAGCATCTACATATATACATCTCTACGTGCCGATGTTTTTCTAATCCTCCTGAGGGCCTGTCTGAGTGAGTGTGCGTAGAGAAAACAGTATCTATTGCCTGACACTGACGGCACGGCGGGATCATTGCATTTGCAGCCCTCGTAAGGTTGGCAGCCCTGCAGAAACACTTCCCATTTGCGGCGCGGGGCTCGGTCCAAGCCACTTGAACTTGGCAGGGCTTACCTGGAACAGCCTACCCGTAGGACTGCCACAGCCTCTCCCCCTCAGCCAAGCAGGAGGCCTCGCTGTACAGCTGATGTCAGACACACCTCCAGAGAAACTGGCTGCAACTGACTTCCAGGTATTTATCACGGAAGGAGGAACTGATCAGTTGTAATCAACTGCTCCATGTTGAGCTGGTTGAACTGCTTTCCTTCAGCAAGTACTTTTAATTAACTAGGACATGTTGACTGTGCGGGTGGAGCTCAGTACTTGTAGTTTCATATATCTGTTAATAACTAGTAGGAAAGAAGTTGTACAAGTAGTACACACAGTACAGAGGCTTCAGTTCCTTCCACAAAGGACAGAATTGTGCATACAAGGTGACTTTTTTTTTTATCAATTGAGAGAGAATTACACAGATCGTATGACACCATATGGAATTCTTTTTACACATAATGTATTTCCTTTGCAGGCGCTGTGAAAGGCGAGGCCTACAGGGAGTCCTCTTTAGGAGGAGGGGAGGAGGAGGAGGAGGAAAAAAAAGCTGTATGTATGGTGAGGAGGGAGGTGGGGGTGGTGGAGTGGGGTGGAGGAGGGGGGTCGAGGGGTTTAGTGGGGCGGTCCAAGCACGCTCAGCGAAAATATGCCTCATGCACTCGTTGAACTTGGGGGCCTGCGCGGGCTTCTCTCAAGGTTACAGGAGAGGCCTGTGCAGAGAGAAGCCGGAGAGAGAAACCATGCAGCAGCAGTCCACACGCAACACGCTTCCCACTTCACTCCGCTCTCTCGCTGCTTTCACTGTGACAAACGCTTTGTTTTTCAGCTGCCCATACATGCTAAAAAGTCTAATAAAAGAAAACTTAACATAACATTTTATAGATGTAGCCTAATAACACGTTTAGTCTTACTGCGGGCGGCTGTTGCTCAGATAACAGAAGCAGCAAGCGATCGCCTTTGACACCAGGTTTCCTTCCCTCCTCGGAGCCTGCCGGGACCTGGGCCATGTATCCGCTGCCGCACCCCTGAGCCCTCCACCACACAAAGGTAGGAAGCGGCGGCCGGAGCAGGGCGCATTGTGGCGAGGCCACTAAATCACCTCTCGTTTTATCCGCCGCTATTTACGCACGTTTCACCAGAGGAAGCCATAAAGACAACAAGGCCTAGTAAATACATCTGAGGACTTGCTGGGAAGAAGAGACGACGAGCTATTAGCTAATTGAATGATATGGAGAGTTTGGATATACAAGCTTAAGATATGATGAGTTCCTGATTCAGCAGTATAACTTCTGAGGTCATAGTTGGTCGCCATGTTTAGCATAAATCTTTATTGTGCAGCTGAAACTTCACTAACTGTGAATATCATCTGGTTTCTTTACTCTCTCTGACTGTAAACTGACTAGCTTGGGTGTCATCACTGACTTTGGGGAACACTGATTGACTTTTTATTCTGATTCACCTTTTTCCGTCATGTAATAGATCAAAAAACAACCTGATTGATTGAGAAAATAACTTGCAGCCCTTCACACTCCAGACTCTGACACTGTCTCACATAAGTCTCGCAACAGTCATTTTATAATATCCTCCATTTACGGCCATAAATCACTTCAATGCTCAGTAATCTCTCATGTGATGGTATGCAGCATCGAGGAGTGTAAAATCAACATGTTAGAGAAGAATGTAAACACGTCTCTTGTGCCGGAACAACAACGTGCGTTTGACTTCACCCTGACAGAGACGGGTCAAAGGGCAATAGGTAGTAAACACTCAGCTGAAGGAATTGGTCACTTTGCCTTTCCCCAAGAATTAGCAGGCCATTAGCACCTCGTAAAAAGGGCCACTTCTGTGCTTTACAACAGATTAGGCCCCGCTTTCATACAAACAGCCCGGCAAAGTAATCCAACGCTACGGAAAACCAGCGTATGTAAAAAGTGAAAAGCCTCCGAGGAATCGTGCCAGCGCAGCTTTCTTCAATGCACAGATATCACTTTGATATAAGCGCATTAAAAAGGAGCAGAAACATTTCTTCACAGCCCGCCTCAGCTAATTTTCCAAAAAAGAAAACAAATTAGCATAAGATGAAGTGGGTCATTCTCGTGTCTTGATTAAAGTAGGCCTCAGCTTTGCCCAAGTGGCCGAGCAGCAGACTGCAAGTTCAGCTTTGGGCACTGAAGGCCTTATCCAGACCCTTTTTTTTTCGTAAACAAGAGGGGGAGTGGAAAAATAGCCCCCGTCGAACACGATAAAGAGAGCATCAAAGCAGCTATAGAGGCGAATCAGTCGGAGCATTAGGAGCCACTTGGGGTTGGCAACGTGATGGCTTAGATGTCACTGGAGAACATCTTCGTGGACGTAAAGCGGGGCAAACAAATTAAGAGGGATGAGCTCGCACTTGGTGGATTAGTTTTAGATTTATGGAGGCAACTTGGAGCCAAATGCAGAGCAGAGAGAAAACAAGGCTGTCAAAGCTGTGAAGACATCCTCATAGTTAGAGCAGCTCATAAATTACTGCAGTTAAAGGACGCAACAATAAGACTTGTAAGAGGAGGATCTGTGGTGCGCTACAAACCGGCTCGACTTAATAATGAAGAACCTCATTTCCCTTAGTTAACCTTGGCAACGATAGTACAGTCTGTTCTGTAAAGTCAACTGTAAGGGTATGACAGTGCGTGTGTGTGTGTGTGTGTGTGTGTGTGTCCTGATAGCAGGTTATGTATGCTGAGCAGTAGCCCTGCGGCAAACACTCGCTCTCTACAGCACTTCATAAAACAGGGGTGTGTTGCAGGTGCTGTGGAGGAGCCTATAGATCGCACTGCAACTGTAAAGGAGTGTTTTTGAGTCAACTCGGAAAGGTGGAATGTGGAAGTTCATCCTCTCAGACAGAAGACTGGAACAATCCTGCAAAACATTTGAGCGCTTCGATGATTCCAGCCGTTGAGTTTCACTCGTGGCTGCAGGGACTAACACAGCGCCGGCTCCTGAACGGCCCAAGACGCTCCCGCAACCCAAATGTGAGTCGATGGGAAACGCGCACGCGAGGGTATTTTTAGGCCGATGCAATTTCTCTGTGACACATTTACTGCGAAGGACCTCAAGAGTGATAACACGCGCACACACCGCACTGCGCCGAGGAGAGTGACAGCGATACTCGGGAGCCACAGGAGAGCCGTAATGCCAAGAAGACGTCCTTCGAGTGCAGCCCCCCGTATAATCCGACAACCTACTTTATGGGGAACGCTCCCCTGTTTAGCCGATGTGTGGATCATTAATCACATTTCATATCAAAGGCCTATCCCTCGCCACGTACACTCATTCCCAAAACTCAAAGCTATGCATGTCAAATATTCCTCAAGCTATTCAAACTTTCCACAATCAATTATCCAGAGAAACAAGCTGGTTAAAGAGTTTAAATGTGTGTTTTTGAAAAATCATTCAAATCCAGGTTTTCTTTTTTTTCAGCTGAAGTACCTCCACCCTTGTGTTTCTGTGCTACCGGCTGAAAAGTCTGAAAATACACTTATGAAAGGAGCTTGCCAACGTCATTAAAGGAGTAAAAAGTCTGATGGTTTTAACTTCAATTTAACCAATGCCACTTAAAGCCAAGCTCTCCAAGTTCTCGCTCAGCACGCAGAACTGGCACTTGAGACATGAAAGGGCAGCTGCGACGTTTGGTTTACATTATATCTTAGTGGTTTCCACATTGTGGCCAGCGGATAAGCATCAGGAGAGGTTTATCTCTGTCACAGTGCTCTATGGAATATGTAAACACGATGTGTAATCAGCGCTGCAGTGAAATGGAGTGCAGGGGTTGTGTGTGGGAAAGTGGAGTGCTTTAGGAATAAGCCGCCATCTTACTCCTCGAGCTCAAGGAAAGATAAGACATTGGAGGCAAAGCTGGGGAACCTCTAAGCCTATAGGCTGTTTTTTTGTTGTATAGATATATATATATGTATATATCTATAACTGTTTAAATAAATTGACAGAAGCTGTTTTGTCTCATGCAGGAGGTGTATTTGTTAACTCAGTTGTAGACCTTCACTCCAGATCTCCTCCGTCTCTTGGCTTAACTCTGTCAGCCTGCCATTGTCTCCGTCATCCCACCTTTTTGTGGAGGACGGGCACTCGTTTTGGATGAAGAGCCCGTCTCTCCATCTAGAGCCCAAGTTTTAATATGGTGTCCAATCAAAAGTGATTAAGCATCGCAGAGCACAAACAATGCCGGCCCCTAAATCTCTGTGAACCCTCTTTCACTGGAGCGAATGAAAGAGCACTCTGTCTGCGGCAGCAGATGACAGACGTGCGCTTGAAGATAAGTCTTCTCCATGAGCTCTTATCCTGTGAACACCCGCCGCCGGACCAAATAAAGAAATAAAGAAGTAGATTACAAAATGCCAGAGACAACAGAACGGGATTGCACCTTGAAGGCATCAATGGGGAAGTGACGGATTGCTTGTATACGTCCCTTTTTTACAGCAAAGTGCCTTGAGGTGCTACCTAAAACCAGCAGCACCACACAGGCCGATGCAGGACAGAGTCACTCAGACACATAGGAGCTTATGAAGTAAATAATAAAATCAACCAGCTGCCTCAAAGTCCAGTGTCTTTCACATGAGAATATTTCAAAAAAGCAAAACTTGGCAAAACGTCCCACAAATCATCGTGTCTCGCACATAAATTACCAACAATCACAAAGCGTGATGTATGCTGCATGTAACGCAATACCCCGAACAAATGCATTTGATGCACGCGGTGCCTTCAAGTCATACGGAAGCATGAAGACACAGGGAGAGTTGGATACGGGGGGCGGCTAACTAATGTCGAGAGGATCCTGTTCTTACCGAGCGAGAGTAGTGTTGCTGCTCACGATGACACGGTGGGTGCACACATGCTTCATCATTAATATAATATGAACGTGTGACAGTTTTGCCCAAAACTCACATATAAGATTCCATATTGGACCGGGACAAAGATGATGTTCTTCGTAAAACTCCACATATAATTCTATAAATTCAGCTTCTGAACTATCAGAATATCACAGCGTCCACACGGCGGTGTGAGGGATTCAGTAACCACACACACATGCAGACACATGCAAACTTGAAACAGACAGAAGCAGACAAACGTCATCACCGGGAGGTCATGAGAGGGAGGAGCTGGCGCTATGACAACAAGACATCAGCCGCCTGCAGCCTGCTGCCGTCAACAAGTCAGCATGAGCACTACCATCTGACTGGGCTTTCCTCACACTGCCCCCATACGCAGCCAAAACTAGCTATTGCTGTGCTGCTGCTGCTGCTGCTGGCTCCTGCTTTCAATTTCACCCGAGTGGGCCGAGTAATGGCTTCAGCGTTTTGTGGTCTGCCGACACATATGGTCCGTGTAGCGATCCGGTCCTGTGCACCCCCCCCCTCCATCGATCGCTCTGGGACATGCGGGGAGATATGGGCAGAGAGGGAGACAGACACAGCCCCAGGGGCCGCCACAGTTATTGGGAGGCGTGTATGGGTCTTGTTATGACTGCCATGAGAACTGGGCTCCGTCGGGCTACCGCTGCAATCAGTGTGATGCCGCGGAGTTTGGAATCAACCAAATAATGCTTGGTCATTCAAACCATTAAGGTTCAGGCACTCTGGCAATGAAATGCGTCGGAGTTGAAGTCTTGCACTTGAATTTGATCTGATATGTACAGTATGTAATATTGATTTTCTGCTTTTTTTGTCATATGATGGTAGGAAGAGTCTTTGGACTGTTGGTTGCCAAAAAGACGCAATTTAAAGACGCCACTTGTGTGTGATGAGCTGTTTTTACTTTTCGATTGATTAGCAGATTTATCCAGAATGAAAATACCCATTAGTTGCTTGATTCCAACCCAGACCTTCGACCACATGGGGTCAGATGTTGTCCTTCCATCAACCCCAACAGCCTCCAAAAAAAAAAACTGGCAACAGAAATGACCGCATTAACCTTTCTTTATCACTTACGTCACCGCTAATGCCATTACTGGTCGTTAGGCTACTGCTGCCCCTATCTGGCTGCTTGACCTAGATAAAAGGTTATTTGCTCAAGTCGCAGAGGCAGCTCTTTTGGCTCACCCTTGTTGGGTTTCCTTATCTGGGTTTGTCTGGACAAATCTTGGACACAAAGCGCCCATTTTGTGCTCCTCTCTGGAGATCCTGTTACAGTGTTCCAGACACGACGCGGTCCGCCAGCAGCGCCTCTGGGAGCATGGCGTTTGGCGGCGCGGCGCGATTAGGTGCTTCCTCGACTTCAAGCATATGATACATGTGCACTCCTCTTACGTCTGCGAGCGCGCTATTGTGCCGCGATGGTGTAAAATGATCGGCGAGGGGGGTCAAATGATGTCATGCTGCGAGAATTCAGATATAGCAAACCCTCCCCAGCCCCGTTTCCAAGCAAAGAAAAATACAAAAGTGGATCCAACAGAGCTTCAGGAATCCCCAAAGTCAAACTCTGCTCTGCATGTTACTGCTTGAGATACACCAAATCATTTTCATGTACATTTTCTGGAAAGTTCAAGCTAGGATTCAAAACAAGTTGCAAAGGTTTCAGGTAGTAAGAGAAAATAATATCAAGTAGTTGCTTGTCACTGGTACTCATGCTAATAACTAACCGTCTCCACCAAACAGCATGCAGTAAGCGTGTGGATACGGTGGCCTTGACGTTGAACTAGTGGCCTTATTCCTCCTGTGCTTTACAAGGACAAAGTACAACTAAAAGAGCGAGCAGGAGGCGGCGAGAAGGAGGGAAAACGAGAGAGAAAAGAGTAGTGTTCGCTGACCTCATTCTGACAACAAGCCCGGGAAGAGCCTTTCCCTGGAACCGTTTCGCAATAGCGCTGTTGTTTATACAGGTGGTGGGTGAGTCGAGCAAGATATGCAGAGAGCATGCATTTTGCAACACCTCGTTATGAATACTAAACACATGCAGCATGTCAAATCACACACACACACACACACACACAGGCACTTCATCCCCCGTCCAGAGTGTAGCCTGAGTTTCGATTTAGTTGTGACATTTGCAGCCAATGCGTCAGTTTGTAGGCTGCGGCCAATTCGTCCCTCTCTTGTTTGAATTTCAAAGTCAAGTTCCTTTACGCGATCCAAGTGCTGTCAAACACTACTATCCGCGGGTGTCGTCCAGTGAGTGCTCGCCTCCTCGAACGGAGGCCTCTGGTTGGCTCGTGTGTTTGGCTGCGGGGCCGTCTCCTGCAACAACATCCACTTGGCCAGAGTTCAACCCACGTGGAAGGCTACAATAGCCCAAAGGTGGCTGCCCAGACCATTGTTTATGCAACAGCAGCTCACTACAGCCAGGTTGAAGAGAAAGAGCAAGACGGTGGACGGTGGCCTGCAGACGAGTTACGCTTTCTGTTAGTCTTCCCTGGACAAATGTTTAATTTTAAACCAAAGAAATTTGGCGCCTTAACTGTTTAACTTTTAGGTTAAGATTTTCAAACTAGAAAGGTGGCAGGGTCCGCCAAATATAAACAAACAGTGTGAAAAAGTGTCTTGTCCTTTAAGGTCAGTTTGTTTATTTAAATCACTCACGAAGGAACGAGGAAAGTTTGTTTATTTGGTTTGTTCAGGCATAAAAAAATAAGTTGATAAAGATTTTTCTCTTCTGATCAAAACTTCTCCCCAAAAACTGCAACTTTAATGATATTGTGTAAATCTAATAAAACCATACAAAGAGATTTTCATGCAACAGTTAATTCCTAAATACCAACAAATGCACAAGTTACTGTAGCACCAGTCGTGTTTTCCCACTAACCAGCGAGGTGAGCCAAATTCATCACTTTATAGAGATGTAAAAAAAAAAAAAAAGATCCACACAACAGCTGTTTGGTAAACATACCAAAGTAATTGTTCCAAATGCCTTACTTTAACGCAGATTAAATGCAATTAGAGGCTGTTTATCTAACCACAACAAGTCTCTCTGCCAAAAGAAAAACCTCTGTCATTGTTTCTAGCAGTTATGCTCAGAGGCATCGCAGCTGGGAATAGGGTGACTTTTCTTTTTTTAAAGTAGCTTCCTCATGCGCAGGAAGGAACTTTTATACACAAACAAAGCGTATGCTCATTGCATAGGAAGACTATAGGGATGGAAAAAAACGGTTGGTTGGGTAAGGCAAGGGTCTTCTGAGGTGAATATGAAGAATTTAGGTCAGTGCAGCCGAGACATTTAACCAGCTCAAGCCGCTGCAGCCTGGGTGGAAATAGCACGGGAGGCCAGCGAGAGGGAAACCAGTGCGTCACAGCTCCCGGCCCGATTCCAGGCTCCCCCCCGACGCAAACAAGAGCCATAACTTCCCTAATGATCCCAGATCATGTACGCCTCGGACGCGCTCCACCAATGGGGTGCGCTTCCTCTTCACCTTTGACCTCGGAGTGGGTGTGCCCGCCGTTGACTCTGCATGAAGTTCAGAACATGAAGGCACGGTGAACGCGAGTACGCTGGGATGAATGTTCGGCGATCTATCAGGTTTGAATGTTCCCATTGTGTGGAATCTTTAATCCAAGCATGTTACAAAATCTCACAGCAACACTCGCACAATCTGGAAAAATCCCACTTTAAGAGCCGACAAATCTCTTAATATCTTTAATATTTGCCAAATCTTGATAATCTGACACTTACTCGCTTTCATTTTCCGTCGCCCTGTCACACACAATTGCGCCGTTATTCAAACGTCTAACACCACACACACTCACACACTCACACACACACGCACACACGCATTGTAAACAGTCTTTATTGAGACGTGAGTGCTTGTATAAACATAGCCGAGCCCTATTGAGGGTCCGGGGCCGGGTCGAACAATAAGAGGGGGAAAGTTGCTGGACGTTCCTCACAGACGGTGTGTACAAAATCCAATTATCAGAGCCACGGCATTAACATTCCAGCAGTCTGGCAGGTGACGGCTCCGTCTTTCAGCCCCCCTCCTCCCGCTTACACCACCAGCATGGGATAGAGCCGCCCGGCAGCACCTCCACAATACACACACATGCGGCCCTCTTCAGCTCCCCCCTTTTCCACGATCCCCCCCAAAGTATTGAGACATATATAGAGGGAAGAAGGCAAAGAGTGAGGAGGCAGTTGGGTTGTGGGGGACGAGGGGGACGGGGGGGACGAGGGGGGACGGGGGGGTCCACCAGCGACACTGGTCTTTTCTTCAGGAGATCAGCGCGACCGCCCTAGCAGGCAGTATCAGTCAATGGGGCATTCTTCTCCTCTCTGTCTCTGGGTGAGAATATGTTGATCGCTGATAACATTGCTTTGATTGCCATAATGGGGAAACCACTTTTTTGTTTTTGAGCGTTTGCCTCTAAAACAGTGCGCGCTTTGTCCGCCCCGGGGTGACGTCCGCGGCATACAAGATGTCCATTAAAAAAAGCTTTAACGGTAAAACAAAAACAATGTTGTTGTTCTTGGCTGCAGGGACGAGCTGATAATGGTTTAAAATAAAGTCTGCAGCTACGGGTCCCGCCGTGACAAACCCAGAGACCTGCAGCCTGAAAAACCCTCCAACAACAACAACACCTACGAAGGGAAACTTTAAAGTCGGTCTCTGCACTCTCGCTCAGCCATAAACTCCCTGGTATCATCAAGCAGGCCATTGTGCCATCATTGACAATTGTTCTTTGCTTTACATACAGTACATATAGTCCTTATCACTATGGGATGTGGTGTACGTGATAGGGTGCATGTGATATGCAACGCCTCTGCCTGCCGTCCCAGCCTGTACCCTTGTCAGGTCCTATATATAAACGTACATCTGGCCTCCATTCTGCTCTTTCCATCATGTCATCTTCCAGAGAAGGCTGTAAGGGATCCATTACTGTACACTCGGGTGGGAGTATTACTGTATGTTCGTTATGGATGAAGTAGTTTTTCATTTTCTCCATCTAAAAAATGCCCCTCAGCGTCTCCAGATCGCTTGTTTCATCCAGCCAACATGCTTAAACTCAACCGTATTTAATTTATAATGATTTAAAACTCCTATTTTTTTTTACCTCTCTTTAAAAAAAACCGGTTCTAACTCCGCGTCCTCCTCCTCTGCTCCCGCTCTTCCCTCTCAGTGATTCACCGACCTCCTCTGTGGCAAGATGTTAGTCGAGTGTCTTGTGGTTTTCTCCACCCTCACCAGACGGCCTGCGCGCGCTTAATTATTCTTGGATGGCGGATAAAAAAAAAAAGTGAGAGTTCTTTCTTTCTTTCTCTTTTTTTTCATTAGCTCAGCAGCGGTTTCCCATTCATAATAGTTGGCACTGGTTTCACAGTGGCTGCCAGAGATCACACCCCAACCATTTTCATTTTCCTTCATCCATTTGTTTCATTCATGTCATAGATTTGGCAGCGGCCCGCGTCGTTTTCCTGATGGCCGCCGACCCTTCATCACCCTTCTTTTGAGTCCCGAACTCCCGTTTGTGGCTTTGTTTTGCGCCGGAGTGAAGTAAAAATGTGGAAACAACAAATCACACTGGTTCGCATCCAAGTGACTTCCTTTTGAAAATTACAGTATTTCACTTTTGGAAGTATTAATTGTAATCTAAAGTCACTCTTAACAGGGCCGTGTGAAGCACTGCTGACACGTTTTTGGATGGAGCGACAGACTTCACACATCGAAACTTTTCCTGGGAAAGTGGATGGATATTGTTTGTGTATGTGAGCAGCAGTGTTGGGATAAATCCAAAGTTAAAAAAGAACCATTAAGTAAAGAGTGTGGGCGGCCTTGTGTAGTATATTATCCTGTAAGACTGCGGAGGTAGTGAATGCTCTGTGTAAAGCACTCACCCCACACTTTAAGTGCATTACACAGTGCATTCAGCTATCTGAGGCCCCAAGAAACAGCAGTTTATCATCATACAACTGCTGGAACTCTGCCCACTGACAGGAAAAGCTATATCACACACACACACACACATTTAAACACAGGGCTCCCACCCACCCGTTCACCAACCACTTTGCTAAAGCCATCAACTGCAGCTGCGTGCATGTATTTTAATGTATGCACGCGAGCCGAATACACGTGAGCTCGTATGTGCATGTGAGCACACGGGTCCAAACACTCAGACGCACTGTACACACAGCGTGTTCTCTCAGGGCTGCAACCCAATCCCGGAGAACTCCAAAGTGTCAAATAAAACCCAGGCTCGCCTGCATCGTTCCCCCAACATGGAAACAAACAAGATGGCTACCGTGTCTCCGGCCCGAGCAGGCCTCGCGGTGCTCACCAGCTCCCATCTGAATGGAGTTAGAGGCCGGCTAACAGGAGTGCAGAGGAGAAGAGTCTCCTGGGGCAGTTGGCTCGGCAAGCGGGACCAGAGGATGGCTGCACCGTGGATTAGGGCCCCACAGTGGTCCATTGTTAATTGGGCGCCATGTGTGAAAGCTACAGAGAGATTAGTTTGTACAGCTGCTGCCATTTGTCATAACTGCCCTTAACAAGACACACATGGCAGCCCGAGTTACAGCCAGAGGTTTTACAGAAAAAGGGGAGAAAAAAATGTCTGGTGAGCGTCTAATAGTTTGTGAAACAGACCTGCATAAGCAGATGAAGATGTTCCTGGGAAACACCACACAGACTCAGCTGGGATCCCATATGAGACGATGAGTCTGAGCATTACTCATTTAGCCATCTGTAGGTCAGCTAGGGTCATTATCATAACTGCTCAAAAAGCTATGTTAAGCCTGTAGAAATCCCACGCCACAGGTTGCAAACAATTCTGTGAAAACAATGAGGGAAGATCAGCGATTACATCACGGCGCTGTCGGGCAAATCTCAAATTAAACACGGTCTGTGTTTTATTAGTGACTGTTGTAGCCTGATGACCTCCTGTTAGCTAAATTAGCTTGGTAATGTAGGCTACACCATGAGGCTGAGGGGAGGGATGGTGGAGCAGAGTTATTTTTTGGTAAGAATCCGCAGTGTAATTGTGGGTTGTAGGTCTGCGCACATGTTGGAGGCCTAATTACAATCTTGACTTGGTAAATCCGGAACAAGCTTTTAAAGCGTGCTCACTTTCAGTTTTCGCCCGACAGATCTAGAGCATGGGTGCTATTGAGAAGTTGCGGTTCATTGAATCTAAATGCAGCTTTCCAGCTCAAGTGCAGGTGAGCAATAACCTGCTGTGTGTGTGTGTGTGTGTGTGTGTGTGTGTGCAGTGAATGAGTTCATGCATGTATACGGGCGTGTGAGTGCGAGCATGTGTCCCCGCTTGTGCATTTTTTTGTGCTTGCATATAAAAAAAAAAATTGGACGAGCTTTCTCAAAGTCAGTGCAGCTGAATGACCAGCTGGAGACTTGTGCCAGCAGAGAGAGAGAGGGAGCCAATTTAAGAAAAATTCAAGATATCTGGAGCCAGATCATGGTAACAAGCTCCGTTCTTCCCCAGTAAAAATAATGGGCTTCATTAACCATCCTGTTAGCGCTGCGGCGGCACCGGACTAGCTTGTTCCTAACACGAAGTAGTTGCACGGTGGCCAAACACTTTCATCATTACCAAACCGACTGACTCAGTGTTTCCAACTGGTTCACAAATGTTCCTTACATCTACTGAAAGTTTTGGCAAGAGGGAATACTTCAAGTATTTGATGGTAGTGTCTAAAATTTTCCTTTCCAGAATTTGGCAACAGTTGGTGCTTGTTTTAGAGTAAAGCTGCAACAATTTGTTAATTCATCGATAAGTCGAGAGAGAGAAAAATAATTGCCAACTGTTCTGATAACCAGTTGATTATTTCAGTCTTTTTTTTTCAAGCATAATGTCAAATATTTGCTGGTTCTATTAGAAGTGGTCCTATATACGACACCACTGCTTAAAGATGCTGCCTGTAATAAATGACTGAATGTTTTGCCAGCTAAAAATGTAAATTAGTTATTCTCCTACGCTCCTCGCCTTGCCTGCTGTTCTAAAACCTTTCTTGCTATATGGGTCAATAAAAACAAACGACCACAGTGGGGGTTGTGTTGTTTATTACAGTTAATATATGGTATTTTTTTTTGCTGATCAAGAGTTGGTTCCTAAATTTAGGAGCTTTTTGAGAAGTGAACCTGACATATGTGAGGGAGGAGTGGAAGCTCTTTGGCTAGTTTTGACAACTCAATGGGGCGCTGATGAATCCGTCCCAAGCAGGCCATTCCCAAGCCCCAGACACCATATCCCCTCTTTGACCCGCTGCACTGACATTAGAAAGAAATCCTCTGGGGATTCGCCCCCCTCCCCAAAACCCCAAACAGCAACATGCCCACCCAAAAGTACATTTTGCACAGCGGTTGCGATGGCAGGCCTTTCTTTTTCTGTCCCGCTCAGGTCTTGTCGAGCCGTCACAGTGATGGGCCGTACTGTACCGCCAGACAAAAGAAGAGACAACCATCACTCTGGGCCACTGATCGGCCCTGTCTGGACTGAAAAGACTTTGATGGGGTAAAGCAGGGTGGGGGGTGCTCCACAGAGAAGTTAGTGTCTCCTGGGCAACCACTCTGATTGTCTGCCCCTGCCTAAAGTTCCCCATCACACCCCACCTACTACCCCTTCCCATTTGTGTCTCCCCTTCATTGGTTGTTCACAAGGCTCCTTCCTGCGTATAGGCGACTGGCTTTTGCATGAAAGTCTCAGTCTGGTACTTAAGGAGTGCTTTTCTCCGGGCTGACTCGAACAAATGCAAGGATCAAAAAAAAAAACGTCCTCACGTGAATGCTGAGGCCTCTCGTTTTTTCTCGCCTCTGAACTTTCCTATTCGCCCTTCCGCCACAGTGTTTGAGTCGAACATGAGCAGTTTAACGTGGGGAATTTGACAACAGGAAGTTTTTTTTTTAAGCAGATCCACTCCTATGATGGCAAAGAAGAGAGGGCAGCCATTGGACGGAGAAACTCAGGCAGCAGGGAGGGCCTGCTTTGTAAGGCAGGACAGTGAGGTACAGTGTAGTGCCTGGGATAGGGGGTGAATGTACCCATTTGTCTTCATTTGGGAGGACCGGCAGACAGGGTGGGGGTGGGGAATCTATCCGGGAGGAGTGGGAGGTGCCGGTCCTCCAGTCAAGTGGCCTCGGGGGGATTTGAAATGCATTTGGGGTCCTCCCCAAAAGCCTGGGAAAGTGTGGTGAAGCTGAGATCTTAACCATAGACTAATGACACATACTGCACTCCTTAACCAAGTGTGGCCACAAACGCAAAACTAAGTCTCCTGCTGAATTACACGAGAAAAGCCCTTTCAGCACAATGTCTGCGCTTTAGAATACCAAAGAAAGGCATCCGTCCCATTTTTTTGACGGATGCAACGGTGCAAACTGTGGCACAAGCAAATTAAACACACTGTAGCGGAGAAAAAGAGGGAGTTGTAAATTTGGTTGAGAAAGAAGGCATCCACATTTCTCAGTGGCCTCTGCTCCGAGTTGCCTTGTTTCCATGGAGATTTATGTACACATGGCACACAAAAGAGGGCTAAGGAGGTAACATGGCCTGTTTAAGCCTTGAGGTATTTGCTCGAGCAAAACCCTGCTGCTAATAACACAAGCTCCATACTGAGCCAGGCAACCTGGCAGCGCTGCACACAGGTTAGTGTTTGAGAAAGAGCAGGCGGGGGGAAGAAGGCAGAGGAAAGTCAGATGGAGATCACAACCGAGCAAAGATCCTGGAGAGGGCGGAAAGACATTAAGGGAGAAAGAAAGAAAGTGAGCAAGGAGGAAAGAAAGAAGGAAGGAAGGAAGACAAAAGATCCAAGAAAGAAAGCAAAGAAAGCAAAGAAAGAAAGAAAGAAAGAAAGAAAGAGCACTGCGAAACATAAATAGCTCCCGGGTTAAGAGAAAAAGGATCGGGAAGACATTTAGTGGGAAGCGGAAATCAATAAGGCAAGCGGTGAAGCTGGGAGGGAGTTCTAAGTGGATTAGATTGAGAGAATGTGTTCGATAGGTTATGGCTCTGAGAGAGAGGTAGCCAGACACCGCAGGCTCTATTGCATACTAATAAGGAAGCCAGAATGGAAGCTAAGAACAGGGTTGTGCAGTTCACGCTGAAGAGTTTTTCTATATGGCTCTGGAGTCATCGGTTAAGGTTTTTCCCAGCATTTGTATTTTACGCCCTTGCTGATTTTCTTCCGAGCGTTCGCTGTTAAAATTCATGTCCAAAAATACAATCCCACTCAACTTCCACAGAACCATTCCTGAGACTTTCTCTTCCCCCCGCACATCATCTCGCCAGGAAAACTTGAGATTTGGATATCTTGCCTTAACCCAAAAAAAGGAAGACAGACAGTAGTGTTCTTAACGCTGTCTGCTTACAACAACTTTTGTTTCACACTTCTGGCATAAACCCAGACACCCTTTCTCTGGCCGAGCGCCTGGGCCTGGGACAGCTGTCATGGTCGGAGACTCGGGCTTGAGAGAAAGCCAGGGAGCGAGAAAAGAAAAGAGAGGCTGGGAGAGAGAAGGAGTGAGAGAGTCATTTGGCCGGGGCAGCGTGCCGCAGGGGTGATTCCTGATGGCAGAGGAGGATAAGGGGATGAAGGGAGGGAGGGATGGATGTTGTGCTTAGTCACAGACCTCCACTGTGACCCAGAAGGTCAGGCCTCCGCACTGGCCGCCTGACCAAAGCCTTCCGAGGCGGCCGGGCGGAAAACAAGATGCAAACAGCTACCCCACGCAGTGTGGAGAGCGGGCAGTGGACGGTCTTGAAGATCGGGACCAGCCAGAATACCCAGCCTGAGGGTCTGGAGGAGGTGGGGTGAGGAGGTGTGGGGAGTCAGTGGTACCTACTCCCCCTCACTTAGGCCAGTGAACCAAGGGACCACCAGCCAGACCAGCGGTAGTGGCGGGGGAGTGAAGACAAACAGTTGCCAAGAGACCACCAGTGATCCCGCGACCGCCGCAGTTTGACCCCGATTGAGGAGGTCAACGAGGGGGGCTTACGAGCAGCTCCCCCCCGCCTCCTCCCCTGACCGACAACCACCCCCCCAGGCACAAAGTCTTCCTCCTCCACGTGCCCCGGGCCTGCAACGGCGCGTTCGTTTCCACTGATCTGTTTTGCTCAATTAAACTTCAGAGGACACCCTGCCACATCTCTGTGCAGAGGTCACGACCCCGGGGGCAGAGGTTAAGTCTGGCGCTCGTAAAACAAGGTCTCCATTAACGTGGCGGCACGTATTCGGAGGTAATCCATCCCTTTCTACAAACTAACGTGACAGTGTGAAGAAAAAAAACATTACGTTACTGGGAGAGGAAAAAAAAAAAGTCAAGGTAATGATGTTTTATGGCTGCGTTAACTTCCAGCAACACAGTAATGGGAAGGTTGGCCGACCTTCTTTCAGCTCCCGTCGGACGACCTGAGTGAGGAAACGCACTGACAACGAGAGCTGCAACGACTCACTGTTCTATAGATCACTATGAATCAATCACCAATTATTCTGATAATCAGTTGATCAGTTTGAGTAAAAATTCTCCTGATTCCAGCTTCTGAAATGTGACTTTTCTTCTGGTTGTCTGGACAGAATAAAATTTGTTTGGTGGACAAAACAAGACGGAGGACATCGGAGGATTATCTTTGGAAACACTGATCGACATTTATATATTTAGACCAAACAACTAATCAATCAATCGAGAAATAATTAACAGATTAATCAACAATAAAATTAATTCTGAGTTGCTACAATTCATACTTGAGCTACCGTTTGTAAAATGTTTAACATTCACCAACTCACACACACATTCTTAAATCATTCTACTTTATAATTCCATCACTTGTGCACATTTGTATTGAGAACTAGATGTTTCTATGTGCTGCGTCGAGTACGTTCGGTGAATATAACAGCCACATTCCGATGTTTGTTGAGGAAATAGTGACGAGCGGCGAAACAAAACCAAATACAAACGAGGCCTGCAGTGTCCCAACATGTCCCGACGTGACGAATATCTACATGCCTTGTTGCAACTATTCCATCGAGCTGTCAAACTGGATATGCAAAATATGAATCCAGGTGGGGGGAGGCGATGAGTCAAAGACAGAAAAAAAAAAAGAATTGCACTTCTTTTTATCAGATGGAGATGAAACAGTGCATTGGAGTACAACAGCAGTGTGTGTGTGTGTGAGAAGCCAGGGCCCTGTATTGAACGCGGCCTGCCAGTTGGCACAATGGATGCCACAACCCCCACTCCCAGCCCCCAGCCTACTTCCCAGCGGGCATTCATCTGGGCATGCACATGGGTGCTACAGCCCTGCCTGGCTAAACGCGTCTGTGCCCCAGAACAAGGGGGCTGAGTGCCCTCTCTAAATTCACCCGGCGCACTCGTTGCCAACCCGCCGACCTTTCTCAGGCAGCGACCCACCGGATTCAAAAGCAAATACGCTGTGAACTTATTGATTTTTGCCACAAAACATAACAGGAAAAAAAAAAATACTGTTGAGTTTAAAAAAGCGGCAGGAAGAAATTTCACGCTGCAGACGTGGAGTTGCTGCCAGGTAGCAGGACAGAGAGAACAATATTAAAAGCACAGTCCAGACCTTTTTTTTTTGTTCGCACAAACACCAGATTCTGTTCCAGTCGGAGCCGTTTGCTAGTTTCTTTGTGTTTGATTGTATGTTTGTTTGTTTCGTGCAGTTGCAGCAGAACAAAGGCAGCGGCTTCCATTCTGCCACTGTCAAAAAACTTTCCAACGTGCCCACTGCATTGCGGATGCCAACCAACGAATCAAAGGCATGCTGCAAGCAGACAAAGAGGGTTTGATGCCAACCTCCAAACCTCTAACAACCATTACTGGTGATTTGCCTGCCTCCCTGGCACGGTGCAAAACAAAATGGCGCCGCACCGCACGCTACCACAATATGGCTGCATTGTCTGGAGATGGGCACTGCTTGGTAACTTGAAGAAAAGGAAAAGACGCTTTCGCTCGCAAAAAACGAAAAAGGAGGAAAAAAAGCACGCCCGTCTCTGTGATCCGGCAGAAGAATTCTATTTTGTATTTGCCAAAGTTTCAACTCAGAAAATTTGAGGAGAACGGCGAATAATCGCTCTGATCCGCAATGCGACGTCGCATCCAAGTGAACTTAATTCTCCGGCGAAAGAGAACATTATGTTCAGCGTTTATTCTAAACAATAAAATTCATCTTCTTGCCAACATTTTACTCTTCCCCCATAGCGGACACATTCCCCTGGAATAATAGCTGATGTTACACCGTCGGTAATGTGAAACACTGAAGCACTAACATATCTAAATGGTGTGATGTGAGAAAAAAAAAAAAAAAAAGCAGCACTATGCCGCTCTCGAGTTGGTGCTGAACAGTTAAAAATGCAGCAGATGCAAACTAGAGGAGCGGTGGCATCCTACAAAAGACACAAAAGAGGGTCTGATGCCAACCCCGGTGCCAGTGGCAACCATTATTGTCTGTGTGCTGTGCCTTCTGCTTTCCCTGGCACTTATCAAACACAAAATGGCGCTCAGGGTTTGATGATAATGAGCTAGCTATACCACCATTTCTCCCCCAATAGCAAAGTGCCGCTGGTTTATTCGGTGTTGCTGCAGTGGATTTAATACGGGGGGATTTCAACAGGGAATACTATCGGGGGGGATTCCTGTGGTGTGATCAGATAAAGGGAGGAAGTTCAAAACTGTGAGAGACTCAGAATGACTGAAATTTAATTAGAAACTGTAACAAGCACATTTAGCAGGAGGCAGAACATTTCAGTTTGAAGGTTAAAAGGTTAAAATCTGAAAAAAAGATGAATAAGAATAAAAAATAGAAACGTAGACCTGAAGAGTTTTTTTTTTGTGCTGAACTTGGACATTGTCTTTAATTAATGTTTCCCTTCTCCTTAAATTTAATAATGATTGAGCCAAATCATCAAATTCGCTTCTTCAAATTTACAGTAAAGAATACAGATAATGCACAACAGAACTTCCTGTTTCAGCTCAAATGTTTCAGTGAATGCCGGTTATTTTTTGGCTGTTCAGCACCGAGAAAAATAAATTCTGATGATTCAAATCTGGTTAAAAAAATCGTGCATGTTGAAACCTTTTCCAGCACCTGTCCACAACATTTCTCAAACTCTAATTTCGCACTGTGGATGAAAAAGAAAAAAGCCCGATTCGGTCTCTGCATCGAGCACCGCCGCCGCCGCCGTGTCCGCAAAAAGGCTTAAAGAAAGCAGCTTTTCAGGGCGTTAAGAAAAGACAGAGGTTTCTATTCCAGCACGAACACGATCACACAACACACGCAGGATTTAAAACGGACACAAACTCTCATACAGAACTGAACTGAAAATAAGTTTACACACATCTTTCATTCCTATCCTTAATGTTTATTAAATCTCTCGTTTTTAAATTGCGCTAATGTGATTATTGAGGTTTGAAAATTACACACTGTTACTTTACATAAATCGGAGTATGTATGGGGATTAAGAGCAAGATTTTTTTTTTAATAAAGTAAACATAACATTAGTTAAAAAAATAAAAATGCTGTGAATAAACACATAAACAAAATGTAACACCAGAGCTGGAATAACAAACACTTTACTGGTGAGAAAAATAAACTACTGGTGGGTTCATTATAATTTAAATCGTCTATATAACTTTCAACAATTGTCACAACTTAATATCCAGGCAAACAGAACGTGTGCACAGTGTGTGTGTGTGTGTGTGTGTGTGTGTGTGTGTGTGTGAGAGATAATAAATACCCCGTCTGAATTATAGTAACTGGATAATTACGGAACATGAGTGGAACTCATTTAAAACATGTTCTACATTTAATTCCGATCACAGATGGTCTTTCTGGTTTAATACCGAGTCGCACTTGAAGCGTATATAAAAATGTACGCAGCACGTACACGTTACTGACGGTCCAGTTTCTTTATGTTTATTTGTCTGGCGAGCGGAGTGATGATCTCAGCCAGTCGCCGCGCGGCTGCCAAAAAGTAACACATGTGACCCTTGACCTCGCCAAGCCATCGTTCACACATGCGCATTAGCTCACACACACACACACACACACACACACACACACACAGTGAAACAAAAACACACAGTGAGAGTTTGAACCTACCTTGGTCCTGGACATAGTATGCTAGAAACAAGTCCAGCTCCTTGACCGATACTGTTATGTGGTGTGGCTGGACACAAAGTGCTGGGTTGGTGCAATGTGGAGACTTGACGAGGCGTTCCCCGTCTGTACTTTCCAGAGGGATGCCTTTGAAGAGGATGACCATCACCAGGTCCAGACGCCAAACTTTGTCGGCCTGCCGCAAACAGTCGATCCGGCGGATCTTGCCCTTCTGGTCCGGGTTGGATAGCACGCAGCACGGGTGCTTCTTGCCCGTCACACTCAGGACAAAGTCCTCGCGGTACTCCTGCCGAATGTCCTTACGCAGCTTGGCCAGCAGCCTGGATGCCCATTTCTGCTTGACCTCAGGCTTCTCGCCCAGGAGCTCGTCCTTCACCGCGCGCTCCTCGTCCTTGGACATCCGCTTCTCGTGCTTCTTGAAGTACTTGCGTTTTCTGGCCTGGAGGTTGAACCATGTGTAGGCGATGGCACGGACGTGAGGGAGAAGTGCCTCGATGAAGGGATGAAATTCATCCTGGAGCATCCGAAGGAACATAGTGAGGAGAGAGGAGAGAGAAGGAGGGAGATATAATCAGAAACTCATGGAGAAGAAATATGGGTTTAGTCAGCTACTAATCTGTGGCAGAGGGGAAGTCAGACCACAAATAAACAATTCCTCATAATCAGTCACATAATTTCTTATTGGCACTTTCAACAGTAGTTTCTCTTCACATAGCAACTCTGGGTTTACCATCCTAGATGTCTCTGGGTGACACAGACTGCAGGTATGACAAGGACATTCCACTGTTTATATCAACTGCCAGCACTACAATAGCAGCAGGCCGGTGACTGAACGCATTCTCCGCTCTCGTTTCCCGGAGCACGCTCTGAGCGGGACTCCTGCTGCAGGGAGCATGCGCCGCTCACAGTTACACTTCTCTTATCAAACTACCCGCATTCCAACGTGAACTTATCCCACAATCACGATGAGGATGGAGGATGAGCTGAGCAGCCAAGTGGGGGAAAAATATAGGAAGTTGAGGAGATTCCCTCTTCTGCTGGCACGTACGTGGTGCGTTCAAAATACATTTAAAAAAACACAAGCAGGGGAGGAAGGCGGCGTATCAAACGGAGCAAAACGTATTTGCGTAGGTCGAGTATGACTCCATTGGACGTTCATGCCAAATGATTAAAGGTGTTGAGGTGAGCACAAAGAAATACACTCGCTCAGCTTCACTCCAAAAACATGAGGACAGACAGAGATGTTAAAATCATGGCCTACTTTCAACATCTCTATTTTAATTTTTTTTGTAAAGTTTGATTCAAACATATTTTTGGAATAATTATCAGAGACTCTGATTCATATTTATTTATAGTAATTTAACATTTTCATACTGGTTATGTGTTGTATTCTGCATTATGCCGTCGTACAGTTAAAGGCACATTATCGTTCATTTTAAATGACAGAAATTTCTCCAAATACGAGTCAAAAAAAAGAAAACTTTCTCAATCCGCGTTTGACAGAAATTCTCTTGATCCTCACAAAAAGGAAAAAGCGAAACATTTCTACGTCAGCTCAGCAGATTCACTGAACTCCGGGCGAATTATAGTAATCTCTTAATGCTCGTTGTCTGTAGGTGAAGGAATGCACAAGGTGGCGCGGATGATTTAGAAGTCAGGAAAAATTACAGGAGCTCCGAGTGACAAGTGGAAACATCAACTTATCTTTGTTTTAGGTCGTTAAAATGTCAAATTTAATAAGTGTGAGCGGGCCCCTTTTTTTCAAGCGGGCTTTTGAAGAGTTAAACCACATATTGTTCTTTTTGTAGGCAGCCAGGCAGGGAGGCAGGCTGCATGGGAAACCACAGAAATCCACTCCCTATCTGTGCCGGCCGCTGGTGCTCCTCTGAGAAGCCACATTTCTGCTCCACACGTTCGGACCAATAAAACTCTGCTCCAGTGTGATAAATTCAAATTATAACCATCTATAATACAGCATGAATAAACATTTTACTCCCTACATATTCTAGTCTTGAATTGTAATACATTTACTATGAATGCCAGAAATCTGATACGTATTCATCGTCTTTTTGAGAGGTAAAACAATAAATAAAATAAATTCCCAACTCCTTTAAATGTCATCTCCTCACTATAACGCTGCCAATTAAACTGACAAACATAAGCAGTGAATGCTAGTAAATGTGCTCGGCATCAACTGTTACTGAAATCCTTCTCACTTCTGTTTTCCGGCTCAAAAACACTTTAAATATTCTGTTAATTTTTTTTATTTCAACCAGGCTACAGCCAAGCGCTGTAAAGATAAATGACTTGGCCGGGGCCTGTGCAGTGCACTTCAGCTGGGGCCATAAAAGCACAATCCTCTTAAGTACAAACTAAACCACATCTCAGTCAATCACTTACTTATGCCAAGTAAAATATAAACAGTAAAACTGAGTCAGCCAAAACAGTCAGCCACTCTGTCCAACCGCTGAATCAACCTTATCGCCTGTTTGATCTTCCTACAGTGAAAGTTGCTTTATCTTCTTCCAGCTTCACTTCCCTAAAGTATAGGGGTTTTACTCTAAATAAAAAATATACACGTGGAGGGAAAATATAAACAGCACGAGCAAGGCTGGGGAGTGTGTGTGTGTGTGTGTGTGTGAGTGTGTGTGTGTGAGAGAGGTTACTGGAGGACGCAAATAACCTAATTAAACTTGACACAAAATGAGAATACCTGTGCCAAATGCACACAAGTTAATAAAGATGGAGCGAGATCTTTAAAAAATCATCTTTACGCACAACTTTACGCACACGAAGAACGCGTAAAGTTTGGCACTTCAGCGACTTTCTAATTGATTTTTCGTTAAAAGAAAAAAAAGTCATCACAATTGTGTCACAAAATTGCGCATTTCTGATCAAATACTTGAGTATTTCTAACTTTTTTTTTTTTTTTACTTAAAATGCTGAATTGTGAAAGTATTTCCCGTGCACACAACTTTTCAATCCGCTTCCCAACTCGTCCGTGGCAATTTTCTCACAAATATGCAAATCATGGCAATTAAATGTGCGTTAAAAAAAAAAAGACACAAATACCTGAGTGAGACAAATTGGAGAATACATGACGAGACGGCTCACACACACACGCACAACGTGAATGCACTCGGACTGATTCCTCTGATCACTTTATCGCGCCATTCCTGGGGCCGACGTGCGCCGTGCGAGACCGTGGAGCAGCTATCCGCGTAAAAAACAAAACAATGCGAGGTTATCCAAGAACATCCATGAATTCGTGCGATCCAAAGATTGTCGTCTCCGCGGTGGAAAGAGATTTTACGCAGTGTTTAAAGTTGTCATGCACTTTCTGCAGATTCTACTCGCGGAGCCGGTGCGAGCGGTGTCTGCTGCTGCTGCTGCTGCTGCGTACTCCTCTACTACATGGGGCTCTGTGCGCGTCACGGTGCTCTGAGATCTCGTTCATAAAAGCATCGTGGGGAGCTTCAGAGGGCGCCGAGTGTGTGATGTTCGCCCCTGCTTTCACCAAACTTGATATGAAATCGACCGGTGCACCTTCGGTCCTGCGCGATTCCAGCAAATCAGACCCAACTTTTTTCCCTTTTTTTTTTTTCTTTCACCCACGTAATTACACAGTCACACTCCTCCTCCTCCTCCTCCTCCTCCTCCTGCAAACACACAGCCCCTATCCACCATCCAGCACCTTCTCCTCCTCCTCCTCCTCCTCCTCGGCTTTCTGAAAACATTTACGGCCTCACTCCAGATTTTTTTTTTAATATATATATATTAGCTTCAGGGACTTTGGAGCATAGAGACGGAAAAGGGGAAATTTCCCTCCACAGATCTGGCAACCTTCACACTCTCCCCCCCGCCGAACCCCGTGTCAACAACATGCGCTTCACTGTACTTATTCCCCAGTTCAGATCATCCAACAAAGCGCCTTCACTGCGCAGTTAAACCAGAAATTCAGGTGGTTTGTTGCTTGACAGTCGCTTTCCAGCAAAGGAAACCAACACGAGCTCCATGAGGAATGTCTTTAAAAGTTCCCAAATTAATTAATAATGACACAAACAGCACGTAAGGTAGAAATGAAGGAGCATTTTCTGTTTTGACCCCCAGCTGAGGAGAAGAATGAGCCGGACAGGTAAAACTGACACCTCGCTTTTAAAAAGTTGGCCGCGTCACACATACTTTGAAACAAGAGGGATTTTTTTTTTGTTTTAAATTTCACATTTTTAAAATGCTTCCAGTGAGCCGAATAACTCTCCTCCACCTGAACACTCGAATTATCCTTTTAATAAAAGTGTTTAAACGCTCGCGGCGCAGCTGAAGTGTGTATCGCGTAGAAATGACTGGAAGTTAAAGCGAGTTTGTTGCTGCAGCGTGTGAGTGTGTGTCTGTGTGTGTTTGTGTGTCCAACAGAGCTGTCAGCAGTCCACATAGAGTTCATTTGCCAAATTAAGGGGAATGGGATGTTAACATAGGCTGCCGGAGAACCCGTGCCAAGTTTGGTCCGATGTTTGGCCCGACCGTGCCAGTGTTGTGGTCCGTGTTACTCCTCCACACTCCTCACCCCCGGAGCGGACAGCACCAGCGCGACCCAATAAAATGGTACCACATTTTTCTTTTTTTTCTTTATATATATGTATATAAATAACAGTCGGTATCATCACAACATTTGACAGCAATAATAATCCATGTTCACGTACCATCGCACTGTACTGCATGGATTAATGGGGGATCCTGGAGCCTGGGGTTGAAACACACAAGCCGGTAGCTTCACATTTCTCACGTTCAACTTTGTGCTTTGGAGCTTTTCTCTTTTCTCTCGCAGCACAAAAAAAAAAAAAAAAAAAAAAAAAAGTCAACACCGGAAGACAATTCTCTGCAGATAGCGGCGAACAGAAGTTTGGAGCACCTCGCGTTTTTTTTTCTCTCTCTCTCTCTTTTTTTGTCTTCCTTCCTCTTCAAGTCTTACTTTTTTTGGATCGGGTTTTTTGGGGTTGTTCAGTGAAGTTGAACGCGATCCAGAAGAGGCTGAGTTTTCTGCACTGGGCTGGTCTCCGCCTTCACTTTCACTGTCTGACTGACTGACTGCCGCCCTCCGGCTCTCCGGCGCGCACCGGCAAGCTGGACACCAGCTGACCGGGGCGGCTTCCGGCGCGACTCTTTCAAAATAATGGAGCGATTCTTCTAGTTCTGGAGTGTGTTTACTCAAATAAATAGACATGCACTTTATTCCTACATTTTTTTCCTGTGGCTCTGTATAAAAAGTTGCCTACAATTCAATTAGCAGATAAAAACATTAAAAATATAATTGCATATTCTTATTTATCTATTTATTTATTTATTTATTTATTTATTTATTTATTTATTATCTATTTTTGTTATTATTATCAAAATACATGATGATGTGAAAACTTTTAAGATGCATCATGCATCTTAAAAGTTTTCACGTCATCATGTCATCAACTTTGTATTTTATCGTCTAACTGAATTGTTTTAAAGGGTTTGTCATAACCTAAAAGACAATTCACTTTTTTCTTTTTTAAACTCATTTACTCATTTTCATTTTATCTTATTTATCTGTTCATCTTTTATTATCATTATTAATTGTTAAATAATAATAATTATTATTATTTATTTACATATGTATTTTGTATTGTTATTTTTATTGATTTAACTTCTTTTTTCTGTTCCTGATTTATCTGCTTTTGCTTTCTGAAGTCCATGTGTTGAATATATCCTCCATAATATTTTTATGTAATTTCTGATATGACATCAGATGCTTGTAATCATCATTCGATTTGTCTTTGCTGTAAAAGGAATCAATAAAAAAGTATGAAGAAAAAAAATAGAAGATAAATTAACAAAAAACAAAAATAAAATATATTAGGTGAGTATATATGGCGCTAATGTTGTTGATATTGTTAATTACACGTGCATTAACTCAGTTACATCAGAATTATTTTATTGTTATTTTACTTCTCGCTCTTATTTTGAAAGAATCTTCCCGGTGACGCTCCGGCTGTCTCTCCGCAGCTTGACGCAGCGTTTTCGTAACAGTGCGCTCGGCCTCGCCTCTGATTGGTCGGACGCGGTGGCCCCGGGACTCTCTACCCTGGGCCCCTCACTTCCGCTCCTCTGACGTGCTGTGCGGGTCTCTTGACGGAGCAGAGCCGCTGCCGGACACCCAGACAGCCTGGAAGTCTCCACACTGCACTAATTACTGTTGCACAATTAACAATAACAATAACAATAATAATAATAATAAAGTAGTAACATTATCTCTATAATATCTATTAAAGTATGTGATAGAATAGCAACAAAACAGCTATAAACCCACTGACACAGCCACAATCACATGTAAACATAATTAATATTACAGTATCTGATGTCATCAGTGCTGTAATGAGCTCATTAAGAGAGAAGAACAGCAGTGCAGCACTGCTGAAAGTGACTCCAGTAATACAGTGGTTAATATAATGGTTAATATAATGGTTAATGTTGTAGTTTGCAGCTGATTGGCTGATTTTTAAAAAGGTTAATGTTGCACTGATTAATCATTCGCTGGATGCTCGTTACTGTGTGTGCCAGTGATCACAGCGGGACTTCATGACGTGAATGGGCAGTCTGACAATATTCACACAATATTCAGTGTTGTCATACACACACACACACACACACACACACACACACACACACACATGCAGCTATGATTCACTACCAAAACAATTAAGCCCAGAACAGTTGGCTGAAGTAAAGATGGCTTCATGTTTCTGATGGTTTTCTGTTTGTTACGCCTTGAAAAAACAGAGTTAAATCTCTGCTAAATGGAGATTTCAGGCACACTCGATAACACTTTATATTTATATCGCTCTTATATTTTTATTTCTCTCCCAGAAAGTTTTATTTTCACCTCTTAATGTCTGTTAATGAGTGCTTTAATGAAACGCTGGCTCTTCATCACACACCCTGACTCTAAACTCTCCCTCCATTAGAATCCAGCATGACATCCCTGCAGTCTGCCGGTTCTCACAGCAGGAGCCTGCACACATTCAGACCCCTCTGATGTGGAGCTACCGCCCCCGTGTGGCCGCAGACACAACCTCCACCTGCCTGTGTGCAGGTTCCACACCAGCTAACAGGACATTTGTGTATTTAACTGAAGACTGGCACAGATAACAGGGTTATAATTATCACCATCAGGCTGGATTATAATCAAAGAAGAAGACAGGTACAGATAATATGAAGCTCCTTATAATAACAAAGACGCATCCTTCTCCTCTGAGAACAGCTTGGAATAGAAAAACAAATATATCCCTGAGTTTGTTTTCATACCACATTCATAATGTAAATATTAAAGTTCTTTCCCTTCAACAATGACTCTCTTGTATTAAAGCATCACAGTTAGAGTTGTTTTGATTCTGATACAGTAACAAAAATGCCTCCAATACTGCCGAAAATGCACCAGAGTCCCGGCACCGATCTGATACCATGTAGTTAATAATTTGTTAAATACGGCACTATTTAAAGATTTAAATGCCTTTATTTACTTTAAGTGTTTTTTAAAGGAATCATTGAAGTTGCTGTTGGACTACTTTTTTATACTGTTCTATTTAAATGCCTTTGTTATTTTACAATATTGTGGCTGCACTTTAATTTAAAAAAAATAATTATTATTCCTAGATTTATTTAGTTAAGTTACAAATGTTTTATACTGTTCTGTTTAAAAATACGTTTCTTCCACTTCCATTTGTTGTATTCATTCATGTTTTACAAATTGTTTAACATGAGCCAGGCCTCACCACAATGATAATCATATCACAGTCATGCAGGCGTAGTAGGATATTTCTTTTTTATAACACACCAGTATCGGTATCGGTACTCCGTATCTGCTGATACCCACAGCACAGGTATCAGAATCAGTACTGGGAGGGAAAACGTGGTATCAGAACATCTCTAGTCCCAATGAGAATGAGCACAACACCAGAGTTTTAATACCATTAGGTGGAGATATACCAGTACTGTTACTATGATATGATATAATGTATAATAGAGATACCATTAAAGGGGCATTTCACCCCAAAATCAAAACGAACTTGTTTTCCTTCTCACCTGTTTTTTTATCCATCTACATTGTTTTGCTGTGAGATGCTGACTTTTAGAGATGTTTGTGTTGTGTGAGAGAAAGATTATGTGTTTTTTATTTCGGGGTGAACTGTCCCTTTAAGATGAGATCGTTAACTCCAGAGCAGAGCTGTTTTGTTGTGCAATTTCCTGCCAGTTGCACCATTTCCTGTGAGCTTTTTTACAACAGGGGTAACTTTTCATGACGAGACAGCAGGTAAGCCTGCCTGCGCTTAATCCTTTAATATCCCTCTAACCTTTAGTGGGAACTTTTAATTAACTGCTATTTCTGACCACCATGTACTACACTGCTCTTAGAATCCCTCATGACTTCTTGCAGATATGAGCGTTGAAGCTTGAGGTTTGCATGCTAACCAGCTAGCGCCGTTTGTACCTCAAGATTAGCGAACAACGGCAAATTAACTCCTGTGCTCCCACCGCACAGCTAGCTGAGCTAACACTGAACAGCTGTTAGAGGTCCCTCTGGTGATGTGCTGCCTCCCTATTGGTGGAGCACATGCCAATGACAGCTGGCCTATTCTTACATATTGCGGCTTTAAAGGGACAGTTCACCTCAAAATCAAAAGAGCATATTTTTCTTCTTACCTATAGCAGTGGTTATCCATCTAGACTGTTTTTGTGTGAGTTCATGAATTTTGGAGATATCGGCCGTAGAGATGTCTGCCTTCTCTGGAACCACCCAAAAAATAGAATTAAATGAGAAAAAACTTAACAGCCGTGTCTCTTTAAAGAAGTCATGGATGCGAGGCTAGCTAACTAAGCTAGCTACCGTTTTAGTTAGTGAAACACACAGCGGATGCAAGGAGAAATATGTATTTTTGATTACTGAGTTTGGAGATATGTTGGCCTTCTCTCGAATAAAGGCCTGATGGAACGAGGTGGCACTCATGTAACACCGTCCTCTGTGGCTGTAATGTCAGCTAGCTTAGTTAGCCTAGTGGATGAACACTTCCTGAAAGAGAATAATTCCTGCATGAAAAAGTCTGTGGATCATCTTGAGTGACTGGGTCAGGTTTTTCAAATGAAGCATCACAAGCTGAGGGCCACCTGATTACATTATATCCACGAGAATGCAGACATCTCTGTGGCGAATATCTCTGAAACTCAGCAATTCACACCAAAATAATCTAGATAATAAACAGCTCAACAGGTGAGAGGTAGAGTAGGTTGTTTGGATTTTCTGGAGATCTGTCCCTTTAAAATTGCATCAGTTAAATACATAGGAAATGCAGAAAATGTTTGTGTTTAATCCATGTATGTGAATGTCACTCATTGTTGACTCGATATAAACAGGACAAGCAGCAGCAGCAGCAGCATGTGAGCAGGAAAGGTCAACATATGCATGGGGGACAGACAAACAGACTTCAACTTAAACCCTGGTGACGGAGCACAATAAAAGCTCGCCTGTAGTCGGACGAGTAAATAAATATTCAGAAAGAAATGTCAGCCTGCGTTGCCTCTTCAGCATGGGAAAGGCGCGGGCTGGACAAGGGCTCTTTGTCCGACACTATGGAGTTAACGCTGCAGAGGGTGCACAGAGGGGTGCACTTGAGGAACGCTCTTACACTGAAGGGAGGGTAAACGCTTCCTGCAGTCACTCATCTCTGCCAAGAAATAACATTATTTTTCAAGCTCTATTTGAGCGCTCGTCACCTTCAAAGCCCCTCGATTCTTCACATGAGGAATGAGGATTCAAAACATGTCAATGAGCACTTATTTTTACAACTTCTAGCCTTGAAGATCACATTCACTCAGATGAACGTAAGTGACAAGTGGAAAATATTCCTCAGGTGAAAGCTGATAGATGTCTTTGTTGAAGGCACTTAGCACATGACCAACTAATTAGAGCGGGTGACAACTCGAGTCGAGTGCTGCAGTCAAACTTCAAGTTCCAAAAGCAGTGCAGGTAAATTCAGCTTCGAGAGCGTAATGTGATATTCGACTGGGTCGGACGGTGTCACAGTTTGAGAATAGACTCGGATTCTTACAGATATATTATGTTAGAAGTCTGCAACATGACATGGAAAACAAAAATAATATATGTTTTAAAAGGGGCACTCTGTAGTTTCTGAAGAAGAAATTCAAACTCAGAAATTAAATATTAACAATATAAATAAGGCAAAAATATAAACTCAGATATATTTATTTTTTCTATAAGTGAATAAACAAGCTGTTCTCAGAGGAAAATACGATCCCCAGAACACTGTCTGAAGCTAGAGAGGTGGCAGGGTCCGCCACATACAAACACAGTAAAACAGTATGAAACTTAATGAAACCACAGAGAGTTTGTTTACTCAGTTTGTTTTCAGCATAAAAACAGTCCGTTGATGAATATCTTTCACTTCTCCAAAACTACATATTGCACCTTTAAGTCGATTTTAGCTTGAAATTGATGTTTTTAAGAGAATAAAACAAGTGAAGAGAAACGCGCTGCACTCACCATCCACCACGTCCTGGCTGACATGTCATAACAAAGCTGCCATTTAATGGACCCCTCTGCCGGTTTCCCGGTCATCCCTGTGCTCCCGGCCAACATCAGACGCAGCGCGGTGGACGTTGAGACCCCTAATCACAGCAGCGGCAGTGGAGGCATGCTGTGTCGCATGTGGGCCAGTCCCTGACGACGTTGCATTGTGGGAGAAAAAAAAAAAACTTGACCAGTGACTTGAACCTGACTGTGGTAATTACAAGAGGCATGACCCCTGCGACCCCCACCATCCCCCCTCCCTCCCTCCTCCCTCCTCCCTCCTCCCTCCTCCCTCCTCCTCACTTGTTGAGTAAAACAGATGAAATCCATCCTTAAAAATGAGTCAACAAACACCACTTTGATTGATATTTATACAGAAATAAAACAAATCACAATGAAGATAGCAGATTTTTTTTGATAAGCTTGATGCAAAAATATGTATAATATTTGAATTTGGACGCGGCCGACAGCAGGAGCATCATTCCTGTGTAACATTACGAGACAGAGTCCGCAGCAGGCCGAGTGTGAGTCAGCGCTGACATTTGGCCTCTCGGTTTTCAATCAGCTCTGTATTTGTGTGATTAAAAACCTGCCAGCATTGGGAATTATCCACTCAAGAGCCGGGGCAGCTTGATTCCACTGAACTAAAGGTCACTCAAAATAATAAGATGTGTCAAAGAGAGATCCTGACGGCTCCCGTCTATTGACTGCAGAGCAGCCGTGAAGATCAAGCGGCCGTCCGGAGGCCCGTTACATTAAACTCCCTGTCTGTGTCGGAGGCTTTGCGGGAACACGACTGTGTTTTGATCCATGAATTAAGACGTTTGGCGCGTCCATGTAAATGTTATCTGAATGCCGGGTGAAAAGACCTTTTCTCCCCTGCCACATTCCAATCCTCCTCACTGAGGCCGCTCGGTGGCAGCTGGATTTCCCCGCAGGGATGGTGGGTGGACTTAGCAACAGTAACTTAGCATTAGTTACAACAAATAGATGAAAAAACACAGAGCTGATGTTCCGAGACCAAGAATATTGTAGTTCTGGGGCACATACGCACTCCAATGAGACGTTACTGAACACTATGTTAGCACTTAGAGTTTAAACTCACAAAAGACATTTTAGAATTAATTGTAAATTGCCTCAGAAACTCCAAACACAATGGAAATAAAGTGGGATTGAACCACTCCAATTAGGGAACATGTGCTGTTTGTCCTGCAGCTGATTGCACTGCACGGCTGCTGTTAATGTAATAAGTACCTGTTCACAGCTGACCTTTACAGCACACCTGACTTTAATGAAGCGCTAATAAGGAGCCTAATTAGGAGCCTTATTAGGAGCTGGCCCGTTTAATTGGTTGCTTAACACAAAGAACAATGAGACACTCAGCAGTCATCATGGAAGGCAAATGTCAGCTCAAGGCAAATTAATTCTACTGAAGGATGAAAGACGACAAGCGACGTCTCGGCGAGCAGAAATCATCAGAAGGAAACTTTGGGGAAATACACATTTTGAAGCCTCGCTGCCACAGAAAACTGTTTATTCTGCAGAGGTTATATATCTAAACATGTTATTTCTCAATGTGCACGTTATTTAGCATCAGTAAAAACAGAATACACAACCATTTTATTGTTGTAACTAAATGTTTTAGATGCTCTAACAAGATATTTTCACATTATTATGTCACACAAACTCATCACATTATAACAGGAAACTTTCTGTGTTATAACATATTAATAAAAACATTTACATGATTATCTAAACGATCAAAACGCTGGTGTTGACAGCAGTTTTAACACAACTACCAATCTCAAATTAATCTATTTGAATTTCTAGACTTTTTTGGGACTTTTGTAAGTTTTATATATTTGATCAGCAGAAGTCTGACAGTGAGTTTCAAGTCACATCAGTTCAGTCGTATATGTTGATGCATAGATGCCAGTATAACTTAAATTAACATTTATTAAATGTTTGTTTACTCATGTTGGGTTTAGGGTCAGAACAAAATGGGTGATTTTACTTTTTATCTTTTGATTTTTAAAAGTACAGGATACAGAAATAGAGTCCAACAATGAGGAAGTGAGGCAACAAAACACAGGAGCTGACAGTGTTTCAAGAGTCTGATCGCTTCAGCAGAACAAACAGTTTGGCAGAATTTACAGTTTTTCTCGATTGTTTACACACATTTTCTGAAAGCATGCCTCATGCTCTCAGAACTCTACACACAAATCAAAAATCACACAATGGGCAAAACCCCTCAATTCTCCTGCAAAATGAAACTTTACATTCAAAACAATGTTATTTCTTCTCAAAATGGTATTTTGTTTTCAAATGACACACAAACCATCAAATGAATAGACATTTATAAGAACCAGCTGAACACTGATGTGCTCAGTGTAAAACACTATGATGAATGGAAAACACTTCTTCTTCTTCATCATGATGACTTTGGCCTTTTTTGTTCAGTTACACTTACTACAGTCAGTACATACATAAGTGTGATAATCAGAACACACAAATACACGGTAACAGATATATTTTATTTTTCCCACAAACACAATGTACACAGTGTACATCCCAACCAACACAAAGTGCATATACAACAATATACAGTCTACATACAAAACAACAGAAGAATTTACTGTAAACAGTTACAGTAAAAAAACAAACAAACAAACAAACAAACTGTGCAGCATGCTCTCCTCTGTTTCGGTCTGGTCACAGCACCTCATCCACATCACAAGCAATGTTTTCACTGGCCAAGCAGCAAGAGAAACATCACCTAGCACGGTGAATCCAGCCATGAAAAGCACCAGCTGCTATATATCCACATGCATCTTCCATAGCTTGGAGAAGGGGTATACACATTTGTGGATTTCGGTCATAAACTTTCCATCTCCAGGCAGAAAAACAATTCTCAATAGGATTGAGGAATGGAGAATATGGAGGGAGATAAAGCGTGGTTGGGCAGTGAACCAGTTAGGAACCAGAGCAGCCCAGTGGAAACTTGCGTTGTCCCAAATGACAACGTACCTGAGCTGCTCTGGTGGAATGAGTGTGTTGTGTAGAGTGTCCAGGTGTTTGCCCATGTGGTGAGTCAGTGTGCATAGTAGAACAATTAGCTTTATAATTTTGAATGACAAAGTGTTTTTTGTGAAAGCAAGAGATTTTCCTCATGGAAATTGTGCCAAATGCAGAGAATTGTGTGTAGTGTTTTGAACAAAATGTGTTTTAGAACTGCAATTTGAGTGTAAAGCAGGAATTGTGCCTGTAGTTTAGCAGAACTGGTTCAGGGGGTTGGTGCATCAGTTACATGTTGTGCTCATTGTGTCTCAAGTACCAATTTTTGTGTGTAAACAATTGAGAAAAACTGTAAATAAACAGCCTCTCTGACGCGTCGGTCACTTCATTTATTTCAGAGAAAGGAAAATGTTCCGGGCCGAGGAACCAGGCGAGAGAGAGCGCCGCGTGCTGCTTATTGATTTTGAGGGTAAAATCGATACATTTCATCGTCTTGATTGGATTAACCGTTTCACGTTCAACTTTTTAATTGGATTTCTACTTTCTACACTGAGAGCTTATTTGAAAATCAATAGGCCAATCAATACCTCCGTGTTCAGGAAGTTCAGCTGTGGAGCTGGAAAATGGAGGAACGTAAGCAGACGCCTGCCACCGCCAACCCGCCACCATGACTCACTGAGGTCTGAAAAATCTAATTATGCCTTTACTGATAGTGGAAGAACACGCAGAATGATTTCTACTGTGTCGAGGTGGAATCACAGAGACATCCTGCTTGTGTTTAAAAAGCTGACTGTTCTATACATGCAGAAAACTGGAGACATCTTGATTTATAAGGAAGACAAACCACGACTACAAACATGTCGGATCTTTGAGAAGCTCTGCGTCACAAAAAAAAAAAAAGGCCGCCAAGCAAAGCAGAAGTGATGCAGGGGGATGACCCCGTTTACAAACCATACTGAATACACAGCCCATATGGATTGAAATCAAAAAATGATCATGCTTCCAATTAATAGTGATCCGATAATAAAATTTATCTTCCATCTCCGAGACTTAATCCTCGTCTAGGCTTTAGCAAAATGTGCGCAGAACACGCCAAGCTACTAACTCCAATCCTAGACAGGAAGACGGCCTCGACCCGGAGAGATAACTGCTCCAAGCATAGTTTATGTTTATCAAGCATGTGGCTAATTATTTCTTTTGTTCAGCCAGATGTCAGACTATAAAAGTAGCAGGTGGTCACTTATTTAATTAGTCCAGTTGACCAACCATCACCAGAGATTAAGAGCACATGTAGCCCCGGCCGCTGCAGACTGGACTCCTGAAATCAGACGGCACCAAATTAAATTTCACCTCAGGCTCGTTTAAAACACTGACGAGCGTGTTTCTGATTAAACAATGACTGCTTTGGATATTAGCTTGAAAAACAACAACAGAAGCTGTCTTTGCTATCTTTTAACATATTGTCAATATTTTTGACTTCATAACAAGATATTTTCACATTATTACATCATACAAACATAGAACATTATAACAACATGTTATAATAATTTACTTTTTATCTTGTTATCATTTGAAACGTTTTAATGTCACAAGTCTATTTTGTTATAACATAACATGACAACATAATGTGAAACACTTTAATATGTTATAAAGGGGAAATGTTTAACACTAAATAATTCTCTAAAGGTTTCTTGTTATAACAATAAACTCTTCACATCAGAACAATTTACCATTTATAGATTTAATTTCTCTTTCTCCTCATACGGCAGTATTATACTTCTGTACTTTTAACACAACATTACCCCGACCAGTCCAAAATAACTCTTTTAGAATTTCTCTAATTGGAGTTTTATAAGGATTTTAAATTCAATGATAGATAAATTAAATATTCAAATAATATATATATCAAAGTACAAGCATTTAAACTTATTGCTTTATCAACATGTGTTGGACTGAAAATGATCCGGTTCTTGTGATGTTCCTGAAAACTGTGATGTAAAGAATAAAAATCTAGATCCTCGTCTTCCTGACCCGGTTAGGACTGCAGACAAATCAACGTTTCAGCTGGTTGAGAGCAAGACAGTGTGTGTGTGTGTGTGTGTGTGTGTGTGTGTTTGGAACATGTTACCACTTCTGACAACACACATAGCTTACGTTCATGGATCGTGCACACGTTACGTACGCCTCACTGAGGCTTAAGAACTGTTCGGGACGACGAGACAACAGAAGTGCTGCCCGGCTCTTATTGTGACACGCTGAGAAGCAGCCGGGACTTTCAGACGAGATATTTACTGCAAAGATAGCTGAAAAAAAGAATAAAAATATGTGTCTTTTTTTGTTTAAAGTGAATATCATCTTGTCCGCAGAAGAAAACAACTCTGTGGTGCCGTTACGTACAACCATGAGCCCAATACGTTTGTGTAAAACATAAAAACAGAATAATTCACTGATGCTTTTTGATGTATAATAAATAGAAAACAGTACAAAGACGATTTGTTCATCAGCTTCAACCTCATGTCGGATAGCTGTGGATTCAATTCATGTCTTGTTAAAGTCTTAAAAAGCTGATTTATGCAGATAGGTGATATTTAGATGTTTTCATATCCACAGGAAGAAATTCATCCTCTGATTTCAGCTCAAATTGAGGCGCTGTTGCTCCAAACACAGTTCTCTTATATAAAGTCCAGCCTCCTCCGATGCTTGATTACATTTATGAAAAATGCAAACATCACAAAAACATGCTGATTTCCCCCATTTTATTTTGATCATAGTACAATAAAGCGCTTCAGCTGCAGCCAAACGTGAGGTCGCTAAGCAGCAAGTTTAAAAAAGGAGAAAAGAATCAACTCAAACTTACCCAGAATCTAATTTATTAGAATATGAATACCTATATGATATTTTCAATAATCACAATTTATACAGCTTTTCGTGATCAATCAATGATCTTTTTTTTTATATATAAGCTTCCTCTGCATAAGGAAATGGATGATATTTTATGTCGTGTTCATTTAATTCACAAAACTTAACTGTTCCAGTGTTTGAGGTCTGAATTAAACAAAAATAAAGCTTAGAAAAAAAATTACATTCCAACAAGACAGCAAATTAACAATGTGAACAAAACAGCACCGGTCCGAGCTGAGAGCCCTGGGGAACACCGGACAAAACGGCTGTCAGGAGATTCTCTCTGACACGCTCGCACGTCTTTACTGCAGCAGCTCCGGGTTGAAATCAAATGAACTCGAGCCTGCATGAGGTGTCGCAGCTGACACGGCGTTAACCGAAGATGTTCTGTAAAACTATACGCAACAGCTACAGCAGTGTTCATCCAAACTGAGGGGCTGAAGACAACATGTGATCGACAAACAATTAAGATTCAGACGGCGGTTAGTGAGCAACGAGCGAAAATCATCCGACTGGTTTATATGCGTCACAATACATGTCAGATTTTCACTACTGATGTTACAATAAGAAATGGCTTTACAGAAACACAATGCTTATTGCTTTCATAAAGTTATTTGTAAAAAACAGACAAACAGAACAACAAAAATAAAAAGTAAACATAATCTATCAGTCCCCCTTCTTAAATACCAATCACACACATTTGCCAACAGATCATCTCACCAACACCACCACCACAAAAAATATATATATATGGTTATAATACTTGTTCACACAAACATCCAAGAACCTGAATCTGAGTTATAAAAACCACTGAGCAAATTTATCAACACACGCTCATGCAAACGGCAACAATCAAGATTAAAGATATGAATAAAACAGAAGATAAACATCGAGTATAATAACTTCAAGTAAAAACTTTCTTTCAAGAGTGCCAGTGGTGCAGTAAAACAGAGTGCTAACGTGTAAATCAGTGCATAATATCGAACCGCTACCTTCAGAAATTTGGTGAAACATGCATTTTTTACGTAATGCTCGCTGACTATTGCAACATTTCCCCAGGTCTTTGGCTTTAACGGAGACCAGCGTGATGGCGATGTAGTATGAGAGTAAAAAGAAGACCTAGAAAGGCACTTAAACTGCTTGGATAATGTATCGTATACCCACACATGGCAAGCTTTGCTAACATACAGGTTTAGCTATGGGATTGCCAAGTATTATAAACCAGGACAACCACGCTATGCTAGTATGACTATGCACTGAATCATGTTATCCTTAAGTATACTTAAAGAATTCAATAAAATCTCTTAACAGTACCATAGTGTTACAGCAAAACACTGTAATAAATAAATTGTCAAAGTTGTGTCGTGTAGTGTTGACTAGCTGTAATTCACCACATGTAGGCTAATCTGCTAGTTTTCATATAATGTTATGTACTTATAAAGCCACATGTTTAGACACATTAAAGACACAACTACAACAGTTGTAGCACTAAAATGATAAGTATAAATAACAATAATAAGGTCAGCAGACCTAAAATGAAAGACGTGCTTAAAAGACATATATGGTTGACTTACGCTAAACAGACAATTTAACAGATTAGTAGAATATTTTGGGAAAAGTTTTCTTTTTGGCGAGAGTTAGACGAGAAGATTGATACCACTCATGTCTGCGCTACAAATAAATTACAGTCAGCAGGCAGCTAGCTTAGCTTAGCATTAAGACAGGAGGAAACAGCTAGCCTCGCTCAGTTCAAAAGTAACAAAATGAACCTATAAGCAGCTCACTAATTGGGATTTATATCTTGTGAAGCATACAATGTAACAAGCTGAGGTTTTACAGGGTGTTTGTGTCTTTAATGCTAAGATAAACTAAGCTAAGCTAAGCTAAGCTAAACACCTGCTGGCTGTTTGAAAACCAATTTCCTTTAGAGTGAAGCAGACTATTCATTTTAAAGGTGCCACATGTAATAAGATTTCACTAAGTTTAGCAACAGAATGTGGGAGAATAACAGTTTGGACATCATGACATCTATATATTGTGTTGCAATGCTTAGCATGCTAACCAGCTAGCCCCAGGCTGTCCAGGTTCAAAGCTCTTGTGCCAGCGACTTTTCACTGGTGCTCAGAGCTCCTAGCCCAGACTGCTAGCTGCACAGCTAACTGAGCTACCTAGCAAACGGCAGCTACAGTTAGCAGTAGTCAGCGGTTGCTCTGGTGACATGCTGCCTCATATTTGTTGCGAGTATGAATTCGACAAGTGGCCAATTTGTTTTACATTTACAGTGTAGCTTCATATTTAGCTCACAAAGATGAGAGTCAATCTTCTCCTCTAACTAAAGGAAAAAGTTTGTGATACTTCCCGAAATGTCAAACTAGTGTTTTAGCACAAACAGGGGATATTTGATGACAGTATATGATAAACACCTGCAATAAGGATTTCACAACAGGTAATGGTCAGATCAGATATCAACTGGCTGCGAAATGTTAATTATACTGAGAGAAACTACTCGATTATACAGCAGCTTTGACAACAGCGTCTACAGCCTAAGATTGATTGTATAAACTTCTTTCTAATTTTGGAACTTCCACCAACGCATGGTGAAGTGTTGACTGCTCACTATTACACGTCTTCATGTCCGGCTGGTCATTTGTGATAAAAGTATATCATATCAGCAGTCAAGGTTAAGAACTTTGTTCTGTGACCATGCTTCATAAAACAATACTTCACAGATAAACAGTCATTGAACCATGCCAATACCAGTCATAAATCATTACATGATTACCAATTGCAGGAATGCAGTTGTTGCCAGATCCCTTCAGCATTCCAAACTGGAAGATAACTGACCAGGAAACACGAACAAAAACACTTCTTGTGCGCAACAAATAAAATGGACAGAGATAAAAGAAACAAGGCACAAAATTCATACAAAAAATGCCTTTCTAATAGACACTGGAGTTACCCTAGTTCTGTCTGTAGTTGATTAAAGGTCAGTAGTGAAGGCTCTTTATTAAAGTAACCTGAGAGGGGTCCCTTTCGCCAGCTGCTTTCAAGCGAAGACTTCCGTCCTTCAGATGCAATTAGCCATTAAAAGTGGTTTCCAAATGCTGAAAGTAGCAGTCACAGTGAGTAAAAAAGCAACAATTTCCCGTCACTCCCACAGGTGTTTCTTGACCCTGTTTACTGCCAGTCTGGGTCTTGTAGTGAAAGGCAAAATTAAAAATTAGAAATAAAAAAAAAAGGAGAAAAAAAAAAGGCTTAAAGTATCCACTGACAAACCAAGACTGCTGCCCAGCTCCCATAGCACGAAAGAGGATGGTGAAGGCGAGCAGATGGATTCTTAAGTGTGTTTACAGTGTTTCATCGTGGCAGCGCGACCGTCTGTGCAGGTAGGAGGTGCCGGAGTGCTACCGACCTACACGTGGGTGCGGAAGTGGTGGCTGGCTTGAAGCGGCTGCCTGCTTCGGAGCGGGATGAACCAAAGGAGTTTCCAGCGAGTGCCGCAAACTTCAGCTAGTGCCCACTGCCAGGTTCTCTTTGAGCCAAATCTGTCAATTTAAAAAAAGAACAATCATTCATGTTGAAATGTGTTTAATAAGGGTGTATCAAAGCTGCTATAAGTGATCAAAACGTTTCAAATAGCTCTTTACATTATGACCTATGTGTTGTTTAACAGTCCTATCTACTGAAGTTAGCGTGCTAACCAGCTAGCCCTGTCCTGTCCTGATCCAACACTCCCCTGGTCCCCGAGCTCCCAGTCCTGACCGCTAGCTGCACAGCTAACTGAGCTAACTAGCTAGAGATGCTGCTAGATGTATTTTGTCACCTTTAGATAGAGTGCCGCTAACCGTTTCCCTCTGGCTGCAGTCTTTATGCTAAGCTAAGTTAGACTATGTGGTTGCTGGCTCCAGCTTCACATCAAATGTACAGATGTGAGAGGCATCGATCCAGCTAATACGTACATTTAAAAAAAGGTCAAACTATTACTTAACTTAAATGATGTCAACTTCCATCAGACAGCAGATTGGCGTATTACCAATAATGTCAACCAATTTCTTTAATGTAATACGAACTGTTTCTGGTGAGACAGAGTTAAACAGACTCACATTTCATTTGAGAAGTGGGCCATTTTCTCAATGGTGGTAGTGTCCTGTCAGGAAAAAGGAAAAAAAGACAATCCATTTCACAAAATAAGCTCCGTCATGAGAATCTGGGACCTTGATTAAAGTGTGATGATGACACAAAAACATTAGCATCATTAAACTGTTTCTCAGCATCTAAGTTAAGAAACTTGCAGCTCTGCCAAAACTTTTAATGAAAGCTTGCAAAACACTTTGTCTTGCAAGAATAATTATTTTGTTATGCCATCAAAGATATTAAGAATTCAACTCTCTACAAACACTTTTGTGCACACAGCCCGACCCCAGACTTTCTCTCTTGTTTCTTCACTATTGATCCCTGCATTACTGGCATTGACTGTTTTATTTTGGTGCACTACGTCATGTCGTCCAGACTGAAGCTTTGTGCGCTGCTGCCTCGTTTGCTGGATCTTGTTTTCCACAGGATGAACAAGCAAAATTAATCTGCATATAATTATAACGAGTAGCATCATCTGACGTTAGCTGTGTAAGTCTTTTGAAGGTTTAGTCTTCACGTCATTGCTCAGTACTCACAGAGAGGACGCCCGTCATCTGAGTGTAAAATAAGCTGGACATGCCACCAAACATGACCAAACCCATGAGCGTTGAGACTCGCAGCAGAGCCAGTTCATGGCGTGTTGTAAACTTCTCCTGGAAGAGGAAAACACAGAGCAACTCGTCAGTGTAGAATCATCTTATTTTATAACTGTTAAGCTCTATGTGATGATTTTTACACAGTTAAAAGTCATAATGATCATATCTTGATGTAGGCTGATCATAAATCACATAAAAGGAGCCGCAGGCTTTAAACCATGTGTGGGAGCTTCAGAGTCGTTAGGACTGAAGACCTTCATCCACATGACCTTTAATATCAATCTTTCTTTTTCAACAGTGTTATGTAACACAGAATTTAGTGCTGATATATACCTGGTTGTCACACTGCGTTTTTGAGATAACTAAATAAATAAATACAGCTATTACTTTTACTCCAACAATAAGCATGTCTAAAATGTAGTCTGTGATCTCTGAAACGTTCTCTTCACGTCAGCGGAGCGTGTCATTTCCTGCAGAATGTACCTGGTCGAGTCCTGTCAGAGGCTGGAAGTAGTAGTACTGGCAGAAGTCCAGCACCAGGGTGAATAAACTGAGAACCTGAGTGTAGAAACAGAGCTGCAGAAAGAGCCAGTGGTTGTCTTCTCCCACACAGTTATTGATCCTGGAAGGACATGAACAGGATTTAAGATACGATCTCATATCATGTTTTGGTTTTTGTTTTTTAATTACTGTTTCATTTATGTCAATTCAAAGATATTAATGCCATTACAGTAAGTAAATAAGTAAAAGAGGTGAATGTAAGACAGTATTTGTCTGTAAAACATCTCTTGATGTAATAATTTGCCAGCATCTCACTGGATGCCTAAACTCAGATGCTGGAGGGTGCGTTTGACTTTCTATTTGTATTTTCAGTTTATTTATATTTTTCAGGGCTTTATATGTCTGATATATAAGGTGAGTGTGTGTGCAGCCTCACCATGGACAGTGGTGGTCCATTCTGCGTACACAGTGGCCACATCGACTGCAGTGGTGGGACCGTTTAGGTCTCATTAAGTTGCACTTGTTGCACAGCTCCCATTGCTCTCGCTCTGTGGCATAAAAACAACATGGTGACACAGTAATTACATATTCAAACCTATTCTCTTTGGTGTAAAGGTAGAATCAGAAGCCGATATCCATTTTCACATGAGTGTGTCCATACCTGAGTGAGGTATGTGGGGGTCCACAGGAAGACGACCAGGATCTGCTGTGGAAGCTCTGAACAGCGCCGCGATGCAGAGTGCAGACGCTATGTAGTAACCTGAATGAACACACAATGATTAGTTCCATTTTAAATGTGTGAACCACACACTTGTCGGCCCATCTCGAAATTCCAGTGACTTACGTTCGGTGGTTTCTCCCACACAATTCTCTCATACAGTGTCAACAATGATACTCACAAACGACGATGGCCCAGGGGATGTGCCCTTCATTGTAGTGCGGTAGTAGAACCAGTTTGGGAATAAAGAAACTGTTGTAGAGCCAAATCCCAAACACCATGCTGATACACAGCCAGCCCATGGGGTCCACCACAAAGTGCAGTCGGAGCTTCATGGCTGCTGCGACTCCAGGGGAGACCTACAGAGTACAAAGCACACACACATTAAATAGCTTCCTCGTTACATAAAGGAACAGTGTAGGGCGCCATGTAGATGTGGACGAGATTCAAACGTGTGTATTATTTCCTCGTTGATGTTGTAAAAGTATTAATCTACGTAGTGCTCCTTTAAAATTCTCTGTTCCAAATGATAAATCACACAGAATCATGTCATTCTGCCTTCAGTACTGTGACATGGCAGTATGAGTCCTGATGTACAGAAGCATGGCTGACTGTATTATATGACATATAATGGGATGAGACCACAGCACAGGCCTTACTACTGAGCCAGGGAGCAGGTGTCTGTACACAAGGAGGGACCACCTGAACACCTCACACACAGATCTGACATCAGCACAATCAGGGAGGTCCAACACAGTCTACAAACAGCCCTCATCAACCTGCTGGTCTGCACTCAGAACCTTGTTGTTACCGAACCATCGCCCGCTCCATCACCCACACCACTGAGCCCACTGACAGCCGCGATGGGCTGGGCTCTGTAGCCTCAGTGTGTGTTAGCTAACAGCAGCGGGCTAACACACACACCACACACACATTAAATACTTCAACGTGTTCGAGCGTCAGTGCCGATACTCTACACAATAATGAAAAGGTACATACTTTAGTGTTTTGTTTGTTTTAAGCGGTCCAATTCGGCGCACGTATCAGTGTGGCCACTTCCTCATCCGAGCCTCTGTGGGCTGGACAGGAGCGCTGCCTCGTTACCTGCATGGAAAAAACACGTTTCCGGTGCGTTTAGAAAATAAAACACACTTTGACATTTATTTTTATTTATTTATTTTAAATAGAACTCAGAGAGGGGGTATCTTATTTTGTCTGTGTTATTTGGATTATTATTTCTTTTGTACGAAAAAAAATGAACAAAAAACAGCAATGGATCCTTCATCCTGTCCATCATCTCACAAAACAGAACATCCCTTTGTACAGGACCTCTTTTTATAATGACAATAAATAATATCATTTTTTAGAAAAAATAAAAAATTACATTTTTAAAAAGTGACAAACAATTTCTACAAGCATGATATATTATATGGAAATATTTTCTATAATAGTCTGTTACAACACAGTTCAATTACAAAAACCCATAATGCTTTAATAAATGTGTAACACTCTGAACACACATGTCAATCTTTATTCCATTGTCCAGTCTCTGTATCATTTAGTTATTATTTGTGGTTTTACATCCTCCTGGTTAACAGTCATCATTTTCTTGGCAATCAATAGAAGTACCCGTAGTATGTGCCTCTGATCCATGTTGGATGTCTCATTAAGTACAGCTCCCAGCAGGAATAACAGAGGATCTATAGGGACGTTTTCCAAACACTTGAATTATTAATTAATTTATTGTATTTTAACTTTAACTTTCTTTATTTTACTGTTTTGTATCTGTTGTGCAGCACTTTGGTAACTTTATTGTTTTTAAAATGTGCTATACAAATAAAGTGGATTGGATTGGATTAGGCAATCATATAAAATATGTGTGTGATCCCCAATATTTCCACACTTCCTCCAACACAATGCTACAGAGGGCTCGTTAACATACAAAGAAATGATGAGAGGTGTACTGAAATATCTGATTTTTGATTTCCAATCAAATTCTTTCCATAACTGACTATTAATTCCTTTATGAATGCAAGCACAGAAGACATCCCAACTATTATCTTTATTATATTATATTATATTACATTACATTATATTACTAAGAATATTCATATACATATTAAGATTATATTATACTATATCATATAGATATTTGGTCGGAGCTCATGAATAATAGGACTCTTTTGAAATATTCATTTAATTTTTTCATTTGCAAAGTTTAGGCTTTTATTCCAGTTTCCTGTTACATCCTGTTTCCGGTAGCTTGACGCAGCCGCGGTGACAGGTGGCGGTTGGAGCGCAGTGCACCATCATCTCTATGGGAACAACCATCTGCTGCCGCCTTCCGGTCAAACATGATTAATACAAGAGGAGGCAGCCTGTTTCTACCACTCCTGTTATATTTAAAAAATATAGATGCTATAATTCACTATATAGTTATAGTGAATACATTTTATCAATGACAGTGCTTTAAACTTACCACCACACATATTTAATTAAGTTAAATTATATTAATTCGAACGGTGAGATCAGTGACGTAATTCAACTTCCGCTAGCGGACGGAGTTTGTTGACAGCGGCGCCGCTTAGCACAACTCCGCTGTGGTAGTTTCATTGTGTTATCGGGGCAAAATGGCATCGGCTAACTCATACAAACTCAGGTGCTCCATCCCGGGCCACGAAATGGATGTCAGGGGACTCGCATCGGCTGCTTTTCCGGAGGGAGCTTTCGTGTCTGTGTCCAGAGACCGAACCGGAAGAGTCTGGGTACCAAACTCAAGGTAGCTAGCATTAGCCTGATACTGACTCAGTAATTATGATGGCTGGCTCCGGTTAACTTCAGTTTACAAGTGGCTGTGTTGTCAGGAAATGTGCCCTGACCAGCGAAAGTAGAAAGGGACCCAACAACCCAAACTGAAGTCATTTACTCGTAATGAACTCATGTTAACGTTGGTAGCTAACTTGGCTAGTCGGCGCTCTGCTAACCAGTACTCAAATTAGCTTTGTCATTCATTCAGTACACACACAGCGCGGGTGATGAAATACTTGGTAAAGTTCAACAACCTTTGAATGCTGATCTGTTTTCTGTCAGCGATTTAAATCCACTGACCAACAGCCACACCTTTGTCAACTACTTGTTCCCATACAAGTAGCTGGACCACTAACATGCCTTTGCTCTCTCTCTTTCTCTCTCTCTCCTCCTGACAGCCCAGACAAAGGCTTCACAGAGATGCACTGTATGTCTGGACACTCAAACTTTGTATCCTGTGTATGCATCATAGCACCCAGTGAAACATATCCTAGAGGACTCATTGCTACAGGTGGAAATGATAATAACATTTGTGTTTTCACGATGGACCAACCTCAGCCCCTGTTCACCCTCAAAGGACACAAAAATACAGGTGAGGTGTGCCTCAGGGTTTTACATTCAAATAAGCATCTCATTTGCTCTGCTGTTATTTAGAAGCATCTCTTAATCGCTTAATCTCCACAGTTTGCACTCTGTCTTCTGGAAAGTTTGGGACACTCTTAAGCGGCTCCTGGGACACCACAGCCAAAGTGTGGCTCAACGAGAAGTGCATGATGACCTTGGAGGTATAATAATGCTTCTGTGATGGTGCATGTTACTCTGATCTTCTCGTTGGAGGGTTTTCCTTAATATGCGGTTAGTTAAAAGTTTGCTTTCTGCGACAGTGACTGCAGTAGACATTTGTACGTATATAGTGATTACATCTTTGCAACTGGAACAAGTATAAATATGATCTGGGCAGTGTGACAGAGCCAAATCTCTGCTTTTTGCAACAGGGACACACTGCAGCAGTGTGGGCAGTGGTAATCTTACCTGAACAAGGCCTTATGCTGTCTGGATCAGCGGATAAGACCATCAGGCTTTGGAAAGCGGGCCGATGTGAGAAGACATTTACAGGTGAGAGGTTGCAGAGACACACTAAAAGTGAAAAAATATATATTTTCGTTTCAAACTGTTCACAACTGATTATAGTTCACAGTTCACCCTCGATTCTGTTAAATGTTAGAATTGGTTTTATCAAATAATGAAAACAGTTCAATAATCAACAGTTATGTCATATAAAAACATTTAAAATAGTAAATGGTGTCATTTTTTGGTGATAACTGAACACTATCTTGTCTAATCACATAATAACAAATAGTTGTAATAATTCACTCTGTTTGGCCACTATCTTTCACTTTTTCTTCTACTTTAGGTCATGAGGACTGTGTAAGGGGGCTGGCAGTGATCAGCAATGCTGAGTTCTTCTCCTGCAGCAATGATGCGAGTATCAGAAGGTGGCTGGTGGACACAGGCGAATGTGCACAAGTCTATTACAGCCACACCAACTACATCTACAGCATGGCTGTCTTCCCTAATAGCGAAGGTATGTTCTCTTACATTAATAATTAAAGGCCCGTGAAAGAGCAGAATGGGTGACTTGTTATTTGTACATGACTACACGCTGGTGCAGCATCCATTTGTTTTCCTGCTGTAATATGGCGGCTGGCTCGCCCTGACCTCATACAGATGCTTTCCTTCTTAGATTTCATAAGCACAGGAGAGGACAGGAGTTTGAGGATATGGAGGCAGGGAGATTGCACTCAGACCATCCGGCTGCCGGCCCAGTCTGTCTGGTGCTGCTGTATTCTACCTAATGGCGATATAGCCGTGGGAGCAAGGTAACAGAACTGCATTTTACATAATAATGTGTGGTCAGACCATACATTTCCTTGATAATTTCACACTAGTTAGTATTTTTCTGGCTAACCCAGATAATCCTCCTCTGCCCACAGTGATGGCATTATCCGTGTGTTTACGGAGGCTGAGGACCGCATGGCGAGCGTAGAGGACCTGCAGGCCTTTGAGGATGAACTCTCCAAAGCCACCATAGACCCCAAGTTAGGTGACCTTGGAGATATCAAAATGGAGGATCTTCCTGGAAGGGAACACCTTGATGAGCCTGGTAAGAAAATCGACTGACTTTGATTTTATCATATGTATGATAGCTGTATCTTATGTTTCTTTGCACAAGTCGGTCTGATAATGAAAAAATGCAGATGCTGTTTTTGCATCAAGATTGTTTTGTATGTCTGATTCCTTCAGGGAATCGTGACGGACAGACGCGGCTGATTAAAGATGGACAGAAGGTGGAGGCATATCAGTGGAGTGTCAGCGACGGCCGCTGGATGAAAATCGGAGATGTGGTCGGAGGCTCGAACCAGCAGTCCTCCAAGAGCGTGATGTATGAGGGAAAGGTGAGACGATTTGCTTTAATGACAGGGCAAGCTACGCACACCGAATGAGAACAGTCCTTAATGACTTCCCATCTCCCCTCAGGAATACGACTACGTCTTCACCATCGACGTGAACGAGGGAGGGCCGTCCATGAAGCTGCCTTACAATGTGTCAGAGGACCCCTGGCTGACGGCACATAACTTTTTGCAGAAGAATGACCTCAGCCCCATGTTCCTCGATCAGGTTGCCAATTTTATAATAGAGAACACCAAAGGACATGTGGTGGGACCGGCCCAACCTGCTGGAGGGGACCCACTCACTGGTGAGGCCAAAAGGAAAATGTCCACGTCTTGGCTCATACACTTTAAATTTGTTTTATTTTCATCACTGTGTCTAAAGGTTGTTAAAGTATATTTATATTTTCTTAACGTTGTCTTGTCTCTTTATATGGCAGGCGGAGCCAGGTACATCCCCGGGGGTGCTGATGATAAGCCAGGCTTTGGAGCTGATCCCTTTACTGGTACAATATGTTTACTTTCAGAATTTAACAATCTGAACATCGTCAGAGATTTTCTTTACACATTTGATTTTCCTCCACACAGGCTCCGGTCGCTACATCCCAGGATCAGGTCCAAACCCAAGTGGTCCTGTAGGCGTGGCAGACCCCTTCACAGGTGAGTCACTTATGATTTATTTATGGCAGCTGTTCAGTGATAGACCCATGTACTTTAGATCATACAAGGCAGTTTTGTTTTGTTTTTTACGTTGAGAGTAACACTAATTGGATTATATCCGTCTCTGCTGTGCAGGAGGAGGCGCCTACTCCTCGGCAGCCCTCAGACAGACGGCTACCAACATCTACTTCCCCAAGACTGACGGTGTGACCTTTGAGCAAGCCAACGGCACGCAGATCATTGGTGAGTATTACATGAAGTCATGCTGATCAGGTTATCATCACTCTCGACTATGTTAAGATTCTGAATTGGTCAAAACAGAAATAACGTAGTTTTCCTTGTAGTAAATCTCTGCATGACATGCACGTATATTTTAAAGAAGCCATTCAGAAAACTCCCCATTTTTAGTATCAAATCCAATTTAAATATGTTTTATAACCATATGTTGCTTATTTTGTCCTGAATATTTGATGTTTTGGAAAAATACACTAGATTTGAATAGAAATTCAGGGTGTTTTAAAAGTATATATTGCATCAGATTTCTTGTCATGAAGATAATGAACCAAAATTCCTCCAAAATCTCCCCTGGTTCATTCCCAAATTTCCTTGCTGTGTCAAATTCAACTATTTCTTCTGTCCTCTCCAGCCAAGCTGAAGGAGCTGAATGGAGGTGCCCCTCAGGAGCACAAGCTTTCTGAAGACAATTTGGAAAGCCTGGAGATGCTGCTGGTTGCTGCCTGTGAGCCCGTCTCCTCGAAGCCTCCCCCCACCCTCCAACAGATCAACCTGCTCTGGAAGGCAGCTCACTGGCCTGAAGGTACGACAACAGCATTCTGACCCAGTTTATGTTGTTTGTAACGAATATCAAAGTGATTTAAGGTTCTCTTGTTCATTGCTGTTCACTAACTGAACTCTCCTTCCCCCTGGACTCTAGACATCGTGTTTCCAGTCTTGGACATTATGAGGTTGGCAGTGCGCCACCCGCTGGTTAATGAGAGTCTCTGTGGAGAGGCAGAGGGAGTCCAGCTGTGCAACCACTTGCTGAGTCTGATGAGGCCAGAGGGGCGCCCTGCCAACCAGATGCTGGCGCTGCGGACTCTATGTAACTGCTTCAGCGGCAGGCACGGCCGAGCCCTCCTCATGGCCCAGCGTGAAACGGTGCTATCACGTGCAGCCGACCTTGCCACTGTCTGCAATAAGAACATCCACATTGCCCTGGCCACTCTGGTGCTTAACTACGCTGGCTGCCTCCACAGCCAACCTGATCTGGAGGCCAAGGCCCAGTGCCTGTCTGTGGCCAGCAGAGCTCTGGAGACGGTTCAAGACAAGGAGGCTGTGTTTAGGTTGCTGGTGTCCTTGGGAACCACTGTGGCCTCAGACCAGACAGCCAGAGACCTGGCTCGCTCCCTGGGTGTCAACTCTCAGATTTCCAAGTACTCGTCAGTGTCTGATCCATCTAAGGTGGCTGAGTGTTGCCAGCTGGTTTTAAAAGAACTTCAGTGATGTGAATGATTAGAAAAAATAGATCACTTTTTTCTTACTATTACTCTGTTCTGCTTAATCAGTTGTGGTGGACTCTAATTGTATGTTCTGCAATAAAAAAAGGACAATTGAAATCTCTGCATAAGCTTAGCGTTTGTTTTTATTTTGCAACACGTTTCAGGGACCCTATGAATAATTTGTTGTTTGGGTAAATGTAGGGTGAATGCATGTAAAAATGGCATATAAATATGTATGAAATAATACTGTGTAAAGTCAAATCTGTTTCACCTTCAACATGTTTTATATTATCCACTTTGTGGAGTCGACTGCTACTGTGTTAACTGCAGACTACTTATTCGGGGAAAAGGCTTTTAATTAACAATACGGTTGTCTTTTTTTATCTTGGTATCATGTTCCACTTGTTTACAGAATATTAAAACAGGCCTGAAGCCTCAACACTTCTTTGGATATTGTAAAACCAGTTTGCCTTGTCCATAATTGAATAAAATGAGGCACACTTGTATCTACACGAGGTTGGGTGTCACAAGGTTCTCACAGAAACCCATGCTGGTTATATCTAGCAAAGTTATAGTACATAATAAAAGGTCTCCATATATAGATAGTTATCATTAAAAGTTTTTTTATTTTTTTATTTAGTCAAATGTAAACAACCAGTTCTACAATTTCAGTGCAGTAATAGCAGAGAAAAAAACAGACAAAAGGAAAAAAAAATAATGGCTGAATAATACAATAACTAACAAAAAATACATTGGTGACATAACTTTTTGGGATAATGTTGACAGACAGTTAAAGAAAAGAAATAAATCAAAAAGCATTTGAAAGGTGTGACGCATTCGCTCACCGGAAGTACTTTTAACAACTTCCGGGTTAATATAAAAATTGGCGGTTGGCGTTGTTGCTGTTGCGTTTCCGTTCCCCTCACTGAATATTAGGGAATTTTAGTTTGACAAATATGAACTCAAAGGTTACTTAACTGGACTCTGCTCTTATCATACTTGTCCTTGTTCATCGGTAGCGCGTTTTAATTTCACAAGCGTGTTAAATGTCTGCTGACAAACTCAAAACAAGTTTGAAAGCTAACTTAGCTAACAGTAAACTTTGTGACTAGCTAGCAGCTAAAGCTAACCGGCTAGCTGTTTAATATTGAGCCAGGCTGGCATTTTGAGCACCGGACACCCGCACGCTGCTTCTTCCATCTCGGAATAATGGCGAACCCGCTATTATGGCAGAAAAAGAATGGGAAATATCTGTGGTTTGCTCTCATCGGGCTTGGATTTCAACCAGACGCCGTTACGTCTTCGATCGCCGGAAAAATCAACATTAACGTTAAACACCTCAACCTGGGACCGTGAGTCTGCTTGTATTGTGTCATAGCGATTACGTTGTCACGTTAGTGTTGATCACAGCCTTTACCATATACGTCTGAGATATTCATTACAAGATTATTAAAGCTTTCTTCCGACTACGTCGCATGTTATTCTGTTGTCAACAGGAATATGTTCGACAAACCAAACAAAGATGCCTGCTACCTTGTTACCCATTTCCTGTTGGAAAAGCTCAACCCGACACGATTTAAAGAGGCGTACAGGTAAAGTTGGATACGATCAACTATTGCCAGTCGTGTATAAAATGTGCCTTGAATTCACTGTAAAGAAAATGTCCTTCTTGTTTTGGATTAGGACGTGTTGGCCTGTTTTGAACCACAAAGCAGATGCTGAGTTCCGCAAAGTTACCTGCTCTTGGCTGCGAGAAATAATGGTGAGAATTCAAGTTTATTCAAGTACATTCATCCTTCACATCTGTCCACATACTCCAGTTGTGTCCTCACAGTTATGAAAATGTGTCAGTATTTTCTTTAGGGCTGGACTGATGAATTGACCATTATTATCCTATCATAGATATATTTGTATGGGCATATATCGTTTGTCTGAAATATGTGGATTACAAAGCAGAAAAAGGTGCATTGGAGAATGTATTATCATTGAATTCCCAGTGAGGGTTATTGGTTCAGTGCACCAATGTCATTTAGGACGATAAAGTGTATTGTTAAACTGTAAAATATCCTGCCTCAGTAACATAACTTTGCCAGAAGTGTGTGATACCAGGATTTGAAAAATACTTAAAGAAATGGGGGCGTACTCACTAATAGCTTTCTTGACATCAGCCCTACAAATCAAGCACTGGTCGGGCTCTAACTTTTCTTGACTTCAATCCTTCTGGCTTTCCTCTTATCCATGTCTGCTCCCCAGTCTCCTCACCTCCCGATGCTGTCACTTTGTTGCATGTTATTCCACTCTCTCCTAACACATCAACTGTCTAAACTGTAAGAAAACATTGTTGTATTCCACAAGTGCAGTGTTGTCCCTCGTGGTCCACATAATTTAATGACTGTTTCTGATTGCGTGCAGGACGAAACTGCAAACGCAGGATCCAAAGTGGTGGCATCCTTGTTCCTCTCACCCGGAGGCCCCAAGTTCATCAGCTTGATGCTACAGTTGGCCAATCACGTCATGCTGCAGGAAATGAAGACATTCAAAACAGGTATGTCTCTTAGAAATAATTTTTCCCCGATATTCCTAGCTTGTATTCACAATCTGACTTTAATGCAAAACTATAGAGAAACAAAGGGATGTCCCAGCATTGCTTACTTAAATCCAATGTCATGTAATTTGCCCTGGAGTTGGCACACAAGACTGTCGTATAATGTTCAATATTTTCTGTATCAGATGGCACCTGGGTTCCTGAGGCTGCAGCGATGCCTGCTTCCTCCCTTGACATGGCAGAGAAGAGACTCAACCTGATCACCTCCAGGTTTTTGAGAACTGCAGTGGATCAGGATCGTTTTCTCCACGAGTACCAGAGACGAGCCCAGTAAGTCTTTGATAGTTCATCTTATCAGCTGGACAGAGCTAGATGTTATTATATATTTAAATCAGTACAGTGCTACAGTAAACCTTGTTAACATTTACAAATGTATTAGCTGTATAACCTGTTGTAGTATTTTATGTGCTTATGTTGTTGGTCTTTAAAGCTGAATTTATTCTATCTTTCTTCAGAGATGTGATGCGTCAATGTTATGCCACTACTTTTGATTTGCATGTTTCATTGCCCCACCTGTTTCATATGAACTAATTAGTAACCCTCTGGTTAACGAGGTCAGGTGGTAGCTGCTGGAGGTGCAATCAGTGTCCTTTTTTCAGACATGTTGAGTCATCATAGCATGACAAGAACAGGTGAAACAGTTTATGTTAGCGAGGGCTCAGTCAGTTGTCCCACTAAAGGAGGCCATGACAGAGAGTCATGCCTGTCCATTTTCTGCCATCACATGCTGAAATGTCTGAGCTTTTGTTTATTCTTCTTCTTTTTGAAGGCTCCTGGTGAAGTCTTTGAAGGACAACAAAGCTGAGGGTGCCAAGTATGATGACTTACTCAAGTATGTATAATTTTCTTTTCTCAGTACTTCCAGCTTGTATGTTCATAGTTGCTTAACAGGATTATCTGCTTCCAGGCGTAACAGCGGTGCTTCTACACAGGAGGGAGCTTATCCAGCTGAGAAAATCAAAAGGGTATGTAATGTTCTATTTGTTAAACTTCCTACAAAACAAAAGACATGATTTGTATTCCCCAAGTGATGGCAATCGTTCTGCTTTTCTTAATCCAGTTATACTGTGGCCAAATTCTGAAATTTGAAACAAATTTGCTCTTTACTGGTTGTTTCAAGGTACGTGCTTTGTGGTCGGCAATTGATGACATGCTGGCAACTACCAAAGAGGAGCAGCATGCAATGGCAAGTGTTCTGAAGGGGGATGTAGACCAATACGTCCTGGACGGGACAGACCGAACCCTCAAAATTCCCCGCTGTCTGCTGGAGCGAGTTGAACAGCTCCCACATCAGGTGAGGGTGAAGATGAGTCAGATTATTCTGTTAGCAGAGGCCCGTTGATTCTTATTATACAGCGTTGGTGATTTGGCTTAGAGGATGGTCCTTTTCTTTTTTTTTCTTTCATATCAAATCCAGTTTTGCCTTAATTTTGAATGAATAGTTATAATTACAAGCTATATATGGACACGGAGAAAACTGAAATGCCATTGCAGACATGGACATAAATCAGTGTGCCAAACTATTTGAGCCAAAGCACTGATTGTTTATGATTGTGCATGTTTTCCAGTTGAGTTCAGGGAATGTTTATGAGGCCGGCCAGCTGAACGCCCTGTGTGTGTTGGAGCTGATGAACCACGCGCTACAGCTCCTGAGGGAGGAGCGTTGTCGGGTTGCTCACGCCCCCAAGCCCCAGCTCAGTCCTAAGCACCTGCAGGAGAAATGTCAGCAGATGGCCCGCACACTGCAGAACCTCCACCTCATCAGGTACACATTGACACACACTGGCTTGATTAATGATTAATTTAGACAGATTTCGTTTTGAAAGGTGGGTATCCATATCGGTAAACCCTCAATATTTGTTCAGAAGCTGTGATGGATAATGGAATATTTAAAATCATGTGCATTAACATCCAGTGCATTAACTTGTTTTTCCACCAGGCAGAAGATTTCAAAGGAAGGAATTCCTGAGGTGAGGAGTGCCATCAGAGAGTTGGAGGCTGAGTGGGACCAGAAGTGGATGGATACACTGAAAGAAACTCCACTCGTCTCTTTCCTGAATGAAGATCCTGTGAGTTGTCCTTGGGAGGTTTGAACTTGTTAACCCTTCCTGTCAGAATGGCAGTATAGTCATATCTGTAGTGACAAAAGCTCTGTGTGCATTTCAAAGGTTTGCAAGAGTTTGTCTATGCATCTTGAAAGGTATTTCAGTGTAGTTGCATGTCTTAATTTACTATTTAACTTTGTGTGTTAATTTAGGCTCTTGGCTTCCTCTCGCCAATGGCTCCTCTGTCTTTTGAACCGGCTGCGGACGCTACTTACAGAAGTAGTGTCTTCTCTCAGTACCCTGCAGCACTTCTTGGTGAGCAAAATATCACGCCATGTATTCATTTGATTTGTCGCATATCTCTATCGGTCTCTCATCATGCTTCTTGCCATTTTTCAGAGGAGAAGCTTTCAGAGGAAAAGCTTGCAGAGAGTAAATCACAGGAAGTTGTCCCGCTGAGTTACTCTATCTTGCAGAGGTACAGTACTCCATCTTTTGAACAGCTTATGTTTAGTTTTAAGATGTGTGTTTGGCTTGTGATGGGAGGCAGATACCTGGGCAGTCCTGAGCAGTGCTCTGTCCGTCACTAGTCCTCCCTACATCATCCTTGCTCTCTGATGACCGAGGCGAATTGAGAGAAATCGCCACGGACAGATACGGAGCAGACATTCTGTATTTCTGCATGATTTTGAATGATGTCGCACAAAGAAGCTAAAATAGTTTGCGGAGCAGATGATGAAACTCTAGCTGCACTGCATTGTGAGGAAAATATGCTGTACTGGGTTGTCAAGCTGCGACAATCTGCTGATCCTCGATGATGAAGCAGTGGTAATAAAGAGCAAGGATAATGACGAGCTGCTCATCCCCTCACTAAAGACGGAGGCAAAGCAATTGCAAATGACCACAGGTCATTTCTGTCAGATCCAGCAGACGAGCAGCAATGATTCTGTCATGGAAGACAGGAAGAGGACACCAGAGTGTCTTCTGTCTAATCACATGGTTTCTGGTTTGGCCAGATATTGGCTGATGGAATCAGTGGAAGCCACGGATAAGGTCTTCTCACTGGACCGAGACACTGGTTTGTTAGGAAAATACACTGTACTCTGGGCAGATGCCATAAAAAACTGACAAATAACATGTTCAATCTTGTCTTTTAAACAGCTCTTGTCCTGTAACAGCTGAGAAGATTGAAAGTCCTACTGTAACCACTCGGGCATCCTCCAAAGCAAACACCTCTCTTGACTGGCTCTTCGACACACCTCCTTCCCCGCCTTTTAGGGCTCCATCAGCACCACCACCACAGGCTAGTATTATATTACAGCTGACCTTTTTGTTTTTAGTTAAAATTCAGTTTTTTGATTTAAAAAAAATATTTTTTTTTACTCTACCTTTTCTGAAGTTGTGCATCTGATAAACGGTGTTTAACAAATTTGTGCTTGCTATCTTTTTAGGCCAGCATGAGGAAACCGATCCACGTTCATCCAAAGGCAACTCCCGCGAGGACCAAGACTCAGATATTAGACATGGAATGTGATAACCTTGCTGATCAGGTATATTGATTACATTCAAACCAGTAGATGTGCAAAAAGGCTGCAATGCAGGAGTGTGGGGATTATGAATGTTTTTGTCTTAAGTAATCGAGAAAAGGGGAAAGATGACATGAGACAAGTAGGGAAGGATTTGTCCTCACTAGAGTGTATGTGTAGTTTGCAGATGCTGTAACTACAACCAGTCCCACAGAAGGCAGGGTCAAAGGTCGTGACCTGGAGGGCCTCCTCAACACTCTTCATGGAGATCCCTTCTCCACTAGAAAGCAGCTGCCACGCACACCTGAGAGCTTGAGTAAGTCACGAGCTGTCACATCTGCCCCTTCAGACTAAAATCTTGGTGAATTTTGTCAATGCATGAAAGTGTGACTATGTATAACTGGAGAAGGGTTTTATAATGATGAATGTGGCCTCGCATATGAAGAGTTGCTATAGTGATTAGGAGAGCGGGCATTTTATCGGCAGTGTTTCAGTTGGTAACATTTTAAAGCATCTCCTTTTTCTTTTTTCCTCAAGTTATGGATGTGAAGAGCTCCTGGCGTAAGGCACTTGAGGAGGACAAAGCAGAGAAAATGGGGCGGTCATTCACGGGTAACGACAGTGTCACAGGGCGGCTCACTCCCCTCTATGAGCCTGATAAAGTGCTGCTGAGCCACGATGCTCCCTCCGCAAGTGTCTCCGGAAGTATCTACCCCACTGTCACAAGCCACAGCAAACATCCTGTCAGCCATGAGGGGATCTCGCACAAATCCTCGCTGCTGTGGGACACCTTCAACACCGAGGCCCTCGACAGTTTCAGTGGGACAGGCAGCAGCGCGGTTCATTTCAGTCTCGAGCAGGAAACTCTCCCAGAATTGCCCAGCTGCGACAGTCTGCTGAGCCTCGACGATGAAGCGCTGGATATGAAGAGTGAGGATGAGGATGATGATGATGATGATGATGAGCTGCTCATCCCTTCACTAAAGGCAGAGGCAAAGCAATCGCAACAAACCACAGGTTATTATCTTGGTCAGCTCCAGCAGACCATCAATGATTCAGTCATGGACGACAGGAAGAGGACACCAGAGTGTCTTCTGTCTGATCACATGGTTTCTGGTTTGGACAGAGACTGGCTAATGGAGTCTGCGAAGTCAGTGGAAGCCACAGATAAGGTCTTCTCACTGGACCTAGACACACTGGAGACGGCCTCGCCTCCAAAGAAGCAGGAGTTCAGCCTCCCAAAACTCATCACATTCTCTCCAATGGATGACATGAAGTGTTAACTACATATTAAAAACCACTTGTCAGCCTCAACTGTCTTAAACAGTTTGGCCTGATTTTAATACTCAATTAACATCTTGTACATAGCTGTGAAATAACTTCTGTCCCATTTAATATTTTTCTGTGCATAACTGTTTTAATTTAAAATAAGACATGAGCTGCTTGAATAAAATGGTAAAATATGGTTCATTTCCTTGTGTATAAATAAAGATTGCTAACTTCAGACTGTCTTCAAGGTGGAACTCTTTTTGTAGGTCAAATTGTTTTAAATATTGGGTAGCAGATCAGACGCACTATCGGCTTTGTTTCTAACCGCACAATGTCTTTACAGGATGTTGAAATTAATTTATAGAATTATGAGATGAACCGAGGTCAGTCAGGCTGATGAAAACATGTCTTAAATGTTCGTTTTTTTTTCTTCTAACATTTGAAAATAAACTGAATGCATACATGTCATTCTTAATTCTGGAATCTCAAATTGTAGTCAACATATCTGGAGCTGCAACGGATGTGTTGTCCAGTAGCGCAGCAACAAATATCTAAAGATGAAAGTTTTGTCATGCACCTGTTGCTTTGCGTTTTTGTTTTTTTCCTTGTACTGGTGTAACTTCTCCCTTTCAAAGATGGGGGGCGTCAGGAACCACAACACCAGCAAAGGGAAAAAAGTCATGGCAGCAGTGAAAACTCAAAGAAATGCCGGAAGTCAAACAATTTCACCTTCACAATAAAACAAAGCATATTCAATCAAGGGAAAGAAGCCTTTAGAGTCCCTAAATTCCATTTATTGTACCATTGAAAAAGACTTATTGACGAAACTGTTAAGATAATGACAGGACTGATTACCAGAAAGGACATCTACACATAAAAGATGTATACACTGTAACACTTGCATTGTGTAAGACCTGTGCACGTATGTTGTGTAGGCATATGCATAGTAAGAATTAAGTGCAGTAATACATCTGTGCTGGCTGTAGGTAGAATTTTGGTTCATACGAGTTATACTGAAACTAAAAAACACTATAAAATATGTAATATCAATATTTAAGGTTATTTTGTATTAACATGTATACCATATGAAAAACGGCAGCTTTATGTATATCTAAAGCAACAATACATAATACTTTTTAGTTGAAAACATGAAAAAAATAACTATCAACAGAATGTGAAGAAACAATAGTTCTGACATTATGACGTCCATGTACTACAGTATGTTGAGATATCTGCTGAATTTAGCATGCTAACTAGCTAGCCCGTCCTTGTCCGAAGCTCCTGTGCTAGCGGTGTAAGCACCAACTCCAGCCGGTGCCCCAAGCTCACAATCTGAAATGCTAACTGTATGGCTAAATGAGCTAACTGCTAATAAAAGCAACAGCTAGCAACAATTACTGGTTACTTTGGTGCCCCCGTTTGTTTTGAGAATGGATGTGACACATGGCCAATTCTTACACATTGCACTTTAAATAGAGTCTACAGTGTGAATATAAGAAACACTACTTGTGAATGAATTAATGGAAATTCATTTTGAGCATTTGAAAACTAAACAAAAAGTTAAATGAGACTGATAAATAAGCATTATGAAATGAAAAGCATGTTACAGTAAATCCCATCAACAAGCACTGACATGCCTGAAAAGGAGTAGGAAGAAGTATACACTTGTTTAATCCTGCTGCTTCTCCACAGCTCAGTTATTAATCATAATCAATTTACTTCCATTGCTGAAACTGTGTACCTTTGTACGCTCCCATCGAACTATGCACAATTCGATATACTATTTGTAAAATTAATAAACCACATATTAAATATACATTTATTTACATATTCACCAATATATGCATATATACAAATGTGCTGAACACACAAGAAATGTATTTATATTCACACCATCTGTCTGAACCTGTACTTGATTATTTGATTTACAATTTCCAAACAACATGATTTTTGTTTTGCTTACATTTAATGATAATTTATTAGTGTCAAACCACTTTTTTGCAGAAAATCCTCTCCGGTGCAAAAACATTGTGACATTTGCAACTTTTAATAATGTTGATGTTTTACATTATGTCATTAATGTAGTATATGAAAATAAATATGAGGCACAATAAATGGTAATAATGGTGTTGTGCTGTATTACTACTGCTAATAATATTTTTCATAATAAAACATTAATTATTTTACATTTACGATTTGAGTCCTACATGAATATGTAACTTTAATCTGAAAATTACAACGTTTGTTTAATCGCCTTGGAGAGGTCTTACTTTGAAAGGGCGCGACGGAAGATGCCAGTCGACCGTTGGCTAGCTTGTGAGCGCTCGCGCCTGGCTGGCCGTGTCAGTTGCAGCGGGGGACTGTAGCCGCTCCTCTTCTCTGGGCGGTTCCATCTGAAAAGAGACGTTTAGAGGAAAAGCCTCAGCAGCTAAACTATCAGCGCAGACACAAACATGGCGCCTGCCTCCGCCGACAACTTCAGATGAAAGTGTGGCGAAGAAGTGGCCGGCAAAGTTTCACAGGAGTGTTTTGCGAAGTGGCTTTTTTCTCCGCGCGCCGTCCCGGTTTGACCCGTTTCCACTAGCATACGTAGAAACACGGAATATATCGAGCGGGGGAAAAAAACAGCAAGTTGCCTTCATGTCAACATTGTCCCTCGCTGCAGTGTAAACAGCTGGTAAGTGCTCCTATTTTTAATACGGAGGGGTAGCTGCGGGTGAGAAGAAGTTTATCCCTGGAATTAAAAATAGTAGTTTTGCTATTTTAACGCGACTTTAGCTGTGTGTAAGTGAGGTCACACGCTGAAAATACGTGTTCCTGGTGTTAGCTGCTGCGGTCTACACTTTCCATCGTGTGTTATCCAACCGCGGAAAGAGACGCAGCCACGTCTCACTGCACAGGCTCATAACAACAGGACATTTCTTTTGTTAAACCCGGGCTGAGGTGTATTTCCTGCACGAAAGTTGACCTAGTTATGGGTCGGATGCAACAGTTGGGAATATAACACCCCCCGAGCCTCCCCCTCCCTCCTCCTGCACTACCTCCACCTCCTCCTCCTCCGGCACTGTCCTCCCCGGCCCTCCTTGACGCCAGACTCTCCTGGAGCCTGCCTAACCTTGCAGGTGTTTGCCCTCAGTCTGACTCTCATCTGAATTGCCTTCTTGAAATCAAAGACATTTTTTTTTTTTTTTTTTAAAAAGGGAGCTTTGCAGTTCAAGAATGTTCCCAAGATAAGGAACTGTTTACCTGACTTCCTTTTGGACATGTGCCTTGCTTTCATCCATGGCTGTGTGAACCTAACCCCAGGGCGTAGAGCTGTGTAAGATGCCTCTATTGGTTTTCTGTGTTAGGTGCCATTGAATGCAACGCCAAGGTGCTCGTATATCTATGCCTCAGCACTTGATGGTTTGCCAGCCAGCAGTGAGTCTGTCCAACCCTTCAGGGCAGCAGTGTAGTCCCAGCTCCAGCTTCCCATCATCGTTTTGGTGATTCATGTCATGCATGTGATGTTCCTGTTATGACAGCCGTGGCACAAGTCCCAGCAGAGCCGAGGATAGTACTTCCTCATGTGTTGTTTGATTGATATTTTCATTTAGGTGCTTTTTTTTCACCTGAGATGGCAGCAGGAAAGTCTGATTGTGACAGAAAATATGAGATTTGTGGAGGGAGTGATTTGTGGAAATAGCTCTTGCAGAGTTGCATCAGAGCTGAGCCACTGACACGTGGAAACACTGAAGAAAAATCTCTGTCTTGACCTTGGCTTGGCCTGACAGTGGCTGGAAAAGGGGAGTTGCCTCCTACTAACTGCCACGGGCAGCAGGTATAAGTAGGTCACGGCTGCACTCTGGCTTTGTGTACATTGAACTTGCACTTTGTCACCACTGCTGGTCGTCCAAAGGCTCTGTCAGGTGACCAAGGAAAGGAAGTAGATTGGCCGAGGGAGTAGTTACAGGCTGTGGAAGGACTTGCTGGTTGCCTAGGCAAAAGTCAAATTGGGTTTTGATGAGTGTGAGCAAAGCCAGTAACTCATTCTGTCGAACAGTGAGAGGAGTGTTTCCCAAGAACAACTTTGTCTTTGACCGACATTTCAACTCCTTTCATAGTTTTCAGCTCCTCTGAATCTTTGACTCTTTGTAGCACTTAACTTCACTCGGTGACTTAAGGTCACAGTTCTTCATTTTCCAAACAACAAAACACTTTTTTTCTTCAGCCCTTGTGACACCCACACCTTCCACTGTTCCTATGCAGCTCACCATAACTGCTTTCAGTGCTTGCACTTTAGCCAACACTTCAACTGACTTTCAGGCTTTCATTTCATTCAGGACTTTTGCTTCAACGGACACTCTGTCAATTCATCACCTACACTTTAACTGTTGCATCATCTGCTGTCAGTGCATACACCTGACCCTTTGACTGACGTTAGCATAAATAATAATTGAAGTATTGCATTTAGACAGGATGATGAAAACAGAAAAACATCCCAAATTTTGCAAAAAGATTATACGCTCCATTCCCTTTTTAAAAACGGTGTGAATGCACTAATGGAAGATGGAAAAAGCGAGGACTTATGCCACCTAGTTATTTGATGACGTTGTTCCCATGGTAGGATTGAAAAAAAAAATAAAAGTTCCCTACGAAAATGCTTAATTGGGTCGCCTAAAATACCTGGGCAGCCCACCCAAGTAAGCTGTATGTGTGGGAAACACTTGATAGAACTGTTTCCTGCGTCCTCTTCTCTGTTTATTACAGACATACGTTACATAGCCTATACCGCCAACTTCAGACGAAAATTCACTCTGCGTAGGCTGTTTATTTGCTCCAAACTGGTTGATCGAAACGCTTCGACTTCTTCACCCGACGCCTCAAAGTCATTTCATCACCTACACTTTCACTCTGATACTGACACTCACCCTTAAAATAAGCACTTCATCTTCGTTCAGTGCTCCCACTCTTAATTGCTCTTCACACTTCAACTCACATTTGAGTTGACATCATCTTTCTATCAAGTCTTTTTCTATTTAGTAATTATGAGCTAACTTGTGCCAAGGACATGTTCCTGCTTAAAGGACTAATTATCAGCAGCATAATAGCATCCCCAAAGCTAGTTGGCAGTCATTGTCCAGCTCAAGGACACTTCAACAACCCTGATCATCTTTCTCACCACTGCTGTTACTGTTAAAGAAATGTCCTTGTAACATTGTGCTGCAACATAATAAACCAGATATAACTGCAGATCTTAAACTGAGACTACTGACAATGCACAATCTTGGGCTTGCTAGGCAAGTGTTCACCTGAAACACCTCAGTGCATTTTGTTAAGCTGCCTGTTTGCATGTCTTAAGACATATTAACTCCAGATAGTCGTTTCCAGCCAAAGAGCAACAACACAGATCTTGTAATCCAGCCAAGAACCCTCTCAGGTAACCTATTTCCTTCCTCTGACCCTTGTACTTTGGTGTGATGTGCCAGTAGTGTTTCAGCCGCCCCTTAGTTTTCACTCAGCCTGGGTCTAAGCTGGTATAGGCCCAGCTAGTTAGTAAGGGCAATGAGTTTGCCCTCTCTCCCGTCTCCTCAGAGTGGAAAGAATGCTCTCTGTCCGCCGGGCTGTCACGCTCCAGGAGGGAGGCAGTCTTGTGACGTTTCTGCTGAGCCTAGCCTCGCAGCTTCTCATCGTTTTTGACAACAACCTTTAAATAATTTGACTGGGTTTAAAATCCCTGTCCTTGTCTAACCTTTTGGTCACGTGTGCTGGCTGTGCAGGCGAAGGTTGCTTTTTAACACAGTTCATTAAACCCTTGAGAGTCTGTCACTTTCTCTTTTAGGCACACCTGCCTCTTAAATCATGTGCGCAGGTCTTTGTAGAATGTGACTCGAGAACCACAGCGAGGCAGCGGGAAGAAGTGGACATTTTCAGCTGTAGTTGTTGAATTTGTGCCACCTCTCCCCAGATTGGGCCTAGTCACTGGTTGCTACCAGTAACTTTGATGTTATCTTGACAAAACATTAAACAGGGATCCAGTGCCGTTGGATTGCTGCTGCAACGACAAAGATTTATAGAGATAAAATACTTGAGGGGAACAGACTGTTTGGGTTGAGCCCTCTGTTATAGGTTGCAATTGATGTCTGATATAGTGCTGAAATGCTCAGTCAGTTTTAATAATTATATATCAAGTAAAAGGACCAAACATGTGCTGGTTACAGGTCCTCAGGGCTCAGGGACAGGGTAGCAGGTCATTACCGGTATTTCATATCAGAGGAAAAATTAATCAATTATTCCTCTTTTGTTTTGTTTAATAAGTTGCACCAAATATCAGGATAGTTTTTCAGTAACATTACAGATAATGCTCAATCAAACTTAGAAATAGTCTGTAGAGAAAACAACAAACATTGTCTGATATTCGTTGATGGTGATGATGATCTGTTTTGGGAGTCAGGTTCCTGTTCTTACAATATGTTCCCTCCCTCCCTAAATAAAAATAGATTTTACATACTGCTGCTGTATAAAAAAATCAGCATAAGGCAAAAACAAACACACATGAAGGGCAGAGTTCAGCGTTGGTCTTATGCTTTTGTTCAGGCTGTGCATAAGTGAGAGAGGTGTTGTTGGCATATGTATATGATACCACCTGGCTATCACACCAGCTTATCTGGAGCCAGAAAGCAGATAGACTCTGAATGCTCCACTTTTTACACACTCTAAAAAGCAAATATTGGACGGTTCTGTGTTTTTCAAGCACATATGTGCATGTTTTTGTAAGTGTTAGGAGTTATTTTTCTGTATCTGATGTGGCTCATTCCACCATGTCATGCTGTTAGTCTCATCACAGCAGGCTGTTAAGATTAATTAGCAGGGAGAGGTATTTACAGAGCAAAGTTTAAAAGCCAGCTATGAGCAAGCGCATACTGTAGCTCGCAACATATGAATTCAATCAGACAGCAGCTCGACTGGCTTTAATTTGAGTCCACCCTCTCAAACCCACGCAAAAAAAGAAGCCCAGAGCCTCGGTTTTTCTGCACTAGCCACATTGTAAAATAAAGTTTTCGGCACCTCATTGGCACCTTGCGTTCAGTCTGGCCTTCACTGCCGACAGCATGCTGTGATGACAGGTGGCAGGAGCCACTTTGCTGCTCCGATCCTCCAAAGCCCGGAGCTACAGAGTGGCACTTAAGGTGGCCACAGGAGCCGACACAGTGTATGCCACCGAAGCTGAAAGATAATGTTTCGGAGGCTAGCACAGCTGACATAAAATGACCTTTTCTTTCGTCACAATTTCATTTTGACTCATTTTTGTTCAGCTGAGCTTTCAGGAATGATTTTAAGTGCACTTCAGCAGCCTTGTTGCACGAGGATGAATAAGTAGCACTTGCACAGAAGCCTGCATACGTGTCACAATAGAGGAGTTGGCATCACAAATAAGCCTGTCCTGTAATTTATAAGCAAGGGTCGGCTCGTTCCGTTGCACAATTACTGCATCTGTACACACTCTGCTTTCTATTCTCCTTTGCAGTGTCCGAGGTTCAGTAGTACATGACAATTGTGCGCGTCATGCTCAGCTGCTGTTTCAGACAAGCTGTGAGTGCATCTGCTGAAATAAACGAGACAGACACAGCCCTGTCTGTTGTCCAGCATTACGCTCCGTCACAAACACACAGACTTGTGCATGCGCGCACACGCAGGCAGGCTCTTTCACCCCAGGGGAACAAGCCTCCAGGCTCTTTTGTGTGAAAGGGATGAGATCATTGTGGGGCAGACTATGGGGGGATGGAGTAAGGGGTTCCACTCTGTGTACTTAAATAGAGAAATCTCTGTTTTTATGTCTGTCTCCGTCTCATTTTCTTCGTCTTTCGGTCGCCTTTAGATTTCAGTGTGGAAGCTTGGATACGAAGGGGCCAGCCAGGTGAATGCCATTAACACCACAAGTGCTAAAAGTGAACAAACATTAGGTTTGGTGCACATGAGGATTAGGACCTCCTTGGTTTTAATGGCAACTAGAAGCTAGAGGGTTTTCTTCTGCCCTCAGGGGCTGTTGGGCTGCAACCTTTTTGGCACATTTGCAAGCAAGTTAAGACCAGTGCCAAGGAACAAGTCTTTCCAGCGCTGGGAAACAATGGGTCTAGTGGAATGATGCATTTAGGATTCAGACGTAGGAGTGATAATAGATGTTCCATTTCAATATTTCATCTCTGGTTGGGTCTTTTATTTCATACATCCGTAACTTACTGTCACAGATTTACCTCAGGTGATTACTCCTTTAGCCTTCTTTCCTGATCTGAAATGTTAATATATTCTTCTGTACTTCTAATTACAGACTACAGAAAGAATAGCCCGTTGTGCTGGAGGCAGTGATTCATTACATCTTGTTGTATTGCATTACACCTCCCAAAATTGTGTTTTCTTATCAAAAAGATCTGGATAGATTTCCCTCCACTGCATGTCTTTGTGTAAATGATCACAGAGCAGCTTGAAACATCAGATAATATAACTTACAAGTGCTTGTGCATTTCCTTCCCACTATTGATAATGGAGATAACACAGACTGGCCTCAAAGTCTGAAAAATACATTTGAAATTAACTTAATAAAAAGTGAAGAGTGGCCCCATCACATCAGGCAGTTACAAACGTTAACTTTCACTCCCTTTTATTCACAGACTTCTGGCATGCCATGAGTTGTTATTGTCAGAATAAGTTAGGTCACTCAGAAATGCTTTCATTTGGCACGGCAGTGTGAACATGCTCTGGAATCGTTTTTTTTTTAATGGAAGGAAAGTTTTACACAACCTTCCACTTGTGCAATCCAAAAAATTTGGAAGCGGCAGTCACATAAGGAGTAGTTGATAACGTTTTCTTGATCAAAGGAAATGAGTAAGTTCAATTAATCATTTCAGTCATTTTTCAACCAAAGATGTCAAACGCTTTCACATTCCAGCTTCTTGATCGTGAGGATTTACAGATCAATTCATGTCACTAATAGTCATGGTCATTATGTGCAAATGCCCTTCATACCATTTGAGAACACAAGGTGACCTCATAAGGGGAAAAAAGTTCCTTTAGCTATAATGTAAGCAGCAAATTCTCACATTGAGAAGCTGGAACCATGAAATATTTGGCGTTTTTTGCTTGAAACGATTGATCAGTAATCAAAATAGTTGTCGTTGAATTTTGTCTAATCAATAAATCTACAAACAGTTGCAACACTAGGATAAAAACCATGATATTAAAGATTCAATATGTACACATTTTTCAAATAAATTGATTAAATTTGGTGAATAAACAGTGTACACAGTACCTGCTGTGTGAACTATACATTAAAAGTGGAAGTGTGCAGGGCGCTCTCCACATCAAGGCTTACGCTTTAAGAATTTGTGGCTACAAGGAAGCCAGAAACCAGTCTGATAGTAAGTAACTGGTCAGAATACTTCTGTCATGGTTCGTAGAGACTCTACTCTGTGAGTGCAACGCAGACAAAGTCCGTGACACTCGATCATTGGGGCTCAGGAGTAACAGAGGAACAGGTTTTCACATGGGAAGGGAGGGGCAGAGCACAACCTTTAGAGGCAGGGGCTCAGGTTACAACGCAAGACTTAATACAGTGGAAATTTAATGGACCAGTATGTCTGTCAGTTTTACCAAGAGGCTGCACAATTTTTTTGTCTCGAGGCTTAAAAGTTTTCCACCCCTGCATGCTGTCACAAGGGCAGAACAAGAAGAGCAGAAAATCCTCAATATTACGTTAATTTCTGTTTACAATAGCTTTAAAGCTTTTAGTCTAATCCCCTGTCAACGCCACCAGCCTTTATGGCCTCTGCCACTTTTTATTTGCTTGCCAGTGGTAAAAAGTGGACAATGAAACAAGCCTCCTCTGCCATTTTACATCTAAAACAGAGGCCGCGGCGGATGGCAGCACACTACAGAGAACATGTCAGCTATATTAAACGTACCCTTGAAAAACTCAGAGATCGATTTCCTCAGCTAGAGTAACACTAGTCGCAGCTCAGGGTCGCGCAGCCTGGCATTGTTGGGGCTCGGTTGCCTCGGCAGCGCTGATGTTTGTCTATCAGGGGCTGTCACAAAGAGATATGAGTGGTTAATGTTGAGGTCGATGGGAGTGTCACAAATGGTCTCAGCATTAAAAGCATGTACACTGCTAACATCGCCGGTGTGTTTTAGGGATTTGTGGTGTTTTTAGTGATGGTTCCCTCTCTGTAGCATGACAGACTAATCAAACTTGTAGGAGTAACAGATGACCCTATTTTTGATTTTAAAACAGGAAATAATAAGACAGTAATACACCTCTTTTTGGTTTTTTTATGGGAAGTCCCTGAAAAATCAACACGTCATATTCCTGCTAAGAGAAGTACAGTAGACGGTTTACTTCACTAAACCCCACAATTCTCAAAACAATCCATATTCTGACAGAACTTGACAGAGGTTCTTCTTCCTGCGAAGAAGGATGTTGATTGTGTTCTTGGGTTGGGCTGTCACACAAAAACAGGTGTCTGTGGTTATGTGTAGTGGAAGATAACATCTGCGTTGGTGGTACAGGTAGCCTAGTTTCTAGGTCTGTGCAGCATTTTGAAAAAAGTCCCAACTAATATCAAATAAATGTCAGTATGCTGTATTGTGAGGTTGATGTTGTGTCTTATGAACTCTGTGAGGTACATGTTGATTCATCTGCATGGTGAACAATTATAGGGCAGCATTCAAAGCCCAATCAGGACCGAACAGATCTCCTGGCCGCCCAGGGTAGTGTTGACTTTTCTTTTCTTTTCTTTTTTCTGTTAGCATGACTTTGTTCCCTGCTGTGGCACATTGTGGCAATATGTGCCCATGCTGTCGGGAAGCTGTATGACTCACAGCCTCGATGTTTTTATACCAACCTTACCTTTTCAAAGAGCAGACAAATTGTGGAGGCTAATGTTTGTGACAAAGGTTAAAGTATGCATGTCGTCAGCAGAGCAGACACTTGCAAAACTTTTTTGAATGAGTAAGACAGGTGCTGATCCGCCAACATGCAAACCACAAACATGTGAAGTGAATAAGATTGATTATCTCGTTACAGTGTAATGCCTGATGTCTTAGCGCGTGAGCAACTGGGCCATAACATTGATCATTTGTTATAGTGGTCGATGTTGCAAATAAATAAGGTGTGGAACTATGATGCCTCAATACCTGTAACATCCACAGAATCATTTCAACATATCTTCACATATCTATTTCTTGCCTTTTTCATGGCTCCTTGAAATCTCCGCCAGAGGTAAACTTTCCCTCTGTGGTGTGTGTGAACTTGCCTGATTCCATCTAGGAATTCTACAAGAACATTTTAACTGGTTATCAGTCATTTTTAATGTAGTACTCATGTTTCTATATCCAGGACTGATGAGTCATAAAACTAAAGTGCTTTTCATGGAGTGCCAAAGATGAATTGAGGGATCTCACAGTCTGAGGAACGATGCTGATCTTTAGTCTAAGTACAGTACCTTTTTCTACAGTTGTAATATCACAGTTATTAATCTAACATAGCCACAGAAAGATGCATGATCTCATCATCCAGGCACAAGGAAAAGGAACACATTAAGATGTGTTGATCTTTCTTTCACGACCTTTCAAAACAGATGCACATGCTTGCCAGATCAAGACCTTTAGACACAAGGAAAGGTAGCGGTGCTCATATTGCTTTTGTCCAGCAGGACCACCAGAGTCAAAAAATTAACTTTTCTTTTAGCAGCTTTAAATTGGCCACAATCAATATTTCAGTATTGGCAATGGATCACATAACTGTGTAATGAAAGGTGGTTACTCATAATGACAAACCCACAGAGAATTAATGCCTGACGCTGGATTTCTGGTCTGTAACTTAACTGCAGTAGTTCAGTTTTGCTTCTAATTGTGTAGTTTTTGTTGTCTGATATAAAAAGCTACTTTAAGCTGCCTGACCAGCACCAAACATAGACAGAGTAAACAGCATCTAGCAGCTGAACAGCCTGATGTTGATGTTGTTTAATAAACTGCAGTGCAGTTGTTATCTTATTCGCTGGTGCTTCAGCTCATGTGTGACTTTAATATATTAAATGAAAGAAATAATGTGTTGATTTCATACTTATTTAAACATACAAACAGGAGTACAATCCAGTCTCTGGTTGAACCACCAGAGGACATTTACTATCCAGCCTTTGGTGAGAGCCCAGTGTGGTTTGTTATAAAGCAAATGTAGTCTGAAGACTGAATAGGGGTTTTGACCAGTGAGATGTAACCATGGATACAGAGCAGTAAGTCTCCTCAGAGTAATAAATCCTAAAACAGCTTCATGTCTCCAGATTGCTGTTGTGCATCATAATAAAATAAGATGAGCTGGATTCAGTCGAAACCAGCGTCTGTGTTTTTTAACATTGTGGTACAGATATTGTTCATTGTGTTACTACATCTGGAATCATTTGGGCCTTTTTTAAAAACTAATTTTACTTAGAAAAACAACTCGGGACATAAGTTTTAAAAAAAAGTGAATTTGTACTGGTGGTAAAGAAGTAAAATAAGATTACACAAAACACTTTGCGGTTCCTGTTGGATGTTTCTCTTCCCTGCCTCACCTGTGAGCTCTACTCTGTCCTCATGTGTGTTTTTCCATCACCATCCTCATCATGAATTGTGAGAATGGCTCACTAATTAATCCCATCTTCTCGGCTGCACTTTTATTGCTGTTTTTTCGTTTGTGCGAAGTTTATTATACCCAAGAGACGTGATGACTTAAAACAGGCTTGTGTTGATACGGTGCCACTTTCTGCTCTGTCATTTTTTGTTTTTTCCAGACGTTGTTTTAAAATAATGAAGAATTAGGTCATATTCTGGGCAGTTATCCAGCTACAACTCTTCAAAGCTACCTGGACTATTAGGCTGGAAGTGTGATTGAAACAAAAATCTAATTAGGCCTGTTCACATGGGCAAAATGCCAAGTTTCAAACTCAAAACAGTGCTAGATTTATCACCAAATCAGTCAGATAAGGGTTTATATAATAGCCAAAAGAATGAAACATTAATTTGGCCATTGTTGTCCAAGACTGCATGCTGTATAAAAACAGGCTGGAAGTCTTTGTCAGCTGTTTGCTGTGTGCTATGGCCAAACATTTTTCCTCCAGGCAGGTCAGTCTGCCTCCTGCCACTCCTTTCACAGCACAAGCCAACGGATGTCCTGCAGTGTAGACGTTAGCGAGCACTCCTGTCCCTCACTGCCAGATTCAGCTGCACATATATTCTTTTAGATTTTCTTAAACCTGCCTCTAAAGATACCTGTATTGTGGCTTGATGTCATTTGTTCAACATCGGTCAAAAGTCCATAATAGACATTAAATAACCTCAGCGTACTGAATTAGTCTGCGTCATGAAATCCGGAGCGGTTTGTGCTCACTGTGAAGCTTCGTTTTTTCCTCCTCCTGCCACAGCTGACTCACCGCTGGAAAAATTGAACTTCCTGTGTAGCTCCCAGCAGCCCTTTGAAGCCTACATAGCTGTTTTGGCTTTAAGTTTCTCTTTCTTCGTCTTGGTTATTTTATGATGAAGCAATGTCTTTGAGTTGTAACTGTGAACTGAGTCACTAACGGTTACTCTCATTACTGAAGCATAACTTGAAAATGGAAACTCTTTAGAAATTCCCTCCAATTATTCACTAAATAATCACATCAGACATGCTTAAGTGGGTCTCACTTCATATTTTTCTTGTCACTTGCGACCATATTTGTGCATTTAAGTGTTTTACAGACTTTGGTGTCTGCTTGATTTACACTCACAGTGACATTTCTGAGCATTCCTCCAGGCCCCGCTGCTCTCCCATGGCTCTCTGTGGCCGTCAGAGCTTTAACTCTCTCGACATAATTGGAGCGGTGCAGTGATCTACAATGACAAGAGTGTTTGTGAATGTCAACAAATCCAGTCCCTTCATTAGCCCTTGTGTTTCCCCCGGTTTGTTTGCCCCGTTGTGGCGCAGCGGTCTTAAAGGATCCTTTTATTGCCTCAGCCACAGTATAACTTGGCATTCTGTGTATGCTTGCATGTGTAATCCATCCCACTGTCCCGAGGTGATGTGTAAGAGCAGTATGTAGTGTTTCCTTGGCTATAGAGTAAATGCAGTAAGTGTTGCATGTGTGGAGCAGTAGTAGCAGTAGTTTAACCACAGGCGAGTCCTCTACGAACGTGGTACAGGAGGGTTTATAAGGCACGCAAACTGACTATTTCTCTTCCTTCCAGGTACGTCCAGCCATGATCGAGGACAAGGGTCACCGCGTGACCGACTACTTTGTGGTGGCCGGGCTGACTGACAAATCCACGCCCCTCGAGCAGGATCTGTCAGAGACCAAGTCCAGCGGGCCCAAAGCTCCCATTACTGACTTGGCCGTCATCAACAGGTCGGCGGGAGAAACGGTGCCTGAGGGCTTCACTTGCATCGACAGCACATACAGTGGCCAGCCAGCCAACCTTAATCATGGCAGTCTTAAGAGCCCTGAGCTGTTTCTGTGCTACAGGAGGGGCCGAGGGAAGCCCCCTCTCATTGACATTGGGTGAGTCAGCAGTCTGTTTATGTCAGTGTTGGTTATCTGGTATATTCATATGCCTGCAACAGCCAGAGACTCGTCTTTTGCATGTACTGTGTGTAGAGAAGTGGGCGGCAGGTTGTGCCAGTATAAGATATTAGGAAATATCCTGATATTTGCCATATATGTGATACTTTTCAAAATAACGGACAGCTGTTGTGGCATCTTTGGGCTTTTATTTTGAAAAGAAAATGCTGTTATGGCAGCAGAGGCAACATATTTGGCAGGTTGGCAATGTAGCAGCATGCAGACAGCACTTTAACATACTGACAGGGGCTTGGTTGCAAAAAGAAATCAAGTTTATTATGTAAATTATGGTCCTGTTTAGACGTAAATACACAGTTAAGCAGGGTAGGCTTTAGGGCGTTGTTGCCTTGTGATTGAAAAGTCGCCAGCACGATGGCTGTCAGTCTGGATAAAAGTTTAGCAATGAGTTTGCAGGGACAGTTCATCCGCTTTCCTTCCAGGCTGAATCCATAGTGCCGAACTGGAGACTTCAAAACGGTAGTCCAAAACCCAGTGGGTGATGTCACAGTAGTTACGTCCACTGACTTATTAATTCTGAATCACATATTTAGTCAATGGAAGTATGCAGATTGTAATGATATTTAGCAATGTGATAACATAACATATTACAGAGTCAGTCAGTTAGCTAACAGTGGTTTTAGCTAAGTTAACTCTTAAATGCTTTCTACTGAGTTATAGTAGATTCAGACGCTCAGTGTGTTCTTTTGTTTAAAACAGGTTAGAAGCTTTTGAGGAGTGAAAGCAATCACCGATATGATTAAAGATCCCCAAGTGTCCTGCCAGCGGGGCTAACCGCTACCTAGCATGCAGACAGGCCTTCACATGCATAAATATTTCAGTAACATGCATCATCAGCATCATTCAAGAGTCCCTTTTCATTAAAACCCTTTCTGACGTATTGCGGTAAGAGTAGTGTGCGTGTAAAAAATCCAATTAATAATGGCTGAATTCCATTTAGCTGCATCACATTCAGAGTCCTGGTGTTGTGCAAGTGGGCTCTCTATCACACTGGGACTCTTTACCCTTTGTAAAGCCTATTCTAATATATTACATTATGTATTGTTTTGAAAGGTGTTTCTCTCCAGTGTCATATTAAATGTAAGTTAGAGGGAAGTAGGTGTGTTGACTCACTCATTCACTCGCCCCTGTTGCGTCATGGAGTTCTCCCTCTCAGCCACACCTCTTGGCTCACATCCATTGATACAGTTTTCCTGCTTCCTCCTATTATCCTCAAAGAGGGAACTCCATTATAGTTCACTTATCCATCCCAGCAAGCCAAAAGGTAACGCTGCTTTTATGTCTTCAGCAGGGTAGCCAAAAATGTGGCCTACATTTCATCACCAGAGCTTTGTGTCTCTTAACTCGAATGAACTGGCACTATAGACGCAGTCGTGATGCAACTGCCTGAGGTGTTTCACTTCTCCACACACCTCAGTCTTTGTCTAAAGCCTTTTTGTTTCCCCCACTAACAAACTGGAGTTTCAAGTTACAAGAGACGACACTGAAAGATTCAGGTCTTACATTAAAACAGGCGTTGCTGTATAAAGATTGCAACAAATTGACGGCATTCCACTTCTCCTTTGATGATCGTTTCATGTCTTATTTATGCGATTACCTTCTGCTTTAGATGATAGAACCAGTCAAAAGTCTCCTGAAACCCTGCAGCTGTCGGCACACTGGGCATAAACACAAGATCGTATGTCAAGTCTTGTTTCCTCCAAGAAATTGCGCAATCCTGCTTTGCATGCTCACAGACATACGGGGCGGAGAAAATAGAAGCAAACTTAATTTAAAGAAGTTGGAGTCATGCAGTTTAATGAGACTGATGAACAGATTTCACAAGCTTCTTTTCTGGGATGATATTAAGAGACTCCTCATGTAAAATTCACGACTGTGGTTTATTATTAATAAGTGATATGATAGACATGATTGTGTGTGTTATAAATGCTACTAGTAGATGTATTGTATAGCATTGGGTCACTCCCTGATGGTTCTGTTTTGGTAGAGCTTCAACACAGAAGGTCTGTGAATATTTTTGGAAAATGATGTTGCAACATGTGTCTCCTCTTCTCTTCTACCTGCCTGTCTTTATCCACTTATAGAATAAATGAAAAGCTAGCAACCTGTAAAATGATCCATCCCTCCTTCTCTCAGCGAAGCCAGCATTCCCAGCCCAGGGCTCCACAGCGTCACGACTCACTGTGCCCATTAGGGCTCTGTTTTTTGTTGCCTAAATGAGAATTTGCTGGCAACTGTCCTCCTGGCCTCTTTAGATTCGTCCTGCACTCTTTTCAGAATAAATGGAGTGTTTCGGGACTATTATATCTGCCTTGGCTGCCCTGTAGCCCGCACAAGATTTTAAAAAATGTGTGCAAAGACTGGTTCTGTCTTAGTTTAAAGAGGGCAGCAATCACAGCTTTAGGCCTCCCACATTGCATTGTCCAGATGGAAAGGGGAGGACATGGAGCATGCTGCTATAGAAGCCACACAGTCATGCAAAGAAATCCAACACAGTGGGCACTGATTGCTTCCGTCTGACACTTTTAGCCCTGTGATAATCCACAGCAGGAGTGATAAGGAAAGCCGGCTGGCAATGCACAAAACATTTTCAAAGTGTTTGTTTTGTACTAAATTGGATATGATTTGATATCCAAGCTTCCCTGACTGTCTGGGATTTGAATGAGTCAGCTGGTAGTTATGTCTGAATCACATTACCCTCTGAAGACAGGCTTTCCCGACGAGCCTCAGAGGGAAACCAGAGCTTTGAGAAGAAAGTCAGCGGTAGTGACCACACACTGATCCTCCCTGTTAAACAGGAGAGGCAGAGATTATCCTCACCCTGGAGCCACAGTGCTGCCTCTTGCTTACTGTTTCCCAAGAATGCACTTCAGACTAAACCAGTGTGACTGTCTGTTGATAGGTTTAAATGGCCCTGCACACTTTAGAACTGATAAAATATATTCTTATAAATTAAGAAAAACATTGAAGCTTCCTTTTAACATGAGCCAGATAAAAACAAAGCCTGAGCTTGCCTAGCTGTTTTCTGACAGCTCAGATGACTTAAAGCTGCACTAATCAATATTTCTATACTAACAATGGATCAAATAACTACTTGTAATTGTGGTCACTCCTAGTGGTGAACCAACAAATAATTTCTACTTAATGTTGCTTTACATATTGTTGTGTTCTCTTTTATTCTGAAATCACCATCAGCTCTGCTCTGTCGGAGCAGTAAACATCCACTATGTGTTGTTTTCCTTCGTCACAGCACAGAAATTTCGAGATCTTTCTGTTTGACATTCTTCTTTCTGTCTTGCTGTCTGATTCAAACTTGTGCGTCCTTATGTTCTTGCAGTGTAAACTGTTGCATCATCAGAATGTGAGTTATTTGCGATTTGGCAGCAGCGCTTGTTTTAACGAAAGCCATGCCTGACAGCAAAACTGCTTCCAGGACCGCACTCTTCTCTGAGACACCTAATTATCTTTGAGAGCTTTGTCGTACAGTATATGTAGACATGAGTCATTGCACTCTCTGCTATCTATCATCTTAATTTTCACATCGTCTTGATCACTTTTGCAATCACCTAAAAACACTCGAGCTATCGTTGCATCTTAACTTCTCTCTTCTTGATGGAGTCTCATATTCAGATGTTGTCAAGTGCCAAGTTAACATTTACACTTACTGTTGGTTGTGTTTATCAGTGTGCTTTACGAGGGCAAGGAGCGTCTGATCCAGGGCTGCGAGGTCATCCAGGCCACACCGTACGGCCGCTGCGCCAATGTCAACAACAGCTCCGCCAACTCGCAGCGCATCTTCATCACCTTCCGCAGAGCACCGCCCGTCCAGCCTCAGAACTCCCTGGCAGTGACAGACATCTGCGTCATCATCACCAGCAAGGGCGAGACGCCACCACATACCTTCTGCAAGGTGGAGAAGAACCTCAACATCGGCATGGTGAGTCTGATTTTTATTCTTTAGCTAGCGCTGTTGCATCATCAGTGTTTGGAGGACAAATTTGTAAAAGTCTGTTTTTAAACCTTTCAGTGGGGCTCCAATGTGTTCCTGTGTTACAAGAAATCAGTATCTGCGTCCAATTCTATCAGTTACAAAGCTGGTGAGTAAACGTCAAATATTTGCACAAGTGTTGTACGTTAGAAAAGTGTGAATAGAGAGGATGCAGTGAGTTGTTAAAGAAAAGGTCTTATATTGTAAATTCATAACCTCCTCTGCACTGAAAGACTTTGTCTGCAGCCTGTTTGCTGATGCGACCTATTGATAGAATCAACATCTGTTATATTTCTGTCTCAAAGCTCAAGCGAGCGACACCGTCACTGTGTATCTGTGATCTCGCTGGAGATTGTTCTCGCTTATTGCAGCTAGCATTTCTGAAATTGTTGTGTGACATTTTCACTGACTGAATGTTTCCTTAACAGCCTGGCCTTTGTAACAATTCATTGTGCAACACACGTAGAATCAGTGTCATATGAATGTGCACACACACACACACACACACACACACACACACACACACAGTTGCATACACACAAGCTGGCTTTATCTTTTTGGCTGGCCTTTTTCCTGCGAGGCGGCTGTTTATTCATCACAGACAACAGCGCTTCCTGCCACTCCCATCACTTGTGTGTCTGAATGTTTGTGTATGTGCATGTTTGTATAAAAGTGTGTCTTGTCTGAAAGGCATCTCACCAAACAACAAGATACAGTGAGGAACAGAACAGCCGCTTCCTGAAAAATGAAACCACATTATATGAAATGATTGCTCCTTTTCTTCAGAACAAAAAAATGCTGATGTCCCTTTTGTTTAATCCTTGCCGAGAAATGAAACAAGATTTGAAGCTTCTCTGGAAGTTTGAGCTACTTTAGGATCCAGTGTAGCTCTGGGATGTACTGATTTATGACACAACTTCATAACTAAACCGTAACAACACTTGTGTATATAACTATGTCTCTTTTCTCCATTCTCCAGGCCTCATCTTCCGTTACCCACCGGAGGATTATGAGTCTTTCCCTCTGTCAGAATCAGTCCCTCTGTTTTGTTTGCCCATGGGTGCCAAGATCGAGTGTTGGGCACCAAACACACGTGATCCTCTGCCCGTCTTCTCCACATTTGTCTTAACCATCTCTTCTGGTGAAAAGGTGAGAGGCAGCAACACCAAGCTGATGTGAAAATAAGGACAAATGTTGGCATGAGATTGGTTCTCTGAAAAGAAGACCGTGTGTAGACTGTTTCCATCAACTGGGCTTGAGACGCCAACACGTTGCAAAGTGATGTAATGACTGTGTCCATGTGTGTTTGCAGGTGTACGGATCAGCCATCCAGTTCTACGAGCCATATTCAGTGGATCAGTTGAGCGAGAAGCAGAAGATCCAGCTGGGCGTACTCAGCACGGTGGAGAAGAAGATGATCCCCAACCGGCCTGTAAACACCAATAAATGCATCTGCCTGCTCTCGCGCTGGCCCTTCTTCGAGTCCTTCCGCAAGTTCCTGATGTTCCTCTACAAGCTGTCCGTCTCAGGCCCGCACCCACTGCCTATTGAAAAGTAGGAACCCACTCACAAATATTTTTAGATAATTTGTTGGGGACGATTATGCTAAATACCTGCAGATCTCAAAGCTCTTTTTTTTGATGGGTAGTTACTGAGTATGTCTGAAGGATCTTGAAGGCTAATTATCACATTTTGTTCTCTCAACAGGCACATCTCACACTTCATGCACAATGTCTCGTTTCCTTCCCCTCAAAGGCCAAGAATATTAGTCCAGGTGACACGTCTCGTTTGTTTGGTCTCTTCACCTTGTTAATGATTGTCAATTTTATCAATCACGATAGAAAATTTAAAGAGGCACTGTGTAGTTTTGGAGGAAGAAATTCAAACTCAGAATTTGTTAAATTTACTAAATTAATGAGATAATCTACAAACTCAGAAACTTTTATTTTTCCAAAACTGAATAAACAAGCTGTTCTCAGAGGAAAATAAGGATCCCAGAACACTGTTTGAGAAATTTGGCAGGGTCCGCCACACATAAACAGAGGTATGAAAACAGAGTTGTTGTCCTTCAAAGTCAGGTTGTTTATTCGATGAAGATCTTTCTCTTCTGATTAAAATGTCTTCCCCAAACCTACAAAGTGCTCCTTTAACATGTGTATCACTTTGTTTTTTCAGTTCCATATTTGAACTTTATATTTTTCCTTTCAGCTCTCGGCACATGACAACTTAATCCTCTCCCAGCCTGTGTGTACACCCTTACCCCTCAGGTAATTGGGCTTTGCATTGCTGGACGTAGTAATTTTGCAGAAAATAACATGTTGAATTCCTTTGCTGAAATCCTTTTTCAAACAAGGTGGTAGGTGTTTTAGTTTTCTTCTCTATACTTTGACAGTTTTGTTTGTACTTCAAACTAAACGCAGCCGCCCTTCAGTATATGTTCAGTGCTTTGCTGAAAAGAAAAACAGCCGAGCAGGCTGAAAGAAAAAGACCAGTGTATTGTTCTTTCATTCATGTTTGTTCTTTCCGGGTCAAATCCTCACACTGCAAACAGGCATCATCATTTTTTAGCTTTTTTTTTCCCACTGCTGTGTTGCATAATTTTGCAATCGATAGGAGCACTTCAACTCTCAGCCTCCTTTGTTTCCTCATGTTACGTTGAAAACTCTCAGAAGAGATGACTGCCAGGCTTAGCTTGTTAAAGCTAACACAAAATGCTAATTGGTGTTCCTGCTAATGTGACCCACTGTTGTTGCTGCCGTTGTGTTTCACATCACAAGTAAATAAGTAAAAATATATTAAAAAACAGTTACATAGAGCTTCACAAGGTACAAAGCTTTGACAGATTTCAGTCACACGACATGAAAAAGTAATTTAAATTTAAGTCACCGTTACAAAACTTGCTTAAAAGTCATATTAGGTTCTGAAAAGGTCAGACAGCATGACATCATACTGGATGTGAACACAAGAATACTGCATCAGCAAATAGAACCAGTGGATCAAATAGACTATTGGCAACAACTGAACAGAATATTGTCTTAACATTAGGGCTACAACCAACATTATCTTGACTATCATTTAGTCCGTCAAATGTCAAAAATGAGAAAAATGCACAAAAAACCGAAAGACTTTCCTCTCACCATCATATTTGATAAGGAAAATCAGCAAATCCTCACATTCAAGCAGCTGGAACCAGCAAATGTTAGATTTATTTTCCCTTGCATGTCTTGCAGAGTTGTTGCATTGCATTTTATTATAGGTGATGGTGTGTTAGGGTGAGGCAGTGAGGTTTGTGTGTTCAGTTTAAAAACATGTATTAACAGAAGTTTAAGGTTAAAATGGCTGTTGTTTACAGAATTGTCTTGTTTCTCACATCAATTCTCTTTTCCGCTCTTCACTTCCCTGATGTCTCCTCTCCCTTGCTTTCTGTTTTGTTTTCCGAACTCATCACCTCACTCACATCCTCTGTGCTCTGCTTCCTCCCCCTCCATCAGCGGGGCAGACTACGGGACTCTGCTGATGAATCTGGGCTCGGAGAACTGCGCCACACTGCTGCACTTTGTCCTGCTGGAGAACAAGATCCTGCTGCACTCGCTCCGGCCCGCTGTGCTCACCGGAGTGGCCGAGGCTGTGGTGGCTGTAAGAACACTACACAACATCTGTTGCTTTTTAACTTACCTATATTTTCAATTTACTTAATTTTGGGTCATTTTCCAAAGATATAAGTGATAAGATTCTCATATTTAAACAGATAATATATTTAAAAATGTCATTACTTCAATAAAAATGACATTAATCTCATTATTATCATCATTATTGTTCTTTTATAGCTACATCATAACTGAGCAGTATACAATAAGCCATATTAATAGTTAATAGTTTATCTCTATTGTGCATAAAGTCATCTAAAAGATAAGACTGAAACCCAACTGCTTACTTCACATCATATAAATAGTAATTTTATAACCCATTATATGTGTAATTATGATTAAATAATTCCTGTCAGGGTTCAGCAGATCTGTGGGGAGAGAAATATAACCAGACCATCTGTATACATAAAAACATTCATTATGAGATGAACAAACACAAAGGTTGATTCATAATCAGCTGCTCAGGCAAATCATTGATATACACATTAAAGCACTGTGTAGTTTGGAGGAGAAATTTAAACTCATTTTCACAATATCAATAAGGTAATGATGCAAATTCAGAAAAAAATATTTTTTCCAAAACTGAATAAACAAGCTGTTTATTAGGAAAATAAGTTCCCAGAAGCTTCTGAAGCTGGAAAGGTGGCAGGGTCCGCCACATAAACAAAGTACAATGTGTTCTCTAAGGTCAGTTTGTTTATTTAGTCATAAAAACAAGGAGAGTTTGTTTATTCAGTTTGTTTAGGCAGTAAAACAGAATCAGTTAATGAAGATTTTTCTCTTCTGATTAAAATATATTCCCCAAAACTACGTAGTGCATCTTGTAAAATAAGAGAGGAGATAATAATTCCACCCTGCTGAACACTTCTCGTGACATTAATAGAATCAAACAAAACTCTACCTCATCTGAACTGCACAGTCTGGTAGTCATACTCAGTCAGATATATATGTAATTCCTTTGATGCATGATCGATTTGATCAGAAGCCCTGAAGGCGCTCCAGAAAGCTCATAGACGGGGATGAAACTGTCCAGGTCTACTTTATCACTACTTTTAATTACAATAGCTTAACTTACAGTTTAATTGACAACAGTAAGATGAGGGACAGTCAGGAAGACTGCTGTTACCTGCAAGCACAGTACAACAAGCAGCAAGAAGAGGAACAGGTTTTTAAAAGGCCAACAGTAATGTGATTACTTCCACATTTGTTGCATTTCTTCAGACATCAAGTCAGAAATCACTATCATGACTCAGCGAAGTGAGCGTGTCACAATTACACAAGTCACAACAAATCTTAAATAAATTACAGACCATAAAGTATTGCAATTCCACAAGTGTCATGCAATCCAACGTCTTTGCATATAGCCGCATCTCTAGATAAAAGGACTTGATTATCTGAGATATCTGGCTTCAGATTCTCTGCAACATAAACGCAGTTGAAGTCATCACCCTCCATGAATGAGTTACCAAAGCTAGTCTAGTAAAAATACTCTTCCTCATGTTGATAAGATTACAACCGGTGTGTAGATTACCTTTCTACCCTTTTAGTTGTGCAGCTAGTCATCCCATTGTTGTATGTGCTCGATCATTATATCTCAGTGTCGATGAATTGATCAATGTTCTGCTCAAAACAACGTTATTACATCTTACGTAATATTTAAAGGATATTGCCGCTCCTCCGTGTATTTGACCTTTGTCCTTTTTTCACTGTGATCGGTTGTTGATTCTCCGGCTCCGTGAACATAATTAACTCTGCCAACCATGTCTTGTTTGTCTTTGAATGCACAGGATGTCCCAATCCTCAAAAGTCCCACAAATTCATTTCGATGAATCAGTTCCAATAAATCAGAGCATCATGTGTTATGCAGTAGACACTCTCTACATTTGTCCCGTTTGCCCAAATTTAATTCTGGAGTCTGATAGCAAAATTCCGGAGTAAATGCAAAAACAAACAAACAAAAAGGCGGCTTTTTGTGAGCCTGGTGGTAGTAATCACTCCCCTCTCTCGTGTCTCTCCTCAGATGATCTTTCCCTTCCAGTGGCAGTGTCCCTACATCCCCCTGTGCCCGCTGTCTCTGGCAGGCGTCCTCAACGCTCCTTGTCCATTTATAGTGGGTGTGGACTCCCGCTACTTTGACCTTTACGACCCCCCGCCAGATGTTGTCTGTGTGGATCTGGACACCAACACTATCTACCTGTATGCTGTGCTTTGAAACCCATCTCACTGCCTAATTTCTGCTCTATATTTACAGCTCTCATAGTATCAAACAACTGTCTTAAATATTGCGTCAACGCATTTGTTAAACCAAGAGGAATCAGCTGATTATTTTAATGCAGCTGTCCTGTTACTTCCTGCTAACTGCGCTTGTGGTGTTGTGTGTTCGCAGGTCAGACGAAAAGAGACACAACAACTGGAAGAATCTCCCAAAGAAGCCCTGCAAGACTCTAATGAACTCACTGAGCAACTTGCACCACCCTCTGGCCAGCGGTACAAACTGCATCTGACTTCAGACAATTAGGATGATTCTGCAGGGAACGGACAAAATATCCGGATCAGTATAATCTAGTTAAATACATGTAACACCATAAACTATGATGTAAAAAATGACCAAAGAGCTGAATCTTCATCACAGTCTCAAATGTATTAAGATATTATATTAGAATACATCCTGTGTATTTACATATGGTGCCCAAAAACTGACGTACTGTAATCAAAGGTTATCAGACAAGGAAATCTAGTTAAAAACATCAATCATTGATAGACTAATAATTAAATCTAGGGCAAAAAGAAATAATAAACTTAAAAACGAATTACAACGTAAAGAAAAAAATATGCAACATAATTCATACTCAATCAATAAGGGGGCAGCTTGAATAACTGTTAACTGCTGCTAGCTGTAGCTGCTATTAGCTAATTTGCTCAGTCAGACGTGCAGTTAGCGGCGCTTGGCCAACGCAGTCTTTTAAGCTAGTTGAAAGATAATTAAGAAATTTGTAGAATTTAAAAAATAAAGCTTTAGACTTCTCTTTTTTTTTTTTCCTTTGCCACCATTCAGTTCATTAAATAATGTATTATACTGTGTTTATAAGTGAAAGAATCAAGAGAACTGTTGGCTAATCACACTGAGCAGCTAGCTACTTTTCAGCAGCTACAATCTACTGCACACGGCTGTAGCATCACTTCATAATGTTTTCAGTAGCCGAAGCATTTTAACTAGCAAACTAACAATGTATGTGACACATTGAACTTCACTAGCATCTATCCTCTGTCTTTTTAACATTATCTTCACTTAAAAAACTGTGTTTCTATGGACACATGATGAGGAAAATAAGGAGTTTAAAAACATAAAATGAGCTAATAAAACATAAACAAGTAAAATGAATCACATTTTTAATTATTTTATCATCTAAATGGTGGTGATTGTTAAAGGAAGAAAGACTTAATAAAGTTTCAAAGAAGAGTATAAAGCATTGAATTTCTTTGTAAACTCCATTTTAATCAATAATATTTGACTAAATTTATCAGTTTGAGGGCTACGTAGTTCTATTGTTAATCAAATGAGTAGTTTAGTAATGTACAAAAAAAGCCACATTTTATCTCAACTGTCTGAAACTTCTTTGTGTTTCAGTTTCAGTGCGTCAAACGTCCCAGGATAGCTCGGCAGTGGACATGACCCCCATTGAGGCGGACTTCACCTGGCAGAAGAAGAAGACGTCCCTGGAGATGGAAATCCAGGAGACCTTCCTTCGCTTCATGGCCTCCATCCTGAAGGGCTACCGCTCCTACCTCAAACCCATCACCCAGGCTCCTTCTGAGAAGGCCACGGCCGCAGACTCCCTCTACGACCTGCAAGGTAGACAAGAGATTTAAAGCTCCCTGTCTGAACGTGTGGAAACGAGAAGAAAATCAAGTTGCTCATGTCGATATAAAATCATGAAAATCGACATGTTGGTGATGGTTTTGTTTATGGGCAGCATCAAACTTATGCATAATTTACAGGCTTGATTTAGAAAGCTTTATCTAATGTTTAATTTTATTGGCATTTCTATTTCAAGGTGCATCTCCGCTATTACTCCACCTGAGTGTTTCTTGTAAATCAATCACCTTACGCTGCTATAATAAGACTTCAAAAATGGATCTTGCTGGGAAATTGGTTCACACCTCCAGTAAGCTTCACTTCACTGTTGCAGAACAGTTTTAGCGAATGATACAAAGCATATTTGAACACTTGAGTCCAAACAGCTCCACATTAGTCTCATTCAAGTGTATGGCTGAAGAATTACTGTGGAAATGTGGATTTTAGTTACACCTGAGAAGTGACACAGCAGATTTCTTCTTGACTTCCTGCAGGGTTTCTCAAAAGCAGAGACCGCGCCCACCAGAAGTTCTACTCCCAGCTCACCAAGACCCAGATATTCATCCGCTTCATTGAGGAGTGCACCTTCGTCAGCGACAAAGACACCGGCCTTGCCTTCTTTGACGATTGCGTGGAGAAGGTGATTACCAGCCCAGCGTCGGGCCGGTCTCAGTTATCCACATGGTGCCGAACACTGGTGTTACGCTGTTTTGTTTTCCTCTTTCACCTCACGGTTCCTTCCATGAACGAGCCTTTGTTTTATGTTGTTTCATTGGCAAAATAACATCCGTCCGCTGGGAAAGCAAGGAAGCCAAAATTTCCTCTGATTCATTCTGTTCCCTTTGCTCTCCTTCCTCCTCTTACAGCTTTTTCCCTCTGATAAAATCACCGACAAGGGCACCAAGGTAATCACTTACACTGTAATCAGATTTCCCTGCACCTTCTCTTTCTTATGTTTGTGACTAACACGAACAGGTAAATAACGGAACCTTTCCCAACCTTTTGATGAATGTTCTCTACAAGGAGCATGAACATTTCCTGCGTTTCTTCTATCCTTAATTCCTAACCATAATCAAATAAGCGTGTTTGACTGCCTGATCAGGAAAGCATAATAGAATGCAGTGTGCTTGCAGTTGTTTACTTTCTGCCATCAGACAGGAAAAGCCTGCACAGTGTGTTTTAGTTACAGTTGTCAGTATTATTAAGGCTCTGGATGTAATCATGACTGCAGGTTGAGGGAGAGTCATCGGAGGACACGAGGCTTTTAGAGCTGGATGAGTCTCAGAAGAGCGAGCACACGGTCTTCGTCATGCCCCCTGAACCTCCAGTTAACGATGGACCTGAACCTGCACCTAAATACACGTATGTCTTTCAGCTCTGCTTTATTGAATCTTTATTTGATTGATGAAATTAAATAATCATGCAACAATCACATTTCTCATCCTGCAGCTATAAAAGTTTCCCAAAGCTGCACGTAGAGCTGTTTGACCGTCCTCGGGAGTTAAAGCCTGCACTGAGCAGCAGGGCAGCGGGGGCCAGTTCGTCCAGCAGCCCGGCACAGCTGGCAAGGAGGACGAAGCAGGTGTGTAGATAAACACACAGTCACATTCAGCGGCAGCGGCAGCAGCAGCAGCAGCAATACCCTGTTAACGCTTTAAATGTCTGCCCGATCCAACAGGAGATCAAGCTAGCATACAAGATGGCAAAGCGCTTTTACTCCAACCCTCCACTGTGGGCCCGATGTCTGTTCAGTCACTGCTACAGCCTGTGGTTCATCTGCCTGCCAGCAGGCGTACGATTGGCCAAGTCAAAGAGCCGGGCCATGCAGCAGGCGTACAACGTCCTCCTGAAGATGAGGACCACTGAGGTGGAGGTGCTGGATGAGGTACAGTTTCTACATTTGTTGATTAGAACTCTGTGTGTCTGCGTCTTTCTCTCATGGTTTGATACTTTGATCAGTGTTTGATGTGTTCTTGACCTCTCTGGCTTTCAGGTGTGCTACAGAGTGGTGATGCAGCTCTGTGGTTTGTGGGGTCTCCCCGTCATGGCTGTGCGAGTCTTGGTTGAAATGAAAAAAGCTGGTGTACATCCAAACGCCATCACATACGGATATTACAACAAGGTCACATATAGTCTTCTACATTGCTAAAGCATTTCTCTGCTCTACCTACAAGGACTGAAAGCGCTACACTGCTTTTGCATGTCTTCATCTCCACTTTGTTTCCTCTGCAGGCCGTCCTGGAGGGCCCGTGGCCAAGCAGGAACCGTAGTGGCCTCTTTATGTGGACCAAGCTGCGTAATGTGCTCCGTGGGGTGGGCCAGTTCAAGCAGGCTCTAGACCGCACACCCTCAAACAAGGGACCCACACTCAGTACCACAGGTGGGGATGAACAGTGTGATTACTATTACTATTTTCCTTAAACTCGCTCCGTTTCCTTGTTCCTTGCTCACTTTTTCCATCCCGTGTCTTTCTGCCTCCAGCTGCTTCAAAAGGTGGGTCAGCACTCACCGATGCTGACCGTTTGAGTCATGGAAGTGCAGACAGCTCGAATGAGGTCAATGGAGAGGAACACAATGTATTTGCACACAGCCACAGCATGGAAGACACATCGGACAACCACTGTAGTACAGGTACTGACTCACAAAAGTTACTGGGTTCACAGGTGTGACAGGGTGCTATATGAATACTACTCTTCAAGACAAATTGAGAAATCTAAGATGGAAGTGAAGCATATTTCCTTTAATCATGTCCTCACTGATAATGATAAGATGTGTGAGTACATCATGGTTTGTGTGATTTTGCGATCCACAGGAAGGCAGTCGGATCAAGGCTACGGCTCCAAGGATGAGTTACATCAGGAGCTGGCAGAGCCGTCACACGCAGCTTCCACTGAAGAGAGAAACAACTCTAAAACACAGCTTAACGGTAAGATCAGCTACTTCCATTCTAACTATCTATTCAACTCTTCTGCCTTAGATACCCCTTTTCCTCCTTGTGCACTGATGCCGGTCTGTTGACTATGTACTTTTTTTACCCAGGAGGTGACATTGCAGGCTCGGTGGACAGCGCTGTAGCAGTAGCAGAGCCGCCCAGTCCTGTTGACGTGCCCTCACCTGTGCCCAGCATTGTGAAGCTGTCCACAGGGAGCTTTGATGGAGGCAGGGAAACAGGTGAGGAGAAAGATGAAACCCATAACTTTTGTAACTTTTATGACTTTTTATAATGTACAGATTAAACGCATCCATCCACATTTTGCAGGTACAGGGAAGCTGTTCCGGAGACACAGCAAGTCTGATAACGTGTCTCTCCCGGATGACGATGCCTCGCTGGCAGCAGGGGATGTAGCTAACCAGACTCAACCACAGCGGCAGAAATCCTTCACTGAACGCAGCTGTAGCTTCAGCGCAGAGACGCGTGCTGGCATGCTCCTAGAGAAAGGCGTGGACCACATGGCCAGTCAGATGGGTGCAGATGCGCGCATCTTGGCTGAAGCGCTCTGCGCAGCCCAAAGCCCGCCCCCCAATAGTGTGTCCAAAGCTCTTTTTAAAGACTTGGAGGAAGAACCTGAGGATGATCGGGGCTTGATACTGGGGAAGCTGCCTGAAGAAGAGGGGCCAGGAGAAGCAGAAGAAGAGAAGGGAAATGATGTGGCTGTAGAGGGCACTGAGGCAAAAATGGAGAAACGAGAGAGGAAGCACACTGAAACACAGGAGGAGGATTCTGGGCTGCGCAGTGCAACCCTGGAGAGGGCGGATGTGGAGGCGGGTGCCGACCCGCTTTCCCTCCTGGTGTCAGAGACCGAAGAGTCTGCCTCTGTCACCAGCCAAGAGACGCAGCGCTCTGTGCCCGCTGTGGTGTCCCGCAATCTGGCTGAGGAGATTGAAATGTACATGAGCCTGAGGAGCCCTCTGGGCGTGAAGTCCTCTAGCATGGAGCTCCAGCAGGCTCAAGGAGACTCTGCTGACTCCCCACAACCTAAACCGTCTCTGGAGCGCAGGTCCAGCCTCCCTGTGCCTCCTGTCAAAACTCCAGCGGGCTCCCCTGGCGATACACCCAGACGCAGCCCCAGTATGGTCACTCGCTCCAAGACTTTTGCAGTAAAGACGAAGGTGCCCTCCAGCATTGCAGGTAGCCCCGGTGCTAGGTCGGCCTCACTGGCGGCTCTGGTCAAGTCCTCCCAGGGAGGGTCGTTGGGCTCAGTCATCAACTCCATTTCAGGCATCAAGATGGACACCCTCTTGTCAGGACCTAAAATTGATGTGCTTAAGTCAGGCATGAAGCAGGCAGCAAATGTGGCCAGCAAAGTGTGGGGGGCAGTCGCTTCAGCTTACTCCTACTCAGACGACGAGGTGAGCGTCAGCACAGGATGATTCCTATTTTATCAGCTTTATAAGCTCAGGATTAATCCTCTGAATCTTCACCCAAAATGTGCTTTCTAGGATGAACAAGCTCAGGGTGGCGGCGGCTTCCCGGTCAGTCTGGACGAACAGATGCTGGCTGCTCACGACATGGATGACAGTCCAGAGAGAGGACCCATTCCAGGGCTGGTGGCCAACGGGCTGAACCAGAGCTGCACCAGCCTGGGCAGCAGCAGTGGCAGCAGCGACACGGGCCGGGGGACCCACCAGACACGTAAGCACCCGTTCTCTAGTGCAAGAGAAGGGTTGAATGAGGTTAGCTGGCCGGTGAAATTAGTTTATTTTCCTCTCTATCCGCAGATCCAACTCCAGGACGAGCAGGCAGAGGTCCAGACTCTGAGCAGGGCTCCTCTCTTCACGCTTCCTCCTCGAGCATTTACCAGAACTGTGCACTGGAGGTCAGACATACTGTACACACAAAAAGCATCACCTTTGCTGCCAACATGAACACATGTATGACTCCAAACTGTTTCCCTCCTGCCAGGTGCTGATGTCCAGCTGCTCCCAGTGCCGCTCTTGTGAGGCTCTGGTGTACGATGAGGAGATAATGGCGGGCTGGACAGCCGACGACTCCAACCTGAACACCAACTGTCCTTTCTGTCGCACAGCCTTTCTTCCCTTATTGCACGTTGAGTTTCATGACTTGCGCACAGTGACCGGGTAAGAATCGGTTGTCCTAGAAGTATATCTCATAATAATAGTGACGCAAATTGACTGTTGTGATTTTTTTCTGCCAAGGTTCTACATGAATCCCAGTGCCTCAGGAGACAGCATCCACAGCACCAGTGCCCAGCCCACAGCCAGCAGCTCCGTCGACATTAAGGCACCAGACCTCATTTCTTTCCCTGAAGAGGAACCACGGGAGACTCCAGACGATCGGCCTGGAATACATAAGAGGTACGCTCCAAACTTCAAACACTTCAAGCACCTCAGTGACAGCTCGAGTTCAAGAAGCTAAATACTTGCCTTGTTCCTTCTCCTGAGTTCTTTACTTTTTGTGTCTCTAGTCTGATTCCTGAACCCGTGCAGTCGGACCCCCTGGGTCTCCTGGAGCACCAGGCAGCAGGGAAGCACCAGAAATGCAGCGGGACGTCACTGACACGCAGCAACAGTGTTGGTGGACCGCTGCAGAGTCTGGACTACTCTCAGAGACCCGGACACGGCGTCTCCACCACCAGCCTGCCCTGCAGCCTGCAAGAGGTGTCGGTCAGTGCTCCTTAATCACAGAACCCTAACCCCATTATGCTTAAATGTAGCAGAAACCACCGCTGCAGTGGAGTGAAAATGATGATGTGTGTGTTCATTTGTCAGGATGGCATGGGGACCAAACGGCCGAACCCTAAGCCCGTGTCCGTACCGTACCTCAGCCCCTTGGTGCTGCGCAAAGAGCTGGAGACCCTGCTGGAGAACGAGGGAGATCAGGTAAAGGAGTCACATAATCTCACGTCTGCCTTGACACAAGATCCTGAGAGGTTTAATCCTCAATAAGTCCAACTTCTCTTCCACGTCCAACCAGGTGATCTACACCCACAAGTTCCTCAGCCAGCACCCCATCATCTTCTGGAACCTGGTGTGGTATTTCCGTCGCCTGGACCTGCCCTCTCACCTACCTGGTCTCATCCTCACCTCTGAACACTGCAACAAGGGAGTACAGGTTAGATGAGACCGAGCCTGTCATTCATCGTTTGTCTCTTCTGTTATGGCTTTCCTTCACCTTTTACTCTTTGTCTTCGCAGCTGCCCCTGACGTCACTGTCGCAGGACAGCAAGCAGGTTTACGTGCAGCTCCTGTGGGACAACATCAACCTGCACCAGGAACATGGAGACCCACTCTACCTGCAGTGGAGGACGTTGTGTGAGTGTGCACACAGACACACATCAGGCTGTGGTGTTTCATTGAGTTTTGTTTCATGTTAGTATGTGTAGTGACTAGCTTTACCACTAGAGGGAGACAAAGTCATTTTCAAACCCTGCTGGTGTGTTTACAGCTTTAATTTGGCAGGCATTGTTTGAAAAGTCACATAAATATCACATTTTTGTTTATCTGTCTAGTCTGTGTGAGTGTGCAGTTGTATTGGTTGCATATTTAGCTGAATATGAATGTTGCACTCATGATGTTATGGACTTTTAAAGGTGCATTCTGTAGTTATGGGGAAGAAATTTTAAATTTAATCAGAAGAAATGGCTCTTCTCTTTTTATTCCTAAAGAAACTGAATAGCAGCCTCTTGTTCTCATGACTGGACAAACAAAGGACAACACAATTTCATACTGTTTTATTTCTATGTGGCGGACCCCTGGTATTGTTTCTGATGGCGCATGTGTTGTTTTTTAGTGGAGAAGAAGGCGACGTTGGCTCCGACCGACCACCAAGAGATTCGAACCCTCCTCAACACGATTGTTCGCAACATCCAGACCAACGATGTCTACGGGCCAATCAACCTGCTGATCCGAGAGATCAAACGGCGCCCCGAGGGTGTTAAACGGCAGAGGTCAGACTTTTTATTTCATTAAAGTTTATTAACATTCGTACACTCCTATACTGTCAATGAAAACACCTCTTATGTCTCAATCCTGTGTCGTGTATTTCTTCCAGGAGTATCTACAGAGATATATTGTTCCTCTCTCTTGTGGCCTTGGGGAAGGAGAACATCGACGTAGGTGAGTGAACGCGCGAAAAGTGACATCAACCACTTACACCACACAACCACATGTATATCAGATTGAAATGTTTCGTGTTATTTGTACATCCGCAGAGGCCTTCGACAGGGAGTACCGCATTGCTTACGACCAACTCAGCACGGAGCAGCTCAAGTCTTTGCACCGCATCGATGAGCCGCCGACCCCTAGCATCCAGTGGTGCCTTAAATCTTTCGGGACACCGTTCATCTGAGCACCAACATCTGTAGCAAAGATGGAAACTGACTGCAGGAAGGAAGGATAGACAGCAGGCCGGGGTGTGAGCTATGACATGGTACTCTTTCTTCCCCTCGTCTCGGACGACGCCCACTGTCAGCTGTTTTTTACAACCGTATTACACTTTTCACCGGCTTTTCCAAGCAACTACCTACAGGTGGGACTGTTTCTGTAAAGTGCTTGGAGAGCTGCAGTGAATCATTTGGGATTAGTTGAGGTGTGTTTCATTACAGGTGGTGTATAGAATGATTAATCACTGTACAGAATGTATTGACTGCCCCTGTGGTGTAGACATGTGTGTGTTTGTGTGTGTGTGCAGTCAGTTCCCTCATAGCCTTTTGCCCACTTTGCTTAAATCTCTCCTAACGATCTCAAATTAGATTATTTTGAGTTGTTTGAGACCGTGTACAGACCCTGACTGCTTCTTTGTGCACTTTCTAAAAAACAAAAACAAAAAAACAACTCTTTCTTCTTGTACATATCGTTTACTTTGGTGGGGGTAAAAAAAATCTGAAACCAGAGTTGCCTGTTTTTTTGGAGGCAAGAAGTCACGACGCCTTGACTGTTTGTGTGATCCGAGTCTTAATGAATGTTCCCGTCTGTTTCATTGTCAGTGTACAGGCTCAGAGTGAGGCGCTCTGTCCGTGTAAATATGTGTGAGAGGACTGAGGACAATCACTAATTATCAATCACTAAAATTCTATAACATTCCAGACTCCCTGCTATCAAGACAGGTCTTAAAGAAGTATTATTGATCCCTGCGACACTCATGTGACTCAAACAAGCCAATAAGAGGGAGAGATTATTTAAGAAAAACATGTATATTAATCCGAAGTGAAAAGACATGCCACACTACTGATTTCCCACACATTCAAACGAGACTATCTGCAGGGATGGACAGTGCCTCAGTGACAGAGAAGTCATTTCAACTTGTGTTTTTATATATCTGCCTTTTTTAACAGTAGCATACTGGACCTGTTAAGCTAATATGCCTTACTGCAAAATTAAATTAGAGCTGTAACTTACATGTACTGGAGCTACACTCATAGCATAAAATGAAGCAGTAAGTTTTTTGTTTTTTTTAATTGGGTGTACTCTTCACAGATGAAAGCGTTTCTGGTTTACACACATTAGCTTTGGACAATACTGGTAGCAGTTAGAGCTTTATACCCCAAAGGGCTTCTTCAGCATGGCCGATACTGTGTTCATTATACAACATTCCACTTAATAACGGACAGAAGAGAAAATAAGCAAAGTGCTGTGATGAACTGTGTCCGATTGTAGACTTGGGAGAGAGATTTGTACAGAATATAGTGAGATATTCAATTTGCACTGCATAGAGTCAAACCTGACCTTTAGCCCAGGGTGAGGGTGAGATGAGACCATCTCAGAATATTAACAACAAACAGGCGTTTGTCCTCAAAAAAACAGAAACAAATTCTCAATTATTTATTTTTGTATTATTGACATTTGGATTGCAGACAGTGTAGTCGCTTAGAATTTTTATGACTAACAATCCCCCCTCTTTCCCTTTTAATCTGTCTTTTTCCACCCTGTACTGACTTTGTAAATTTGACCTCCTTGGCAGAGGATGTACAGCAGAGACTTTTCTTTAACAATAGATTAAGTGATCTCTTACCGTCCTGTGGAAAAAGGAACTGAATGTCTACACGTAAGTGCGCTGCAATAAATGAGTTTGTGAACTGATTGAAAATTACATGTGTCCATTTTTTTTGTCTCCCCTTTAATGAGAGTGTGTTTAGTTCGCTTGACAAGTTAAATAAAATTAATATAATGAGAGTACAACTTCATGGGATCAGTCATTTAATTCATAATGTCTTATTGCTTTTTCCTGAGTTTACATTTATTTCTTAAATAATGAGAATTTTAATTTATATACATTTCCCTTGTATTATAGACACACCAACTGCAACTAAATCTATTGTTTTTCATCTATTTACAATGATTTTGAAGCAGGTATTTTAATTGTACAATCTGATTAAGTTAATGAAAACATTTGACAATTTTTACTCCAAGATCTAAAAAGCTAACTGTATCTTTCTGCCAAGACCTCTAAAAGAAGGAATTTATTTTCCTCAAATAATGTGAGAAATTTATTTTTTAAACAATGCACAGTAGTCATTGAAATACATAAATCTATTTTCTGCTTTTAGAGATGATACAAATTTGTACTATACTAGATTTAATTTTTGATGCTAACATATTAAAGGCTAACTGTATCCTTCCACCTAGACCTCTTCAGACACTTTTATTTTCCTCAAATAACGGGGGAAATAATGGAAAGCACTCCTTCAAATTAATAAATCTATTTTCTGCTTTTACAATGACTTAATGAGGCATTTTTTTGAGAGGACACAAACTTGTACTGAACTATATTTGACCAATACATCAATGGATTGGACTTTTTTTATGCTAACATTTGAAAAGCTAACTGTATCCTTCCACCAAGACCTTCTAAAGAACCTCATGGCACATTTATTGTCCTTTAATAATGGAAAAAAAACATTTATTTTTTAAATGATGGACAGTACACCTCCACATAAACTGATATATTTTCTGCTTTTAGAATTACTTTTGTATATTCGACCAACACATCTACGGATTTCACAGCGCTCCGTATTTTATGCTAACTGCATCCTTCCGCTAAGACCTCCTAAAGAGCCTCACCACACTTTAATTGTCCTTTAACAATGGAGGCATGTATATTTCGATATAATTTACAGTACATCATCAAATAATGTCATCTATTTTTTATTTTCTGCTTTCAGATTACATTTAAGCCGCATCAGATACTGTATCTGATTTGACCGTTTTTCTTTAAGCTAACGCATTAAAAGCTAACTGTATCCTTCCGCCAACACCTCCTAAAGAACCTCACGACACTTTAATTGTCCTTTACAATGGAGGCATATATATTTCGATATACTAAACAGTATATCTTAGAATAATATCATCTATTTTTTTTTATTTTCTGCCTTCAGATGACATTTAAGCCGCATCAGATACTGTATCGGATTTGACCGTTTTTCTTTAAGCTAACGCATTAAAAGCTAACTGTATCCTTCCGCCAACACCTCCTAAAGAACCTCACGACACTTTAATTGACCTTTAATAATGGAGGCATATATATTTCGATATAACTGACAGTACATTCAAATAATGTCATATATTTTTCATTATCCTACTTTCAGATGACACTTGAGCAGTATCAGATACTGTAACTAATGTGACCGTTTGTTTAAGCTAACGCATTTAAAGTTAACTGTATCCTTCCGCCTCGCAACAAGCCTCTCAGCTTCCGGTAAACGTGTGAAGACCCTAATTAAAGTAGTGCGGCCACAGGTGTGTTTGGAGGTGAACCAGACGTGTCTCCGGCCCACACGGACGGAACCACCGGGAGGACCGGACGACACGATGCCGCTGAGGCGGACGAGAAACGCAGGGACTGCCCCGAGTAAGGAGCAGCTGGGCCGGGAGATGCGGCAGAGCAGGCTGGCGCTCTTCATCCAGCAGTTTGAGAAAGAAGGTCAGGGAGCGACCGCACCTGCACACGTCACTGTCCTCACCTGTCCTAACTATACCTGAACATGTCCCCCTCACAGCACAAGAGCGGATGAACGACCTAGAGGCCAAAATGGAGAACACGTTGGCAACTATGGACAAAGTGTTTAAGGTGGAGGTGATGAAGATGCCTCCGTCTCTGCAGAGCGCGCTCATCGGGGATCTGATCAGCGGTGAGCCTCCGCGTTCACACACTCAGACCGTTAACTAGTTCCTCTCTTTCTCACCTGTCACCTGCCTTCTGTGTTTAAAGAGGAGGAGATCTCAGCAAGTGAGGTGTCGATCGCCATGAAGGTAGGTTGGCCCAGGTGTTTGAGTTGCCTCCATCCAGACAGGTGCTCACCTGTAATAACAGCCATGATTATCACCACCTGCAGAATGAGTCGATGATGCACCGGCCCCTCAGGAGGGTCCCCAGCAAGAGAGGTGAGCTCACCTGATGTCTCAGGGTTCACATCAGGGCTCAAATGTAACTGCTTCACACTTTAATTTAACACTCTTCTTCTGTGCTTTTTGTTTTTTAAAGGCAAAGCCAGTGATTCTACACCGGGTCAGTCCACGCCGGCCCACAGAACCTCATCCAAGACCTCGAAGGTGAGCAGTGTAACAGCCACATGACAAGGAATAATAAGATAACAATACAAAATAAGGTTAAGAAAAACAAACTGAAAGGTGCTATAAGTTGTTTTTTGGAAAGAAATTGACAAACTATCTTGTTTATATGTGGCGGACCCTGCCACCTCTCTAGCTTCAGTGTTCTGGGACCTTATTTTCCTCTGAGAACGTCTTGTTTATTCTGTTATAGATAAAATAAATATTTCTGACTTATATTTTTACATTAATATTGTAAATATCAAAATTCTCAGTGTGAATTTTTAATTCTGGGGTCTTCACATCTGAGAATTCTCTCAGACAGCTCCTCACTTGACCTAAAAGAATTTCTGGCAAATCTTAATTTTAAGGAAATATTCTCAGAAAACAGTTTGGTTTTGACACCGCAGGACCAATTTTTGGTATTTGTTTGTGAATTGACAATCCGGGCATGAGACAGCCGCTGCAACCCTGCAGAGGATGAGTGGTTACAGTCACGGATGGATGGAAAGAGACTCAACAATCAAACATCCTTCTGCAGAAGTTGTTGCTTCAAGCATCAGTCAGAGTTTATGGGATGAAACTCGTGACTTTATCTCTCAAAACTTCCAGATGCCTTTTGATAGAACAGAATCAGGTGTCACATCCACAGAGCAGACAGGAGGAGTAGCTATAGAGACAAATATGACACTGAGAGATGTTTGTTCTCCTTTCATCGATGTCTGTTTGGTTGATTTCTACATAAACTCAAGATATGTGTCTTTTATGTTTTATTTAGGTGACTGACTGATACAGTACGCCTGCAGAATTATCCAGTTTAGCCTTCACCTACTGTGCATCTGTAGTTTCTACACTATTTTGGACATTTTTAATAAGAATTATTGTTGTCTTTTCTTGTTTCTAGGGAGGAAAGGGGTCAAAAAGGACCCGGACATTAGTTGGTAGTAACAGCACGGGGAACCTCGGGTAAGACTGGAGATTTAAAGGTGCAATATGTAAGAATATTAGTTAAAAACATTCAAAGTTATGAACAGAATGTGAAGATAGATCGGTTTCGATGTGTCAAAGACATCCATGTATTGGTAGTCTAGCAGCAGTTAGCAGTTAGCATCAGTTAGCAGTTGCTCTGGTGATGTGCTGCTGCTGTTTGTTAGCAGTATGAACGAACAGGTGGCCAGTTTTTTCCATATTGCATATTTTTAAGTATCTACATGTGATGAATAAAGCTCAGAGACGCCGACGCTGCTCTGTCTCTCTTCAGGGCCGACTCGGCCACCGCCAAGAGAACACAGAGCCGCTTAAGAAAGACCAACGAGCAGGCCATCCCGAGCAAACCCAAACTCAGGTACAGATGTTGTATATATGAAGCCGTCACATCCAGATGTTTATATTCTACCGGCTCTAACATGAGTGATTGTCGTGCTGTGGCAGGTCTGTGGTCTCTGCCGGGGATCTGCACTGCTCAGTGGCAGGTTCTGCTGCACACATCACTGTAACCACAGCGCAGGGACAGGTACTGTGGACTTCATCATCCAAGTTTCCAGACAGCCACCAAACTGCCTTAATTTAAGTTTAGTAGTGTAGTCATGTCTTCCTTTAATGTAAAAATTAAAGGATTATTGGTTCACAAGCCACAAACGTTTCTGTATGTTTCTCTTCATTTCTCAGACTGTCAGCTTTTCTGAAGAGACCAAGGATGAAATTAACTTGGACGTGCTGGATGACGTGGCGTGGTGCCAGATTCAGAGGCTCACGGTAATAAAACAAGTTCATTCGACATTAGAAAAGTAACTTTGTAACAACTCTTAATCATAATCTCTCTTTGCAAATGACATTTTTCAGAGTCTGATGGATTATCTGTCGAGGCGAAGTCGCGGCAAGCAGTGAGCAAAGACGCCTGAACGTCTACTGTGAACACTTTTTTATATCAGTTGTGCAAATGAGAGTAAAATGTGCTTTATTTGTCTTGAAAAGTTTTAAAAATATACAATAAAGCTTATGAATGTTACCTGAATCTGCTCTTCAAGTGTGACAAACTTAATGAGGGGAGATCTGACCACATTCATTTAGTTTAGTTTTTGTCATTTCTCTGTAATCTGAAAGCTGAAAGACAAATTCAGTTTTTATGTGGTGGAGGAAAAATAGAGACCCAGTAAATGCAAAACTCTGATTCCAGTAAAGTTTATGTAGAAATGAGCGCAGGATAAAGTTCTGCATGTCTACAGAATTGAATTTGGCACAGAATTGACAAATATCACATTTTAAGAGAGAATTAAAACATTTAAAAATGTATAAAATAGCGTTTGGAATGCAGCTGTATTAGTTTTGCTTCCTAATGCATCAACATTGTTTTTAAAAAAACATGAACATTTGCCTACAGAGCAGCATACGACTTAGATTTCAGAGCAGAAAGCTGAGACGGACGACTAGTGCTGCTGCGACTTCAGTGACTCCATCTCCACCTCCATCGGCTGCTCTCTGTGCGTCTGGCTGGACGGAGAGCTGGAGGACGTCGCTGGCGTGCTGCTGGCACCGTTAGCCCGGTTCTGGCTCTGCTCCGGGGCCATCCGTGGGTAGAAGGGACCGACCAGCCAGTTGAGCGGCGTGTTGTTGACCACGTAGTCCATGACGTGGTCGAGGGAATCCCTCATTCTGGCCAGCTGGGCTCTGCTGCTGCTCAGCACCGAGTCCGGCACGTCTCCCAGCCTGTTGGCCTTGCTGAAGTTGGTGTACATTTGTGAGGCGGAGCGGCTGAGGGAGAGCGCCTCCTGCTGGATGTTGTTGGGGAGGCCCTGCAGGCTGGAGACCAGGGTGAGGCAGGTGGTCTGGAGCTGCTGGGTGAGGGAGCGGGCCAGGGCCAAGGTGCGAGACTCTATCACCTGAGCAGAGTGGATGAACAGTTAGATATGACATACTTCCTCCTTCCTCGACACAGTGTATGTTATCGCACTGCTTCCTTACCTCTGCCTCGTGGCCATCCTGCTGGTTGGGACCGCTGGACCTCCACGCCACCAGAGAGCTCAGCTTGTCATTCACCATCTGGTTCGCCCCGTCAATATTCTTCCTGCCATATTCAATCTAGAAAAAAACAAAAAACATTTCAGCTGTTTGTCCGAGTAATATTTAGCTGCTGCTGCTCATGTTGATGATGAATATAGAAACCCACCAGGTCGACCGTGGAGTTCAGCTCAGAGATGAATTCTCTGCTGCGCTGCTTGGCGTCCTGGATTCTGGACACCGCCCTGGTGTACGCCCGCTTCCTCAGCTTGGTGGAGAGTGAACCCAGGCGGACGTAGTAGCTGCGCTCCCTCTCGTCAAAGCCTCGCACAGTTTTGGCCTCCAGCTCTGTCACGAGGAAAAGAAAACATGAGCGAAACAATGTAGGATTTCTTTTGAGTTCTGTTTAAGAAGTTTGGTAAGCTGTTTGTCCATGTAGACGTAGCTGGAGGCTGTAAAGGCTGCGAGGAATGTAGGCTAATTATTCAACCGGTCAATCCCCTCAAAACAAATCCATGTGAACTTGGATTCAGCGGAAGTTCACTCTAAACAACATGTCCCTTAATGATGGAGAAAAACAGGCCACTTATGTAAACTTTGATTCTCAGAAGAGCGTAATCCGATAAGTTCCGTTTCTCCCACATTAACAACAAACTCCAGCTGACTGTTAATCAGCTCGTTACAGAACAACAGAATCCCACTCGCCTTATTTCTTCTTTGTATTTTATTTATTTAAACATGATTCATGGAACATGACAGCACTACAGTGATGTTGGTGGTCCCACTCACCCAGCTCGTCCTCAGTCAGAGGCAGGTACTGGTCCACCAGGCTCTCGGAGGTGCTGAGGGCCGAGTCCACTCCGCTGCTGACCAGCCGGGCCACTCTGCTGTCCAGCACCGTGCTGACACTCCCGCTCACCACAGCCCTGGTCCTCTCCACCCCGCCTTGCACCGCGCCCCTCGTCTTCTCCACGGCGCTGGTCAGAGTGTCCGAGACCGTGTCCTTGGCGCCGGACACCGTGCCTGTCATGACATCTTTAGCGCTGGTTACCACATCCTTGGCACTGGAAACGATCTGTGCAGGGACAAACATCAGCCAAGTGTTGGTGAGGAAACAGTGGTTGGGAAACACAGGACGGAGACACAGATTAGCCCACGCTGACATTGTGTAATCTGTCTCGACGACCTCTGACCTTTGAACATACCTGCTCAGACGGCTGGTGAAGAATGGGCAAGGTTTTCTCGATCTTGTCCAAACCCTTACAGGCCAGGTCGTTGGCGAGGGCAACTGCAGGAAACAAACGTCAGAAAGTCAGTCAGCGTTTCTTCAAGCTGAAGTATTTAAAACTGGTACCAGGGTGATAATGAGTAAACAGAGAAACTGGGTGAAAGATCAAGATGAGTAACCGTCCTGACTTGCACTTCCTGTTTCACTGCAGTGTGACTCACTGGGTCAGCACAGAATCACCCTCACAGTTTCACTATGTTTGTGACCTTTAAACTTTTAAGCCACGTCTACTTCATCAGGTAATCCATAATCACAATAATCAGACTGGAGGGGTTTCGTACTCTGAGGCTCCAGCTTGCCGATGATGGGCGACGCGGTGGTGAACACGGCGGACGTGATGTTTCGCACGCCGACTTCGGCGGCCTCACACACGGTCCTGATGTACGGGTGGGTGTCCTTGGTGCTGGAGTACACGGTGGACACCAGGTCACAGGTGGAGCTCACCAGAGGGAGGCTGGTCACCCTCTCCACCACATTCTGTACGGAAACACAACGAGGACAAAAAGGCTTTAACATACTCTCATTCACAATTTAACATGTTGTTTCTAGAAAGTCCAAGCTTGGAAACTGTCTTCTAACTACAATAATACCTTTATATTTGTTTTCCAGTGAGACCAGAGGAAACTGGACACTGATCCATAGTTTTAAAGATCAATTATATTGATTTGTATGTATTACATTCCAAAATATAAAGGACAAAGCATATTTTCTTACATCTAAACATGTACAAGTACTTTTATAGTGTTTGTTCTCCAGCTCATGCCACTTCCGGTTTCCACACGTATTGACAAAATAAGATAAAAGTCTTTTCCACACTTACTTGATTGATGATAACTGCAGCTGCTGCCATGTCGCCTGAAATTAAACCTGCAGCGAGAGAACACGAACATTAGTCGCTCTTATTCTCAAAAACACAAAGAAAGGAAACATTTCAGCTAGAAAACAAACAAAAAACATCGACTTTATCGCATTAAAACCACACAGTCAGTGTAATAGTTCCGTATCAAGTTAGCTACATGATAATAAACATAATGAAGGTTTAAATCGGCTGTCAGCTCGTTAAAAGTGACTTTAAAGTTACTCACCGTCAGTCTCGACTGTGTCCACTCTGTCACTGAGCTCACTGATACTACGAGAGGAGCGTCAGCAGCTGTATTTATATTCTATAATTATCGCGAGATGTAGCGCGGTGAGGTGACGTCAGCCTCTGTAATGAGATGTAGGCCAAAGGTGAGAGAGGTAGAAGTGTCAATGAGGGGGAATTCCTCTCTGTGCAGCCGTCACGTGGACGAGCTGTGACACAACATTTCACAACAACAGTCACATTTTTATTTTATTTTTCATCTTGGAAATATTATGATGAGGATGTTTTTCAGTGATCCACAAGAGAACCTGGAGGCAACAACGTGCTATAAACTATAAAAACTGGATTTTATACAAATATTCTGGCCTCTGTACAAAAAGTAATCGTCTGCTTTATTAGTTTAGAATCAGATTTGAGCACGCGGGACTTTTGGGCTCAGACAGGGATCATCATGAAGACTGAAAAACTTTGTGACTGACATAGTTGAGATGAGATGAGAGATGATAATGATGAAGATGATAGATTACAAGTCCTTCCTCTTCGTTAGCTACAGAGCTCTGAGTGTGTTGTCAGCTTCTTGTTCTTTAACCAGGGAACCGATTCAGAACCGTGTCGGTCCACAGGTGAGACAAAAGCAGACAGAGACTTCCCTGCTGGTCTAACTTAAAGGAGAACTTAACTTTAACTCAACAAAGAGGAGAGACCTCTAATGAATCGGTATAAAAGACAAATTATATGAGATTGTTTTCATATTTTTCTGCAGGATGCAAATAGATAAATACAGGAAATACACTCCCCACCATCTGTACATCATGATATGAGTCTTGTCTGAAGTCTGGTTCAGAGACGAGCTGTTTCCGATCATCACATTTGGATATTTAGCCGACGTTGGTGTTGAACACGAAGCCTTCTGACCACCTCATTTGGATTCATCGTCGAAATATCTCCTCGCCGTTCCTGCACTTGCTCTCATGCTATTTATGAGAACCACTAGACTGATATTTTTTAAATTATTGCACGAAATCTGACCAACCAAACCTAACACCCCGACTTAATACGTTTCTGATGACTTAATTTAACGGCCTGAAGCGTGCGTCAGCGGTTCAGCCGCTGCCAGTAGCTCATCAGAGCCACATGTGTGACTCTGGTCCCAGTTTGAGAGCACTTACATATTTCTATGAGGAATCTTTGTGTGCGTGTTATTAAAAATGTAAATGAAGTGTTTATGTGGTTTCTTTGATGGTGCACATTTGGAGGCCATATGAGGAGACCCGGGCTCGGTGCAGGTTTCTCCAGTCGAGCCAGCAGCACACTGGGGTCCTGGGTTCTGGAGATCAACCCCCTCGGGCCCCATTTATCAGCCCTTGTATAACTCAAATAGACACCATATGAAAATGTTGGCTGCAGCAAACCACAGACTGTAATTCTCAACAAGATTCTGTTCGAAGGAAGTTAGAGGATTTTCACGTTAGTTCTGATTTATTTCAAAAGCAGCTGGGTGTGTGCAGGCCGGCACCACGCCGTACTGGACATTGATCCGCTCATATGATATTATCCACGTCATCTTGTCTTTGAATTGCCGTCACCCGCCTGTGTGTGAGTTGGTGGCAGGCAAAGTCCAACCGGTTGATCAAGAATTATGAGTCATCAGGACGACATGCTGAAATCTGTAATAAAACTGAATCATGAGCTTAAAGGATTGTGGCGCGCTCTGCGTCTTTTAAACATGGAAATGGGAACATGTTGTGTTTTATGGTCCAGTTAGAGCGTGGACGCGATGCCGTGTGCTTAAAGAACACGAGCCTCAGTGAAGACGTGCTAAATGTGTTCAGTGTTAGTGATGGTGTGACCGTCACTGGCTGCACCGACGATTCACAGGTATCCTATGTGACTTATGTGACTTATGTGACACTCGTCTGCAGACAGGTGAGGGTCCCACATGTGAGGTCACCTGTAGAACAAAGACTGAACTAATTAACGGGGGGAAATTAGCTTGATTAAAGGTTTATATCTAGTTTATAAGAGGACAGCATGATCTGATTTATCACCAATAAAAACAATGTTTGTATCATCCCTTATGGAACAAGCACACACTTACACACACTGAAAAACACAATGTGTGTATTGTGTTTTTCACTGTTTAACTATGTTATATCTACATGTAAGGAAACCTGATTGCCTTCCTCCAGGGACGCTCTCTTTGAGCTCAGTGGAATCAAACCACAGCAGTTTAGTGGAGCTGGACGTCGACATGCGTGGCTGAGCAGCACTCAGCTAACCACCGAGCGAAAACACAATTCCAAGTGACATCGGGGTCAATTTAGTTCAGCGTCCTAACGTGACTCCTTTGAACCTCATCTGATAATCTCACAGCCTATCAGATGAACGCACAGCGTCCAAACGGCCTCGGGGCCGCAGGCAGCTTCACTTCTCCGTCTGACTTTGTTTCTGCTCTCTGGAAAACATCATTTCACAACAGAAGAACTAAATGTTGGAATTCACTCTTTTGTTTTTTCGGTTTTTTATGCAATCACAGACTGTTTCAGATGCCAAGTATAACTGAATGATGTGATACTGGAGATGAAAATGCTGCGACTTTTTTAAATGAAAACATAAAGTGAAAGTTAGAATTTATTGGCTGTGTTCTAGTCTCCACAGAGGAGAAGATATTGAACATTTAGTTTAAATTTAATCACCGGGTTAATTGTTCATAATAATAGAATAATAGAATAGTATAATAATTAATTAATAATAAACAAACAAAAACAGCACATTGTCCTCACTGTTACCTGAGGACCTATTCATGATATTTATTTATGAGCACTGAACGGTTGAACCAGTATTTACAGATTTAGGCCACTAGATGGCACCAAAGTAGACAAAGTTATTCATCACAACCTGTCGTCCTGAATGTTTGTGTGCAGGTAAGGAGCCACGGCCCCACCTGGGTCACATGGGGCCCAATAATAATATCAGGAGCAACACATTTTGTTTTTTAGATATTTAAAATAACAGGAAATAAAATAAATGCATGTCGAGAATGATTGTTGCACGGAACGCCTTGGTTTGATTGAAGCAATAAAGTGGCGTGCATCCAAAGGTCTGCAGGATCTGAAATGAGGTTTAGGAGACAGGAAACAGGAAACAGAATAAATATGCAATTAGATTGGGGGATTTAGAGAGTGAGGGCCGATCCTAACACACCCTAGTTGTGCTGAAAGTCGTGATGGTTCCACGAGCTGCCGTGATACTACAGGCACAGAGGCGGTGATGATCTGAGCCGGGTCTCTTTGTACAGACAGTCAAGATGAAAAGGCAGATCAGCCGTGAAGCCTCCGGCCTCCTGCACCCCTCGGGGCTCTGCTGGTGTGCAGGAGTCAGCAGGGGTCACACAGTCTGGCAGGGCTGAAGAGGAGATCCTCACACGGCATCCCTCTTTTGTGCCCTCCTGAGACAGGTAGGGCGGTGGGCAGCGTGCCAAGGCTCCTGGCTGGGTAACGGATACCTGTGGGCTACTGGGAAAGTGTCACACCTCCGGATCACACACAGTCAGAGGCGCTGCGGGAAGAAAGAGCGCAGACAGAAGGGGAGAGTGGCTGTCCTTTCATGCTCTTTAGATCACGGGGGAAGAGGCAGCGATGTGGCTGTGGAGCAGAGGAGAAAGACAGTGACATGTCTTTGGTGCAGCGGCATGCTTTGGTTAACTCGACCCTCGAACTGATGCTGCTGCATTAATACATGTGCTGTCACACATCGTAGCCTCAGCGGCGACCGCTCGTCTGCTGGACTGTCCATCAAACCTGCTCTATGAGTAACACTGGGTTTTTAAACCACAGATATCCAACAGCTAGCTGAGGCTGTGTGACAATTTGTAGTGATTTAAATGCATTCATCACTTTTTATTGGCCACATGTGAGCAGACTGTAACGTGACCTGATGAGCGACGTCTTCTTCATCTCTTTCAGTTGCTGTGGAGGATTTGTTGAAGTTGTTTAAGGCCTCTGAAGTCGAAGACTTGGGTCGTTCTTTCTGCAACAGTCAGAGCGAAGTGACTTTAAGCAGCGCAGCTCTGCTAACAGAAAGCAGCAGTTGCTAACGTTCGGTCTGCTAAGGTTAACAAATGACCTGCACAACATACAGAGCCCCTTTAAGGTTCCCAAGACAACTGTAATATGTAGTTTACACAGCAACAATCTTATGCTGATACATGCAAATTACTGGGACTGCAGCGAATCACGCTAACTTGCACTCACCATATGTCCGTTGTAGAGATTCTGAGAAACCAGCAAAGTACAGCAAGAACGCACACGTCAAGTCAAACCGCAGAGAAATCTGCATCAGCTTTGCAAATATTATCTCGTAAACTGCAACAGTGACTCACACGGGCGCCAGCCGCCTGGATTAGCTAATGCAGCTAACGCCAAGTAGCCGGCTAACCAAGCGAGCTGCCTCTTAATATATAAAAATATAATGGAACAGTTTTATTTAAACAGAGGTCAATAATCTATTGCAGGCTTGTGCTTCCTGATAGGCTAACGTATGCGATTTGTTTGCAGTTAAATTTATCACAAACCTGCGATAACGGATTATTTGGCCACTTGGGGGCAGCAGAAACAACCTATCGACACTGCACATACTGTACATTTGCTCAGTTACAGTTACAGTTAGCATTAAGTTTTATTTGTGTTTCTGGGGACATGATGCATTGAAGTATATTATATGAGAACTAATAATTAGCATAAAACGGTGATACGATGATGAAATTCGGGGTTGTAAAACTAAAACAAGCGAGCTAAAAGTCAAAAGAAGTCCCGTTGTTTGGTTTCTATGTTTAATTCTATCGAGGCGACCCGATCCAAGATAAAACATGTGAGGTCAAGTCCTGCTAATTCAACACTTCCTGTTTTGCAAATATATCTTAATTCCTGTTCCTGATGTTATTGCAGACATCATAGTCGTCATCGCAGCTGTTTGCCACAAGGCACTCATTATCTTTCGTTGAGTCATGTTCGAGAATACCTTTTTGGCCCTGTTTAGAATTAAAACCGTTTATTACATTTGCTCAATAACAAATACAACGCTGGAAAAACATGATACGGTATAATTATTGCAGATATTAGCAGACCGATGTGGAAAAAAGAGACGTGAAATGAACGGTGCTGCCGTCATGAAGAAACGTCTGGCTGTCACTTTGATGGAGTGGAGCTGGACTCGGCGTCGGCTGTTCTCGTCGTCGGAGGGAATTTACACCAGAATTTCAACATCTGGGAACAAAAATAGCCACGAAAAGTTTTGTGGCCCCGCCGCTAAATTTGGCAGTATTATTCTTCCCAGCGTCACCTCGACCCTGGAGCCGGAGAGCTCGTGCGCGAGGAAGTGAATTAGATTTTAACAAGACGCATGCCCTCTAGAAATAACCATTACTTCAGCCTTTAATAAACAGCAGCAGGGCAGCAACCGCAGATTCATAGCGACAATATAGACGAATGGACGAGAACAGGATCTTGTTAAGCAAGGCTCTGTGCACCTGTCCCACGTAATCCTCAAATAATGACTCCGGCTCATTAGCTAAGACATCCACGTTAACCGTCCACGTGTCCCGCTGAGAGGATCAAGACAGAAAACCAGTCAACAACTTTAAAAGTGTGAGCAAAGGTCCGACAGTTGCTCCAGCAGGGCCACACCCCGGCCCCACTTCCACCTTGATGAGTCTTTTTTTTTGTTTTTGGTAATGATTTTCACAGGGAGGACGTGAAAACTCTCACATGACAGCGCTGGAAAAGCACCGCTCTGATCGCTGACCTCCGAGGGCTCGGATATAATTGCTAAGCCAGTCAATGAGCGCATACTTTGAATGGGTCAGATGGGAGGTGAGAAAATGACCACAGAAGGCTCTTCCCCCTCGTGTTGGTCGGACACCATCCCACATGACCCCGCCATGTTTTGTTTTCACAGAGCCGTGCTGGGATTAGCAGGCCGGCTGTTTGTGCTGGCAAAGGGGCAGCGATTCACGGCTATATTTTCTGGGTGCTGTTGCTGACAACCAGACGGAGTCCTAGTAATTATGATATAATTGAGAATGATCTAAAACCGAATGTCCGAGCCAGTGTTTACAGAAAACAGCTGCTTAAATAGGCACTTAGAAGGAATTAGAATAACATTTTTTATGTCCCAGCGTGAGTGTGTCTCTGTCTGTGTGCAAGTGTGCATATATGCGTGGGCTGGCTATTTGGGCACCTACACAGACAAACTCTTTGTTTTGGAAGTGTTCGCTTAAGTCTTCTGGGGCAGACAGGAGCCAAGAACAACGTGGGAAATGGGCCCTCGCTTCATTTCTGCTTTCTCTCCGGGCTTTTCCTTCGCAGCCTCTCTGTCAGATGGACGTTCAGCTGGCCTCCAGAACAGTACCTGAGGCGTGCAGGAGTTTGGAGGAACCAGGGGAACGGCGCTCGGACGCGAGAGGAGTCGTAATGGGAACTGAGTGGCAGCTGACAGCCGGGCCAAGCCGTCTGTCGTTCCCTTCTCCTTCACTGTCTTCCCTTTCTTTCACACAGCGGAAGACATGCACCCAGGCAGGCCTCGGCCCAGGTGGTCTCAGCGGGCAGCCAGTCGTCTGCAGCGCCGTACGAGATGCTGAAATCTGAAGAAACCGCACTGGCAGGAGCAGAATCCACTGTGAGGTCCGGGCCCGCCATGTTACGTGACCCGCACTGCTTGTCATCTCCACTCAGCAATTAGTTAATGCCATATTCCAGGAAATAAAGGAGATGAGTCATAAACATGGTGATGTGCTGACACAATATCAAGCACACATGTTTATCGGCGTCCCCGAAAAGCCTCACGGAAAAAACAAAACTAATTACAAAGTAATACCTCGCTGATGAGATTCAAGTGGAACCCGAACTAGAGGAGAATGCAATTACTACGTATTTGGTCGAAATAAAACATTCGATTTTCAGATTTTCTAGATAAAAAGCGCTAAATCAGGTTAAAGTGCGTTTGCTGGTGAGATCAGAGACGTTACATTACAATCTGGATGCAGCTGTGGAGGCGGAGGCCCGTCGTTCCATCGAAAAACTGCTCAGCGGAAGACAAAAAAGCTCGACTTCCTGTCTATAAAATGACCCAGATCGTCTGCGCTGAGCGGCCCAGAGATGTGCCCGCTAAGACTCCCACCGACCGAGCCGGCTAACTTCAGCCGAACACTAAAAAACTTTGACTGTAGTGGAATTCCTACGATTGAGTGTCGCTCAGCTTCCTTTAATTAACATGATTAAATATTAGATGGACACAAAGACACACAGGAAAACAGAGGAACGTTTAATTGGAATCAAAACTAGACTGCTTCTGTATTATCTTAGCCACAGCTCTGCGTTTGTAGCTCATTAAATAAACACCTGACAGGAACACAGAAGGTCAAAAACACAAGCTCCGACACTTATTTGTCCAACCAGCGCAGATTAAACTGATCCTGAGGGATGTTCGGTCGTCGTTGGCCTAAATAACACTGTTCAACTCTTCTGCCAGCGACCAGCCTGCAGGAGATTTTATTTTCTTGATTCTCGTCTTCTGATTTGAGGTTAGCGTGGAAAATCTGATGAGGCTACCTGAGAAACCGTTTCTCAGGTTAACTTTGTCATTAGATGACAGGAAATCCTGGATTTGTGAAGGATGATGCCTTAATCTTCTTATGTGGAACTGAGTGCCAGTTATTCATCGGTAAATAGTTTAGGGAAACGTATTAATATTCAACCAGCAGTGCTGTATTATTTGCAGAAAGCTGGGATTTGTATGTAATTAGATAGTTCCCTATAGAAGGAGAGGAAAGCGACTCCCTCGGGGCGCTCAGACGAGCTGACTGATCATTGCCAACAGTGTGAAGAGTGTTGTGCCCACTGTCTACATTTCTGACTGGTGGTTTGTGGCATGATGCCCTCAGACAGCACGCACTGGACATGACATGCCTGATGGAACGCGATGCCTGCAGCCGAAACAGATCCGTGCTGACAGACAGGCAGGTTACCGTACCCTTAGCAGGCCTGGCATTCCCCGGGACACTGTGGCCCGGCGATGGCAAGAGCTTTCGTTTCCTCCGGAGTCTCCGGCATGAGCAGACACACACACAAACACACACACACACACACACACACACACACACACAGATAGAGTGCCAAATTCCACAGAGCCGTAAAGGCAATCAGGGACAGATGAGAAAGGCAACCAAGTAGCGGTGAACCACATGCCGGGGGACTGGAAGCAATAACAAGGTGCCACAGTAACACTCGCAGGAGTTTGTGTGCTTTGTGTAATTTGCTTATTTGCTTTCTTACCCGGATCGTTTCCATTCTTACATGTGAACTCTAAGAATCAAGGTAGCCTAGAGCCAGGATGTTGTTAGCTTAGCTTAGCATAAATACTGTAAACGGGAAGAGAAACAAACAGCTAGCTCGACTCTGGACAAAGGTAACAAAATCTACCTACCAGCACCTCGACTCAGTGCTGGAGGGGATTTCTGCAGGATATCCCCGATGTTAGCTCCGCCCTGGTTCCCTCTGCACAACAGCCTATGGGATTTTGGAGGATGAAAATATGTTTTTTTTACATTTATGAACACCACCTCTGTGATTTTTGGGGCGCAAATGAAATCGGCAGACGTAAAGAGCTAACGCTAGGCTATCAATGAACTACACTGAGCATCTGACTACGTTATAGGGCACTTTACTATAAACTGATCAATTTACAAGCAGTAAAGTTAGAGTAAGAAAGGTTTGCTTTGGAACAAAACATGAAAACCTCCCAACCATCACCTGGCTGTGACTTCATATTTCATGGTATCTTGCTGAGAGAAAAAACCTTTTTCTCTAATCACCAAAGTCTCAGTTGCGAAACTGCTGTGAGGAATCTGTGAGCTGCCTCTTTCATGCAAAAACAAGCTAGCTGGTGTCCCATGAAGGGCATTTTCTCTCGCTGGTATCTGGCAAATTCCTGCCCTCTCTTTGAACACATGTGACAAGCAGCGCTTTGACTCTCAGGCCAAATATCACTGATCAAACAGCCATGTTTGGTGTCAGCCAGAGGGAGACAACTAGGTTACTCATATGGGGGGCGCTGACCCGCCCCGGGTATGTTTAGCCAGGAAACCAACACATGTACTGTACATACTGCGGCCCTATTTTGCACTTGTGGAGTCATGCTTCTGTGCCTGTGTGTGCGAACATATAAACATGCAGTATAACGATGGAAGCTGCCTCTGAGAGCACGGAGAGGCCTCACCGAGCATCCAGCCCATCACTGCATTCAAACAAAAGATCTCAGCTGAAAGACTGTCATTAGCTGCTGCCTCAACCTCTTATTTGTCTTCACTCACAGAAACTTCCCCTAAGATCTGTTGAGCAAACAACTGACAGATGCTATTTAAGCTTTTAGAGTCCCTAAAAATACATTCGCGCTCAGGGCAGTGATTTTGCAACTCGGTGATCCCGCTGAACGCGTCCATCAATAAGAGCAAGCAGCATTTGTAACATGAGGACGTGGCTTAGCCGAGCACCGCCAGTCACACTGAATGTAAACTATTCATGTCTTGGAGCATTATCTACTGCCTGCTCCGGCTTTGTGGGGTGTCTGCGGCGCTCTGAGGGTGTCGAGGGCGGTCAGAGTTCAACCAGAGGCTCCCAGAGTCTTTCAGAGACACTGGGCTGTTCATGACGAGCGGCTCGATCAGGTACGCTGCTCAGGAAGATTTAACCTCCGAGGTGGAAGGGAAGTGATTTCAACCCCCTCCTCCACCTTCAGGTAAAGATTTTTTTCCCTCTCCTGGGGAAATAAACATTTACATTCCTGCGCTCAGTGTGTTAATAGAGATTAAGCTGAATTGAAGCCTGCGTGTCAGGCAGCAGTTCAGGTGGCTCATACCATACATACCTATACTATTGTGTGGCTCTCAAAGAGCATCCTCCACAGTCCTTTGAGCCGGGCTGAGGACAGATGACATTTTGGAGGAACATTGTTATTAAGGTGGCCCTGGAGAGCTTCAAAAGCCACAAGCAGGTCCTAAAGCCCCGCCACCGAGAGCGCAGCTTCAAAGAACTTAATGTCTCTGACTTTAATGAAGGTACGGGATCAAAAGGAAGAGGAGTCGCCGACCCCGGACGTCAATTATACTGTAATGCAAGATTCCTCTCTCACTGAAGTGGAAAAGGTTGTGGTTCTTATTATAGTTTATTTCTAAACATGATTTAATCACCACAAAAAGGTTTCCAACCCTCAACAGTGAAACACATCAGGTCAGGCCGGCGTCTGACCTTCTGTTGGACCCACATTCACTTCTAGATACAGTGCAGACCTTTGGTTCAATTGCATGAAAAGTACAATTCTCACAAACGCAGAGGGAACTGTAATTGTTATTGGAGCCGGATAGGAATGACATGGGTCCCATCGAGGTAAATCAGAAACAACAGCAGATTAATCACATGCCAGCCGAGGCCAAGAGTGCGACCGCTTCATTCCATCCAGTTGATCTCAGTTCACAAGCAGTCGGCGCTCGATTCAGATAAAACTCCTCCGGACCTTAAATGGCACATGGCTGGCAGCGCCACAGACTGATGCATTTCATACTTGTGACTGAATCTAAAGCTGTGAAAAAAGTCAGAGAACTCCTCGACTGGTGCGCAGCCGACAGCACGTCCACGTCCTGCGGCCCACATGGTGCAGGGAGACGGGCCCGTCTGGTGCTGTGCTGCAGCAGAACTCGGCTCTGTGACTGCGAGTAATCAACACAGCAACGATGATTAAATCAGCGAGACAGGAAACCACAGCCAGCGATAGCTCCAGAGGATGAAATCTACTCTGACATGTTGTTGGATATTCAGAGCGGTTATGACAAAGAGAGAAATTAATATGTTCTGTTGTTCTTCTTTCTAGCTGGTCGAGAGGATTGTTGCCACGCTAACGTCTGCACGACACATATGTAGCTGCACTGTTAGCGTAGCATGCACACTGAGAGCAGGTGAAAACAGCTAGCATGGCACTAAAATGTTTATTTAATTCAGTTTATTTTAGAGGTGCTGGCTCGGCATGTTCATTTCGTTACCTTTGGAAAGAGCTAAGCTAAGCTAAGCTAACTGGTTCCTGTCTGTAGTTTTGTTTTCACCGTAGGCTGCGTATGTGAGACAGAAAGCCTGTAGTCGTCATTTAGCTTCTTGTTAGCAACCTTTATTTGAGACATGTAAAGGCTTTATAATTCAAACACGGGGTTATTTACTGACATATTTTACATCGTAGAGCAAAATATGAAAACATCCTCAACTTGTGTTGAGCACAGAGATTAATATTAAACCCACTGTTGAGTGGCAGGTCGTCATTCTCATCATCTAACAGGTGTATTTTCCAAAAATGTCAAATTATTTCTTTATAGTTTCAACTGTTGTTCAAATTTTTAATTCTGTAGATAAATTGGACATAAAATGGGACCAAACTTCCCAAAACCATGTTTTTTAAAAATATATATTTGTGGACTTGAGTTGAGAATGAGTGATTATTTATATTTGTGCTGATAATATTGATCATATTGACACTTCAGGCTCTTTAAGCCCTGTTACAACGTTTATTTTCCTAATAATAACACTATAAGTGTTCCTGCAGACACACACTGGCTGTAGCATCATCACACACACTCACACAAACACACCGAGCATCACTTGAGCTCCTCGTGTCTGTGCACCGGCTCAGCCAATCAGCGCGCAGCGGCTCGGGGCCGTGTGTCTTTAAGAGTGTAAGGTGGGTGAGTCCGGCTCCTCCTGACGCGCGCGCTGGTATGCAAACATAAATTTAGCAGCAACGTGTTTGCGGGGGAACAAAATATCTGGAAGCGGCCGTGAAGTGTCATGTCGTCTCCGGCGGTTCTTGGCTGACTTTAACCTTTTTCTCCCCCCCTCCTCCTCCTCCTCCCCTCCTCTTCCTCCCCTCCACCCGTGTGAAGTGGAGCCGGAGAGCAGAGCCGAGCAGCGGAGAGGAGAGTGACTGGACGGACCGGGACCGACGGACCGGGAGCGCAGGGCACACAGCTGTCTGTCCACACTTTGAGAGTCTACCAGCACCGGAGATGACAGCAGGCTGCTGGAGCTGGACCGGGCTGCTGCTCGCCGCCGTCTGTGTGGAGGTAAGCTGCTGCTGCTGGTGCTGGTGCTGCTGGGTTAACTCTGACCCGGTCCATTCAGAAGTTCGAGAGAGAGAGAGAGAGGGAGAGGATGGCGCGTCACTGGGCTGGTCGAGCTGACGCGCCCCGAACCCGCTGTCAGCTCACCAGAACAACTCAGTCGCACCTTTTTTTAAATTCAATTTATGTGGAAAAACAAACGAGGCAACACGTGCTTTTAATTTGAAATGTCGTGTGATGGGCTGTAACCCGTCCGGACTCCAGGTGTTCGGGTGGAAGTGACTGTTTATTGTTTTATTTCTATTTTTTTTAATTCAGGACTGGTTTAAGTTAGTAAACATGTGTGTATAAATAAACACATTTATCAGGAAACTGCCTGAAATAAACACAAACATTGTATAATTTATTCATCTATGTATTAATTTGGTGGCGTTGATTGGACTTCCTCTTCCTGTGATGATGCACAGCGGATGACATGACAAAAATATCTATATTCTTTAAATTTGAATATACTCAAAATGTGCTGAGTAATCAAAGTGTGTTATGTAATTAAAGGTGCAGTACGTAGTTTGGGGAAGTTTTCATTGACGGATTTATTTAAGCCCAAACAAACTGAATAAACAAAGTTTGTTTTCATGACCTGACAGGACGACACAATTAAATGCTGTTTGACTTTGTTTACATGTGGCGGACCCTGCCACCTTATTTTCCTCTGAGAACAGCTTGTTTATTCACTTTTGTGTCGTGACCTTACCTGCGTAATGCCCCTTTAATATACGACAGCCTTTTAAAGCAGAGTCACAACTTTGCTTTCTACCTCGCGATGTCAAACCTAGAAGTTAACAGAGGCCGTATTGTATGTCCTCTGAAAGGTCGAAGCTTATCTGTCCTGCGTTGGACAAAATGTCTAAAATCAGCCCAGTCAGCTGACAGAAATCACTACATGTTATCTGCTGACGGCCCGTCGTGCACATGCATCGTGCATGCAGACGGAGCTGTACGAAAGCTGACACATGCCGCTTCAACAGAACAGCAGAAAAGCCGAGTCCTAAGTGGAGCACAAAGCAGTTGTTTGGCCTGCAGACAGGTTTTAAGGTCTCAAACAGAGGGGCGGGATGCCACTGTCGGCATGTGTAAATGACCACGACAGGTGCTAATAGCACTTCAAGGTGATTTAGGCTTCAGACACCCTGGCTGCCATGTAGCCCAGCTGAGCACGTCCGCGCTGTAATCAGTAAATGTCTGTGACAGAGGAGCGCTTCAGGCTTTCCAGCTCTTTCCAGGCCACTGTCCAGTGCTGGCCGGGTTGTGTTACAGTTTAAATATTGGGGGGGAAAATCACGAAATGGCACAATAATGGTCTTACAATGTGTACGAGCGTCAGAGTGGAGCTGCTCAGATCTTTGATTATGTTTTCAGGATGATCTGACGAGTGTGAATGAGTGTCTGCTGTTTGGAACATCTTTGATTCTCCCACATTAACAGAAACCTCGTCTGCGGTCAAAGTGCGCTGTAATTGATCGCACTTAACTCTGCGTCCAGAATGTGATACGCCTCAACATTAACATTGATTTCTGTGTTGCAACAACTGGCGGAGGTCTGATTGTTGTGCGTCTGTCGCGCAGTCAGACTGAGTAATGACTCTGTAAGTGGTCGTGAGAAGCTTTACCATCTGTGCAGGGAGTGACGGCGCTGCATGAGTCAGCGCTGGACGTTTCTCCGTCCACAGTCTCCACAGCGACCCTGCGCTCTGCGTCAGAGACCCCGGGATCAACAAGTGCTGCCTCCCGGGGTCTCTGCTGTGCAGCGGCCTTCTCTTTTCATCCCCACTCTCAGGTCAAAGCCTCTGCATTTCCATTTAGCTGAAGAATGAGAGTCTATATTTGTGCGTATGGCAAGTTGTGTGATTTGTGTGTGTGGGCCAAACGGCCTGTGGCTCCAACCCTAAATGGAATAGACCTTCCTTTGTGGGTGACATAATGACATACCTCGAGTGATTCTTGGAGGGTCTTGTTGCCCTCACTCTATTCCCTTGATTTGTGCAGCAAAGTGGAACCTTCCAGAAGCTTTTTCTTCTCCTTTTTGCTGGATGGGGATTTGAAGGTGGTGGTGTGACCTTAAAAGACACTCAAGCATCTCTCTGAGCACCGAGGTTAGTGCCTGTAAACACTGATTTGGCTCCAGCCAAGGCGACGGAGCAAAGCAAATCCTTTTTGTTAGCCTTCATTTTAGTTCTTTTTGGCGTTTGCCTGCATGTGTCTGTCTTGATTTTGCCTCCGATGCTTTTTTTGTGTAAAAGCTGAATATTACTTTAGTGCTAAATCTTTATCAAATGTGGTGTAGCAGGCAGGAAAGCACCGTTTATAAATGTGAAATCTGTTTAGGATATGTGTAAGCTAACGTGACATGACACCAAAAGTCACCTGACTATGACGAAGGTGAGGTAGATGATTGAGTGTTAGCATCACGTTAGCTTAGCAGGCTAATAGGAAACTGTCATTAATGTAATGCGTTTGGCTAGTTTGTATCAGAAAGACGGAATTAAAACTGAACTAAAAACAAAAGGAGTGTGCGCTCCCCTTTTCTTTTCCCAGTGCAGGTTAATCTGTCAGTCTTAATATCATTCCTGCAAACAAACCACAGCAAACAAACAGACCGTGACAATAATATCTCTGCTGGAAGTTCCTGCTAAACGACAGGGTCCGTGTTTTTTGACACATGATGGATTCTAGTCAGCTGCCAGACTTCATCACAGTGTTCAGCTGCCACACTCGCTTCCCTACATGCCTTTCTTTGTAATTACTCAGCTGGAATTCAAAAGGAAATCAGCCACCAAAGCAACAGATTTTGATGTTTATTAAAGGAAATGGTCCCTCTCGGATTGTGAATGCAGCGGGCAGAGCGTATTGAAGTCCTCAGGATGGGGAAGCTTCGGGGTCTAATGGCAGGATTAAGTGGGGTCACGGCGTGCAAACGGTCCCGAGCGATCGTCCGTCAACAACAACTTGTCTTGTTCCCCGAAACATGCTCCACAGCTTGATTGCCTCATCATAAAGACCACAAACTATCCAATTAGCTTTCATGAGTGCCTTTGTTGTGGAACGCAAGTGGAATGGGAAGTGAATTAATTCTGAGAGGGACCGGTCCCACTCGAGGAGTAAAGGAAAGGGCTCCGCGGAACATCTGGCCAGTGATGGATGGATGGAGCAAGTTTTTGGAGCGCATTAACAAAACCGAGTGTTTTCAGTTACGCTGCAAAAGCCCTCATACTCATCTCATTGTTCCCATCTGGGCTTAATCTGTGGAGCGAGACTCCGGGTTTGCTCGGCGTGGAAGTGCTGAAGTGTATGTGTGCAATATTATTCTCGATCCAAGGCCAAAATTCACTGCTACTCGTGTCGGCATACATTGCCAAGATGCCCGCAAACTGATTTTTCTTCGCTTTTCATGCAGAGCTCTTAGTGTTCCTGGCAACAGCAGCGATATTTCCTGCGTGTCCTGCTCAGGTGTACCGGGGATGCTGCTCGTCCAACACTGGAAATAAAGAGCGCAGGCAGTCATCCTCGGAGCGCCGGGCCAAAAGGAAGTAGCTTCAAACCGTCCTCGCTGGGCCAATGAAGGAAAAGTCCTCGGAACAGAACAAGACATGGCAGCTTCTACTGGATGTCGAGTCCCAGAGAAGGTTCAGTTTCAACAGTATTTGTAATAAACCTATAGCTAGGATAAAATCTACAGATCTCACAAATGAGGCGTGGCTAAAGAAGGATATGTAAGATTAGACCTGCATAGCACTTATTTTTAGTTAAATGAATATTGAGACATTTGGGAAATATGCTTATTTAGTTAGGTGAGTAAATTGTGTGCTAAATATAAAGCTAGGGAATGATTAGCTTAGCTTAGCTAATCATTAAGATATCAAGGAGAAACGGGCGTGGATTAAACAAACGTGTTATAACGTGTTAATTAGGAAGGTTTAGAGATGGTTGCTAGGCAGATTATTTACCTTTGGACGGAGCCAGACAAGCTGTTTCCTTGTGCTTCTAGCTTGTAGCTATGCTAAGCTAAATGTCTCCTGGCTCTTTCTTTATATTACGACATACAGATATTGATCCTCTCCTCGAGAAAGCAAAAGACTTCCCAAGAAGCTAATTGATAGCACTTGAATGTTTGTATTTTAGCTAATTCTGAAGCTAGGGGATGTTAGCATTATAATTTTGAGCGGAAACGATTGTGGAATAAGCAAACGCGATGTCACGCTAACTGTGTCCCGGCTCTCGGTTCATAGTTAGCATACAGATAAGAACGAGGGTGGCATCCGTCCTCTCACGGACAAGAGAGCACAAAAGGGTATTTCTCTAAATATTTTCCGAATTGTCAAAGTTTCATCAACATCAGGAGCTGATTAACGAACCACGCCATGTGAAAATTGAAAAGATGTGGAACGGAGAATGTGGATTTTGCCGTTTCCCCTTCAGAATCTGGTGGAACTTGATAGTGTTGTTTTCCTTTCAATCATTTGATGCCAAGTTCTAATAACATGCTGTGACTGACTGCCTGAAGCCGCCTGTGCCAGCAAATGGCATAACTCTGCAGGGTCATGTTGCAGTGTTATGCCGGAGTGTATGCAAGAGTGCATGTTGTTCAGACTGCTAAGAATATCAAAAGGCATAATGAGCTTTTGTGGTTTCATGTTGCCCCGATGAAAGCGTGTATGTCCGATTGTGCCACACGCGCTGTGATCTCTCTGGTTTTATATCAGGCTGCTGTCACGCATTGATAAAGATCTGCCAGCAGATGGCAACATTACAGCAGAAGGGCTTTTAGTGTCCAGCTCAGCAGCGGTGGCCTCTGTAGCTCCCACGCCCATCACAGATACTCAGCTCCATTGTGATTGTGCAGGTGGCTGCCCTCCGTCCCCTCTCTGTTTCCTCTGGAGCCCCTTGTGATGAACTTGTTCCTTCTCCGTGAGGTTTATTTGTCATTGGCGAGCATGAAAGCCGAGCCTCTGGCATCCTGTTCCTCTGATGAAAAATCCTGGGCTGCGCTTGCAGCGAGCCCACGTCCCCTCCATCAGCGTGATTGAGCGTTGTTGTTTTATCCTGTTGTGTGTTCCTGGACGCCAGCTCCGACTTCATCTGCAGCAGCCGCGGCGCCCTGTGCATCATCTGGCCCGCACATTTTTCACACACACGGCCAATCTTCGAAAAGCCCCAGAACCTTTGCAGTCGAGCTGCTCGAGCACATGCGCTTAAGTTCTGTCTGTTCTGTTCTGCCCCGGCCGTGACCTCAGATCCGTCCCAGGGTGGGATTGCAGCGGGAGTGCCGAGGAGTGGTGCTAACGAGAGGGGAGAGGGAGCACTCAGGGCCCCTCTTCTGATGCCTAATTAGAGGGAAGGGCAGGTAGGAATTGTGTGTGTGTGTGTGTGTTGAAACAGAACAAGGGAGGATCGTCAGGAGAGAGGAGGAAGCCAGATCGGGCACTACAGAGGGAAGGAAAGAGGAAAGCAAGAAGGAAGAGGGGAGGATGCAAAAAGGTCAAGAATGGTAGAGAAATACTCGACAGTGGTTATTGTTTAGCGCTTTAGTAAAGGAGTCAAGTTAGAGGACAAGAGGAAAGCATAAATACATCTTTTCTCAGTGACCCAGGTTAGATAAAATGCAGTAAAAATATGTCATAGACTTGGAGAGTCTAGCAGAGATGGAAGGTGAGTGCCACGTGAGAGGATACAAAGGAAAAGTGGATTATTAATGGAGTGATATTGATGTGGATTTAAGAGAGAGCAGGCAAACGGGACACACACAGACACAAGGCTGTCTGTAGACATGGAAACAAAAAAAAGAAGCAATATTGATGGAGTGAGAGTGGAGGAGTTGCACGAAGCATGCACGGAGAGCAAAAGGCCAGACAGAGGTAACGCAGAAACAAAAGCACCACCGGCGAAAAAGCTGGAAAGTAAAACCTAAATATTCAACCGCTCGTGGAGAAAAATGGAAACGCAGTAACTCCAGAGCCGCCGACTGGTTGACAGGCACGAAAAACAAATGCAAGACCAGCTATCTCTTGCACTGACCTCCTCGCTCTTTTGGAAACGGGAAAAAGGAGGTTGCATACAAGTGTGAGAGAGGTTGTGTGTGAGGATGGAAACATGAGCGACTGAGAGGCTGCAGTGCTGGCTGCGCTGGATGTTTGCGAGGCTAATGATGCTCTCTGGTGTTCTCACATCTGTTTCCCCCCGCAGCCACATGTGCTTTGAGTAAACGCTGGGCTGCCACGACTAAACACCGGAGACACCGTTACAAATGATGTGCTATTAGGATTACCATGCGTACGGCCACAGAAGCAGATTGGCGGTGAAGTACGTGTGCGTCCAGCGTGTGGATCCTCAAGTAAATGTGGTGATCGGATCCTTCTCCAGGCCATCAGTTGATGAAGCAGTTTGTTTGGCTTTTCTCTACCACACCGTCTCTGATATGGCCAAGCTGAAGCTCTCATTCCTGCCTTGTAAACATATGGTCAGCCAGTTAGCTTAGCATAGCATAGAGACTGGAAAAAGGGGGACACAGCGAGTCTGGTTCTGTCCAAAGGTGAAAAACTGCCGACCAGCACCTCTGAAGCTGACGGATTAACGGGGCTTAAAGCAGTTTCCGACCAGCGCTGTGCAAAAAATGTCAGAGAAATGTCATGTTGTTGTGTTTTGCTGGCAGCGTTGAGTGTGTGTGTGTGTGTGTGTGTGTGTGTGTGTGTGTGGGATGATTTCCTGACCAGCAGCAGCGACTTCCTGCCGTCCTCGCAGTGTGACAGCAAGAAAGTGAATGTTGTAAATGTTCAACTATGTTCTCCTTATGCAGGACATTTCCTCTCTGAGACGTCAGTGTGGAGCCAGTTTGTGTTGCTCTCCACCACAGGTGTGTGTGTAAATGTGTGTTTGTGGTCTTGTGACTGCTCTGTGTGCGGTGTGACCATTGGACCATTACTAGGCTGCTCACAGGGATTAGCTGGACCACGATGCCCTCTTTGAAATGCACTTACACACACACACACACAGACACACACACGGTGACACAGCACAGATGCAGACTTGCTGGCCTCCCGTGAAGAGGTTTGGGTCTCCCCGCTTTTGAGGAACCCCCTCAAATCTGTGTGGTCCTGCAGCGTGTGTGTGTGTGTAAAGTGTGTTTATGTATTGTTGTTGAGTGTGTGTGTGTGTGTGTCAGGTAGGAGTTCATGGGGACATTTGTTCTTACAGAGGCAGCATCTTCACTCGAGATGTCTGGACTGAGCGTGAACTTGAGCGTGAACTTTAAACGACCTTTATTTAAGCGTGTATGCATCCAGACGCTCTGTTTTGCATGTTGTGCAGTGATTGATGTTTGACCTCGGTGATAACTACCCGTCTGAGAAAAAACACCCCGCGGGGTCGCTGTTGTTTTCGGTCTCTCGGCTGGCTGACGGCCTTTATCTCGCCGTGGTGTTGCATTTGAAGTGCCACTGTGGAATTCTGTGCGGTGACATCATCCACGCCGTCGCTCGCTGACCTCCCGAACGCGCCCTGCGTGTTTGAATCCGTGTAGTCCGAATCCTCTAAGCACCCTCCCCTCCTCCTCCTGTCTCCCCGATGACAGGTATGCAGCTTGAAAAGTATTTGGCAACCATGACCTGGAAAAGTGCACGTTTGACATTGAGCATGTCACTCATCCTTCATTCCCCCCCACACACTCCTCCTTCTCATCAGCGGGACATAATGCGCTTTTAAATAAGGCCTTTTGTGTTATCAGCACAGCTTCCTCTCTCATCTCGGCGTGATTCGCTCCATAGCTGGAATAGTTGGGATTGTGGTGACCAGGTGGCCTGTGAAGCCACCTCGATGATATGACAGATACCGGAGACTCAGCTCGGTATGAAAGGTCCTGAAGCGGGTTTCAGATCATTTAAGCTCGACGCTGAGAGACAGGTGGACTGACAGACGGAGAGAGACGACGCAGGGCAGGTGAAGCCAGCCGGCGTTACTGTATGTTATTGACAAAGTCTCTCAACACAACCTGCAGCAGCGTCATCAATGACATCTGTCAAATCGTGATGCGTTAAGGGGCTAAAATGAAAAAAGGGAAATGTTGCACGACTTTTATCTGACAGATTTAGTTACAAGTTACGTTAAGAATTAAGATTTTACACATAAAAGTCATCAGTTTATAGAATATTGTACATTCTTTTTAGATTAAACTACAGAACCGTTCAAAAATTAGCTAATTTAGCGCCACCTTGATCTCTTGGAACAAAATTGAACGGGATTTTTCTCTGTTAAAGGGAATTACAGGGATTTATTGATTGGATGAAATTATCTTTTATAAACCCTGGTGCCTACATTACCCACAATGCAACTTAGCCACTGAATAACATTGCTAGAGGTAATTTATCAGATTTCATGCGGCTTCATAGAATACTACGTTTTGCACACATGCAGCAGGACAAACAAAGACGTGTAAACTCACTTTAAAGGGGGAAATTGTTGAAGTTACCCTTTAATTTCCCACGTGTAGTTTGTGTATGCTAATTCAAAGTGGTTTCCAAGAGAAAATTGTTCCATCATGTTGTTTTGGTCAAAATAAGAAGTGAAAGCGGTGATTCTAACCCCCTGACCTCAAGAAATAAATCATTTGATAAACCTGCTGACATTTCACTTCTCTGCGGGGAAACATCTGTCTGTTCATCTGTCACACTCAATATTTCATACAGTATTTCCTCCAGGTGCACGCTACATCACTTTAACATCACACTACCCAAGTGGATTTTGATAAAACCTCAGGAAAATCATGTTGATAACACGCGAAACACGGTGACATAATGCCTGCGGTGAACTCGCAGGCGTCGAGGAGGTTGGAATGAGGGAGCGGCTCGCTTAAATTATGACTGACACCGAGAAAAAAAAGCAGAACTGTTTTGACTGACAAACAATGGCGGGCTGTGTACGAGCGCAAAAAAAGTGAGCAGGAGCCATTTGTGTGTGTTTGTATGTGGGTGAAAGATGTGTGTGTGTGTGTGTGTCAGCGCGAGACAAGTGTGTTGGCTGACGCTGATTGGCAGGAGGGCGCAGCAGGAATGTGCCCGGCTGCAGCGCTCTGCGGGACAGGTACAAACTGCTCTATCATCGCATGAGAGAGTAATCGTTACGGGCAAATCATTACATGATCAGAGGGAACCGAGTCCGGGCCAAATATGCACAACCCTTAAGATTATTCCTGTCTTTTTTTGGAGGGGATGGGTTTTTTTTTACAACTGTAAAGGAATGATGGACAGAGAGACAGATCATGATCGGAGAGGAAGAACGGTTGATACTCACAGGATTGGGAATGTGTTACGAGGAAGTGACACCTGAGGGACGCTTGTTTTGCAGGTGGAGGATAATTAAAGGTCCAGTGTGTAGGAATTGGTTGCATCTAGCTGTGAGAGCCAGCGTTTGGTTTGTCCGTTGTGGGCTTCTGTAGAAAGACGACCTGCTCCCTCTGCACATGTGACCCACAGAGCTCCCAGTCTGAACTGATAGCTGCATGGCTAATTGAGCTAACTAGCTAAAGGCAGCTACAGACAGCAGCAGTGAGCGGAAACTCTGCTGCCCACTAATTGTTTTTGAGCATGAATATGGCGGGTGGCCAATATCTTCCATATTGCACTTTTAGGGCGATTACATCATCCTTTCAGAATGTCAGAGATTGATTTAAATATGATTTATTACACTACAAGTGTAACAGAGACATAAATGTTGAGTATCCTTATTCAGTGGTTAAACGTCTACCCACAGGATGTGATGACTAATGTTCTGATCTTATCTGAGCTGTGATGTTCTCACGCTCGGTTAAAGGGAAGGAAAGGAAAGGTGTCACGATCCGGCCGATGAAACGAGAAGAGTTTGTTTATTTAGTTTGTTTGGGGATGAAAAAAGATCTTTCTCTTGTGATTAAAATGTCTTTTAAAGCTGATAATGATCAAACAAACAAATCCAGCCAGTTTGTGCGTTTGCACGTACTGCACGTCGTTTGATGAATGATCCTGAAAACAATCATGTAATAAGTTAATAAATAATAAATGCTGGATTACTTTATGTTTGCTTCCTGTGGTGTTTTACTCGAACATCCACAAAGGCTCCACAGACTGCGGAGGGAAGACAAATCGTCCTGTGTGTCCAGAAGAGGTGACATAAAGCCTTCGTGATACAAACTGGATAATGTAACTGGAATAAATCTGTAAAAACTGGCTCCTTCTTTTTCCCAGAGCGCACAACATGTTAATCAGCAGCCAAATTCGCGACAGTTGGTCGATCAATCAGTTAGCGTTTCGTCTGAGCACATTATAGTTCCACCTAAATGTGACTGGCAGCGAGCCTTTTTGTTTTTGCGTAACAGGTTTGGAATTTATTGCGTTCACCCAAAGCTAACAAAGTGCCAGCCTCTCACCTCATACTGAGTGATTCTCACTCCCCCAGTGTTAATATTACAATATGTGGCTGTAATTGCAGCGGCTTAATCTATGCTGACAACAAATATTTTTGCGGGGGAATATTTTCCTTCGAACCAGACTGAGCTTGCAGACCGCTAATTTCTGCAACAGATGTGGAATTGGGCAATGCTAACAAAACATTTAGGTTTACACACCACTGTGATACTGAAAGACGGCTACGCAAGTGTTGCAATAGACGTGGGAGGAGATTTACTTCACGGCATTAGCGGCTTATAAAGTAAAAGCGGTAATTAAAAGAGAGGTATTAAGATATTGTTTGCGCGTACGCCAGCTGTTAAGTAACCTGATCTGCGGCCGTGTGCAGGTGTGCGAGGCAGACACACCGCCTTGAGGATGTAGGTTCATGTTTAACAATGTGTGCCAAAACTGTCTCGCTCGTCTCTTCTAAAAAACTTTTATCAGTGCATCCATGTGTATCTGTAATGCAGCCTCAGGTAGTTCTTGCTCCGACATGCCACCATCCTTTGGTTCGCTCTGAAAGTAAATATGCAAGTGTGAGCTTACATGTCTATCTTCTCAGTGTATTGTCTGTGTTTTTATCTACTCGACATGTTTGATTTATCTCTCTGCTTGTGCTTATTAAGAAAAGCCCGGTAAGCAGTGTTCAGATAGATTTACATCATAAATCCCTGTTTCATTTCCTCCCGTTGGTCTTTGTGCACTCGTAGCAGTTTCGGCTTCGCTGCAGAGTGTCGGCCTCGCGTGCCCACTGGCTGACTCACGTAGCTCCTGCTGAGCGCTGCTCCTGGGGTCTGGGGGTTCATCCACAGCCGCTCCCTTTTCCTGACGCTAACCTACTTCAGTTTCAGGCTTCCTGCTCCTCTCAGGTCAGACTTAGAGAGTGTGGAGACTGATGACCAATGCATGCATGCATGTGCACAGGACATAGGTGTGTGTGTGTGTGTGCACGCCCTGCAGGGACCCCACCCTCTGGTCTAGGATGTGTCTTCCTCTGCAGAGTGAAAGTGTGAAAGGGCACACACATCATCAGAAAAGAGAGCTACATTTTTACCACTTGATACCCACGAAGTTGTGCTATTAGCTGACAAACCCTGTTAGAAGCTGGAATCAAGTGTCGTATATGAAACGATCATTTTGTGCCCGACAAACATTTAAAGTTACTGATTCACAATCTTAATAATGTTTTTAGGGTTAACTTTATTCTGTTCCTTTCTATAAGGTCTGTTAAAGTGTTATGAATATGACCTTTGATAGATTTAATTATGCAAGAATCTGATTGGAGCAGTGCCCTCTGAGTGCTTTGAGCTGGTTCTAAACAAAGTTTTCCAACTGTTGCGATAAATTTAGACGGACATTTCCCTGATTTATGTGATGATCCAGGGCATGGCATGGATTGCTTTTCTTTCCGCCGTACTAATCCAGGTGGTTGCACAGGCTTGGCCCCGTTAGTTCCCAGATTTAACAGTGCAAATGAACCCGCTAATCACATAGACACATGCACAGGACGGAGGAACTCCGATCTAGGTTTGAGCTTGTGACTGCCAATCAATGTCTGATATGTCAGTGAGACTGTTAACGTCAGTCAAGGAGTTTTTACTGTACGTAAAAAGCCGGCTTGGCTCCTGATCCGCACCAAACTTTCATGCTCAAGTTATCTGAATGACGCAAGTGAATCAGGGCAGATCCACCACTTGTGTCTCATTAATTAAGTCACACCCAGCTGTTGTCATAATGCTGCTGTGTCCACGTCAACTTGCTGGCAGTAATTAACTTTCCGTTCCTCTCAAAGTAACAACTCTGGAACCTCCAGGCCACAAAAATACAGCAGAAGCAATGTTTGACATGCAGTAAAGTTCGATGCATATATGTAGCGGCACTCCTGAAATAATAACAGGTTTTCCAGAGTAATGAGTTAAAAAAAGATTCAGAAACCAGAACCAGAAAATATCACATCTCACAGTGCCAAACTCAATCCACACTTTATTAATGTCTTTTTTTGTCATCAGACGGAAAACATTTTATTACTCGCAAATGTATTGAGCTCTTGATCCAAGAGAATGTGACCGCTGAATATGAGTTTTTAAATGAGTTTTCACGCCGTCAGTGGTTTATTACCGTTTCTGTTGTTGATAGAAATGGACAAGAGCGGAGAGAGATGTCAAAGTTTAAAAGCAAAGTACCCTGAAAAATCATTAGAGGAGTGTAACAAAAGCCAAAGTCGTTTTTTGGATGATTGAATGTTTTAGTGCCACAGAGGCGAAGAGTAAAAAAAACCTAGCACAGATGCTAAAGACTTCTGTCACAACTTAACATCAGTTTTGTACTAGCAGACTAATTGTTAGAGAGCTGTGGTGTAACGGACGCTAGCTAGGTAGCAGGCGGCTTATAGTTTCAGTCAAATTTAAGTAATTTAGTTTAAGTAAGTGAAACATAAAGATAAGAAGGTGAGACTTCATCAGTGAAAGGTTGCTTCTCAGATAGCCTGCAGGAATGTAATGCTAGCACTACAGACCCCCTGATAATGTTAGGCTAACGTTAGCTTAGCTTTTCAGAATTAACTGCATACTGACTTGGATTTTGTTTCTTCTTTTTTGCTCTTCAGTTGGAAACGTTGGTAAACGTAGTCCGTAAATCTGTTAAAATTTTCTTCCAAGACCTTTAGCTTACGTTAGCTTGCTAGCTAGTTCTCTGTAGAAGAGAACTGGCGATATGTTTTACCGATGAGGAGTGTAAATTGTGATTCCCAATTTATCTGGATTTTACATTTCATTTTAATACATTTTGTTGTTGTTCTAATGCTCCTAAAGTTGCTTTTATTTAGTGTTAGTCATGTTTAACTCATGACAAAAGGTCTTCAATGACTGCAGCTGCTGTCGATTAGTTGTTTTTATTGGCTCCTGTTTTGATAACCATTAATTGGCTTCTTAAATGTCATTATTTCCTGGTTCCTGTATGACAGTAAACTCATCAGAGTGATTTAGACCAAACAATCAGGAAATTATTGACAATGAATGTATGTAATCAATGATAAAAGTTGTTTGTTGCAGTGCTATCAAAGAGTATTTTATGCAGAGGAAAGTATTCATTGCGCGGCACATGTCTTCACTTCTCTGTCCTTTCCTTGACCCATAATTCCCTTCTTCCTGCCCACCTAACTCTTAAAGATTAACAGAGTGCTCACTACCTGTCCACCTGCTAGAGGCATCACATTTACGGGCACCAAGGGTAATCTCAGGGGTCCAGTTGGTTTTCTAATCCTTGGAAACAGAAATAGAGAAGCCGGGCCAAGGGCAGGCGGTTCAGTTCAGCGAGGATCTGTTATTGGAACTGCCATTGTTCAGCTTGGGAGGCCTCCTGTATCAATATCAGAATTTACTTTGCCAAATCAACTTATTTGGACATTGGGATTTCTTGGCATTACTGAGACATAACGTTGTCTTTTCAAAAAAATAAAATAAAAATCTAGGTACACTCAAAGTTGTGGCTGTGAAGGTTTTAGTAGAGGTCGTGCCCTCGTTCCAGAGCACACAGGGGGGTTTGGTAGCGCCACCAGATTGCTATAAAGCCGCACTCGAAGCTTTCATTGGTTTCACCTGACTTGAGATATACCCCCAGGATCTCTCCGTGTCACCTGGATATCTGTAGCCAATGTGAACCCCGCCGAATGTGAAGCCATCTCTGTTACACACGCCAACAACAATGGAAAGGGCTGCTTGGACCACATTTTGAAGGTTTTGGTTGCAGAAGCAATTTTGGAGCTATCAGATTGAAACTCAAGATGCCAGAGCAAGTCAATTCTGTCAGGAATTTCTAAGAGGGGTGTGCGCCTTTTTGAAAGCAACTTTCTTAATGTAGGGGGAACAAAAAAAGACACCCTTTCATGGCCCGGGAATCTCTATCACAATGGAGCCGAGGATGCCACTGTTGGGTTTTTAACGTCTCGAATGTCTCCAGTATTTATGTCTTTAAGTCTGAGGTTGTCTGTAACAAAGCTTTTCAGGTATTTAGGTGGCCTGAATGACTTCGATAAGAGGTTTCGTATTATATTTCCATTAGTAGATGAGTCATTATGTTGGGGTGTAACACTACTCCATTCATTTTAGAGGTACTGTTATCTCTTCTGTCATTGTGTGCAGTCCAAAACTTAATGGACCCTCTGATTTTCAGTTTTTAGGGTCTGGTAGCTACATCTTCCCGATGCACATTCATACTGTACTGTGTTAACTTGGCTGCCTGTAAGTAACAGAGGCTAAGCTAAATGATTTATGTGATATCCTCCTGTCTTTGTGTGTGCTAGCACTGTAAGTCGAGCATGATGTATCTCTCCAAATCCTCATACTCCTGCAGGATCGACAGATGCACCGCGCACTCATGTCATACCTGTTCCTCCTGACACTAAACCTCGGTTCAGTTCCTTTCAGCTTGTTTGGATTTTAGCGCTGCTGAGAGACAGCTTCCAACCACTTGGATGCTCTTAGGTTTCATGCCACAAGGGGTTTGCTCTTCACTCTGAAAGAATTACATTTCTTACACAAGCTGAAGCCACAGCCAGGAAGTTTTAAGAGACGGATGCTTTCGCCAGCTAGCCTGGCAAGTATGTCCTTCTGAGAACTGGAGCTATAGTCAGTCTTTGGGGAGGACATACATTAATATTACCCACACAGTTTCTGTCCGCATTGATAGTTCAGAAGAAAGACATCGGTACTGTGAAACCAGTGCTTTTAAACTTCCGTCGTTCCCAGAGTTGACGACGTAGGAACGAGAGGTCGCGTTAGCTGCACTGAAGAACGAGCAAAAGACCGACAAAGAGTGAGAAATGGAGCTCGTCATCAAGTTAACTTCTGAGATGCTGGACGAGGGGACGGTGGTTGGTGTCTCCCCTCCTGTCCTACTCTGTCATCACACTCATGGTTACATTATTAGCATTAGCACGGCATGTCACGGCTGTTTCTTGTCACAAAGATTTAAATATCTGTGGGCGATTCTCGGTTCTGTGGTGCTTTGACGGGAATTGTAAATGATACCCCGTCTTCCTCTCCGTAAGCTGCATGCTCATGCCCAATCCCATCAAAAATAGTTGATTGCTGCCAAGCGGATGATGCTCAGTAACATGATATGATATGATAGAACCAAAAAACGTCTTTTGATGATGCCAGAACAGCACAAGAGCCAGGTCAGTGTGCCCCAGGGTTGATAAGAATGACTTCCCAAAGCTGAAATCATGTTTTGTCAGTAAACTCTTTTTTTTTGACTCCCTTGGTTCTGAAAAGGGAAGGACGGGGAGAGAGAGTCCTCCAGTGACTTGTACTAAAGATGTGCCGGGCAGTGCCAAACCCGGCTCCCCGCTGAGATGACCCTGGGCACACGCTCCAGCTGAGCAAACACAGCCGCATTGCTGAGCACACACTCACGTTCAGGCTCAGCCAAATCCAATTATTTGCCTTGCCTTGAGTTTTTCTTTTTCCCGTTTCATTTCAGTAGCGCGTATTCAGCCACCTTCCCTCAGTACATATGAGCTGCGCTGCCAGGCCGGACAAGGCTGACAAGCGCACCACTGTGGCTTCCCTCTCTTCTATATTTCCCCCGTGTGAACATTCCCCTGCTTGTCAGCTTTATTTCTCAGCCTCTTGCTCATTTTTTCTTCCACAAAACGTATGGCGTGACAGTCAGTATCCATTTTGTTTAACAGGGGAACCACCAAAGTCAACACGGAGGGGTTGTGTGCCACTCGATCACGGGCTGGTCGACACAGAAAGCGGGCAAAGAACATTTTTGTCAGAACGGTTCAGCCCATGTGAACATAAGCAGTTGCAGTTTGACTTTCTGGAGCAACTTTGACCTTCAGTGTTGCCGTAGTTGAAGAATTGTTACCAAGAAGCGATTTGAGACGGAGTGAGCAGGAACGCCATCCCCCATTTTTCCCAAAATGACCTAAATGTGAATCCCTATGTAACCTGACATGTCACTTTTGGTTTATCTCCAAATAAAGTTGCAGCCATTGACATTGTGTCACCTGGTTAAGTTGATATGGTTTATTTTAGCAAGTCTTCGCTTATTTAGACACCATGAAACATCAGCAATCATTTGGAGTTGGTATTTCTCACAATGCTAACTAGCTAGAAATAAAATAAAGATAAAGTTTTTTGACACCTGTCCAGAGTAAACCCTCTCCTCAAAGAAATCAATAAAGGATCTTTGAAACACTGTCATGCTCCAAATTTCAACAATATATATCTTTCCCTTTATCTTGAATATATTTCTGGGTAAATCAACCACCAGATGCTCGATGCCATGCACATTAAACAGTGGTGTCGTCAGTGTGTAGGGTGCAACACTTATTTCAAGAATGCAGAGTAATTCTCCCCACATATTTGGAGGCCGTCGCTCTGACTGCACCACGGTTGGAACAAATGGAGTGTTATCTTAGCTAACAGTAGTTTGTTTGGGAAAGAATTTCTTCAATAGTTTTTGGGTGAGAACAGTACAGTTACACCCTGACAGCTGAGTCTTTCCATTTCCGATGAACCGCCGTGCCCCGACTATATATTTAAACTGACCGTGGTAGACAGCAGGAGAAGCTACTTTTGGCTCGGCTGTTGCTTTGGAGCTAAATGATTTTCCTGAGATAACAGAGCGCTTGTCGGCCGGGCCCGCGGGGAGCCCTGATGCAAAAACAAACATTTGATATGCTGTCTCTCACTGTCGCTGGGCCTGCATGGGAATGACCCGCCATGCTTGGAATACAATAAACAGACAGGCGTTCCTGGAATGTGCACACACGTGTACGTGTCGGCAGAACATCTGAGGCAAATGTGCCAAAATCGAAAGAATGCAACACAGATATGACGGCATATCCTTATAGGAATATAACTGTAGAGGCAGGACACACAGTCAGACAAACAGGGACCCCTGTAGTGGACTCACACATGGTGTCAGATAAATCTCCCATGGCGTGTTTAAGAGTTCAAATGGCGCCTCCGATCTGTCTCTTTAATACAAAGGGAATGTGGAGGACGAATGTGCCAGCTCACCCCCCCACCAGCTCACCCGCCCTGCACTCCCTCCTCTTCCCCCTTCAACCCTTCGAACGCCACTTTGGCTGCATCCCAGATGTCAGGGACGTCATTCATCAAACTGTTCCCTCGCGCTGGCAATTATACAAGCACGGCAGCGATGTTTGTCTTATTTTTCTTGACGTGCCATCGTTGTCGCAGGTCTTGGCAATCATCCTCCAGCACTGGCGTCAAGTGCTGAGGCTGGAGACGTTTGTTTTCTGCTTGAAATGCATTTTTTTTTTGACGTACATTATTATGGTATGACCTACGCTCAGATATCTTTTTCTGAGCATCTCTCAGGGTTGTTTTCTGTCAGTCTCGGGGGATAATTGCACCCTCTGGAATCTCTGCATATTGACAAGACAATGGACGGACGGCATTAAGCTGTCACATTATGTTTGACTGTGTCATCGTGGACCGGTTGGGAGTACATTGTTGCGTCTGATGTTTTGTGCGTCTCAGATACGGTTCCCAAGAGTGATTGTCATATTTAGAGGACCCTCGACAAATCACTGGGTTTCCCCAGCTCGTCTGTCAGAGCGACGAGGATGTTGTGGTTCGTTTGGCTGCAGGAGAATGTCAAGTCAAGTAGGGGATGTCTGGAAGCGCCTGCCAGACGGATACTTGCGCCCTTTTAAAAGTGAATCATGTTATTGTCAGCTTTTATTCTGGTGCTGGAGGACAATCTGACTGTACATGCCCTAAATTCCTCTCTAAATACGGATAACTTCCCAGACTGATGCAGTATTAATAGCTCCTTTTAGATAGAAAAGGTGGCACATTTGCAGCAAGGTAAAGGCTGCAATATGCCACCTTGTCTATCTAAAAGGGAGGTGTAATAGTCCTTCTTTTCCAAAAAGCCGCCACTGGGGAACGTGATGTGACGTGAAGTACAAAGTTGAGCGTGAACAGTGAAGCAGGTCGAATTTGTCTTCAAAATAAGAGCTTTACATTGCACCCCATTGGAGTTTAGAACTGGGTTCTTAGCGGGGGGGTTTTAATTTGAAAGTTGCGACCGTTCCTAGCTTGCCGCTACAACAACAAGTGGACAACGAAGACAGCTACAGAGGCCGAGGAGAAGCTAGCATCTCCTGGATCTCAGCAGCTGTCCAGTTGCTCATCTTGACGTCCGTGGATGAAGTGATGGACTGACTGCTGTGATCAGCTGTTTCCTGGTTTTAAAACTCCCTGGCTGTGGGTTTTACAACAGTGCAGGTCATCGACACCTCCGCCCATCTCACGCAACTGCTGGCACATCGGCGGCTCAGATTTACAGCAACAGAGGTGGAAAAAAGTGTTCCGTCCGAGGCGGCAAATTGGCGGACCAAAACAGACCCCCAATATTCCGCCTTCTGTCTAAATCCAAGGACCTAGCCGCAAAATGGACAGCAAATTGGCAGATTGCTGCCCAGTATAAAAACGGCTAATACTGTCCGTTAACAATTGACCAATCCTAAGTTACCTGCTGTTGCCAGGTTGGCGAGCTTGGCAATAACAAACATGGCAATGTCAGTCCCGTTTAGCCGGGTGCACGAGTGTTTTTGATTGAGAGTTTCTGGGAGTCGGACGACTACGATACACGATGGAAGGACGTTTTTACAATGATAAGTTTTATAAGTCAACATCGCTGACATGTCACCTTTTACAGAACAGAAGAGATGAACCAACAAAGAGTGAGAAACCCACACAGAGTTAAATACAAACTAACCCAACCAGGCGGATGTGAGACAGGTGTAGGAGAACAATCAGACTGGAAGGAGGGAAACAGAAAACTGGGAATGAGGAGAGATGGAAGTAGAAAGTGACAACAAGGCACAAGAGGATACAAAGCTGTTGTACTGCAACCATCAGTATGAAATCAATATGAAACCATCCGTGGGTATGACATAACTTAAATTAGAGAAGCCAACACTTAATATAATAAACTTAATTATAGGTTTACCATCCTAAATGCAGAGTTCTTGTATTATTCTCAGACTACAGAGGATGTTGGCTTTTTAAAAACTCGATCACCGAACAGATTTCTCACAGACGATCCCTCCAGACCATAATTCTGATTGGCACGCTGTAATTTATAAACATTGCTTTAGAGCTAAGTCTGCAACATTCATTTGAATCATCAGTTAAGGAGAACACATGTCTACTTGCTCCTGACTGCTGAGGGATGCAGCCACAGTCATGCACTCGCTGTAAAGAGAAAAGCAAATGAATGTAAGTTTAGGTCGAAGTAACAGGCGGAAAACTTACTGGTCAACATCCAAGATTCTTTCCACTTTGTGCCCAGTGTGCAGCTGGCTTCTGGTAGAGCAAAAACAATTGAAGAATGGAGTGTGGATCATGGAGCAGAGGGCCGGGTAGTTATAGATGCCACGCTACAGGCAGGGCAGCATTTCATTATTTGCCTCGCTGCCAGCCAGATGAGATCAGGACTCGAGAATGCCACAGAATATGGAAATTAAGATTGTTCGATGGTCAGGCAGCTCCGCAAATTAGGGGCTTAATTTGGGAGCAGGAATGCAACAGCGTTTTCAACGGCAACCGCAGACGACGCTCTGGAGAGGACCGGGGCTTTCGTGGCGCATGTTGATGTCCGCGAAAACAATTTAGGAAACTCAGCGAAACAAATCTGTTGGCCTTCGCTGTGGCATGAGAACGAGGTCTTCTCTCCATCTCAACTCCAATGTTCTGTGCAGTACCTTGCTGAAACACCACCAGTGTTGAGTCTGTTTGGCCCTCGCTGATGTGTGGTCATGATTTAGGCCAGCAGCTTCCCAGTCTTGTTCTTTGTCTATTTCAAAGAAAACATCGATTACTGGGTTGGTCTTCTGGGAGGTCTGGCATGGTCGGCTCTGCACGCATTTCACGGAGAGATCCGTGTTTGACAGACTGCCACTGTCAATTCTGCAGGGCTTTCAACGGGATGTTATATTGAATGAATGGATAAAATTAGAGAAATGACCAGAGTGCAGAGTGCTTCTTGATTTTTGGCTCCCATAAAACAACCGAAATCAGCCAGACTCACCAAAATCCAGCATGTGCTGCACCACAGGTAAACACTCAGAGGAAATATTGAACAGACACATTTTCCTGACATGTTGGCACTTAAATCCAAACGGCTGAATGTCTTTTATTGTATGTTTTTTGATATTTTAGACCAGCGGTGCCTAAACTTTTTCCTTCGGAGGGCCTAAACTGAAACTTACTGGTGGGCACAAACACATGGCAGCACATGTTCAACCAGTGAAAGACAAGAAACTGAAAAAAGAGTTTTTAGTTTGACTTATAAATGTTATTTGTATCTCAGTTTTGGCTTTTTATTGGAATATTTTGCATTAACAGAACATTTTTTTAGTTTTCATCTTTTTTAATATCTAACACTGGCGTAAATTGGCTTCCATACAAATAGCTGTTGTATTTGTCAAGGTGCAAAATGGTTCTAGGATGCAAAGTTACCTCAATTGACTGACATGATTATGAAAATAATTATTAATAATTAGGGATTCTTAATATTTAAACAATATTCTCATTTTTAAATGTTCTTTTTTTTCACTCGGAACATCTGACAGGCTCAAACTGAACCTTGTTTTCATTTTTAATAACATTTGTGTTTCTTTTCTGAAGCCTGACAGATTAAAATGCTCCCGGGTCAGAATGAACTTTAACTCCTACTCTTTCTGGAAGAGATGTTTTGGTGCACAGAACTGATTCTGATCCTGTTTCACTGGACTTTTTATTTGATATCTTATTAAACTATTACACGACCGCAGAAGCAACGATTGAGCCAATTCAAATCTGTTTTCTGATCTGATGCCAGAGTTTAAACAATATTTCATGTCGTCTTTTTGACGAGTGAGATAACTAAACACCTGAATGGAAAGTGTAGAGGAGAAGCTCAGCAGCAGAGCTGTAAAACCCCGTATAAACTTTTCTCATCCATCATCCAGTGACAGTCACCTTTATGTGTGAAATCACCCCGGTGTTTTGAATCAGTCGTGCAGCAGCCCACATGAGCTGCACGGTGAACCCGTTGGCCCGCTACGAGTGGAACATTGTGCTGTAATTGTGCCACCCAGCTGTCAGTTTTAATCCTTCTGCGAAGTGATATGATGAAGCAGGACAGATGTTTGTATTTGTCTGTGTGTGTGTGTGTGTGTGTGTGTGTGTTGTGACTGAAACTCTGCTGAATTGAAATCCACGTCTTAGTTGTGGCTCTCTCGGACGCACCGTGACACCATCCATCTCTGTAGCTGCTGTTGTCGGGGTGGGCGGCCTTGTGTTCACACACTCGCCGCCACACACAGCTTTAATTGCTGATAGAAGACGGGCGGCCGCGGTTACTTAACACCGCTGGAGGACGGGCCAATCAATCGATCAGACTATAATGAAAAGCTGTGAGGGAGAGCTGTCACACAGCTGCTTCAGCGATGCTCCGTCCATGTCTGATGGTTGGACTGCGGCCAGCGTCGTGTTAATGTGATAGTATGCAGCGTTCAGTCTCACTATGCAGCAGGGACGGTTCTCAGAGATGCTATCAGGGTTAGCTACAGTGTGTGAGTGTGTGTGTGCCGGATATTGGATTGAATGGAGATATCTCACACTGTCCACACTTCTTTACACAAATAGTTTTTATACTCATCGATAATCAAGCTTCTTTAAAGGAGCAGTTGTAGGATATGACCAGAATGTGTCATTTTCTTTACTGAAAAAGACAAATACAACCTGTCCACACCTGCTGTTGCTGAGTCATCGTCCTGGTCGGGTCGTTCCATCCAGAAGTTGTTGAGATATTTCACTCAAAACCCTCAAATATGAACCTCATGGTGGCACAAAGGGGCAAAGTCAGGGAAGCATCAGCATACATCATCACAAAAACATGAACATCTGTATAGAATTTTGTCTCAGTTCAACTGATTTGTTCAGATATTTCACTGGAGAAGAGACAATTTTGACTTGCTAGTGGCCGCTGATGAAAAGTGACGGTATTACCAAACCATTTGGATTCATCCTTTGGGGACTTTTTAAGAAAATGTCATGACAATTCATGTGATTGTTGTTGCCATCTCTGCAGCTTTGAGTGGAGCTACTTAACTCTCCTTAGTTGATTTTCATGTGCACAATAACTTGACTGATAAGGCGTTCCCTGAATACATGGATGAGACTCAAAACTCTTTGTATGTATTGCAAGAGAGCTGCCTCCATACAGAGTCAGTGTATTTAATCGGATCCTGATGGGTTTATTTTGCTCTAATTTCCACAGAAAATGTTGCCGTGCTTCTCTACATCTCTCAAACCGGAGTACCAGCCAACATGGTGTCACAGGACCACTTCTATCTGCCCCCTCGTTGTAATAGATTACATTTTTGAGCTCCTCTCGGTGGGAAACTACATGATGAATTTGGTCAATCTGCCTTTGAGCCCATAAGGTCAGTGAGGCAGAGGAGGAGAAGATGGATGATTTCGGGAAAACTCGCTCTGTCTCATCCTGTGAAAACATGATCTGGTCATGATTGTCCACCCTCGCTCGCTTGAGTTTCACACTCTTACATAACCCTCCTGGCTGCGCTACATGCTGGATCCAGCTTTACCAAAGGGCCAAGGCCATCCATCTTGAGCAGAGGCAGTAGTCAGAGACACAAGTGGCTTTTTTTCCCTTTAAGTGGGTGTGATGGAAGATGAAAACTGGGTGGATGTCTAAAAGCAGAGTTATGTCAGTGCTGACTCCAGTTGAAGTCTCTAAGCTGCTTCTTTTTCTTTCACTCATTGGACGAGAGCGAGCTTGGCCCGATGATGCCGGACCACAGGGGAATAATAAAAGAATTTGATGATTCAGGACCAAAATCCATCAGTGCCTTTCAGCTCTTTTGTATAATCACAGTGAACTACTGCATGTTCTCCAGCTTCACTGCTGACTTTAAAAATGTTTTCTGGCTTCCTACTTAGAAGCGATGCGTCTTCTCAGCCAGAGCTCTTCACTGATGAGCTTTTAGTTCAGCGTTCAGTCCTGCGTTGACGTTTTGTCTGTGCATGATACAGAAACTTGTGGCATGTGTCCGGATCTGGTCGGTTGGGACCAGGTGGATCAGTATTGTCGGTCTCTTCTGTCTCTTCTTATTGTGTAACACATGCAGTAGTTAGGTTATTAATACGTACTGCTCCTTTAACTCCTGCATGTGATAAAACCTCGAAATCATAATCCCAAATATGGGGGCAGCACATCACTTGAGTAACCGCCAACTGCTAACTGTAGCTGCTGTTAGCTAGCTAGCTCAGTTAGCTGTACAGCTAGTGGTTCAAACTGGGAGCTCGGAATGTTATTGCAAGAAAGGACAGGCCGGGGCTAGCTTGTTAGCATGTTAGCTTAACATGGCGTCAGAACGCTTTATTCTTCACATTCTGTTGACAGTTTTCTCACATCACCAGAGTAATAAATAACTTCTGCTAACTGTAGCTGCCATTAGCTAGTTAGCTCAGTTAGCCGTGCAGCTAGTGTCCCGTACTGGGAGCTCGAAGTGGCGTAACAGGAAAGGAGAGGCCAGGGCTACCTGGTTAGCATGCTAAGCTAACATAGCTCAGAGGATCTCAGATGTTTTTTCTCTTTAATTACATTTTGAGTGTTTTAAACTAAAATTCTTGCATGTATAACTTTTAAAGCTGCGTTAATCAGTATGTTTAGTCCTCTCACACATTATTGCCTTGTGATGTTGATGCTGCTGAAGTGTAAACCAGCAGCTGCCAGGTTTGTATGCAACCAGCAGACAGGAAGCAACACCAGCGTTCATTGTGAGTCATGTCTCAGGTGACCAGATGAGTGGGAGCTCAATCAAGATAAGGCAGGAAATCATAAACACTTACAGAATGCGGGCTGAAGTCCAGCCTCAGTGACGCGTGGTGTGTGAAACCATTTACAACATAGGTCACCCAGACACCCTCGCTTACGTCTGAGGCGTGACTCCTGCGTTTTGAGGAACCTTTTACTGAGCCGACACTGATAATGGTCCCATCAGTGTCATGGTGGACCCTTCCAACACACCCTGCATCATCAACACTGTGTCTACTTAGGACATCTTTGTCTTAGAGAGAAGAATTTCCAGAGAGTCTCTATAAAAGCATAAAAATCTAGACTCTGCTATCCAGGAGGCCTGCGACCACTAAACCAGATCTACCTTTTCTGCACAGCAGCTTTGCTTGTCTGTTTTCTTTCACAAGTCCAAAAGGAGCCAAACAGAATCCTGTGTGTTCTCTGTATCGGATCACACCTTCACTGTGGTGCTCCTGCTGTACAGAATGATCCCATTCACTTTCCAATCAAGCATTTGAGTGATACTGCAGAGGGAGAGCCATGCAGACTCATCAGCACAGTGGCTGTGGTTTACAGTATTATATGAAGAAAAAACAGTTTTGATTTTGCGGTCTCGCAGTGTGCTCTGGTGTTGGCGTTGTCACAGCCTTTCATGCTGCTCTCGGAGCTGTCAGAAGTCTTTTGAGGCCCTCATTAAAAACCTCTACATTAAATATAATAGCAGTCGTTACCTGAGCGTGCAAACCGCACCGCGTCTGGTGCAGAGATTAATGTTAGCGGTGAAGCTATTTTTGCATTGAGATGTCTTCCTGCTGGCTAACTGGATACAAAAATGCTCCAGCACTGGATTTCAGAGCGCCATCTGTTTCTATTGTAAGTCTGCGTCGGGGCGTCCCGCTGCATAATTAGCTCACCACGAAATCAGAAACTCCACGACGAGCCCTTGTTGGCCTCACACATGGTCGGCAGGTGGACTAACCTGTCGACTTAGCAGGAAATATGCTAGTAGCTAATGTTGCACACTTGGACCGGTCAAGCGCTCAGGTTGCAGTCAGCTTGTGGTCAGCTCCGGAGTAAAGGATGGTGATTTATTGTGAGGGCACAGCCGGTGTGAGCATTACAGTATTTGGTCTCTGTTTGTGTTGCAGGCTGATATTCTGCGGTCAGGAAGGGATTCTCACAAAAACGCCAGCGGATAGTTGAAGAAAAATAGCTGGTGACAACTGTGGTATTAAATGATCGATGATGACCTCTTTGGATTTAGTTAATCTAATGCTTTATACAGAAAAACCACGAGACGCAGTTAGCGGATTCAACCCCGAAAGACACTCACTTTATAATCGGGGGCTTTTTCTGTAACCATCTACTTTATTAGGATGTGCACAAATATGATGCATAAATCTGTGCTGGTTAATTAAATCTGGAATATAAAATCAAGCTGCACTTATTCACTTTCTTGTCAAGGGTTAAATAAGCCAGCTAGGAAAGAGTTAGCTTAGCATAAGAAGTCGAAAATGGTCGATTTTGATCTGTTTCCACGTGACAAACGATACAGAAGTACCCACAATTCACAGACATGAATATTTCTGTGTTTTAGGATAAAAAAAAAAATAGATAATCTGTGTTTGATCCTGCTTTTCATGCTGTTGTAAGATTACGTTAATAATCACACCATCACCTTACATCACGTGTAAAGTACTTTTTAATAAATATGGAGTAGAAAAAGTATCATACATATTTACAAAGTCTTAAATAGTCGACATAATGTCATGGCTTTATATTCCACATTTACAGCATCGCAGTCACACTGGCAGCATCGATGACAGCCGAGTCTGGGAGGTGCTGATGTCCCGCTGACAACTTCCTGTCAGATGACGACCAAAACACCTAAAACAGAGAACAGAGAAAAACATAAACTGTCAGAACGTATTCATGCAGTTGTTCAGTGGGATCCTGCTGGTGTTGATATGGAAACATACTTTATGCTACACATGTTACTTAGTAGCAAGCTGAATTGTGGAGCATGAAAACCAAGAAACAACAAATTGCAGCTCTCACCTCTTCAGCTGCTAACTTGAAGACATGTATGTTCTCCGAGTTGCCTCCTCTCTCGTGGCAGGTGTCAAGAACATCTCCGTGTCCCGTCCTTCGTCCTTTTTTGTCCATTATCATCCTCCTCATCCGCAGCCTGCTCCTCACAAAGGCCATCTCTGGAGGGTACCAGTCTTTGGAGCTCCTCTTCCTCACACTGTGATATGTCTGACCGTCTTCACCGTGTCTGTGCCGACGCTGGACAGACGGGAGGCCGCGGTGTTCAGGTGAAATGATCGATTCCACTGCCATGACTCTTAACAAACAGAAGTAAACCCGTCACATCCGAGTGTGCTCCTGCTTGTGTCTGTTGTGCGGACAGTGCCGCGCTGCCGGTCATGCAGCGCAGTGAGGAAACCAAACGAAGCTCTCCTCGGTCAAAGTCTTTGGTTTATTGAGGATAACGAGGCTATCAGCGCCCTTATCTTCACCGTCTCAAGTTTATAATGCGTGTGGAAAATCCAGCAGCCAATAGAATTGTTCTGTCTCACATTATCTGTCCGACGTCTGTAATATCTGCTTCTTCTGACGTTCATAACCGTATTTGGGTGTGATGACGCATCAAACACGTCAATTTATAATCGTAAAATGTTATTGTCCTCAGTCAGAGTGAGTAGCTGCAGTTTGCAGACATGCTGCACAATGTTTACAACAAATACAACTTGCAACATACATGCATTTTAATAGAGAGGCAGATCTCCTCACTGTGAGTTCTTTTGCTAATGTTTTAGCAACATTAGCACAAACTGGAGTTGTGTTTCTGCACGTTAGCTAAATATTAAGTCTCATTTTAGCTCTGTTTTGGTCTCCTCCAACTGCTCTTGAAAATGAGGCGTGAAACGAGCATTTCTGCGTTTAATGTTTGGTGCTCCTGCCTCTCAAACATCCTGAGCAGACTAACCTTAATTATTTGTCGCCATGCATTAATAGTAATAAAGGTTCCTTGTTAATTTAACAAGGAACCTTTTAAATTTAATTTAATTTAAGCTGCCGTGTCTCCCGTTCACTTTACCCCTTCAACCGATCTGTATCTGTATTATGTTCTGCGCCCGAACCCTGTTTCAACAGAAAATACATCAAATTAAACAAGTAACGTGATCTTTCTCGAAGTGCTCATGCATCATTAGGAAGCTACCACGCATCGTTATGAGACATTAAACCGCGGGAGTAACAGAGCGTGAACGCAAAGGGAAGTGATGACAGCGCCAGGAAAATCTTTCATATATCAAAGGTAGATTCTTCACTTTCCCCCTCGAGGCTTCATTCCTCGTGCCGTTGACGATGAGATGAGAAGCGGTGGGAGTTGAAGAGGGCGGCGAAACGGAGACGAGTGGAGCTCTCTGCCACTCAGGACACACTGCACCTGGGAGACAAATATCAGGACATGTAAATCAATTTTGAGGGAACTCTGGCAGAGACGTTGAGGAGAAATCTTCAAAGGCGGTCCGAGGAAGAACATTAAGATAACTAAACAATCCATCAGGAATCAGAGACGGTGATGAAAGTGCTGCTTCAGTTGTGCTGAGTTTCCCAGAGGAAGTCAGTCATGAGCCGATGCATCGCAGGTGTCCCGTGTGAACGCCTGAGGTGAAAATTGTAACCATCAGTGTTTTCTTCCTCTTTTAAACCGACGGGTGTCTCGTTGCTCGAGGCGCGCCAAGACTCTGTCATGACCTTCGTGACTCGGCCGTTATCGGTCCCGAAAATCACCAAGTTGCAGTCGGCTCGGTCGCTGCGAGCAAACATCGTGTACCTTCAGAGCAGAAGTCGATGTGTGGGGGCCGACACGGTGGAAGCCCTCAGATCTGCAGAGGGGCACCCTTTTTTCTGAGTTTATGAAAGAGGAGCGGGGAAGGAGAGGAAAAGGCGGCCGCAATGTTTCCTCCTCCAAAATGTGTTAAGTGAAAGCTCACATAAATCCCCTTGAAAGTGGATTAGCAAAAATATCTTTCCCTCTTAGGTTTCATTCAGACAGGAGCCAGTCTCCAAAAAAAGGGGTGTCCTAATCTAAACATTGGACGGAATCGTATTAATCAAAGGCAGCGGTGCGTGAAACACAAGTCCAGGTTCTGGCCCAGTGCAGCACGGCAGAAGTCACTCGCTTTTCACAGTTTCCACCCAAACAGTGGAAGCTGGCACCGCGTTATAGGAAAGCTCAATTATAATATCAGGTTGGTGTTATTACTGTTGATTATGTGCTTTTGAAGACCCGACTTGCCCCCGAGTTCACTTCCTCTCCCCTCCCCTGGCCGAGACGCGGTCTTTGAAATCTAACTCGCCTCAGAGGTTAATGAATCACCGGTCTGGTTCCCTGTTTGACTTTCACCCTTGGCCTTTGTCACATCGACACACACACACACTCACACACGTCGGATCTGAGCCGCACATGTGTCGTTCTGGAGATCACGGTGCCCTGCAAACCAGAAGTGTGTGTTTTCTTGACCTCTGTCATGTTCATTTCAAATAAACTCAAACATGGCCTGAGTTAGTGCTTACTGGGAATCTAACACATTCATTAGGTCCTGTTGAGCAAAGAGACTCGATGGAGGGGCGTAAACGTGAACTCAGAGTTCAAATAACGACCACATCTCCTGAAAACTATGATAGTGATAGTCCAGCATGAACTATTTTGCTGTATGAGCCACAGTTGATGCTCTGCTGTGTTATGAAGCTAGTTGTGCATTAGCATGAAGCGGGTTTACTCGGTACTCGTTACGGGTCGGCTGCAGTCGTGAGGCGTCACCGCAGTCCGCTTGGGGGCAAGCTGCAATCTTTACTCCCAAGTGGGTCCGTCGCGGGTGTGGGAGCAAACTGGTTCTGGAAAGGTTAATCGGTGCGGCTCGGTTTGGCTCGGCGTGACATTCACCCTGTAGCCACCCTGCCCGGCTCGACCTGTGAATGTGTAAGCATCTTAAAGTGAGCATGCTGAAATAATGAATGAATGAAAGATTGCCGAATATTACAGATTTAAACAAGTTTATGCTTTATTTGACACAAAAATGCCGGAGCATTTTGCTTTTTTATCATGTTATTTTCATTCTTTGTTTGCAGGAAGCACAGTCCTTGAATCTCACATATTTTGGGCGTAAAAGCCAACAAATCCTCACTATTTTCTCAAGGTTTGCATGTATTCATGGTCATAGTTAAATACTGAAACAGTGAGCGGTGACTTGGAGCGTGACACACATTGACCCTCATATTTTCCTTTACCGTGTTCCAACAGTTTCTCTGCTGTCACTTCCTGTATTGAGGAGAAAAGTGATCCTGCCGGGATTTATACTAAAAATAATTGCGATTCATTGGGCCTGCACATGAGAGGTTTTGTCAATAACATCAAGCTACTTTCTACATGACAGCAAACCCCAGGACTTGGACCGTCCCGTGCCAGATCCTAATGGTTCAGTCCAGTGGGGGTGTGCAGGATGCTTGACATTGGCACTGGCCGGTCAGCTTGTTTGCTTTGGGAAACGAGTTTGAAAGATCCTCCTTTTTAAGACTCCAGCGAGGGAGAGTTTAACTGTCATGCACCATTAGCCTGTGGCTTACTCTGGTTTCAGCGTATCGCACGTCGGCTAAGGAAGATCGATGCAGACTTCAGAATGACAAGGAAATGGTTTGTCAGATCGGTCCAGTGTTAAGACATTAAAAGTGTGTGAGAAAATAACTTCTGTGGACGAGGGGGGAAAAGATCTCTGGAGCCCCGAGGAAGGACATCTGCTCACTTAAGTGGTTTTCAGTACATCAGCAAAGCTTCTCTCAATATTCATACTCTCCACTTCTGTTTGTTTAGTTGTGCAATATTTAAATTTTCAGCATCACCAGCAGAGAGGACACGCTCGAGTGCAACGTTAGTCATGTAAGCCGAGATCTCGTGTTGCATTCGGGCTTCCAGTCGTCCGCTGTGTTGTGATTCAGGTTTTACATATCAGTTCTGTGGTTTCTCATGCTGAATGCATTAAGTCTCTGTGGTGTAAAGGTTAGAGGACGATGATGCTCCTTTGAGGTACTTTACTGGAGTATTTAAGTTTTCTGTTACTTTATAATTCATCTCCTCTACATATGGTGGCAAACATTTCACTTTTTTACCTCACTACATTTATGTGATACTAGAATTAATAGGCCAAAGCACTGCCGAGCATCTTCACATTTTATCGGATATAAAAAAAGTAAAGTTCATATCAGATGCTTTAAGACTTTAACTCGAGTACTGTTCTTCTGGGTGACGTTAAAGGGATATCTTTACTTTTAGTACTTTTTACAACACTGGTATTTTACCAGAATCTCACAGGTATAAGAAGAGTTTTCACTCCGCTCATCTAATTTGTGATTTGCAGATATAATTGACTGATTTGCAAACATAAATTAGATCTTTTATTCATCTTTAAAAAGATGAACCGGAGGTTGAACCACATGTGCAGAAACTCACCCAACAAAAATGTGCGTGTACGTAATGATTGTGAGGCTTTCGCCCACATCTCACTGCAGGGACTTCTGTTGTTGCTGCAGTTGCTTAGCAGCACTTTTTCTTTTTTTTTTTCGCTCCAAGACTAAAAATCTGCCCCCCCAACAACGTGAAGAACCTCAAGTACCCCTAACCCACATCCCCTGCTCCGCTTCGCTCTGACTTGGCACAGGCCTGGGAGGCAGGCGGTTGACCCGGGTCATTACGGGGTGTTTATGACCTACGGAGAGCAGCTGAGGGCCCCTGCGCTGTGAATTTGTGCATCCTTGAGAATGCGGGCCCTGCTGTGCTGCTAATGGGCCCTATCCAAGATGCCCCCCGTCTGCCTGCCCGAGGCGGTGGCTTACTGCTGCTCTGGTATCAGATCTCTTCTGCCGTGCATTCCTCCGGAGATTCCCCTCATGAGGGATGAGGCTGAGAGCACAAAGCGAAAAGAAAGAAAAAAAACATGCAATGTTTGGAAAGTGATTGCGAACAGAGAGTCTGACTACATCTTACCTACATTTCCCACCATCGCCATTGCTCCAGAGCATAGTGGTGTAATACTATGGTTTGTTGGAAACACTATGGTACGATTAACAAAGAGCCTGTTGCATCATTTGGCTTGAGTAAAGTGTATCTGGTTCCTTTGGTTCTTTCCTTTCATTGTAATTCCCAGATCCTCTTTTAAAATAGAAATCTGATGTCTAGCAGAGTTGAAAGAAATCAAAGCAGCGATTTCAAACGTGGCTCCAGGCTTCTTCCAGCCTCCTTGAAATGAAATGCATTGCAAGTGTCCTTGTGATTGGAAATCTGTATGAATGTAATTAGTTACCTCCACCCTGAGTTTCCATCTGCATGTTTTTAAGCACATTTTGAAGTGTAACATTAGAAATGGATGATGGAAACGGCAAAGATGGAAAAAAGGGATATTTCAAAAGAAGTTTTCACGATCACTTTGGTGGTTTTAGCCTCTTTTGAAAAGGGATTTAATGCTCCTAATGAATAAATTAACATAGCAAATATTTAACTGACATAACAGCTTTTACATAGTTTTGTTTATTCTCAACATTTCAAAAGTTTCACTCAGAATGCTGTTGCGTTTGTCTGTAGCTTGTTTGCATCGACCTGCAGGACACCTCTGACGGGATCTTTTATTTTCCAGGTGGCTGTTCGGGCAAACGATGGCGACGCCGTGTTCATCAGGGAATTCACTCTGATTCGACGAGACCACCTTCCAGAGGAGCCTCTCCATGATGTCAGCCAAAACCCAGAAGACCCTGTGAGTGCCCGACCAGAACAACACTGCACGCATGCATTGGTTTTAATTTCAAACACGACCTTTAAAAACCCCCCATTTTTTTCTACTTCGCAGCTGAGATAAGAAATAAATTGAAATGTCAGATAAAACTAAATCACCCAATAAATCTGCTGCGGTGCGTTGATGTAACACGCCACGCTGGAGGAGTGAAGAGTCCGCCATGTTGCACCTGAGTAATGAATACGCATGAGTGATGATCGTGGGACGCGAGGAGTGGAGGGCGGGCCGACCCGGCTTGATGTGAAACAGGGCAGCGCCTGCAAACACACACACCTAACGCTGCGTTCACACATGTGTTCCAGGGTGTGGCGGCTACATCACATTACTCCCATCTGTCGTCACCTTTGATGAGGCCGTGGCCGTTTTTCTTAATCCGATCTCTCACCCAGATGTTTTATCTAATTGGCTGGGAAGAGAGGGCCGAGCTGCTGTTCTCCATCTCGCCCATCTCATCATTCCTGCGTGATGCGACCGGTCCTGCTGCAATCTGAGAGCAATCTGGGAAAATTGATCGCAGAGTTTTTGAGACGGTGTCACGTCATCGCCGACAGGAACGCTATCTCGAGGTGAATTCTTCCGTTTGCTGCGAGGACGTTATGTAACGACCCGACTCCGTCACAAGCCGCCACGCTCGACTAAATGACCCGTCGACCTCAGCGTATAGAATATTCAGCTACGCCCTTTGAACGCTGATCAAATGCGGTGACATTTCCTTTGAAACGGATGATCTGCTTGAACTCGCCATCGCACTTCAAAGCAGGATCATGAGGGCTTATTTGAACATTCACATGTGCAGGAGAGCCTCCCGGATCAGAGGTCGCTCAGAGAAACCCTTTTTTTATTATGAAGTGTAATATCCATGTTAACTGCTCTACACAGTGTCTTAAAGTGATATATATTTGACAGTGTTTTGATTTTTACATGCTCTTTAATATCCCAACGGGTGACTTAATGGAAAACCCATTTAAAAGACTGAAGAATGTAAACGCAGTGGTACACGCTCGCCGTGCTGTAGTTAGAAACCGCAAACAGCCATCTTTACTGCATTTGGATTTCATAATGTGACCAAGCGGCAGTGTGATTTATGATGCACTGACCTCAAGCAAATTTTTGAATTTGCATCAGCAAGTGAGTTTCAAACCAAACATCACACAGACTATATTTATATTTCCACTCCCACATGCTGTGTTGGTGCCAGCCAAGCCTCAGTCGCTCTTTATGGGTTTCATTAGACGGGATTTGGTTGCAGTGTGTTTTCTGTCAACATCACAGGTGCAAATAAGGTGCCATGGAAGTGAGAGACAACCTCCGTCCTGTTTACTGTAAATTAAAGCTGCTGTAAGCGTCCCTAGGTGTGAAACAGCTCTGTATTCCAACTGAGTGCCCTCCACTCCGTCTCCATGCACCTGTATAATTGGACTTCCTCACACGCAGAACCCAGACGGGACGGATTGGCAGTCGGACCTCCTCGACGTTAGTGCTTGTAGCCTTGTTAGCCGTGTAGCCTTGGTGACGGCTCGTACGAGGAGAGAGAAGTCGTGCAAGTGTGTTGAAGTAGAGAGGATGGAGGGGAACTGCAAAACGGACAGGAATCGCCAAATCATCCTCCCTTAAAGGGATATTCCGGTGTAAGTTTAATCCATGGTCTAAATCACCGTGAAACTGTGTTAGACTCCCTCTCAAGAGATCAAGTTAGCAGACCGCTAATTTACAGAGTTTTATCAACCTCAGAAACGACCGCACGACAACAATACACTGCAGTAAATGGATCCAAATATAAACCGCCACCAAAAAGCCACAAATAATGCTCAGAACAGCACCAAACTTCAGCAACAGTACAAATAGGGTCTCAGCACATAGTCCGGGGCATCTAACCTCCGCTAGCTTAGCTGGATTTCTATGTGAAGCTAAAAACAGAGTTCAACTCTCCTCCATCAGCTTCCGGGTCGGGGAAGTCCCGACGAGTCGATTACCGAGTGCGGTTAGAAATGCTCAATTCCGTTCTTTTCCCTGTCCGCTCTCGATAATAACTGTTATAAACTGGCAGGTAAGACACATATGAACTCTGATTGCTTTTCCATGGAGTCATAATCATACATTTTCATCCATGAGCCGCGGAACTCTACTGCACTCGGTAATCGACTCGTCGGGACTTCCCGTCAACAGGAAGCTGCTGCAGAAGAGTGGTAAATTTAGTCAGCTTTTCAGTAGAAATCCAGCTAAGCTAGCGGAGGTTAGATGCCCCGGACTATGTGCTGAGACCCTATTTGTACTGTTGCTGAAGTTTGGTGCTGTTCTGAGCATTATTTGTGGCTTTTTGGTGGCGGTTTATATTTGGATCCATTTACTGCAGTGTATTGTTGTCGTGCGGTCGTTTCTGAGGTTGATAAAACTCCATAAATTAGCGGTCTGCTAACTTGATCTCTTGAGAGGGAGTCTAACACTGTTTCACGGTGTGTTAGACCATGGATTAAATTTACACCGGAATATCCCTTTAAATTGTTGCCAGTTTGTTGTAACTGATGTTGCTAACTAATGCTAGCTAATGTCGCTTATACTAACTGTAGAAATCAGCCATTTCTACATTTGTTTCCCTACAAACTGGCAACTAGCTGCCTCTTAATGCGGACAAACAAAAGTGGAAACGAGATGATACCAACAACCTTCGAGAAGCTGGAACCCAACAAACATTTTAGAACCACAATAATATTTATAAGGAAAATAAATGCTTTTACTCTCCAAGCTCTGTAGATGTATTCACTTAAAAAATGATTTGTCCACATGTAAATGTTATCAGTATGGGCATCATTTGCTGCACATATGATGCTAACATGTCCCCTGATGTGGAGCCTGCAGACTCCCAGGAGCCTCTCCTGTGATTCCTTTCAGCACTCGGTCGATCTCGTTCTCTGTGCGCCTGTAGCGCTGCTCTAAGTTGGATCTTGGTTCAATATTAAGCTTGATTCTGAGCCAAGACAAACGCAGCTTAATTAGCAAGCGACCCAGGAGGCAGATCTCAGACTCCAAAGTGTATTCTCTTTCTCTTGTTTAACTTTCATGAGTATGTGCCAGGGTCGGTTGGTGGGCAATAGGACTGACCTCCCCAGCACCCTTCACCCTATCCCTCACGAGGGCCACAGATGAATTGTTCTCTCTGCAAGAAAGTGTTTTTCCTGGCAGCCCCAGCAGGAGCTACTTCGATGGAATAGAGCTGTCTTAAACGGCTAAGGCCTGACATACCTCCGTAAATTAACCCGTATTTATTATGTGATGGCAAGCGTGTACTGTAGAGCTTCAACAATGTCAGCGCTCATAAACAAATATAAAGTAAGTTTATTGGGTTGAGAAGTTCCTGAATCGAAGTGCGCGGGGGGTCTGATGGCTCAAGTGCTGGCCGCTGAGAACGTTTCTCTCTCTCTCGCTCTGTAGCAAGACTGAATGAGTGAGACTGTGAAGATAAACAGAAAAGGTGGCTATAAATCTCCCTCCGACTGCCCGCGTGAATGAATTCTTCCAGCATGATGTTCTGATGATCTGCAGGCGTTTTTGGAGAGCAACAACTAACTCAAAACCTGCAAAATGTTTTTTAAAAATTCTGACAAACCCTTTCCTAAGTTGTGTTAAACTGTCATCTGTAAGCGATTATCTCTGCAGGACCGAAACTTTAACGTTTTTTGAAATCCAATCTGTTGAGAAGTTTCTGTTTCTAGAGGCGATGCACAGGTGGCAGCTACCGCTCAACCTCGGGGTGACGGACGGAGAACGGGGGGAATAAAAGGAGAACAGAGAACAAGTGTTGTAAACTTCTAGTAATTGTCAGAACGTGAAATTGAGAGTAAGCCACTGGAAGAAAAAAAAAGAAAAGAGGATGATGTTTCCTGCTCAGCTGGCGGCAGTCTAGACAGCAAAAATGATCATCCTGTCAACAGACGACTTTAAACTGGGTTACTGAAAGGTGATCCTTCATTTACCAGATGAGAGTGTGTGTCTGAGTGTGTGTCTGACTGTGTGTGTGTGTGTGTTTGTGTTCAGTTTCTACTTGTATTCTGTGATGGTGAAGTTTCCCCACCAGCAGCACAGCTCCGGCTGCATTTACGCTACTAATTGTCATACAGACGATACATTTTTAGAAAGTCTTCCACGTGAAAGTTCATTCCTCTCTCTCTGTTGTCCTAATATCAAATATACACAATCATTCAAAGCAGATTTACAGTGTCAGATCCTGTTTAAAGCTGCATTAGTTTCATGTTTGGCTACAAGGGGGCAGCAGAACAAGCTGAACACACAACATCTGACACATTAGCAATAAATGGAGCCGCCGTGGCTAACAGGTGAGCATGCATGACTCTTAGTTTAATATTTAGTCTCCTTTGAGCTCTTGGGTTGATGAAAGAGGACTTTGTGAACCAAAAAGAACTGAAAAATGATCGATTAGTGAAGCTAAAGGTGCAATATGTAAGAATTTTACTTGAAAACATTGAAAAATTAACTGACTTCCTGACTTCTACGTGTGCTGCAGGGACATCTACTGATGTTAGCATGCTAACTAGCTAGCAATGACTCCCCCGGTGCTTCCAGCTCCCTGTCCAGACTGCTAGCTGCATAGCTAACTGTGCTATATGACAGTTAGCGGTTACTCTGGTGATATACATCCCCCCTTATTTGCTTTGTATTCGATAGGTGGCAAATTCCTACATATTGCACCATTAATGTTGGAACAGACATTATAAGCAGTTGCTTTGCTTCTTTAACCACCGTACACTGATTGCTGCTGCTGCTCACATGTTGTGTTATCCGCGCCAATAATGGCCGGGATATTATGGGATGTACCAGTGTTCTGTAATGACGGTCATTAGAGTCTCACTCTGCAGCAAAGACCAGAGGACACTTCCACTCTGCCTGTCATCACACGTTTGGTGGAAAGGCGTTTATGTCCTTCAGCCCTGTTGTTTTATTTTCACACGTCTTCTCCCTCTCATCTCTCATCTCTCCGCGGGACGTTGGATGTTTTGTTAGACGTGTCTTCCTCTCTGCCCTCTTCCCTCTCTCACTTCACCACATGCCAGGCAATTCGGGCCTTAATGTTTTTACATGCTCAATTGCACCTCAGGCACTAACAGTCAGGGGCATTTTTCTTTTTTTCTCTCCAAACAAAAACCTTCAGGGTGAATAAGTGCCGAGACGTTCCACCCTCTGGCAGGGTGTCAGGGTTCGGGGTAACTGAGGTTGGGCGATTGGGGCCAAGGGCCAGCCGGGGTGACAGGCAGGGGGGGCGCTCAGTGGCCGAGGCTGCAGCTCGGAGAGCGAGAGGCCCATCGCTCAGCTGCACGCCGCCTTGGCAGCTGTGTTTCCCATGCAGCGCCAGGTGGAAAGGGCAACAGTCTCGCACAATTAAACACTTCATTTGTCTTCATTAAAAGGATGGGCATGTTAGCTTTGGCAGGTAGAGAGGATGTTTAGGTTCAAGGCTTTTTTTCCCCATACGTGCTGTGGCCCCTGGGGTTAACACCACTTTAACTTAAAGCTTCAGTGACTTACTTACTTCTAGCCAGTGAAATTAAACCTCATAGCCTTAAAGGTCCTCTGAGGAGCTTTTGACCACTAGAAGTGCTGCAGAGCAGAGTTTTAACTGGTGTCTTACATACGCACAGAGACGTTCATGCACAACATACAGTGAATTTGTGTTTTTAAAAGCTGCAATATCTTACATTGTTGGTTGAAAACAGGCGAGACTTCACTGAGATTATAAACAGAACATGCCGGAACAACAATTTTGATGTTGTGAAATCACACATGCACAGATGGAAAGTGATGAAACGTCTTGACAAGTGAAAACATTGTAGAAATATTGGTAGAGGGCTCGTTTAGCCGACCTACATTTCATCAGTAGATGCTTCAGATTACTTGCAGGAACAGTAGAAACATCACATTAATTCTGTTAATAGAGTCACAGGGTGTCAAACATTGTTTTTGCTCACATTTATTCTCCGTCGGGCTGCTCTGGACCGGTCCCTGCTGCCTGCTGTTGACTCCGTTGTTTGTTAGAAACACGGCGTCCATGTGAAGCTGCTCATGCTGTAGTTGGATTGAAATCAGCGAGTTAATAACCGTTTTCGTGCCGCCAGTTAGCCATGAATGCCAGTGTTTGTTCTTGTGTAGCCAGCTATCTGACTCTGCTGAGATCAGTTTGCGAGAGAGGCCAGGACAACACTTTTCTGGCGATGGAAACGATGTCCAAAATAAGAAAAGAAAGGACTGAATAGGCGAGCGGTGAATTCTGAGACATTTGCCTTCCTGACTTGTGCGCTTTGGCTGGCTGGCCGGTGTTTGGCACAGGCGAGCGCTGTTTGGAGGCGCTCTTGAAGAAAGTGCTGAGTGCTGGTGAATGTGGTGTAAAGCCACGTGGCTTTGGACGGGGGATCTTTCTCTCACCCCCGTGTTTGTTCCATCAACACATGTGTTCAGTAAAGCCTTGGCCCTCGCAGCGCCACATCGAACATCTCCCCCCCTCGGCTTGATGTGGTCTCACACCAGCGCTGCTCGGGTACCGGAGCTGTGCTGCTGAGGTTATTCCACCAGGGACAAGATCTCACCACAACACCCACATAACAAACGTGGGTGTGTGTGAATGCACGCTGCCAGCAGTGTGTCTGCTGCTGGCTGCCATCACACACACACTCCCTTACCCTCGTGTAATCCCGTAGTTTGTGTTTGCGTGCTGACATGTGCATGTGCAGCGCAGGAATCCATGTGTGTGTGATTTCTGCGACTTTAGCATTCAGCACTATCAGATGTCGCCTTACACATGCACAGCATCCAATACTGTGTCTTTGATTACTGGATCCCCTTTCCTCCCCCGTCCTCCCCCGTCCTCCCCTCACCCCTCTCTCCTCACCTATCTGCTCCTCCTCGGCGTGTGAAGGCACGCTACATTTTCCCGGCGAGTGATTGATTTGTAATTGTTTACATTTCAGGTCGCACTCCGCCGCTGCAGATGTTTGTCGGCGTGCGTTTCTGCGGGCATGCACGGGCACAAACAGAGACACACTTGTACAACAGGAGCGTGTTGATGCCAAAAAAGTTTCATCCAGGAATTTTTCGAACGTCTTGGCTCTGAGTTTTGGCACTGCGTGTGCTAATTGCCTCCAAGTGGGGGCGATTTTTAACATTAAACTTTTTTTTTCTGCATGTGTGTGTGTGTTTGGGCACGTGGGCAAGATCATTCAAGGCCTTTGCCATGAATGTGGTTTCATTCTAGTTGAATAAGAAGGTAATAAAATGAATTACACGTTGCAGCCAAACAATAACATCTCAATCTAACTCGTCTTCTGGATTTTTCCCCTCCCAAACTCTTTGACTTTGGAGCTGTTTGTAAAAAGAAAACAGAGACGTTGCTCTGAAATACTGATATTTTTTTGTAAGGGAAATTCTCCTCGTTGAAGTTTGAGAGTTGCTAAATCTCTGAAGAATCACAGACTCGGTATGAATCAGATCTTATTAATACATGCAGAATGGAGAGAACACCCAGGCAGAATGTTCTCTGCAGAATTTCAAGTTGTTCTTGACTTATAGATTTAAACGTCAGGTAACAACAGGACAACAGGTGTTAATCACGCCCTCTCTAGAGGACTGACTGTCAGCTAATCTGACTTCCTGACAACACTTTAGCCAAACAGCATCTTCCATCATCTGAATTCGTGACATTTTCTAATCTAGACACTGATTCCTAGATCTTAAAAATGTTTTAATTCCCCACATTTTCTAGAAGAAGTAGTTTTTCCCCTCGTCCCCTCGACGACTAACTGCAGGGTGGTGATGTAAGCGTCTGTATGAGGTGTTGGCTCAGGTAGCCTGCAGTATGTAGCCAGTATCCAGTGTAAGCAATCCAGAGGTACAGCAGTAATAAGCTGCTGATGAAGGATCCCTGCCACCCGTGCGGAGCAGAGTTTAGGTTAAGTCGTGGGCAAGGCGCAACCCGAAACGGTTCCCTTGTCTTTAATGTGGGCTGTAATGTCTCAGTGTGGTGGTGGTCAGCATGTAGGGCGCAGTAACAGAACAAACATTTAACACGTCGCCCAGGTTTCATACCTGGAAGGCTGTTATGTGCCCTGGTTTGCTCTCGCTAGTCTTGGCTGCCTGTGTCCTACAGCTGGGAGGATTATTGGAAGGAAGGTTGTATTTAAATGTTAGATGTTGATCTCTTTTTTGAGAAATGCACGTCAAATTGTACGTTATATCTAAAGAAAGACGTAAAACCAAAGATGGCACGTATCTCTTTGTTGCACAGATGATTATTATAATAACTGCTGAATGGATTTTGTGGTCCCATCCTCCTTTTGATTGATATTTTAGTTTCACCCCAGCCCTGACCTGTAACTGTCGAACAGTAGAATCAATAAACGGGTCGGCGTTTTCAACATTCGTCCAACAAGCTGCATTTTTTTAAGCTTATGCTGCCTCGTAATCAACAACAGTGTCCTTCACCTCGGGACAACTGCAGCAAGTTTGTTTCCAAAAATGGAATTTAACTCATAAAACTGTTGTTAGTTTTGTGTGTCTCTTCACGGGCTGGCGCCGAACTCCACATCTCTGTTTGCTCGTCATATTAGAAGATGGTTTTGATCTGCACAGTGACGACGTGGTGGTCTCCGTCTGCCGCATCACTGCAAAACTCCTGCAAGCACTCTGAGTGCAAACATGAGAAAATCAAGACCATGAACGTGTGTGTGTGTCTGTGTGTGTGTGTGTGTGTGCAGACCTACAGCAGACACACACACACACGTATGCATGATCACACCCTCTTGCATACACCCACACAGATAGTTTTCGCTTTAAGGGAGCCCTGGGAGAGAAAGTAATCTGTTCACAAACCACAAAATTGAATAATGACCCTGACACTCTTCCAAGCTGAAGAGTGAACAGTGCATGCAACACAAGGAGGCATACTTACAGCAAATCTTCAGACAGCACGGAGGTAAGCTTCGAATTAGCATAATTTAGACATCCCTTCGAGTTGTTGCACACACACACACACACACAGAGAACACGCACTCTAAAGACAGTTACAACTATATAAACTTAAAGTTGTGAGAGCTCCGTTGATGTAGATATTCTTAAAGGGTAACTCCACCAAATGTACAACATAAAGCCTCTTGTTGCTCCAGAAGAGGCTGCATGCAACCTGATAAATGGCCTGAAGTGATGTCACTCAGTGCCTAGGTTGCATTATGGGTAATGTCAACAGAATTCTTGATATTGTTGGAATGGGGCCCTGATATTATGACTGAACTCCTCAATTAAACAATCAGGGCCAATCACAAGGAGCTCAGTTTTCTCCGGGTTGAGATGGAGGCTAACAGAGGCTACGCAGTCATAAAGAGCGCTGAGATTATTATGTGTTACAGCTGCGTATCATCAGCGAAGTGATGGAAAGACGTGTCACAGGCAGAAGCAGCATAATAACGGAGATCAGATTGGATCCAGGATTTACCCTGGGAGGAGTGAAGGCTGAACAGATGACATGCTAATGATTTTATTTCAAAGCGCACTCATTATTAAATCAAATTATCTCCGGGGTCGGCACTGCTGGTATCGTCATCTCATAGCAGAGCAACTTCAGCACTGAAACACCACAAGAAAGAAAAATGTGTCTGTTTTATTTTGAGTATTAACATGAGAATAACAAAAAATGCAAACAGCAGTTTGTATATATTTCTATATGATTAGTTTGGAACAAATCTTTTTCTCTACTCTTTAATAACTTACTGAAACTTCTGCTCATATTTCTTCATATTGAAAAACAGGTTATACATCTGATTTAAACCTCGAAGTCGACTTGTTTCCGCTGTTACAAGGTGGTCGGGCTTGCAAACATTGCCTTACTTTCCCACCATCATTCTGCTTTTTAATAATTAATAGTGTGAAGACGGATGCTGTGATTACAGATTGTGTACTCAGTGCAGCAGCGGGGCCAGCAGAGTACCTGGAGTCACATTTAACTTTTAGTGTGAAGAGAGTTTGGAGAGCGGAATGACAACAGAAGGTATCTTTTAAATACATTAAAACATATAAAGACAGCTTCTAAACAAGTGTCACTATTCTAACTAAGCAGAGAAAAACACACTGTAAGCTAATAAGCTGAGTACTGTGGTAATATTTATGACATATGATGTAATATGAATGTAATATTAGATTTTTCCAGTTGCTTGACTGAAGAACATCTGTTGAAATGTTGTGTGGCAGTTTTTTTATAGCGAGGAATTGTTATTTTATATCTCCATCTTTATCTGGTGGGTTAGTGGATGAAGGCCTATTTGAAAGATTTGTAGAAAAATATATGATTTACTGCCAATTAGCTTGAGTTTTTGATTGCAGAACTAAAGCTGTGGCAACAAATCCAAAGTACACACTGACGTCTGCCAAACAAAGCATCCACAGGAACGTTTTGGGGCAAACGGTTTAATGACGACCTGCACGGTAGCCGGGATGAGTCACGCATATGATGTGTTTGAGGGATATTCAGTGTCTCCTCGTCAGCAGTATGCCCTCGTTATGAACATTTTTGGCTCGGAGGAAGGAGACGGCTTGATTTCGATGACATGGCATTGCGGTCGTCCACGGATCATGCATGTTTCTCTCTCTATTGTGCATCAACTCCGATGTGGTCGTGGCTTAATTGGTCTTGCCCCTGAGTGCTGATGCATGAGGTTTACGATTGCTCCCGGGCTGATTGTGAGCGCGGCCTGTTTTCTGATTCGCATAAGAAACCGCGGAGGCTTCCAGAAACGAGGCTTTTACTTTTCATCCGGCAGCGTGGTATTAATTCTGATGATGCTTCCCAGATGCATGCACTGGACACTGACTTTGGAGAAGCTGATATGTTAAGTGCAGCGAAAGCAGTTGAAGCCCACGTGTGATGCCAGAGCCATTTTAAAAAGGATCAGGATTTAAGCATCTTAGTTTTAAAAACATTTTTTCATGTCCTGACTGGATTTATGAAAACTTTGGGCTCTGAGTTAAGAGTCACCATTCTTTTGCTTTCGTCCATTTTCTTTTTCAAAATACTTTAATTAAAGGTGCACTAAGTTGTTTCGGGGAAGATATTTTAATCCGAAGAGAAAGAGAAAGATCTTCGTTGACTGATTTCTTTTTTTATGCCTCAACAAACTTTCTTTGATTTCATGACTGAATAAACAAACAGACCTTAAAGGACGACACAGTTTCATACCATCTTCTGTGTTCTGTGGACCTTATTTACCTCTGAGAACAGTTTGTTTATTCAGTTATAGAAAAGATAAATATCTCGGAATATGAATTGGTACCTCGTTGATATTATAAATATTAAAAGAGTTTTAATTTCTTCTCTAAAACTTGTATAATTACTGTGATACAGGTATCAAAATACTCAGTGCCTGATTTTAGAAATTGTGCCTTTTAAACAAGCCGTCAGGAAGCTTGTGATGTCACAGCTATACAGCCACGCCCCCTCAGTGGGAGGGGCCTGCTCAGGCCTGTTAAAGCTGACCAATCAGAGCAGAGTTGCCCAACAGAGACCGGCACTTAAAGGAATCGTTCGGACAGAGGGTGAATAGAGGTGCTGCAGCAATGGAGTGTATTGGAGAAGTCTGTGCATTAAACAAAAAAAAACCTGAGAATAAGTGCTTTATGGAACCTTTTTAAACTAAAAATCTAAAGAAGAAATTGACGAACAAAATAGAAAATACAGAAATCTGTCCATAAGTCGTGTATCATGCAGCATCTGGTGCTTTAGGGGGATGCGCATCCCTCCACAGCATGCGTGCAAACTTTGTTTTTCCCTCATCACTTTCAGGATCCTGACCCAGATCACAATGAAAGGTGACCCAGCGGAGCATCGAAGCTTCCAGATTTATGAGCCCGGAGCGCACGGTGAAGGTCCCGCGATGAAAACGTTGTCTGGAGGCCTCCGGCCGGGAGCCAGGGTGTTAGTTGACTAAAGACAACTATTCGGGTTACATCGTCCCTCAAAGAAACGTCTGCATTGTGTTGTTCTACGGTGCGTCTGTAAAGATAGTCTGTCTGTGATTTATGGTATTAATCTTCGCATCGCGGCGGAGCCAAATGTGAATATCTGTGGTAACAATATAAAGCAATCAATCATCTGATCACTGAAGGAATCATTAATATTGCACAGAGAGCCCTCAGAGCTCATCTCCAGTTAGACATGAAAAATAACTGAGCAGAAATAGAAAAAAAAAGAAAAGGGGGGAAACATCTCTCACAGCTCATTCCCACTGACCCCTGTGATATTAAGCACAGTTTTATTTCCTCAACGTTAAGAATGTGCTGCACGCTGTTAGCTTATGATTTGTGGCGCCTTGGGTTTTACAGGTTGAACCACAAGCAGCATTTCTCACAATCAGTTTTTTGTGAATGACCTCACTGGGATAATGATAGGGGATGAAGCGGAGCAGAGGAGCTTCTCCATCTTTCACTGGGCTGCCACGGGTGATGGAGTGATGGGTGGGAGGTGGAGGTGGGCTGAGCGGGAGGTTTTTAAGGGCTGGCGCTGTTTCGCCCTCAATTGCACGGCGGCAGGCTGCAATCGACGACAATTAGAGGGCGCAGAGTGAAGCTCTTCTAGATGAGCTCAGCCTGCGGCTCCTGTCTGGCAACTGCACCGGCGCTCCAACTGGGGGCCCCACTGGCTGCTTTTCTTATGTCAGATCGTGTTTGTGTGTGTTCTTACATCTCTGTTTGCAAGAATCTGATGGCGATGGCAAAGAAAAGTATCTGGAGGGAGGATTTATGTTAACACTGGCTTATTTTGCGTCTGATGGCAGAAGCTACGGGTTGATGTGAACCTCTGCCACACTTGAGAAGGTCGAGAGCACCACAGGTCCTCCAGATGAGTCTCATCACTGTCTCTCTGTCTCTATATATGTGTGTCCGAGGGTATCGTCGACCATCACGGGACAGAACTGTAATATGCGCCATAATCATCAGAATCTAGCTGATAAATGTCACCACAACCTGTTGCATTGAAATGAGCTTCAGCAGGACTTGTAGTTTTGTCTGTCGGACACAAGATGCTGCTCTTGAGCTGTGAAGCTGCTCCATCAAGTCATTCAGGTGTTGAGAGGTCGGCGGCTGCTTCGTCTTTCTCTCGACGACGAGGCCGTCACTCAAAATTGATTTCCATCGGCGGCAGCAGAGCTTTTTCCTCGCGTCTGCCGCTGGGCGTGCTTCCGTCTGCCGCTCTCCTGCTCCTGCTGTTCACTTTTACAGCCGCTGCCTGTGTAACACCTCACTGGTAGGGAGTTCACTACAGTAGCATATTTAGACAGCTGTAAGCCCGAAAGCTCCTGAGAAAACAGGGTAGAGGGGTTTTATGTGGGAGCGGTGTGGGATGGGGGTGCACTGATCCATTGCAGCCCTCTTTCCTGTGCGGTTACTCCTCAGTCATGCATCCAAATGTTTCCTCTCCCTCTCTATCTCCGTCACCTGGCCGTCGCTTTGACTCGCCGTACCGTGAACCTTCGAGGAGGACACACGAGGTTCTGTTTTCCCCAGCGTGCACTCGGTGATTATGTTTTGTAAACTGTGAAAGAGGAACTTGATGTGATTTCCGTGTTTCAGCAGAATTATAAAGGAGTGTAGCCCGAGGCGCGAGTTTTGCAATATAAGCAGATGTTTGTTTATTTAAAGGTATGATGTATTACTTGGCGTCTCGTCTCTTTTTTTTGTTCTTTGTCTCTCTAACACACACAAACACAGTACCCACAATACCATCAGATACAGGCTTCCATGGCAAGCAGCGGCCTATCATCACTGCAACATTCCTGTAACTCGATCTCACAGGTGATTAGACATGTCGTGCAATCACTACTTACAGACTTCAAGACGAGGAAAAAGTTTTTATTTTATGTGCTGTAGGCCGCATCTGAACACTGCTCGCTGAAAATCAGTTTGACACCTGCAGGAACTGATCTGTGGGCAGCAGAACGGGGTTTTCTTGTTGGAAACAGCCAAAATGTCTAAAAGATGCCCAAAACTTCCAAAGTTTAAGGTGTAATCTCTTTTTGACGCATGAGAATAAAGTGAAAGTAATCACAGAACATTCTGGTGGTTGTGCCCGGCTCTCAGTTACGACGTATAGTTTCCTCTGGTTGCATACAGAGCGGTGATGTCAGCTCTTTTCTTTTTTGACATCATATTGTGGTCGTGCTTCTTGGATTCTGAGTTTCTAGAAACTTGGCAAACTTCCTGTCCTGAATGTTTTTCCACAGCGGACAGTGGCTTTAAAAAGCTCCTCGGAGTCTGAGGGGAAATTTGGAGGGTAGGATGGGTATTGTGTTTTTCTTGAGGCTTCGATTAGAAAATCATAATGTGTCCCGTGGGTGGTATTTCCTTGCTGACCTACCAGTGAGCATTCTGTATTTGATACTGACCGTGGTTTGGGGAACAGCAGGGCAGGGTGGCGGGCGTGTGAGCGCTCCTTTTCCATATAGATCTGGGATCTGCTCGATGGGCTTCGACAGGCCGAGCTGAAACGCCATCCAGTACATTTTCTGCTTGAGGGATGGAAAGAGAAAAGAAGACTTGATGGAGTGACAGTCTGAAAATGAGAGGGGCTTAAAGAGAGAAACTGTAGATGAAATGGAAGTGTGCACGGCTCGAATGAGTCACGACGCTCTGCACTCGCTCTCTTTTTCCACTCCGTCTTCGCTGCTCTTGTTCAGGACGTCTCTCAGTATTTGTCTCTCAGTCACTCCTGTGTCTTTGCTGTTCACACTGTGTTAACGAGTACTAAAGACAGCCAAATTAAATCCCGATTAGTTTTTGATGTATCCATCGAACTCCACACACTCTGATGGATCAGTGTCGTCTTTGGCTTCCATCTTCTGTGTGTTCCTCAGCTGATTACAGAAGCATATGTGTGAGGAATGCTTGATTGCGGCGCTGCACAGCGACAGGCTGATGGATCGTTTCCTCTCTCTAAATGTGGGTGCTGCACGACAAAGCCCGGCCGATGTGCTGAAGTGTGGCTGCTTGAAAGAGCTGTCAGCACTCCCAGCACCGCGGCGAGAAACAGACAGAGGGGTGTAATGAATGAGAGCTTATGTCAGTGTCGCCGATATGGAATCAAATAAGGGTCAGTAAGATTTGTTGCTTGTGAAATGAAGTTTGGAATTCATTTCAAAGCCTGCGGTCGGATGTAAAGCTTCTAAAACGATCACTGACTGTTTTGTTTTTGTGTGTGTGCCTAAACAAACTAAATAAACAAACCTTTGTTTCATATCTGGCGGACCCCGCCACCTTTTCTAGCTTCAAACAGTGTTCATGATCAGATCTTATGAGCTTTTGTTGGGTTAGAGTTAGGGTTGTTGGAGTAGAGAAAATAATGTCCGAGCCAGTTTTCTCAGACGATGAACTGGTGAGTTTGATGTGAGAACAATAATAATCCTAAAAGCCAACATGTTTCAGCCTCCTCCAGGAAATGAATGATTGCACCAGAAGTGTTTTGCTGAAAACTTAATTCCACGAGTGTAAAAGACTCAGTGAATTTCTGTGTTTCTCAGAGGGAATTGGAACAATGTGCTCGAAGGTGTCATCCATTTCCCTTTAATCGTTTCCATATTTGTAGGTCAGGCGCAGGTCATAACAAGGAACTGCAGCACACGCGGCCCTTTGCTCTGCTCGCTATTGCATCATTATTTAACCAAGTGAAAAATGTCAGATTTCAGAGGACGCTCCACGGGTTAATGCCTCCTTTGACCACCTTTATCATATTACTATCACTTTCTCTGATCGTCTCCGAGCCAAAGACAACACACGATACATTTTCTCGCAATGGAAAACACATGTTACTGATGTGACTCAATTTGGGGGGTTAAAAACCGAAACCTTAGCCGTGTGTAGCGCGCGCTGTACGGGAGATCAGACACGTCTGTTTGCGGCTTGAAGAGCTTCGACTCCACGCTCGCACATCATGAATTATAAGCTGCTGAGACAAACCAGGTGCCGTTTCATTTGGAGTCGCTGCGCGGTGTCTGCGGTCCAGAGGATCGCCGTTCAACTGTTGTGTCTCGTTTTGCAATTATGGAAGAGGTTAACAAGAGAGCCTGTTTCATGTCTGCAGCTCACAAACCTGTGTTCCGGCTTTGAACTTCACTCCTCTCGACTCTTATGTCATGGATGTTGTAATTAGTCTGTTGTTGGTTCTGTGTCTCTCGGCGTCCATCGAGCTGTTTGCTTCACGCAGATAATTGCAATATTTTCCATGTTTTTGAGCATTGTTCTGAGTTTTTCTTTCCCTCTTCTCCTCTCTGCTATCCTGACATGACCGTGGATCCTAATGGAGCCCCTTGACGCCAAGAATCTTTGGTTTCACAGGGTTTGATTATACCGCAAGTGGCTGCTATAAATTTTCATCTTAACACATGATTTCCAAGCTGCTCGGGGGCTCGAACTCATCAGCAGTCAAAGAAAAGTTACCGTGGAGCAAAGCGAACTTGGACCTCTTTTTAGGCTTTTTAAGAGTTTAAGCTTACATTTTAAAAACTTTTTTAACAAAGAAAGATGCAAATTAACCTTTTCTGGCCCCGAATAAAGCTGCATGTACTTTGGTTGCATTGTGGGTAATGTAGGCACCAGGTTTTAAAAATAAAGAAGATTGCAGGGAATAAAGACGGTGATATCTCTGACTCTGATGTGTCGATTTTGTTTTTAAAGAGGTCGAATTCTCGACCAGTGCACTGCTTACTGCCACCTACATTACCCACAATGCAACATAGCCACTGAGTGACATCACTGTAGGTAATCAATGAAACCACCTGCGGCTTCCTCTGGAGCCACACAAGGCTTTATACTACACTTAAAATTGGTGGATTTACCCTTTAAGAGACCGAAGCTGGCTGAACTATTCAGTCGTCACCGCGCCTCTTGAAAGGGCCGTCTAATTTGTGATGTTTTAGTGGCTGTGAAAATCAGCCGACGCCCGATTCCTCAATGTCTTGTCCTGCGAGTGCGTTAGTAAAACATCCTGAGTGTGAAATGATCCCAGATGTATTTGTTTGATCTGGAAACGCGCCTAACAATAAATGAAGCGCTCTAAGACGAGCACCCTTTTCTCTCTCGTGTCAGATGAAACAGAGCACGTTATTAATTACTGATACAGTAATTACAGTTTACACGTTGTAACTGCTGCTGTCGCTGACTTACAGCATTATGTCACCTGATAGAAGCGCCTTTCATGAGGGAGCGGTTCTCCATCTAACATAAAACATTACCTCTCATCCCCCAGAGCAGTCCGTGAGCATGCATGTTACTTTCCAGTAATGCATTTTGAAATGCAACGAGGAAACCAAAACAAATGAGTCACTCAGACAGGAAGGAGCTGTGACAAGGCCAGGATGTGTGATGAATGTGAGCGGCTCCAGACGGAGCGCTGGTGTCCTCTGGTCAGCTTCACAGGACGAGCAGAGAGAGGATGTGCAGACGTGTTGTTCACCCAGGGAAGTAATATATGAGTGAAGTCTTACTTTTACACTGCACACTTTTAGTCTTCATATTGCTTTGTTGGTATTTTAGTAGATCTGGTTGAGGGACAGTGGCACATTTGCAGTACAGTGATGTCAATCAATATCCAATGTCCAAAATGTGTCTTGAGTCTTTTGCAGAAGATGGCGAGTGGTTCTGCTGTCCTGACATCGGTCAGGAGTTCGTTCCACCACTGAGGCACCAGAACAGAGAAGAGTCGCGACGTCGCTGAGTTAACTTTGTTTGCTCTCAGCGATGGCAGAACCAGCCGGCCAGCTGATGTTGTGGAGCGAAGTGCTCACGCTGTGGCTTGTGGTCTGAACAGTGTTTGGAAGGTAGATGGGTTCAGTTCTGTTGACGGCCTTGAAGGCCAGAACCAACGTCTGGAATCGGATGCAGGCCGCAACAGGAAGCCAGTGGAGGTCACGGAGGAGGGGGGACTCTTAGTGGGAATTTGGGTAGAAAATTAAGCGTGCTGCAGCATTCTGGATAACGCTGCAGTGGTTTAGTCGCAGAGGTTAGGAGTCCAGAGCAAATTGCAGTGGTCCAGGCAGGAGATGACCAGCGCTTGGACCAGGAGTTGCAGGTATTTTAGAGGGCAAATCTGCAAGATCAGGCCACAGCGGTTATGTTGGGGGCACTGGACAGTCTGTCGGGTTACACTCAGGTTCCTTTGCAGATGACGAAGGCGATACTGTGACGTCCTCGACAGTGACTTGCTATCTTTCCCCAGGATGAAGAGGAGTTCAGTTTAACTAAGGTTAAGCTTGAGGTGATTTCCACTAAACATTAGGAGATACACACTCCAACGTGGGTATCAGAGGATGGGGGAAAAGAACGGAACAGTTGGGTGTCGTCTGCATATACCAACGAAATATATGTCCTCCGTAGCTGCCTGACTGTCTTTTACTAGCTTGTTGCTAACTGGTGTCCTACTGAGGGTGTAATGTGCAGAAAGAAAAGCTGCCATAGAAAATTATGCCAATGTTAGCAGTTGTAGTGAACCAAAGCAATAAAGTTTAAAGACATTAAAATTCTGCACATGGCAGAGAAAACTGAGCGGTCTGGTGATCATTCTTCGTGGGTTCATCACAGAGTTAGTCATGTCCTCCACCGTTAATACAGTAATAGAAGTTTTACTGATTTATTTTTTCATAAAATGAAGTACAGTGTCAGAAAATGTGTGTAAACTTCTCTGAGAAGCTATTATATCCAGATGATATGGCAACACGGTCTCTACGTTGGAACACAGGGGATCAGTAAAGCTTGATGCTGGTCAGGAGTCCATAAAATAAACCGGGTGCTTAGTGTCTGCCCAGATCTGGATGCAGGTCCCACGCTCCCCGTTTCCCTCCAGCCCACCTTGGCGGGCCAGTTTAGCCGACTCCAGCGGCTTTACACTGCTAATTTATATCCATCCCCTCCTGTCATACCCTCTTTAAAACGCCACAGTGGCAGTGGTTGGGTTAAGGAGAGAGGCATTCAGGGGGGGAGTGTTGGTGTAGTGGGACCCTGATGGAGTTAGCCTGTGCTATCACCAGAGAGCTGCTCAAACACATGAGCTCTCCTCGATGTGCTAATGGGAAAAGCTCGTTGCGCAGAACGTATGAACGCAGTCTCAGGAAGCAGTAAATGTCACTGCTGATTCTTAATTACGTGCCCCGGTCCTCCTCGGCACCGCGGGCCACATATGGAGTTTTAGAGGCTCGCTCAGAAGGGATCAGATTGTGGTTACTGGCTTATTCAAAATGTCACTATAAAGAGTACAGTTAATTATTATAAAATACTGTGTCTTGGGTACATTTTTGAATGACCAGATGTGTCCTTGCTCATATTAATCTCTTCCGTATCATAAGTCATTTATATATTAATGATTTTATATTGATGTCATTGGAATCCTCCCTGGTGGTTTTATGGCCTGCAAGCATTGGGTAAATTGTGATTAAATATTTATGCAAACACTTGTGGTCTCCACAGGGTGAATCCTGCCGACTGTGGTGACCCCGTCACTCTCTCTGTCGCACCACCATGAGGTTGACATTTTGGTTTGTCAGGGGAATATCTCAACAACAACTGAGAATATTGCCATGAAATTTTGTTCAGACATTCATTAACGTTACTCAGGATGAACTGTTGTAACCTTAACGATCCTCTGACTTCTTTTGTAGCAATGATTAGCAATGATTTTGGTATGAATAACATTCCCATCAGCATCAGATGTGGATTGTGTTCAGTGCTTATTAACAAATGTTAGCATACCAACATGCTAAACTGCGATAAGATGGTGAACGACTCAGTGTGTCACTGTGATCCTGTTATTGTACCGATGTTAGCATTTAGCACCACTCTGCTTAAAAGTGCAATATCCAAGACGTATATACATATCTGCTGATGTTAGCATGCTAACCAGCTAGCCCCTGAGCATCTGGCCCCCTAATACTTTTAGCTAACTGTCTGAAGAGGCGATAGTTTCAGCTGGGAGATGTATGCTAGTGCAGAGTTTGCTGTGTTTCACAAGCTGCAGAAACGTTGTAAACACCAACAAGCTCCAAACTCTCGATCCAGGCCAGCTGACTCGGCCAATATGGCCACAAACTGCGCAGATAATGGAGCTAGCTACAAGCTACAGCAGCTAGTAGCTACAGCAATAGAAAGCTAGAGAGTATGAGCAGCAGTTAGTGGTTACCTCGGTGATCTGCTGCCCCCTATTTGTTTGGAGGGACCTTCAACCAATGGCCAAGTCCTGCATATTGCAGCTTTAAGTACCGTATAGACTCCAAGAGCCGGCAGTGCGGCTGTGGAGTCTTAAACTTGATAAAGTCAGCAGAAAGGTCTTAGTTCAAACAAACCTCCTCTTCAAAATATAATCTGATTATTGTATAATTTAATTGATTTACAAGACGCTGACTCCATTCTTAACCTTTGTCCTTTTCATGCAGCAGATGTAAAAACAATTCACCATTTTAAATGTTGAATCTACCATTGTGCAGCCATCCATCACAACCTCACCTGTTGTTCCGGGCCTGTGCAAGCTGACAAGGCCTTATTATGCAGCTGCTGCTCTGAGAAACAAATCATTTTATTTTCATTCATGCTGTAAAAAGTACTGGGACCAATATCCAGGCAGAACAAATGTCTTCCCCTGCAGAGCTGCAGGGAGTTCCAGTCAGAAGGTCTGCTGGACCGTGTGCCAGCAGAGATGGGTCCGTTCAAGGCCAAATTGGCGTTCGTCTTTCCCTCGTGCACATTTTTTATCCCTAAAATGGTCTTGCATGCAGCACTGCTCTTCCTCCTACCTCAGCCATGATACAATATCCCCAGAAGGTGTGTTTATGGCTGCGTAAATCTGTCATCTTCAGATTACCACCAAACACTGAAACCAAATATAGCTTGTATCACATGTAGACCCCAACAGTTCAATTGACCTTCCCTTATATCAAGCATTAGATTATAATAAATAATCGTGATCAGGTAGTTCATAAAAGGGAAATGGAAGAAAGTTATGACGCTGAAATCAAAGACGAGGAGGAAGAAAGAAAATGTTAGGGAGGATTTTGAAGCTGCTGACTTTGAGCGACTGTTCTGCAGTTTTGCCTCCCATCTGGCTTGAGTTGGATTTAGCTGATTGTCAGGGAATTACAGCTTTATTTTAATCCTGTTTTTTTTTTTTGTTTTTTGAGGTGGGGGGGACAGGGAAGTGTGGTTAATTTTCAGCTGCAGGTCGTAAAACCCCTGTCCTGGTAAAACATTTTATACTGCGGCCCAGAAAGCTTTTTAAACAATGACTTTGGTGTAAATCACGGCTGGAGCACATACGTCGTCTGTGGGGGTGGTGGGAGGCGACCATTTATCCCGCCTGAGCCATTTAAGTCTCCTCGTGGGAGTTGAGGTCTCGGGCTCTCGAGTGTTACTTAACGTCAGTCCCCGGTAACTTAAACTTCATTTGTCTCTTTTTCTGGGAACTCGGGGGGCCTGTTAACTCGGGTCGTCACCCCGAGATATGCAATCTTTTAATTTGACCCTCGAACATTTCAAGGTTGGGATGTTTTCTTTCGATATTTCAACTCACAATGATTTGCTAACAAGTTCAAAACAGTCATTTCTGCTTACGAATGGATGAGTTCTATAAGTATGATATATGAAAATACCAGTTATTTGTATAAAAAAGCCTGACGAAAGAAAGATCTGTCAACGAGGGCATCTTAATTTAGAGCTGTGGTTCAGCTTCCCACATCATGGCCTTTAGTTGAAGGGTTATCTTTCCATGTTTTCCATTTGGACTGAGGTCCCATTAATGTGAGGTATGTATGTGGGCAAAGCTGTTGAATACATGCTCTTTACATGTTGGACAGCAAAGTAAGTCACCTCAACAGGAGACTTGATTTATGTAGCTTATAGTCAGCACAAGAATGTTGTTGTTGGTCTGTTAGTTTCCGAGTCTATTACTGTGGCGAAATGGCGACATCACTGAAAAGAAGTATAACATAGCCGTGATTAATGCACCATATTCACCCGGCGGCTCTTTCCCTCAGACGTCATGCTCTGGGTGGCGAGCTCGAATAATGTTGTACTGCTGTAACAAAAGTGATCATGCTAGCAGTGATCATGCTAGCAGGGATCATGCTAGCAGTGGTGCTATCTTGCTATCTTATTTTGTGTGCACTTAATTTCACCTCAAAAGAAAGAAGTTTAAAATAATCTGGCTAACCTGTCAGCTGTGTTTTCAACCTGCCGGATCATCTGAATGCTCCTCGCTCTCGCCCTGTTGGTCTCTGGCGAGGTTATCTCGCCGTGTTCACAGGTTCCAGAAATGACTTCGGGGAGTACGATGTTATCATAACCGACTGAAGCGCTGATGAGTGTCTGCCTGCGGACAATCAGTTCCCCTAATCGTGCATGCTTCCCTCCATGCAACCTAATACCCGAGCTCGGACCTCGTGTGAAATAACAATGCAGTATAACATTTTTCCCTCAACTCATCGTCTTCATGGATTATTGTTTGAACTGTGAGGAGACACCTCCAGCGGTGTTGTGGTAGAGATCTGGCTCCAAGTGAGTGTCAGTCAAACACATTCATTTCCTCCTCGGGTGTTTGGTTTTAAACTCTGGGCACATCATCGATGCCACAGTTTATTTTCTGTAGTCGTACATTTGCAAATATGAGAAGGATTTCTTCTGAAAGCAAATATCAGAAGGTTATGGATTAAGGGTGCGAGGGGGTATAATTTCTGTGTAAGCCTGTGAAAAGGCACACGTCCACCTTCATCCCCGCTGGCACCGCGAAACACACCGGTGTGAAGTGAATCGCTGAGTTTGTGTGCTTGTGGATGTGCGTTTCAGATAATAACCCAATTCGCAGAATGTACAGACATTCCCCAGTACCAAATTAAACAAGCCGAGCCTCAAACTGTCGGCCGCAAGTTTAAAGGAACAGTTCCCCCAAAAATGAAATCTCAGTCATTATCTGCTCACTCACCGTGTGGTTGGAAAGTTTTGTGGAAGTCCACAAAACATTTCTGGAGCTTCACAGCAGATGTGTGTTGCAGCATTCTCCTAAACAACCGAAATAAATAGGGTTTGTTTTAAAAATGCTAAAAAAACAACAGAAGAAAATGCACAAGAGGGCTTTTAACGGCTTGTTTCCAGAAGCCCCATGATTGAAAAGACACTATTGGAACCCTTGATGGGCCGTCAAACATGTGCACCCACTTCAGACGGGCTGCGAGCTAATGCTTTCATGCTACAGTAAAGATTTTTACTTAAAAATAAGAGCTACTCAAATCTGTGGAAGCAGTATGGAGCCATTTTTTTTGCTTCTGAATTTCCAGAAATGTTTTCTGGACTGCTAGATAATGACTGACTTTTTTAGTTTTGGGTGAACTGTTCCTTTAAGACTTCAGGATGGATTTGCTGCGTATAAGTCAAGCGCGCGCGTGTGTGTGTGTGTGTGTGTGGAGACATCCGCTGCGATGTTGTGATTAGGGTTGCTGCCTATTTGCTCTGGAGTGCAACGCATTCCTCGCAGCCTTAATTGATAGCAATTATGTGGTTTTTGATTTGGTGTTTGATTGGGAGGCGGATTTGAAGTCTTGATTTGAAGGGCACAGAGTTTTTATTGTCTTTGGAGCGTCTGGGCTGAAGTGCCTGAATGATAGCCTGCTACCTTGTAAGTCATATCGAGGGGCACCAGTGGGTTGGCACTCGCTTTGACTGCTCCATTTCTTTTCTATTTCGGTTTTTGTTTTCGTGTCTTGCAAACGTTAAAACTGGAAAGTTACTCAGTGTTTAGTGTATTCCCCTCTGTGCCAAGAGCTGTCCATCTCACTGCTTGTTTTCCTCTATAACCAGAGGAATTGTCCCTCCAGGGGACACCTGGCTTGTTCCCCACCTCCACAGTGCAAATGTTCCCTGGCTTAAACTGCCAGATGTTATGAAAGGCTCTATTGAAGTAGACCTGTAGCTCATAAAGAAATAGAAAAAAAGTCACTTCTCGTGGCTGAGAAGTCTATGCTGATAGCTTCAGTGACCAGACTATGTCATCTGATTTCCATGGGGCTCTCACATCAGCTGCTTGTAAAGCAAAGAGCAGTCTGGAGCCGGACATGAAGTCATGTGTCTCAGGGGTGTTAAAGGGGCAATATGCAAGAACCTCACCTGAAAATTGGCAACAGAACGTAAGTACATAGAAGTGTATCGTGTTGTAGAGATGGCTAATGACATTAGCATGCTAACGAGCTAGCCTCGGCCCGGCCTGGCTTCTGTTCCAGCAATGTAAACACACCTTACTGGTGTCCGAGCTCCCAGTCTGAGCTGCTAGCTGCCCTTAAATAGCTCAGTGCAGCTGCAGTTAGAAGCAGTTAGCGGTAACTCTGGCGACACGCTGCCCCCCCCCCTAATTGTTCTGAGTATGAATTTGACAGGTGGCTTATTCATCCATGTTGCACCTTGGAGATGTATGTTTGTATATCTGTGACACTGTCAAACTCCCATCCAGAGCTGCTCAGCCAGCGATAAACATGCTCGCAGATTAGCTTGCTCTGTTTGACAGAGGTTTTCTGACATTTCCAAAACAGAGCGCTGGCAGCAGACGGAGCGAAGCCGTCCAGAGCTGAGGAGAAATGAGAAACAGTGGCGTGTGCGAAGTGAAACGAGAGCGAGGAGAGCGGGAGGAAAAAAAGGAGGAACATACAGTAAGAGAGAGAAATATGAGATATCGGGCGAAGAAATGGAAAGAATCAAACGGGGAAGAAAATTGGTTTATTGTCTGTCTGCCATTATTCCTTCTCACACACACACACACACACACGCGCACACACACACACACACACACTCACAGAGACGTGTGAAGCTGTGAAGCTGCAGCTGGCTCGGCTCCTTGTTTGAACTAGCACGTTTGACTGAGGCCCATTTATTGATTGGCCGGTGTGCCAGACCTGAAGGACTCGTGGGGCTCGGATCACCACCCGATTACTCCCCCCTCACACATCTCACACAAAAACACACACACTCCAAATACTCCCTCCCTCCCTCATCCCTCCCTCCCTCCCTCCTACCCTTCCCTCCCCTTCCCCAAGTTACTCCTTGAGGAGGAACGGGAGCGAGTCAGTAGAGAGGAGACGGCAGGCAGACGGGACGCACCGAGTCACCCAGCTCGGAGGGCATCACACACACACACACACACAGTCAGAACCGGAGTGGGTGAAAAGGCATGGAGCTTCTGCTGACAGCTCTCCTCATCCTGGTACTGTAACGTTTACTTTATTTATCCCTTTGTTTGTTTAATGATCATTTTTTATTTTAATCTTTAATATCATCATTCATCTCGTCACACAGAGCAGTGCGCTCAGAGAGAACGTGTCTGGTGGATTGATTTATGGGTAAAAGTGTGAGTGCATGTGCAGTTAGTTTGTTATGATGGAGTGAGTTTCTGCAGTAGGAATCTGCTCTTCAGATCCTTCAACAGAAGCTCTAACAAGTCACCTCGCCTCCTCTGTGTTTCCGATCAAAGTCACAGAAGTAGACTCGTCATGCACGTCCCTGTCACTCCCCGTTACATCACCGTGGCCGCCTCGCTCGCGGCACGACGGCGAGTACAGTGCCGTGCAGCGCCGAGCAGACGACAAGGGATTCAGCAGATGTGCAAATATCGTATGTCTTGGCGACTGAAAAGGCCATCGTATGTATATTGACACAGTCTGCAAAAAAAAAGGCACCAGAGTCGGGTTTCTTTCCCCTGTCGAGGAGTTTTCCATCTTGGAGGAAAATGTCCTTAGTCTCAGCTGCTGACAGGTGACTTAAATAGAATCTGTCCATCAGAATAACATATTAGATGGAGATCTCTGCTCTTTTATCATGTGCTCATTTCCTCTCTCGCACTTGATGCGAAAACACGAGATGGGTGACAGGCGAAGGGCCTCTGTGGTCACATGTTCGCTCTGTTTTTCTCATATTAAAAGGGACGGGGAACAAATTAGTCTGAATGTTGTGTAGATGGTCGAGCTGCAACGACTGATTGATTAGTTGTGTGTTAATAATTAATCGCCAACTGTTTTGATAATCAGTTTGAGTAATGCGTTCTTGAATAAAGAAAGACAGTCCAAATTGTCAGTTTAACTTCTTTAAACTTCACTATGAACATGTTCAAAGTGAACAGAGTAACTGCTCACTGCTGGTAACTGTAGCTGCAGTTGGCTAGTTAGCTCAGTTAGCTATGCAGCTAGCGGTCCAGACTGGGAGCTCGGGACCAGGGGAGTGTGTGGGAGGATTTTTTTTGGATCGGGACGGACCAGGGCTAGCTGGTTAGTGTGCTAACTTCAGTAGATATTTCTGCAAAACGATACAAACACATCATCATTTCAGAACTGCTAATTCTAACAATTTCAACAAAAAATCTAAAGCCCAAGATGACAACAATATTTTTCCCCATTTTATTGCATTTTATAGGACAAACAACTCTTTCATCGACGGCTGAATTGATGATGAAACGACGGTGAGCTCGTTAATGTTGCTGTTAAGGTGCAGATAAAAGCCCGGAGGGATCAGAGCAGCGGAGGTGGGAGGTGGAGTGATGGAGTGGATATCCGAGCCTTTTGATTGTCGGGTCCAAATCCCAGCAGGGCGTCAGTCCGACTAGCGGAGCCTTGTGTTCCTCCGCCTCCACTGAGAACAATAGCAGCACAGTGAGCCAATCAACCTCCTCATCATGTCCGTCTCTTCATCCACTTCCCCTCCTCTCTCCTCACCAGCCTCGTTATGCCTCTGGCTGCCTTGGCGTTGCAACACACGGCTCCCACTCGTAATTGAGTGCAAAATTCACTGATTGCTTTTCAAAGGAGAATCAAGGTGGTGTGCTAGCCGGTCCAGAGCACAGCCCGTGTTTATTTACTGTGGATCCAAACATTGGAATAGTTGGCCCGTGCAGAAAGTAGCGCCGTTGCCGATGCGTTTGGCTGCGTGCGCCGTTGGCTGCGTGTTTAGGTCTCGCCGTTCCCCTCTGCTGTTCCTCAGGCGTCATCAGCACTGACAGCCATTTATATCAGTCCCCACGCACTTTTAATAATGCGAACCCAGCGTACAACATGGCTGTTTTTGCTACTGTGACCCAAAGAAAATAATCATGGCTGTATTATTACCATGTATCTGCTTCCCTCTGCAGGGCCCAATCATCTTTTTAAGAAGGAAGCACAATGCTGCCATGCTGTTAGGAAAAAGGGGCCAAAGAGGTCAAAACAACTTGGCATATCCTGAGTTTTTCCTCGGCTGTGCATCTCAAATGCGACGCTTGGACGTTCACTGTAAACTATTTGTCAGCTCAGCGGGCATAAATCTTTTTAAGAGCAGGTGTTGCACATAAAGTTCTCATAGTCCCTCCTTTATTCAGTGTGTGCAGGCTAAGTGGGGCTCGTTGTTGTGCCTCACATTTCATTCCTAATCTGCAGGATTCGGGGATTTTTAAGTCCCTGTCAAAAACTCAGCTGGATGTGCAAGCAAGTGTAAAGATCCCGTTGTGGGAGGCTGTCGAAAGCGCACAAAAGCGGCGTTTCTGCGATCGTGAAAACACTCTTTCAAGGCTCACCAGCAGCAGAGAGGCAGCCTAAGTGTTCAGGTTATTGTAGAAAATGATAATTTTCCACAGCTTTAAAACCTCTGTTGAATGGCAGATTAGTTTATTGAATGTGTTTGCACCTCAAGCCTTTTAAACCACATTCCTGATGCCAAAGGAGGTGAATGATTTGTCCCAGCGTTTTTCATTAGCCATTCATCCTCATGCATCCATTCTACAGGTAAAGAAGCAGTTTTATCTTCATGCTTCAGAGCAAAATCTAATCTGTACATCTCTTATCATTCACTCGGTTCTGCAAAGGCCATGGAGGAGAGCTCGGCTGCACAAAAGTCTTTGAGAGGCAAAGAGGAGTTAAAATAGTCAAAGATCTTTCATTTTCTTGGCTGTCACACTACGTCTGAGATGCACATTGTCCTTGCAGTCGCACAATTCATCGTCTCATAATATTGATGTTGGATCGCGGGGTAATATCCCTGCCTCTGCCGCCAAATACAGCATGATGCAATTAACAGAGAGCGAGGCCTGAAGTTTAAGAGAGGACTTACGTTTCATAATCTAAAGGATGACTCAGACGTCTGAAATATGCAAAGGGGCAAAAGTCGGGAGCTTTTGATTACTTCCCCTCGCCGGGCGCTCTCATCCTGTCACATGCACTTCTGTTTTGTTTTCAGCAGCTACTGGAATTTAGTTGAGCCTCTCAGCTCGCAGTTCTGGAGAGAGAATCTGCTCAAACGGAGAGAACTGCGGCTCACGCGGCTGAGCAGTGTGCACACAGGTTCCACTGCAAACGAGAGATTAGAACGTAACTGGTAACGCTTCTAACAGTTACACATGTGTATAAACTCTTCACTTCCTTGTTTTTGTTGTTGTGTAGAGCTCGCGGACGGCCCGATCGGAGGAGGACAGAGACACTCTGTGGGACGCCTGGGGCTCCTGGAGTGAATGCTCCCGGACGTGTGGAGGAGGCGCGTCGTACTCGCTCAGACGATGCCTCAGTTCCAAGTAAGGACGCTCTCAAACCATTCTCTAATCAGATTTGTATTGTCAGTGTAATTAAGCTTGATCTCTGCATTTAACCCATCATTGACGATTAGTGGGAAGCCACTTTTGGGCACCTGGGGAATAATTCAGGGATATTTGCACACTGAAAATGTACCTCAGTGATTCTCTTTTACCAGCTTAATTTGAGAAAATACCAGTATTTCTGTAATATGAACCAGAGACATAAGAGCACCGACATTACGTACTGAAAGATGCTGCGTAAGAGATGCTTACATCACAGGAGAGGAGGATTTACAGTTAATTGGATGTCTGATTTCACGTTAGAACCTCATCGAATGAACCTCAGATGAATGGAAACATCACATGGACAATTTGTTCAAACACTATCTATCAAAGTCCTGACCGGGGTTGGACTGGTTTCCATTAAAGTGCCACATCATTGCTTTAAGATTCAACAGAGAGGAGGAGGAGGAGGAGGAGGAGGAGGAGGAGGAGGAGGAGGAAGGGGAAGGGGGGTCTTTTTCTGCTGCTCACAGTCGTCCTGCCAAATAAATCCAGACAGCGTCCCTAATAGTGTGAGTAAATCTCACCAATCGCTGGATTCCCATGGGCCGTAATGAGAGTGCTCAAAATACACATGTGACTGTGAAATAGCCGTGAGGGGTCCACTGAGATCACTCGCCCGTCCACCTCCTCAAACTGTCTAGACGGCCACATGAGCCCAAATCTTGAATCCATCAGTGACAGTAGGGATCTGATCTTCACTAATGGCCCCGACATGCTTCTTCACAAATCAGAGCATAACAATGATTGTCCCTCGCCAAAGTACATGTCACCTTTAATAACTATTTTTGGGCTCTTCAAGCAGTGAACCCACATTGGTTGGATTCCCACTGCTCATCATCTCGGCTTAGCTCTCAGGACGAACTGGGACTTGCACTTTGGACCTCTCGGTCCTTTCATCCTTGTGCCAAAGTCACCCGGTTGGTTAGGCTTCAAGCTAACCCAGTGGGCTTCAAGATTAAAGCTGGAGGCCAAGTGTACTGGGCAAAGTGGTCAATTACAAATGGATTTGAGGAACAAGAGGAAAAAAAGGAGACAGGAGTGAGAGGGTATGTTTTCCATAGAAATGTCACATTTATAGACTGGGAAATAGCTGCAGGGTGACTTCACTGCATTCCTCGATTTTACAGTTCCCCCAAATGTATTCTCTCTCACCGAAGGTAGCCCGCGAGCTGCGCTGCCAAAGTCACCTCTGTTTCATTGTCGGGGAGCTCCAGCAGTGACAGAAGCAGCCAGTGAGGTCATAAAACGAGGCAGCTGTCCGGGGACACACTGGGAAAACAGAGCGGATCATACCTGAGGTCGCGACCCAGATGTACTATATGGTGCTTCCAGGGTGCCATAACCGTGAATCTGTCTGCACTGGTACTGGAAAGCCCGGCGAAGACGCATACGGCTGTCAAAACCTCATACTCACAGAACCAGACCCCCCGTGTGGTGCATTGTAAACATTGAGGTCAGCGGCTTTGTGGGGAGTTCATTTCATGATACCAGCAGCCGCCATTTCTCCGTGCCTGCCCAGACTTTTCTGGTCAGGCAAACCTCAGAATGCTACTGGCAGTAAAAGCAATTGACGTGTTAAGAGGTGTTTGGGGTTTCGAGCACCATGTGGGATGTTGGCAGTGTGTCTATATGTAGAGAGGTATATGCTCTTGGAATTCCAGGCGGGTGTGTTTACAAACTGGTGTGTCCTTTGGCTGGAGCAGTAATGTATGAGGTTCTTGAGCAAATGGCAGAACCATCCGTCCCACCTCGGCCCACCTCAGCCTGCTGCTGCTGCGTGGGAATGAGGGGAGCGGTAGCCTGGAACCGGGTGGCAGATCAAACAAGCGTCATTAAAAAGCACAAGCACAAGGCCCCTTGTGTGTGTGTGTGTGTGTGTGTGTTGAGTGTGTGTGTGTGTGTGTGTGTGTGTGTGTGTGTTGAATGTTGTGTGCTGTGTGTGTGTGTAAAAGGTCAGAGAGTTGGAGTGGTCGTGACTTGGAGGGTGTTACAGGCCCGTTTCAAGCCTGTCTTTCCAAAGAGTCACACACACACAAACACACACACACACACACACACACACACACACACACACACACACACACACGCACACACATGACCAAAATGCACACGCACAACCTCCCAAAACGGCGCATGCAGCGTGCAGACTAAACACAGATTGCCTGGCCCTCATTAGTCCCACCCGCGCACTTCACTTGATCACAATCTCCGTTATTAACAACAGAGAGTGTGGACGTATGGATTGGGTGTTATGGCAAGAGAAAGCACCGCTCTGTCATTTATGAGGCTTGTGGTTGGCGGGCGCTTCAGATTTGAGTTTTTTTGGGGTCATTTCTGTTCATAAACAGAGGTCAGTGTCGCCTTTAAAGGGTCACCGTCCTCCATCGGCAAGTAAAGATGAGCGGTCGAGGAAAACGATGTAAGAGCTGCACAAAACGTCGCTCTGAAGGATGTTTTCACTTTTCAGCGGGTCACAGCGTTGGCAGGCTTTTTGGAATCTCAGCGGTGGCACGCCACAGCTGTGTTTAAATGTGAATATCTCCAACGTTGCTCTAATTAACTTGGGCCTGGCACCTTGATTATGTCGTCCACCTCACAGTACAGGAGACCACCCTCTGCGTGGCATGTGGACTGATAATAACACCTGAGAACAAACAACATAGTGATTTTATTTTGAAAGTCTTACCCCTAAAAGATCCAGCCATGCGAGCAGGACCTGCCGCACACGAGCGACTGCAGCCTTCTTAGGAAGCAGGAGTCGGACCGTGGGGTCATTACAGGGTTGGACTTACAGACTACCACACAAAGGGAAGAGGAAGAGTCTTTTTCTGCTTTTGCTTCTCAGACTGCTCTGAATTTTAAAGCCGATCGCTCGCAGCAAGAGCGCATTCTCATGTGCCCGCTCGACTCAAGTGTATCAATATTATGGCAAAGGTTATGGAGCCCTGGTTGCAATTACTTTCAATCTAGCGAGAGGAGTTGATGACATATATATGGACTCCATGAGCCAGACAAATTTTACTGCATATCCAATATTAAAAGAAGTTATTACTATGAATTTTTCATGGTTGCAGTGGATTTTAGTCCGTTTCTGCAGGATGAAGTTACTGGCATGAGAGATGGTAGTTTGACTGTATGTGCAGGCTTGTGTGTAGTTAATTGATGAGTAAACTCTGTGTAGTTGTGTGTTTTGTGGATATTTGACAGCAGGCCGCGGGGTCGTACTCTGTGAGTTATGGCTTTTGCGCTCCAGGAATTCTGATATTCCAACCCAGTCGTTTTTCCCGAACCTGTGATGACGCCATGATGAATCCTTCGTCCCGGCCCGACTTCTGCTTAGCCTCCACGTTGTAGCTTCCAAAGTCGAGAGGAAATGAAAAGGGAAATTCATTTTATTCCCTTCGCCTCTTTTTTTAGATTTTTTTTTTTTTGAACAGTGAGTTTATATATTACTCGCCCCACTGATCCAGATCTGTGCTACCTGTCTCTCAACTCTCAGCCTTTGAAAGCCACTTGTTTGGGTTCAGGCCCCATGACCTGCTGTTTGGCTTGGCAGAGCGGACTGTCTGGATTCGTCACGGAGTCTAATGTTCTTGCCATGCCACACACTTCACATCCACTCCCTCCGCTCCCTGGAATATTATTCTAAAAATCCTAAAGCCCTCGTATATCCGTGAGTCTAAACTATGCGATGTTGCCTCCAATCATGATTCCAGATTAGCTAAGGGCTGATGACACTGGAATTCCTCCCGAGTTCCCAAACTCAAAGGGAATATCCTTTTATTAGTTTCCACTGGAGTCTTGTGTAATTGGTCTATCATAGTCGCCATCGATGGTTTATCACCCCTCGGCATCACGGTACAAAAGAATCCTAATTTTCAGTAGGTGGTTAGCACCATAATTTGTGCAGAGACGCTGCAGAACGTCACGCAGAGAGTCGTGATTCCGACTGCTGGGATCTGTTCAGCAGACGCAGCTCAGAGGGCCTCAAACACTGTCTGCTTTCCTGCTGCGTGTGCAGTGCTGTGGCTTTATACGGCTTTTTAAAGACCGAGCGAGACAAATGAGCATTTGTATATTATTATAGCATTTTTGGTACCTATAGACTTTTTCCTTTTTTTTGATTCACATTCCTTTTACAAGTAGGCGATGCTGGTTTAAAACCGTCCACACAGAGGCACGACTTCCACTGGGAACACTGGACTTGTCCCGTCGCTCCTCAAGATCCCAGCAGAACTTTCTGCTCAGCAATGATTAGAAAAGGTTGTGAAGGATAAAGGAAGATGGTGGCCATGATGAACACCACTGGTTTCAATAGCCTTTATAATTGTATCATAATTTGCTTGATTGATTTAAAGATGCAACAAAAAATAGCCACCTGTTGCAAACTGCTGCTAACTGTAGCTACTGCCTATAGCTGCTATGAAGTTCAGTTAGCCGTGCAGCTAACGATTGGATTAGCCGACTCTGCCTTCCTGTGTGTGTACAAAGTGGCTCGGGGTTAGCTGGTTAGCATGCTAACTTCAATAGATATCTCAGCAAGACAATACATTTTAATATAATGCCAAAACTGTTATTTCTTCACACTCTGTTGATACGTTTTGTTGATTTTTAAGCTTTAGAATACAATTTTTACATATTGCACCTTTAGAGGGAGACGGTACATTTACCAAACCAAACATTTAGGTCACATTGTGTCAATCAGTCTGTTAATTGGTCTGCATCGTGGTTTGTTTGATCTTTAACCCCCCAAAGTTCACCCACATGTTAATTCTGTCTTCTGCAGGACCTGCGAGGGGCAGAATATCAAATATCGCACATGCAGTAATGTGGTAAGTTCAGCACGCTCATCTGGGTGTAATGGATGTCAGCAGATCTTTCAAGTGGTTTGTGTTGAAATAAAGCAAAAGAGAAAAGTGTGATTGAGAATTCGGTGTGGTGGAACTGTGAAAATATAACCAAGGTTTATGTTTAAGGGGTGTAATTTAGTGATCTAGAGCGCAGGAGTTTGAGAGAAAGTGAGAAGTTCAGCGATCGCAGTCTCAACAATCCGTCCACAGAGAGTTGTGGGAACACTCATCTTTCCACGACAGAGTGATTCTGTATGCTTGGCACTGATTCTAAGAATATTGTTGTTACCCTCAGGATTGCCCTCCAGATGCCGGGGATTTTCGCGCCCAGCAGTGTTCAGCTCATGCAGACGTGCGCTACCAGGGTCAGTACCACGAGTGGCTGCCTGTGTACAACGACCCGGACAACCCCTGCGCTCTCAAGTGCAAAGCCAAGGGCTCGGGCCTCGTGATGGAGCTGGCCCCAAAGGTCCTGGATGGGACTCGCTGTTACACCGAGTCCTTGGACATGTGCATCAGTGGAGTCTGCCAGGTAATAGAAACAATCACAAGAATTTTTATGTTTGGACACGTACACCATTTTGGAGTCCCGAGACAGCAAAGTGAGAAAATCAAAAAATGTGATTCTGATCCTTTTTTATTAAGAGAATCTGAAAAATGTATCAGAGTTCAGTCTCAGAAGGGTGCGTTGTGTTGGATTAAATCGAATCAGAGGTTTTGTGTTACCAACAGAAATTGCGAAACAACGTTTTTTTGTTGTTTGTCTTTCTCTCCGTCTTTTCTACAGATTGTGGGTTGCGATCATGAGCTGGGGAGCACAGCAAAGGAGGACAACTGTGGTGTCTGCAATGGAGATGGTTCCTCCTGCAGACTGGTGCGGGGACACTACAAATCCCAGCATGCATCAGGAAAAAGTAAAGAATCTTTACTGGAGCAGTTTTTGCTTTAATTCAGGATGAATTTTTCTAGCTGGTAACTAATTTTTCCGACACCACATGAACACACTGATGATCGATGTTGTGGAGGTGCATTATGGGAAATGTAGGACCCAGCTACCCATAGTTGACTGGTTAAAAGCCAGGATATCTCCATTTTTTTGTTTTAATAGTATAATAGTATAATAATCTCCATAGTCCATAGTTGTAAATGTGTTGATGTACATCTCCTCTCTGCTCGTCCAGGAGGGGAAGTGACCCTGAGGTTCTGATCCGGGTCGCGGGCTTCTGTGTGAGCAGAGGTTCCTCTTCCCCTCCTCACAGCGTATCTCGGTCCCAGTGGAACGGCTGTATTTATCAGATGAACTATTACTGCTCTTCACGATCAGATACTTCATGCTGCTGTTTTCTCCTTCTGTCTGTTTGTCTCACTCAAGCCGAGGACACGGTTGTCGTCATCCCCTACAAGAGTCGCCATGTGCGTCTGGTCCTGAAAGGCCCGGATCACTTGTGTAAGTCCTGGTAGGTCCAGGGTGCCCTTCCATCCAAAACAGTTGAACATGATATTTGTAGTTGGCGGCGGTTTTTATCGCCAAACTAGCGCATATTAAACTCTAAGTATTCTGCATGTGCTCTGAGAGTTTTACTGCAGGTCATTTGATGATGTGTGATGCAAAAAGAATATTACTTTTCATTAAATGTGTTATTCCTGCTTGACCTATCTAATACACATCTTAACCAAATGATTAACCTTTTATTTCCTCTTCCGTAATGTATTATATTTTGGGCTCTCTCGTCAAGACCGGTTTTAAAAGTAGCTCTGAGAAGAAAAACCAGCCGAGGTATTTATCGCTGCTCTCTGCTCTGGCTCTGAGAAGACAGAAGGCTTCCAGCAAATATCACTAATGTCAAAGTACTGGCATCAAACTCCCCGCTGGATCAAATCATTAACAAATGTTCCATCTCTTTACCTTTACTTTGCTCCATGGTTAGTTTACAGATTGCTTCCTGAGTCGGGCCAAACGCACGTCTTTTTCTGAATGGACAGATTTTTTCATTGAATATTTCCCGTGTCCTTTTTGGCCGAGGGCACTTAAATTGTAACCATCTGTCTGCAGACGATGACTGCTGCTGGGTACTGCTTGTTCCTGTGTTGCTGTGTTGTTTTTGTTTAAACATCTGAATCAGACAAGGCTTCGTTAGGCCGGGGTCGACGTGAGGGGAAAGTGAGTCTCGACGACAAATGAAGCTCATCCTTGCGGATCTCGACAAAGAGGAACTGAAGTCTCACTGTTTGAATCTGTTGTCTTGTCTGATTTGTCCATTTTGCTCGAGCTTTTCTGCTCTGTTTGTTCTTCAGACGTGGAGAGTAAGACCCTACAAGGGATAAAAGGTGAGCTGGACTTGGATAGATCAGGGCAGCACCACCTGGAGAACACCACCTTGGACTTCCAGAAACTTTCAGATAAGGAGGTCCTGAGAATCACGGGTCCACTCGGAGCTGACTTCACAGTCAAAGTAAGAGAACAAATATGTCATTTCGAGTGAGCTGAAGCTGCACATATCAAAACTGTTATGTTAAAGATGTCATATGGAAGAGTTTCAGTTGTAAACATACAAATATTAACGAAAAATGTCAACAGAAGGTGAAGAAATAACAGTTTGACGTTGAGACATCTATGTGTTTGAAATACCTATTAAATGTAACATGCTAACCAGCTAGCCATGACCACTAACTGCATGGCTGACTGAGCTAACTAGCCAACAACAGCCACAGTTAGAAGCAGTTAGCGGTAACTCTAGTGATATGCTGCTCCCTATGGATACGGGTGTAAATTTGACACGTTTTCAAAGTGACGAGCCCACGGAGAATTCCCCCCAAAATCTTTGGTTTCCATCGGCTCTTTGCAGCTTTCCAAGTTAGCTTCTTTCGGCTCATTGTTTTGGTTATGCAGCCTGCAGCTAGCTGGTGAACAAAGTGTCGTATTCAGCTACTGAAGAGCCAGATATTTGCCTCAGGAGTTGGTTGAGACCAAAAGCAGAGCAAAAAGTAGAGTGAGTGGAACATTTTCGTTGAGAACAGTAGTTACAGTACCTCCATAACTTCGATCATCTGAATAGCTGATGTCATTTGGGCATTTTTGCCATCTTTTCCGCAGCTGAACTAAAAACTATAGTTTTGACAATGCAGAGCTCTGTCAATAGTGCAACCAGCCAATCTTAGCTCAGATAAGGATTTTATTTATACAAACTCCTGGTGAACCTCTCGTGTCACGGAGAGTTCAAAGCAGATTTGATTTCGTACGCTTAGATTTCAAGATATCAGAGTGTGTGTGAGCCACTTAAATATGAAATGTGAACAACTTTTTTTGTCCATTCGTTCTCTCTGAGGGGCGACATGTTGTTGAACCAGCGTGTTGTGGAGTGATAACAATAGCAGCGCTTACATTTGCAGTGCCAAATGCATTGATTGGTTTTATCTGTGATTTGTTTGGCTGCCGGACTTAAACGCCGCCATATTGTAAAAAATGAGATTTCCATGTTCTTTCTGATTTTATCTAGGTGCCATATAAATACTGTGAAAGTATCAAAAAGCTAAATCCATGGAGAAAAGCACACTATTAAACGACGCTTAAACAAGCAGTTCTGCAATGCCATGACACAACTGCTACAACATCTTGTTCTGATTTTTTACATCGACAAACACACACACACACACACACACACACACATTCTCAGAAATAGGGCCAGTGAGTGGACATTAAAAGTTCTGCAGGCCATGGTCCGGGAAACGCCTGTGAAAACTTCCCCCCTCGTAAACACAAGTTTAAGGATCTGACAGTAAATAGACATTTTGGGAGACAGAAATCTGAGAAGCTATAAATGCATAATTTTCTAATCTGTTACGAGGCAGACGGCCAACTCATATCGCAGCGCTGGAAAAGGGTTTTGGACACATGGAAAATCATATTAAAGAGTTGCCAGACAGTCTTTCCACTGTAAACACATGAATGTGAATGAGTGGCAGTGGAGTTTGATTTATACGTGTTGTAGGCATAATCTGGCTTTGGGCTCTTCTCTTAAATAGGGCTGAGGTGTGAGGTTAGAAGAAAAATGTTATGCTGTTATTAATTCTATATAAATGTTCTGCTAGAAGCAGAAATTTCTGGTCACTCACATTCAAATTCCTCCAATGTCTCGATGTGAAAATGTTGAAATATCTAGATTCCACGATCTTTCAGTCATTTGTTTTTTGTGAACAGAATTACTGCTTTAATCTCAGTTGCACCGTTACACTGTTTGTGTTTCTGTAGGTGCAGTTAGCGGGTGGAGCGGACAGTGTGGTGCAGTACATCTACTACCAGCCCATCATCCACCGCTGGAGGGAGACCGACTTCTTCCCGTGCTCCGTCACATGTGGTGGAGGTTAGCATGGAGTGGCACGCGGCCACTGCGCACTCAACAGTAGTCAGAAGTTTTACCAGCCATGTGATGGAAAGATGTGATATTAACAACTTAAAATAAAATGTTGCTAAAGTGTGATAACTACTGAATATTGCTTTAAGCTTTATTAAATATGTTTCGATAGTTAATTTAAGTGTTTTGTGTGTGTGTGTGTGTGTGTGTGTGTGTAGGGTACCAGCTCACCTCTGCAGAGTGCTTTGACCTCCGGAGCAGCCGTGTGGTCGTGGATCAGTATTGCCATTATTACCCTGAAAACATCAAACCGAAACCGAAACTCCAGGAGTGCAACATGGAGCCCTGTCTGGCCAGGTGAGACACCAGAACTCCACCATACTATAACACAAGTATAACCACAGACATGTTCCTGATCTACCAATAGCAATTTGTTTAATCCTAATTTCTGAATCGATTCTCTCTTTCAGTGACGGCTACAAGCAGATCATGCCATACGACCTCTACCACCCCCTGCCTCGGTATGTACCCCCCACTGTGACAACAAGCACAACACACGTTCTGACATCTCCATCCGTGACTTTATGACGATCCTTTTATGATGTCAGATGGGAGAGCAGTCCCTGGACCGCCTGCTCCACCTCCTGCGGCGGAGGCATCCAGAGTCGCTCAGTATCCTGTGTGGAGGAGGACATGCAGGGTGTCATCACCCCCACGGAGGAGTGGAAGTGTCTCTACTCCCCCAAGACCGCCATCCTGCAGCCCTGCAACACCTTCGACTGCCCCGTCTGGCTGGCACAGGAGTGGTCGCCCGTAGGTGACCCTTTCATTCTGCTTCTGAACATTTCTGTAATCGTCCTTACTTGTTTATTATTCCTACACAGTATAAAGACGGGATAAGGCCCAGGAAATTAAAAATAAATACCACACTGAGCCTTAATTGATTAAAGTTTTTCTTTCGTGAGACGCTGTAAAGCATCATAAAATTTGAAAAGTTGAGAAAGTTCAGCTGAAAATGCCTCGCAGGCAAATATAAAAACAGTTTTCTCTTGGTGTTCTGTGGCTGTTGCAACCTGGGAAGTCAAATATTAGCAAATGGCTCATTTGTCTTTTCAGTCTGAATCACCACAGTGGGTTTTAATTAGCCAACGGCACGAAAGTAAGCATGATAAATTGTCTCGGGGAGAAACAAAAATGTACTCTGCAGACAGTCTGAGTTGGGATTTCATCTCTTCAGGCATTTTAAACATGATGGGAATAGTTGCAACCACTTAAAGGGTAACTCCACCAAAACTTCACACAAGAGTATCTTTTCACACTTCACCTGCATCACCCACAATGCAATTTAGCCACTTAGTGACATCACTGGAGGTGTAGATTCCTCTGGAGTGTTTTTTCTGTAATGAGTCAAATTGGCGGAGTTGCCCTTTAAGTGGAAAATTCCTAAAGAGATGATAGAATCCCTTCCTGTGTTATTCAGAGCGGCACCACCCACCATCCAGAACCCACAAGGCTGTAACTAAGACTCAGCACCGCTCATATGGACTTCTTTAAAGGAGCAGTACGTGGTTTAAAGGAAGATGTTCTAATCAGAAGAGAAAGCTCTTTGTTGACTGCTTCTTGAATTGTCTAAAGAAACTAAATAAACTAACTGATCTTAAAGGAAAACACAGTTTCATATTGTTTGACTGGCTTCACACAGTGAGAGCAGCTACATAATGCCCCTTTAAATGCCATCTTTTCAGCTTTTAATCCAGATTATAAACATGGTGCATCTGCATCAAACACTCCACTTATTTGCCATAGTTGCTGTAACATTAACCAGAAAGGGCCCCCACAACTTCCTTCTGGGGATTTTATTTTACCTCCCCAGTTATACAGGCACAAGTGGAGGCACAGGGAGTCAAATTTGTGGCCCCCTGAAAACCTGGGATCCTGTTTACCTAGCACATTCTTCCTTGTGAACTTGCCTTTAAATGCTTGTTTTGGCAGAAGAGACACAACGTTCTCCCCTGCGCAGAGAGCTGCAGGGATTTTTGGAAGGTCTCTTTCTTAACTTCCCCTGAGTCCGGGGCTTTCTGAGGCTTCCTGTCAGACACAAGCAGAGATTCAACATGTTTGCCTGTTAGTTTATCAGTAATGTGTAGACTGTGTCTCCTGTCACCACCAGTGCACTGTGACCTGTGGGCAGGGCCTGCGCTACAGGGTGGTGTTGTGCATCGATCACAGAGGACTCCACGCTGGAGGCTGCAACCCCACCACCAAACCCCACATCAAGGAGGAGTGCCTGGTGACTGTGCCCTGCTATAAGTCCATAGGTAGCTTACATGTCATGTTTTCACCACCAAAGTTGCACTCATTTAAAGAAAAAACTAGCATTTCTCTTGTGATTTGAATTTGTTTGGGTGTTCTTTTGTCTAGATACGCTCCCAGTCGAGGCAAAACCTGTGTGGCATAAGCAGGCCATCGAGCTGGACGAGGAGATCACCGTCACCGAGGAGCCAACGTAAGCACCAACCAGCCCACACAACGCATATCAGTGGGATCACGGTGATCTTAAAACATCTGTATTTGCTTCTTCCCTGTATTGAAAGCAGCAGGAGCTGCGATTCAAACTCTGAAATATACGATTCTGCTTATTAACTGCCGCTCTGCACTTACAACCACATACCTGCGATTTACTGCCAGAGTGGTGAGGTGAGTGTTCTGTTGAAACCATCACAGGTGTCGAGGTCATACACCACAAATGAGTTAGGTGGATGCAACGGCTGAGGCCATAAATGACTCTCAGGCTTCATGACCCAGGAAGAATCAGGGGAAATCTAATTCTTTAAATCCCTGAGCAGGGCTGAGGCAGCTAAAGTCAGATCCCAGATACACAGATTCAACAAGAGTTTCCCCGTCCCAGAGCTTTGGAGTTACCCGGAGGGGGGATTGAAGTAGACGGGGCTCGGTGCCTCCATGAAACCAACAAAGTATCACGCTTTTGCTCGGGTCAGCAGCCGTTTGCAGCGTGCACGCTCTTGCACACCTGGGTACGCCACATATTTGTGAGACGTGGTGGCAGGACAGTTGTGTAAAGAAAAGGAAGGAAGCAGTCAACCTTCCCGAAAGTTGGATGTTTTAATGTTGTTGCTTCAGTGAAGTAGGCGTCGTCAGATCCAAGAAATAGATATGCTGTCTGAGGTTATTCAAGGTAAAAGGGTGGCTAGCTAAAGGTGAAAAAGTAAAAACATCTTTTTTGGAAACCAGCAGATTGTTCGGTCACTGGCCACCAGCATTACCTCAGCTAGCTTCAGATGTTCCAGATGTTCATGTCCCACATATCAATTGACTAATAAAGGCTGTCCTCTGAAGATGGACAATGTTTGGCCTCTACCCAGCGTCTTGCATGACTTGCATTAGCGACCATGTTAGCCAGTTCAAAACATCTGTTACTTTGACTTATCTTTGGAACGGGAGAGAGGGAGAGAAACACCAAAACATGTGATTTCGCTCTATTGCAAAAGAAAAAAAACATGTATTTCCTCCAAAAGCACATAAATATCTGTGTATAATATGCAGTGGTTCACATGCCAACAACAATATCTGCCTACCATATGGGGCCAGGTTACGGACGTGAGAGGAGAGCGAGGGACATTCCTGCGTTAGACTTATTGCACCTCCATTGCCAGGCCTTATGCCTGCCCCGAGCCACCGCTGCGCAACTGCTGGAGAAATTAAACCCATATATGTTCCACAGCTTCGCCAAAGATGCCTTTTTTTCCCACCTCACCACCACCATGAGTCAACAAGATGGAAAGTTAATTGATATGATTAACATGGGGGTTTAACGGATATCACAAAAAAATGTGTTGTTTCCGTTCCGTTGAAATCGAGATTGTTTTTGAGCCGACAGATGTGCTTTAACTGCGCATGAAGATAAACATTTCTGCGGGCTCACGTGTTGACTTTGTTGCCGGTGCTCCGAGGTCCAACTGCCGGTGATTCATTTGTTTGTCCAGCACACGATGAGTCCCCGAGCACTCGTAAAGAGCCAACTTTACCGTAATTATGAGCTCTTTATTGAGGCATCTTATAAAACTGCAGGGCGCCCTTGTGTTGTGGTGAAGCTGCTCCAACGAGGAAGAACGCGGCAGGCGGCCATGTTTATAGATACCTCTGCTTATCAGTGATGATGCAGGAAACAGCTTTAGTACTTCCATAAACTGAGAGGGCAGTTAACCGGGGTACAGAAACAACATCTTTACCGATGTTTTCTCAGTGTTTATTTTAAACACCACGTAAAAAGTGACCACTGAATGGATCAGTGCAAAACAGCGATTTTATTTTGAAATACGGCCTGATCAGCCCGTCATCCAACATCTTTTCAGTTGCCAGTCAATCAGGAAATGATAAAGATTTGAATAACTTGCGACGTAGAACACAGTAGTATGAGATAATCTCAGCGTCGAGCATGGAAACATCCGCCACATGAATATTGTTCATGATGTCGTTTTCTGGTGATAAATTATCTTGTTATTTTATGAAAAGGGCCTTTTGTTTGCTTGGGATCATGAGATAAATTAACCCATTGTAATGAGAAACGGAGCTTTGTTGTCTCTGAAAACAATTTAAAAAAAGGATTAAATAAATTGCTAACATGGCCGTTCTTGGCACTTAATTATATTATCAGCATAATGCAAAACTAAGTCTAAACGAGGACGCTTTATGACCACCTGACACCTGACTAATCCCTTTTTAGTGCATCCTCTAAATGAAACACTGGTGAGCTCAGCCTTGCACTGGACAGCTGCCGAATGGTGTAAACATCTGGTCCTCCTCCAAGCACTTTGTCGTCATGATCAGGTGCATAAGTGTGTGTAATGAGAACAGCGAGGCAGCATTGTGCCAGGAGAAGGTTGCAAAGGTGCACCGTGAAGTTTTGGGGCAAAAACTTTAACCAGAAGAGAAAAATCTTCATGGGCTGTTTTTCTTTTTTATGCCTAAACAAACTAAATAAACAAACTGTCTTTGTTTTCATGACTGATGACATGTCGCTGCTTGAACTTATTTGTAGTACGTAGAAATACGTCAGAACCAAGAGGACCGAGGGCCGCTTGATGTTTACACATTTAAGCTTTTCATCTCATCCAGCGATTTCCATGCACATTCCCCGAAAAGAAGAATTCTCAGTGACCGCGTCGATTAAATCTAAAGATCCAGGTCCAAACCTTTTTCTGACTCACACTTTCCAGTTCTATTATTTCTTCTGCGCTCTCCCAAAGCCATTGAAGGGGGGACAGCTGAGTCTCTGGGCCTGAACCGTCACCACACCTTGACGGGCTGTCAAGCATTCATGGACATGACCTAAAAGTATTTCCTTCTCTGCTCCATCCTTTAAGATGAGGAAGGATGTGCATGAAAACTGTTTATCCAAGAGTGGCTGGTCCTAATGCTTCACAGCTGTTATATGAAATCAGTGAGACTGGATTTCATCAATACTTGAACAGTAAATGACTAAAAGCTGGATACAAGGATATTGCATAAAAACCTTTGATTTGCTATCAAAATATTTTGCATAGGTATGTAAATTGTGCTAAATGGACAGCATATTTGTTTATATTTTGATGTGTGTGATTCATCATCCTGCTGGCTCTCGCCTCCAGCTTCATCCCTGGTCCCTGGCAGACCTGCAGCAGGACATGTGGCGCCGGGATCCAGCAACGAACCGTCAAGTGCCAGGTGCTGCTGTCCTTCTCCCAGACTGTTGCTGACCTGCCCGATGACGAGTGCGAGGGGGTCAAACCTGCAGCAAGTCAGCCCTGCTACCGCACTCCCTGCTCTGGTGTTTCAGGCAAAGAGAAAGAAAGTGAAAAGGAAGAGGAGGAGGAGGAGGAGACGCCTGAGAGAGAAGAGCTGCACGACTGGGAGTATGAGGGCTTCACAGAGTGTTCAGAGAGCTGTGGTGGAGGTATGGATCCTAATTTACCACTTTAATTCTGAAGCTTTCCTTATGTAAGAGTCCACAGCTAAATGCTAACATGTGAACAGTGAGAACACTATTATGCTGATGTTTAGCAGGTATTTTAACATCTTATTTTTGCATGTTAGCATGCTAACATTTGCTAATTGCACTAAACGCAAAGTACGGCTGAGGCTGATGGGAACATTTTGACCTCACGATGGCAGATAATTTATGTGGGGACAGTGACATGGCTAGCTAGCTAGCTAGGCTTGGTAAACATCCCATCAAATTATATTTACTGTGTTGTAACCAAACACAATGTTACTGACATGAATCTTGTTAGCGTAATGTTAGCTTTCTGGCTAATTCAGTGGAACCCCAATGGGAGAGTCTTGTTCCATGTGTTAACAGAGAGTTATCGCTTGTGAAAAACGTTATATTTTGATTGCAAAATAGCATGAAAATATGAATGAATGTTCTTAAGTTTTTCTTTAGCAAGCGACCATCGTATAAGTGGGTTAATGTCCTTAGAGGCGTCTAGAATCAGGAATGAAAGGACTCCACAAAGGCAGATAATGGACATCTCAAAATAAAACACAAAATAAAATGATATTCCTTAGTTTGAATGCTCTGCAAACCCTGAAGGCTAACCCAAGTCCGGCAGCATCACTGAGTTTGTCGTGAAAATGAGACATCCCAGCAGTAACTGGTGACCTTATGTCAGCGGATGACTAAAGCCATGCCAGTGCGGGCCTTGAAGTAGAAGTAAGTTATATGATATTACGCGATAATGGATGAATGTTTAACCCTTAAGGTCATAACGCCACTGACGCTCGGCAGCAGTGAATGCCGTGCCAGACGGAGACAGCTTTCCTAAACATCCTGCCAACATTCGTCAAGGCCCACTTTAATCTTCCCACCTCCACATCCAAGCTGGTACGCCTCAATTGTGAGTCTGTGCGTTAATGTGTAACTTCATTTCTGCACATGGGCGTAGGCTTTTGTCAATGTCTGTGCGCACGTCCACCCAAACCCAACAAACTCCCACTCGGGGATGATTACAGACCGGTGTCAGATGTCACGTACGCACCCTGCGGGCTGCGCTCCTGTGGACCATCACACCGCCGTGGCGTTTGAAGTGCCTGCCTCACTGTTATTGTCCCCAACATTGGAAGCAGACTCTGAGATTTATGTTACGCTGCTTTTAACATGACCTGACATCACACCCTCTAAGTTTATCCACAGTTCAGGCCTGAACTTAAACAGGGAGCTGCTCCGTTGTGATGTTCATCGTGCCTCATTAGATTGAACCACTGCTTGTTTTCATTGAGGGGCTGAATATCTGGGTTTCTTCATCACCGTATCTGCGTGTGATGAAGGAGTCTATGCTCCATATGTACATGAGGGTGAGAGATGCTTACATACAGTGTGTTTTGCATTTTTGCCTTCACTCTTGGAGGATATGGGACACAGAGTTTAAATGAACCCTGCAGGAATACCTCACGGTTTTTGGGCTTCAGTTGTGTTGTCTCATCCCAGGTGTGCAGGAGGCCGTCGTCATCTGCCTCAACAAGCAGACCAGGGAGGCAGCAGACCAGAGCCTGTGTGTGAGCTCCCGACGGCCACCGCAACTCCTCCAGGACTGCAAAACTCAGCCCTGCCCACCAAGGTACGGTAAACCTCACAAACAGACCTACATCGCTATCATTTAGACATCGTTTAAGACAGTTTGTGCATAGGATTGATTAATAGATGTTTGGAGGGAATGTGTTTTTGGAAAAAGGGTTTGGCTTTTAATAAAAAACAGGACTGAAATCTGGCTGTGGTCGTTATTAGTTTGCCAAGACTGTAACAAAGTAAAATATGCAATATATATAGAGCCGGGACACTCACATACGGCCTCCCAGAGCCATGATGCGTCTTTGTGTTCTACACCTGGAGCTGCTTAACTTCCAGACCATCAATAAAACCCACATGACACCAGTTGAATCATTAATCTCTTCTAATCACGGGTTGTGTACAAAAGAGATTCAAATCCCTCTAATCCACTACGTTATCCTTCTCAGTTTAAACCGCTTGGGCCAATTAAATCACCATTTAGGCCCTTTGAGTCCAAGTGATACTGAAGCAGGATGACAGAGACGGATGTTGTATCACTGAAAGCAGGAAATGAAGCCAGTGGGACATCATGTGGAACCTGGTCAGAATCAGACACAATGGGGATCAGATGTCAGTGGTAGCTATACCTGCGAGGCTCGGATGTGAAATTGTCCTCGGAAGATGTTTTCAAGATTAGTTTTCAGTTTTCAGCGGTTCTGTCAGCGCTGAAATGGAGAAGGCCTCTGCTGCTGCAGGTTGGGCTTCACTGGGCTTCAAGGCAACTATAGCTGGCTGGCTGCTGATCGTGAGACCCAGGAAAGATGTGACTGGGGATGGTTAGCATGTAGCTGTTAGCAGCAGTAGAGTCCAGTGCTTTTTCTGGCTTATGCAGCTAACAGCTAACAGCTAACAGCTAACAGCTAACAAAGCTAAACACCGCAGGACTGGAGATGATAATAACAAAGTAAAGAAACAACATTTTGATTTTATGACAGTTTATATTCACATAGCATGGTTAAAATGTTTTTCAGGACAGATTCCAGTGAATGATCATACAGACAAATTTGCCACGACTTTGCCTGACTTCATGGTTACTCAAAAGGAAAGCGTTACCCTATGGAGAGCATGAATGTGCTCAACAAATGAAGTGATGGTCTACCAATCAGAGGTTGTTTAAAGTCAGGATTTATCTTGTGGAACCAATGAAATATCAGGGATATCGAGTCCATTTTGAGTTAGTTAAAAGGGCCAAGATATGACTAAAATTGTTGTAACCTCCACTGGGATGAAATATGTCCCTGCTGAAAAAAAATTTCAGGTTGAAATTAGTGAAATGAGATCAGTGTTATTACAAGTAGGTTGTCACAGCATTTTGATTCTAAAATAATTGTAGATGAAGCCCATCGAAGGTTTAACTTTTTTAGTTTTTCCAGCAATCATCCGTTTGGGCTTCAGTCTCGAATAAAGTGGATGAACATCATCGGTATTTGCAGTTTCACATTTGAAATTCTAACTGTTCTCTGAGGACGGGGCAGACAAAATTCATCAAACTGAAATACCTGAATAGTTAAACAGCGTAACGACATGTTGTTTCATATAACTGAGCCATGGCTAAACGGTGAGTGGATTTTGCGGTGGGCCACACGTTTCAAGTTAACACCGTGCACAGTGTCGGTGTTCCACCACTCACACTCTTGTCAGAAAACCCAGAGGCCTGCAGCCTGCCCTTGCCTGTTTTTCCAGGCCTTGAGTCTTGTTTTCAGGCACAACAAACGCTGTATTGGACTTGTTTCCTTTGGCCCTTTGCTCCCTCCCTGAGGCCTCCTCACCCTCCCGTATTAAGCTACACTCTTTGGATACAGTTCCCTCTGAAAGGAAACAGCCATAGGATTTGGCTTGTGAGCACAGTGCCGATCCGAAACAAGCTTCATTCCCAATTCTCCTCAGTCCCTCGACCCTTGAGTAAATATGAATAGTTTTGAAATATCACCTAATCTGTCAAGCAAGAAATAAAGTTGCTGCCATCGTGGTCAAAGCCAAAGCTGTGCGATGTGTTTAACGGCATAGCTTCTACACACACACATACTGCGTCACTTTCAAGATTGGATTAGAAATACTAAGCAAACTTGGATGCCGGATTAATCACCCTGTATGAAATTTTGTTGGATAACAGAATGAATATTGGTCCACGGAGGTCATTGGGAAAATTTGAGTGAAGAACTAGTGCCACAGGGATTTCTCAGATATCAATAAATTCAGTGGGAGATTTGATGTTTCTCTGCCTGGATCCGGCCCCATGAATCACTCTTTTCGCTTTCGCTTGTATTCACTTTCATGAATTTACACATTCATAAGACTGCAAGAGTGTCCTCTCATGGGATCCAGTGAAAACATCAAGCTCTCTGACTGAACTGCAGACTGCAGGCCTTTATAGATCGGATAATGGGATATGTATATACAATATGTACACAAAAGACAAATGTGACTCTGATGATGAACGTTGTGTTCACAGGTGGGATGCTGGAGAGTGGAGTTCATGCTCTGCTACCTGTGGGGTTGGTCTAATGACCCGGACTGTGGCGTGTACTCACCGACCCTCTCGGGACAGCAACCGCACTGAGGTTTTGAGGGATGAAGACTGTCAGAACCCAAAACCCAGTCCTGTCCAAGCCTGCAACCGCTTTGACTGCCCTCCAACGTGGGACACACCTGAGTGGGGACAGGTAACGGATCTCTCTTTGGAAGTTCAACACCGTAAATACCTGGCAAAGCAATTACGACTGACGACTGAAGCAAAGTACCGCTGTATTTTTGTTGCTGCAGTGCTCCCGGAGCTGTGGTGGTGGATTTCAAAGGAGGCAGGTCTTGTGCAAACAGCGGTTGGCGGATGGCAGCATCCTGGAGCTGCCTGACACCTTCTGCTCTTCCAGGACTCCTTCAAACCAGCAGCCCTGTGCCAAGAAAGAGTGCCCACCTCAGTGGGTCACAACGGACTGGTCACAGGTACAGTAAGCTCTCCTCAAGGCTTCGATTGACCTTTTTAAAAAGTACACAGCGTCTGCTCATTTCAGTTTCGATAATATCTATGAATATTGTTTGTTTGTCCAGTGTTCAGTGAGCTGTGGAAGTGGCATTCAGAGACTACAGGCGGTCTGCAGAAAACAAGGGGAAGATGGGACACACTGGAACGTGGACCCTGAGAACTGTTCCCTGATGGAACGGCCCACCAGAATCCGGCCATGCTCCCTCAGGCTCTGTGAGAGTAAGAGACCCTCTGTTTATCTCTGTTCTATCAATCTGTAAGAGAGGAAATGAAGTTGTGTGAATTTACTTTGCTTGACAGAATAATCACACCTTTCATCTATCCTGTTAATGTGATCACAGAGTCCGTCAAGGCGGATCCGACCATCCTGGCCCAGAGGAAGGTGTATATCCAGTGGAGGAAGGGCAAGAAGTTGCACTTGGTAGTGGGAGGTTACGCCTACCTCCTCCCTTGGACAACTGTGGTCCTTCGCTGCCCAACCCGACACTTCCGCAAGGGCCACATCCGATGGTTGAAGGACGGGAAGCCCTTGGTCGGCCTTCCACACCTCTCCATAACATCACTCGGATACGTGAAGATGCAGCAGGTTCGTGCATCAGATGCAGGGATATACACGTGTGTTGCAGGTCTGGCACAAGAACATTTTGTCCTGCAAATTATTGGCAGCAAGCAGAAGCTCTCTGTCCCAGAGTCATGGCGTCATGGCGCAGACGGACAGCAAAAGGTTCGGCAGTCAGATCTGGCCTCATCAGGAGAAAGATTCCAGGAGCTTCCCATCTCCCTCAACCAGTACGACAATATAGTCGAGCATTTGCTTGAACTCAAAGGTTCGCTCCAAGAGGGAAAAGACATTGCTGATAAGCAGCACTCCAGTGAAAAGAACAGATCGACCCTGGAAGATGACAGCTCAGAACTTTCAAGCCTGCTCGTTCTCACCGCCGATGCCCACAGGCTCGATGAGATCACGCACAGCCTCTCTGAAGGCCTCGGAGGACCGTGGGGGGAACAGCTCATCGCTCAGCTGCTCAGTGAGCTCACCACGACTCAAGGTGAAACCAATGAGTCCACTCTTCATCCCCCGGGAAGTGCAGAGTCCTCCACGCAAGTTCCTCTCCTTTACAAACCGAACATTAAAGCACACACATCCAGGCCAAGAAACCCGGTGATCGTCCAGCGGTCCAGGAAGGTCGGAGCTGTGCCGTCAGCTGACATGATAGTTTATGTGGGAGTCCCAGTTCTGGTGCAGAAAGCCACTTCTAGTCTGGAGCTGAGGTGTGAAGCGCTGGGGAACCCTGAACCGTCCCGAACATGGACAAAGAATGGAAAAGAGTTGCACTACAACAGCAGGTAAGAACTGCGCTTACATCTGAGTCTTTGTGCAAAAGGCATTTACAAAACTTCAGATTGTGTTGTTTAAAAGTAACGTGGAAATGATTGTTATCGAGTCAGTGGTTATGTTGTCTTTGTGTTGGCAGAGTAGGCCTGTTGCCCACCGGCTCACTGAGGATCCAGTCTCCAAGCAGAGTAGATGAGGGTCTGTACACCTGCACGGCAAGGAACCGTCACGGTTCAGCTGCTCTTTCATCCTGGCTGCAGATTTCAGGTGAGAAAAACAAAGACAGAATGTTGCTGCAAGCATGTTTGAATAAATGGTGATCAGATCTGTGAGCGAATAGTCAGTTGTATTGCTATAAAGTTATTATTGCTTTAAGATACGCAGTATTTAAAGATTCTCCACCTGTGCACAACGACACAACGCTCAGTACAAATTCATGACTGGTTTAAAAAAAGTGTTGTCTTACTTTTAAATATCTGACGAGTTTGCACATTCGCTTGCTTTCTTGCAAGAGTAAGAAGATTGATGCCGTTTTGATATCTGTTTATTAAGAAGCCAGAATAAGAAGAGAATCAGCTTATCATAGGAGAAGGAATGGAAAAGATGGTAACAGCTCACCTGGCTCTGGCCAGAGGTAAAGAGACAGGCATTATAATGACATGATTTGACAGAGGGTGAATAGAGGTGCTGCAGCATGTGTTAAATATGTTGTACTTTCTAGTAAAAATTCAAAATAAATTTACGAACCTTAAAACCAAATTCTGCAAACTGCAAGCGAGTGAGTCAGTATAAACCGAACGTCAAGTTGAGTTTGTCCTAATATACTGTCATGTTGTCCAGTTTAAAGTAATATGTGTTGTTCTTTTGTGGTTCGGGCTCCGACATTCTGGGAAAGCATTCTTTTCAGCTGAGAAACACACACAGGCACAACCACAGGCACAGATATACAGTAAGCTTCTACATACCCAAGTGGCTCATCTGGCTGAGTCAGTGATGGGGAATGTCCGGAGCGTGCCGCAGCTCGGGTCATCTCCGAGCTGCGCTGTCCTTCGTCTCCTCTGAGCTTCATCAGTCTCAACCTAGCTGCATTTTCATCAAAGCGGGTTTTTCCTGCCTTCTCTCTCCCCATACGACAACAATTAGAGGTTCCAGGCAACGTTTCAAAGGAGATTAAGCGCGTGCACCCCATTCAGCTAATCTAAACAGACTGGTAAAAATGCTGAGAAACGTCCAATCTGCATTTCTTTATATTTTTAATTCAAACTCAGTTGAGGGTCACACCTAATGGATGCACTTCAGCAATCTTAAGAATTCAATCTTAAGCACTGTGAAGGACTTTAGTTGTGAAAGTGAAGCCGGTTTTTGGAACATGCAGTTACATTTCGAGTTTAGATTTCTGAACGTTAAGATCACTTCGGTAAGTTTGCTTTAGCACATCAATAGACACTGAAATGATATTATAGAGATTAAAAAAGCCATCTTCTTCTGACTTCTGCACTAAGATATCTGTTTTAAAATCTGTCTTCGCAGGTGGCAGAGGAAGAAACTGTGTCCAAGGTAACGGTATGGGAACAAATGGACCAGTTTGCTCGGAGAGAAGTAACAGCAGTCAGTCAGCTGAGCTGTGCCACGGACAAGCCTGCCCCCTCAGGTAGGCTGCTGTTACTACACACCTGTCCAGTGAGAGACCAGGTCCAAGTGTTGGGTACTGTAACACCCCCTGCCCCCCTCCCAAACACACACACACCCAAAACACACAAACACACTAAACTATAAAGGTTACAGTCCAGTTTTCCTCACTGTGTGGTTGTATTAGGTGGCGAGTGGATCCCTGGTCATCGTGCTCAGCCACTTGTGGGGGCGGATCCCAGACCAGGAGTGTCCGCTGCACGAAGGGTCCTGAGGGCAGATCAAGAGAGTTGGGGAGCAAGCACTGCCTCGGCACGGGGAGGAAACCCTCACAGACCAGGCAGTGCAACCAGCTGCCCTGCGCCAGGTGGGCTGTTACCCACTGGGGACCGGTGAGTCGACTCAGGTGTTCCTGGACCTGTCGAGGCTGTTTACATGTGAACAACATATCATTTCCTTTCCCTCTGTTTCTCAACTGCAGGTCAAATGTCAGGTTTGTTTGTGTGTATTTGAGGGTTATTTCAGGGGGAAGCACCGAGCTGGTACTTCCTTATTTTTATTACGAGAGAAATTATTCTCGCAGTGAGGGAAGTCCTGAAGCCTCTTTGTCGAATGTATCACGAGAATTTCCCCTTTTGGAAAACGATATTATCTTTGTAATGAATGCATAAAGTAGCCCCACTTTAAAATATGAATGAAATCCTTTATCAGGGGGCTTTATTTAGATTAAAAACTGAACTTTTTGGTAATAAATAATAATAAAAGTCCTCTTTCAGTGTCACGGTCAGTGTGTGGGCCCCAGTGTCGCCACGCAGCACCGCCATGTTTACTGCCAAGACACCAACGCCACCAAAGTCTCTCATAAGATGTGCGGTGGACTCCAGAGGTAAATATGGATATCATAAGAGTATATTATATATCAACAATTGTTTTACAATGCCAATACCTTTTCTATAATATTGTAATTTAGGCCCAGCTCTGTGAAGAACTGCTCCACAGAGGCCTGCGCCCTGCACTGGCATGTAGGTCCGTGGACGCAGTGCACCGCCACCTGCGGACGCCACGGTTTCCAGTCACGCCACGTGACCTGCGCGCACCGTCGAACCGGAAAGGCCGCGCGGGAGCATCACTGCATGTGGAGGCCACGCCCTCCCAGCTGGCAGCGATGCAATATCTTGTCCTGTGGCAGAGGTGAGAAAAAGCAGCCGTAATGGAGAATTTTAGCAAAACTATGAAATGTCCCGCTGCCTCTCCTCTCTGTTCTCTCTGGTGGTGATGTGATTTGGCTTAAAGTGAGTATGTGTGGTAAACTGTAACCTCTGTGTTGCAGCAGGAGAGTGTCAGGACAGCACGAGGTACTGTGAGAAGGTCCGACAGCTGGAGCTGTGTCCGCTGCCCCAGTTCAAGAGCCGCTGCTGTCACTCCTGTCGGAACACCTGAGGCCGGGACGCGAGTCGAGGGCCGTTAACAAGCTGGACAGGTCAGGGAAGATCCTCCGACAGCCAGCAGAGACTTGAAAGCTCTACGCCCCATCCTGACACTCACACCTGTCTCCAGTGATCGGTCTTGGATGGGGGCACCTGAGTGTGGAGGAACGTTTGTGGCTGTGATCAACTCTCCTTAAAGATATCACGTGTGGGTTTGGGTTTGAAAGTTTTGAGAGGAGTTTCATGTCTGTAAATGAAGGCTTCAGTTTTACTTCTTTTTTTCTAAATCTGGAGTTCACTTCGACAACTTTTCCTAAATTTGGCAACAAGCAGGATACAAGTAAGGCTTGTTTTTTGTTGTGAGCAATAGAAACTTGTGGTGACCGCCTGGTTTCATGAAGGGGAACTCGTACAGAAATGTGGCACTGGTGAATAACAACCTCCACATGAATTGTTTCTGGTGTGGTTTCAGGGGTTTCCTTAGAATAATGGAGCAACAGCACTGCAGCACCATCACGCCATGTCCAAAACAGGATGCATATTATCATGCAGCTTATTTTACAATACACAATAATGTTATGAATACGCTTGTTTTTAAATGATTGACTTCATACCCAGGGATTCTGGGTAGACCCCCGGCCTTTGATAACCACTGGAAAGTCGTGTGTTTGCATTTATTGCGATGGTCTCCAAAACAATGCTGATAAATAGTGTTGATGCTAAATAAGCTTTTTATTAATGAGGCATGGATAAACTGAAATACAGCGTAATGTTGTTCATAAATGGGTAACATGACAAAAGGCTTCATATTTGATAAATGATATATTTAATATCAGCCACCGGGGAAATAAATCATAATCTGTGCCGTCTTTTAGCGCATGATGACCGCAGTGATCGGTCGAGTCACTTCAAGAGAAGATGAATTAGGATTGCAGGTGTTTAAAGGGGCACTACGTAGTTTTTGGAGAAGGAAGTCAAAATATTTAGTATTTACACCATTAATGAGATTATTGATGAACTGAATAAACAAGCTGTTCTCAGAGGAAGATAAAGTCCCCGTACAGAAAGTTGGCAGAGTGAAACTTAGTCAGTCAGTAAAGATCTTTGTTTGTCTTCCACAAAACTACGTCGTGCACCTTTTAAAGTGGATTTTCTGGCTGAAGATGAAGATTAATCTTGCATGGGTTGCACTATGTAGGTGTATGACTGAAGCAAGTCAATTATTGAAATGAGACACTTATTTTGCACTCAACTCATCCAAGTCTTTGTTGAGAACATGGCTTGTAGAGTTTTTTTGTAAAGTTACATTGTTTTATGTTTCGTGATTTTGGTATCGCTTGTTCAAATGTCCCTTTAACCACTTTGTGACGCGACGGCACGTTTAACCGTGAGGTGAGCGCGATAGTTCCTCGCTGAGCTGATGAAGCTCGGTTCATCCTGTCCGCCAGACAAACATTTTTCTTTTAATGTGACATTTTAGGATGACAACAGACTTTCATTTGACAGTTCTTATCTTCTTTACAGTGTTCAGCCAGGTTCAGGCCGCTGGAGTTCCTCCCAAATTGTAGGAAAATGTGTTCTGTACTGACGTTCAGTCCAGATTATCTGGTACTTATAAGGGATTCACAGATTTGAATTAGTATTAACCCTCCTGTAGTGTGAGCCGGGCTTTAGCTGAACTTAAAATACGATATTCACATTTCTGTGCCAGATAAACAGGGTTTGCACTTTTTGACATTGTCCTAGGTTTCACAATTCTTCATCATCAAGTGCAACACACAGTAAACGTACCTGAAGCAGGAGACTACTTCTCTTTTCATTAAGTTGTGATGATTTGATTTCATGAGAGGAAAACAATTAACATATTACTTATGCTCTTAAGTTATGTAGATATTTGTTTTGTCCTTTTAACTATTTATTTTCATGTGTGTTCTTGTGCATAGTTTTGTAAATAAATACAGTGGCGGGTTTTAAGTATTCATTTCCCTACAGGTTTATTTGGTTATTTGATGTGCATGCAATGGGGACCCTCTGCTGGTGACTTGATGTGTTGCTCTCTGCTCGTGCCTGGTTAATCATTAAATAAAATCAAATACATTCCTTTTATAATCTGCGTGTTGTGGTTTTCTCTTTTGCTCTGAATAAAAAATATAAAATTGGAGAAAAAAAAGTGCTCAAACTTGGAATAATTTCTGCCAAACCATCACACTGATCCATTCATTTCATCTCGGACACTCTGTTATAAAAGATCCCGCAGTGATGAATACTGTTACTGAATTCTGTTCTGCTATGAAACAGAAGAAGACATTCAAGACTGTTGTGTCATGATGACAACTGTGACTCAGCTAATTGTATTACAGGGAAAGGCACTTCCTCTTTCTGTATTCACAACGTACAGTTTCACATTGCTGCTCAGCGGCACTCACAAAATATGAGAGATGATTTACTTCACGTTATTGTGACACCGGCATTCAAACTGGCACCAACAGCTGTTTATAACGGGACTTTATCTGATCTGTGCTGAGGATAACTTCCGACCAGTTATGGTGGAAAAGGACTGTTGTAATTCTTGTCTGACAGCAATCAGGGTGCTGCGAGCCTCCCTCGTGGACGAGCTAGAAGGAAGGATCGACTCTCTGCTGGAAGTCCTGGTGAGTCGGGAGGTGTTCACTCGGGATGACCGCGAGGAGGTGTTGTGTCAGCTGGGGCCCCGGGCAAGAGTGAGGCAGGTGTTGGATATCCTGGAGTGTAAAGGCGAGGAAGCTGCTCAGACATTTCTGTCAGTTACCGGTTGTCATGAAACACAGACGCATTTCAAAGGAGGCGGTGAAGATCAGCGTCAGTCCAAAGGTATGCAGTCCAAACCACAAAGATGTCATGTGCCTTTCAAGATATTTGGAATGATGTGAGTCAACACTTGAAATGACATGAAGCTAATTGAAATAAATGAACTAATCTTATCTTTTGCAGAGAATAACAAACTCAAACAAAAGCACAGGGACGTCCTCCGGCGCCGAAGTGAAAGCATGCTCTTCTACAACACTCGACACGGAGAGAAGATCCTTTTTTCTGAATATTATGTCAACCTGTTGTTGGTGGACGGGCACCAGGCCCTGGAGGTAAAGAGACACGAGATTCTGACATTTGGACAAAACCGACTGTCTTTTCAGCAGAAGTCGGTGGTGCACAGGAAAATTGCACCAGCTGAACTCTTTTCAAGCACAAATGGAAGCCGTCCAGTCAAGAAAGTTCTGGTGACAGGAGTGGCCGGTATCGGCAAAACCATCCTGGTGCAGAAGATGCTGTTTGATTTTGGGGGAAACCGGGACAGTCTTTCATTTGACTTCATCATCCACATGACCTTTAGGGACTTGAATCTGATCGACAAGCCTACAAACCTCCGGGAGCTGGTCTTGCGTAAAAACAGACACCTGGCGAAGGAGCTGGATAATATTTTAGCCAATGACGACAAACTGCTGATCATCTTGGACGGCTTCGACGAGTTCAGACACTACAGGAGCTGTGATGTAGACGCGTTCGTGTCAGAGCCAGATGAAGATGCAGAGGTGGTGGAGGTCGTTGGGAGTCTGATGCAGGGTGAACTGCTGCCCAACGCTTCTGTCATGCTCACAAGTCGCCCTGCAGCGATCAGCCACATCCCTGTGGGCTGCATCGACCGCTTTGTGCTCATCGCTGGCTTCTCCTTGACTGAAGTTCAAGACTTCTTCTTACGTTACTTCCAAGACAGAGACCTCGCTGGCCACATGTTCGCTGTCGTATCAGAGAATGAATTAATGCTGACGCTCTGCTACATACCTGCATTCTGCTACATTGTGTGCTGCATCCTGAAAGAAAGCAAAGCCCTCTGTGGAGAGAGCCCCAAGACCATGACTGACATTTACGTGCAGTATCTGGTGGCCTTGCTTCGCTCTCACACTCAAGGAAGAGCCGAAACACTTCATCAACAGCAAAAAGCGCCGGCTGTCCAGCAGCTGTCGGACGTTGTCCTGAAGCTGGGCCGACTCGCCTTCCAGAAGCTGATGGAGCAGCAAACGCTGTTCTACAGCAGCGACCCAGACGTGGCGGCGTTGGAGGGATGCAGCCTCGTGAGCACCTTCCTCGACAAGACGGTGGCACAAGAGCCCGGCTGTGTTGAAGAGGTTTACTCGTTTGCACACCTTACTGTGCAAGAGTTCTTTGCTGCAGTTTATTGTGCAGTGACGGATCACCCTTTACCTGATGCTCTTCAGCACAGCGACACAAGTCCAGGGGAGGGGTCCAACTACGGACATCTGGACCTTTTCAGCCGTTTCCTGTCTGGAATCCTTGCTGAGCGCAATGCTCATCTTCTATCGAGACAGGTAGGGCTGCTTTGCCGTAAAGAAAAAGTAGACACCTATCGCCAGAAGATCGTCAGAGAACTTACAATGCTCTGTGAAAATGGGGCTCATATCTTAAACCACTTACACTGCCTGTTTGAGCAACAGGACTCCTCTTTGGTACTTGCTGTACAACCGAAGACACTGCGAGTTAATGTTAGCGATGAAACACTCTCCCAAATGGATTACAACACCATCAAATACTTCCTAAACCTCACAAAGGGCAAAATATCAGAGCTGGATCTGACAGGGACAGGAGTCAGCTACGAGGCACTTAGAGATATGCAGCACCTGCTGCTCAGATGTGAGAGTCTTTGGTGAGTTTTAGGTCAAATTAGGTTTACACGTGTCATTTTGCAAAGTATCTATCACTTTATTTTCTTCGTTCCATCTTTGGTTTGTAAGGTTATTTATGCTAACCTCTGCAGTTCAATGTGGGTATCGAGGCATATCGCTGTGCGTGTGGCATCACATGTGAAGTCAACATCAGGTTGAGGATATGAGTAAGAAATGTGAGTCATGCTAAAACTCCACTATTTCATTTTGAAGGCTTGGAGAGAACAACCTCGATATGGATGCAGTTCAGGTCATTGCTGATGTGCTGCAAGAGTCAGACAGTATAACCTACCTCGGGTAAGATGAGTGTCTCACAGGCAAGATTCTGTTTTTGTAGTTATCAAAAAAGATCCCCATTAATAAGAAGATGCCAAAAGTACAATCATCAATCATTTGAGAGGATTCATTTCACGCTTTCTGTTCCTCATTTTAGACTTGGATGGACAAACATTGGTGACAGTGAACTGCTGGCTCTTGCTAATGCCATACGGATGAAACAAAACCTTCAACAGTTGTGGTAAGAAACTTGTGACTGGAGTATTTCAATAACTAACCTCTCACATTATGAGGAAATAAAGGTCTTTCCATGAACATCTGCCTGAATCATAGACCAATCCAGGGTGCAATATCCAAGACTATAGTTCAAAATTAGCAACAGAATGTGAGGAAACAAACGTTTTTACGTCACGTCTAAGACATCTCAGAAACACCAAAACTCCTCTGGCTAACCGAGCTAACAGTAGCTACAGTCATGGCCAGGCCTGGAATTTCCCCATTTTAGGGGCAAGGCCACTTGGCCTTTCGTATTGTCAATTATTTAAGGGCACAAAGGCCAAAAGCCAGGGCAGTAAGGCCATAAAATAAAACAATGATTTTAAGTCCAAGTGAATTTAATTTAAGGACTAAGAATGTATAAATATCTGTGAAATGAATACGTAAAACAAGCTCAGGCGAGAAATTTTCAACTTTAAACTATTTATTAATTCATAAATGCATTTATTTTTATTTTATATTTATTTTTAACATATACTACAAAGTGACATTCATTTATGCCAGGTTATGTGATTAATCAGTCACTATCGTTTGAAGATGGGGATGGAGAGTCAGGGAGAGTTTCAGCGTGTGAGCCGCAGTGTGAACGGATAATCCGGAGGCGCGGAGCGAGGGCGTGTCGGTCTGACAGTCTGATAACTGCACAGGTCCTTCACTCAACTAAATACAGAGAAATGTCCCACAAAGCAACGTTACAGGACCGAACAAAAGTAACGTAGTAACTGTAACTGTCTTTGGCAACTTATATGAGGAAAAAAATACCACAGCTATACGTGGAGCAGCGTCCGTCCTCCTGTCTGTCCTCCTGTCCGTCCTCCTGTCTGTCCTCCTGTCCGTCCTCCTGTCTGTCCTCCTGTCTGTCCTCCTGTCCGTCCTCCTGTCTGTCCTCCTGTCCGTCCTCCTGTCTGTCCTCCTGTCTGTCCTCCTGTCCGTCCTCCTGTCTGTCCTCCTGTCTGTCCTCCTGTCCGTCCTCCTGTCTGTCCTCCTGTCCGTCCTCCTGTCTGTCCTCCTGTCTGTCCTCCTGTCTGTCCTCCTGTCCGTCCTCCTGTCTGTCCTCCTGTCTGTCCTCCTGTCCGTCCTCCTGTCTGTCCTCCTGTCCGTCCTCCTGTCTGTCCTCCTGTCTGTCCTCCCGACTCTTCGTCACATTTCTGCCTGAAAATCAGCGTCTGTCACCGGCAAAAAAAACTTTAACTCACCGAGTGTTTGTGGTGAAAATAAATCACCGCGACCTCCCGACCGAGACTTCAGGGAACACCTGGGAAACACCGACATCGTCATCATGACGTGTACCATCACGCCTCTTTAGGAGCTGCAGCGCCGGCTTTCTGTGTGAATTACAGGCGGTACCGCGGAGATGCTTCGCTCTGTGTGAATCACCATCGGCGGAGAATTAGCGAACCACTGCTCCGGAGTTAATGCAGAGACGCTGTGTAAAAGGGCTACTGTCTTAACTCAGACCCGGCGACTTTTTCCTCCTCCTGAGACCCAACGTCTCGGCCACGCGGACATCGGGGGTGCGTTTGATGAAGTCTCCTGGTTAGCCAGTGATAGATTACTGTCAAACTGTGGTTGTAGCCCGCCCGAGCGGTTCATGCCAGGCTCGAATCGAGCCTACCACTGGTGATGTACGCATCGTCTCATTTGATGTTGCCAATATGTCATAAAAAGACGCATTTCTTTTCCACAAAAGATGCCGGTGTTCAAAAACGTGTTGACAGGGAAGAGGCAGAGGAGAAAACTGCAAAATCAACTAGGGCATCAATGCCACTGTGACCTTAGTGCAGATATTTTTTTCAGGCGCACGAGGCCAAATTGCGAGGGCCATGAGGACCATGAGGGCCATGGCCCTCGTGAAATTCCTGCGCTTGTCATGGCTGTATAAAAAGACGAGTTAGCAGCAGTTAGCAGCTATTTGATTATATGCCCCACCCTATGTTTTAGTTGTATGAATTCAAAGTGGCCAGTTCGTACATATTAGATGAAATGATGCAGAAAATACTATTCCATTACAATTTAAAGGGATATTCCAGTGTAAGTTTAATCCATGGTCTAACACAGCGTGAACTTTACGGAGTTTTATCAACCTCAGAAACGACCGCACGACAACAATACACTGCAGTAAATGGATCCAAATATAAACCGCCACCAAAAAGCCACAAATAATGCTCAGAACAGCACCAAACTTCAGCAACAGTACAAATAGGGTCTCAGCACATAGTCCGGGGCATCTAACCTCCGCTAGCTTAGCTGGATTTCTATTGTGAAGCTAAAAACAGAGTTCAACTCTCCTCCATCAGCTTCCAGGTCGGGGAAGTCCCGACGCGACGATTACCGGTTAGAAATGCTCAATTCCGTTCTTTTCCCTGTCCGCTCTCGATAATAACTGTTATAAACTGGCAGGTAAGACACATATGAACTTTGATTGCTTTTCCATGGAGTCATAATCATACATTTTCATCCAAGAGCCGCGGAACTCTACTGCACTCGGTAATCGACTCGTCGGGACTTCCCGTCAACAGGAAGCTGCTGCAGAAGAGTGGTAAATTTAGTCAGCTTTTCAGTAGAAATCCAGCTAAGCTAGCGGAGGTTAGATGCCCCGGACTATGTGCTGAGACCCTATTTGTACTGTTGCTGAAGTTTGGTGCTGTTCTGAGCATTATTTGTGGCTTTTTGGTGGCGGTTTATATTTGGATCCATTTACTGCAGTGTATTGTTGTCGTGCGGTCATTTCTGAGGATGCTAAAGCTACGTAAACTTTATCTCTCGAGGGGGGGTCCTACTCGGTGTCACGGTGTGTTAGAACATGGATTCAATTTACACCGGAATATCCCTTTAAATGGATGGAAGCCTTATTATAATTATATACTCATTATATAAGTGCAGTAGCCTTGCCCTACTTATGAAACAAATTCTGTTCTGTAGGCACAAATTGGGGCACTTAAAACATTTTAATAATTGAGCACCATGTACAGCTTGGGGATGGATCTGGGCCCTTCTATCAACAATTTAAGGGATAGAGATGCTGAATATATTTTCATATTTGAAGGTTTAAAACTGTTCAGGATGATACAGCGCTGTGTGCTCTCACAGGATGGAGGGGAACCGAGTGACTCAGAGAGGTCTGCTGTCCCTCACAGACTTGACCCCAGATCCTCTGAATAAAGTTGTGTGAGTAAGCTTTTTTTTTAAAGTACTTTTAATCAATATTTCAACAATTTAATTTGACTTCTGTTGACTTTCTGTCCACACAGCGCCATTTGGAATGACCTGACTGACACAGAGTCCATGTGCACCAAAGAAAGCATAACTGTGAACTTCACGGACGACAACACGTGGGCAGGGTGGGGGGCATGGGTCTTCAGGAGGTGTGAGGTCAGCAGCAATGAGAAGTTAGTGATGGTGCTCCACAAAGTGTGCAACATATCCGTCCACTGCTTAGAAGCCCAGTGGGCACAGACCTTCTACAGGAAGCTATCGCAGCTCATCACCAGCAGGATCGAGTGCTGCACAGAGGACGACATGTGCAAGAAACTCAAAAAGTTTGAGAGCGTTTTGAACCACTGACAGATATTACACCAGCCTCGAGTTATAAGCTAGAAAATATGGGTCAAATGTCTGTTGGATTGCTTTGTGTGAAACAAATTGACCGCAAAAGAGCTTTCATCCTTTACTGCAACATTATGTAGGGAAATAATATGCTACATTCACCATACTGTTATTTTAGGTGTCGTTAACAATTATTATTGCTATTAATTGAATGTTTTTTTTTTTATATTGAAAGCTGTTTGTATTATGATTATTTATTTATTTTTTTTGTGGGGGAAAAAGGTAAATTTCAATAGACATCAATGATAAAATTTCTTCTTGCCTATTTACACATGACTCTCGCATCGAAACATGGCCTATATCTTGTGAAACACAAATACAGCTGATAAGCATCTGGGACAAGTGGCAGTCTATGGTTTTACCACTGTACAAACTGGTGGATGTAGATTATAACATAGGAAAGAAAGCGCACGAAGGAAAAAAGGTATATCAAAGAGATTTGTTTACAGAAAAAAGTGTATTAACTGGCCCGTACGGGGATCGAACCCGCGACCTTGGCGTTATTAGCACCACGCTCTAACCAACTGAGCTAACCGGCCAGATGGGATATCTGTAAAAGAGAAATAATCTGAAATACGTCATCGCACACAGATAACAAGATAAAACAATAAAACGTCTCGGAATATATTAAATGTTACTAGAAGCTGATAAAACTGCAAACTGGCTGAGAGGACTACTCGAACCGGTTGCGTACAGCCCGGATGTGGTGTTTTTCTCTTCCAAATAAAAGCACAAACCGTTATATATGAAACTACAACTAAGTTTGGCCACACATTCATTTATATATTGATTAGGTCCACAATCAGTTTATTTATAATTAAATATTTTAAACTTGTATTTACTGAGCTAAGTTTAAGGTTGTCGTGTTTTCTATTTCACATATCAATTGTATCCTCTCCTCGTGTCGAGCATTGTTTTCCCTTCTTATATATTTGACGCACTTTTACAACTGTAAAACGCACAATTGTCAATAAAATGTTGAAACTTTTAAGAATACGACGCATTTGTGAGCTTTATTTTGGAGTAATTCACCGGAAGTTGCTTGCCTCGATTCTGGTGTGACGACATTAATCTGCGACATTTTACTCAACGTTCTGAAGCCGTTCGTATGAAGTTAGCCTGCAAGCTACTGTTTTCTGTTGTTTGTGTGCATGTTTAGCGGCAAACTGGACCGTTCCCTCGTCCCAAATTGGGTGAGTTTTTAATTAAAATGATTTTTGCAGTTCTATGTCAAGTAATAGGCCGGCGGGCTTTGAAATACAGCGGGGACGACTGCCGAATTTTAAAAATGTTACTACCCGCGAATTCACTACTAACTTGAGCAACTGTTGGCTAGCGTTACTGCTTGCTAATCTTAGCAGGCACTGATAACTTATTAAATTTGTGGTAAATGTGAAGCTATCATTTTTTACTAACTAATCCCAATCTTATTTATTTGTTGACACTATTAAAGGGGCGTGTTCACCATTGACTATGATTATGTGTTATGTGATATGTCTTTCATTGAGCTACTAACTGAATTTGACCTTGTGTAAATTATAATTGTAACGCACTACACATTGTGTGACTCCGTCAGCTAACATGGCCTTTATGTGAGAATAAACGTGCATGGACGTAGTAATGAAGCTTATTTGTAAGTGTGCGTGTTCCTGACTTGTGTTGCAGTCTCAGCCACATGATGATTGACACGGAGAGAGGAGCCAGTGATGCTGGTACAGCAGAGGCCAGCAGTAAGATCAAGGAGATGGAAAAAAAGAAGAGGTCTCGAGTCAAACAGCTGCTGTGTGACGTGAAGAAGCAAGTGGAGTTCTGGTTCGGAGACGTCAACCTCCACAAGGACCGCTTTCTGAGAAAACTCATCGATGACTCAGAGGATGGATGTAAGGGGCCATCAATGACGGCAGTACACCACTAATTTCATACAGGTTTTGTCACCAAGACGCTGGATTTTGTCAGGGATATTGCTCTAAAAGTGTTCTTTGTCTTAGATGTTGATATATCTGTGCTGGCGGACTTCAATCGAATGAAGAAGATGACAACTGACACCAAGCTGATTGCGAGAGCGCTGAGAAATTCATCTGTAGTTGAGGTACTGTAAGAGAGAGTGTACATGGCTTCAACCTAATGTCAAATGAATTCAGTGGTCACAAATGTCTTCTGATGTTCTTTCAGGTTAACCTGGAGGGAAATAAATTGAGGCGTCAGCATCCAATTGGAGATGTGCCAGATAACGTCGACAGCCGCACAGTCTATGTGGTAAAAAGAGTTTTATCTTCTTATTTTCATTTGTTTTTTTTCTCAGAATTTGCAGTAAACACTACATTCATTACACTTCACTTTGGGGTGACTCGCATACTAATTTGCTGGTTATATTGACTCTGTATTTCTGTCAGATTGAAGAAATTTAAACCACAAAATAATCCATCTCTTTCTTCTTCCTACAAGGAACTTTTGCCCAAGGATGTGACGCACAGCTGGATAGAAAGAGTGTTCTCAAAATGTGGGAATGTGGTTTACGTCAGCATCCCCAGATACAAGTCTACTAATGACTCCAAGGGTTTTGCCTTCGTAGAGTTTGAGAAGATAAAGGAAGCACAGAAAGCCATAGAGGTGATAACTTATGAATATTTTAATTCGTGCCTTAAATGTATCTGATTATTTGGTCATGTCCAGTGAAGGAAACTTATTGAAAATGTTAATATTTGAGACAGATGCTGAACAACCCACCTGAAGATGCTCCCAGGAAGCCGGGGATTTTCCCCAAGACAAAAAGCAGGAAGCCCCTTCCTCTGCCAAGCGATAATCCACCATCAGGTACAAAATGCATTTATTTCAAATCACTACTTCTCTATATCACCTATAAACATGATAATCCCTGACCCATGATGAATCTGATGCTGCAGGTGAGGAAGAGGAAAAGAAAAAACGAAAGAAGAAGAAAAAGAAGGAAGGCGCGACAGTGCAGGCTCCTGCTGAAGGAGCCACTGAGCAGGTGATGGAAGCAGAACCGTCAGAGCAGAAGAGGAAGCGCTCGGCAGCGGTGGAGTTTGACCCGGAGGTCGACACCACTGAGAAGACACCGGGCAAAGTGTCAGAGAAAAAAAGGCGACGGTCACATACGGCAGAGGGGTCCGAGAGTGATGTGCCATCTAAAATAAGGAAAACTAGTGAGGGTGGGGAAAAGGGAGAAGATGAAACAGAGACGAGTAAGTGCTCACAGTATCTGATTCTCCGTAATCCACAAATAAGAGAAATGAAAACTCTTCTTTGTTTCAGTGAAACAATGAGCTTACTACTTTTGTGTTAACTGTGTTCTTCCCTTTTTTTATTTTAGATCCACCTGCTCAAAGCGACACAGAGAGAGGAGTTGAGGATGGGAAAGAAAACGGAGATGATTCAACAGTTAAAGCAAAGAGGAAGAGAAAGAAGAAACACAAGGAAAAACTGAAAATAGGGGAAGAGGTCATCCCACTGCGGGTTCTTTCAAAGTAAGATCCTTTTTTCATCACGCCACAACAGGAATGAATTGGTATCTGAAAAAAAAACGTCTGAACTAAAATTAGTGTAACTCAATGACTGATGTCTCTCCTCCTCTTTCACATTAAGGACGGAGTGGCTTCAGTTGAAGGAGGAGTATATGACCTTGCAGAAGCGGAGTATGACGTCTCTGAAGAAGTGCATTAATAAGATTGATCACAGGGAGCACAAGATTAAAATGGAGACGGAAAATTATCCTCAAGAAGAAATCGGTGAGTTTTGTCTCCACCGATCCCAGAAATTTGAGTTCAGGGGGGCTCACAGCAGACTGTCCAGATTTAGAGAAGGAAACAAGACCGTATTGTATGAAACCAAGTGTGGATGCCGACATCTTCACGTTTCCAAGTACAACGAAAGTCCTGTGTCCTGGAATTTCAGCAAAAATTCAGGTTCCTTGTGTAAAAGTTAGAATTTTTTGAAAGTATTTCAGAAATTTACCATGACTGTAACATTCAAGTGCTGAGCTGTTGCATTTTAAATGCAGTTAAACCAGTGAAGAGAACACATGACTCCAAAAAGGTCAAATCAAACATAATGACATGTTGCATGTAATAATTGACGTGTGTTGAGAGGCTAGAGGGGCTCACAGCTGTTGGTTAGAATAGATAAGAAAGATTGTTCAGATTCTGTGTTTTTGAATGAAGGAATGTTCTTAAATAGTTTTAAATGTCTTGTTTTTACCCCTCTAGTGGAAAAGAAGGTGAAAAGTGAGAAACCAGCTAACGTAGGCCCTCAGTTCACCAGCGGTGTCATCGTGAAGATTACAGACAACAAGCCGCTACCAGCCAGGAAGTTCATCAAAGTACAGTAGAACTCATCTGTGTTACCTGTGTTCCGTCTGTCACTGTTCCAAACCTGGCCTTCACTCGGTCAGGTGGTCATAATGATTTTTAACCGTGCTTGTTTTTTAAAACTTATTTTGTGTAGGAGGCTCTGTGCAAAATATCACCGGCGGCGTACATCGACATCTTGGATGGAGATGCTGAGGGTTACATCCGCTTTCACACCCCAGAGGACGCCAAAGTCGTCAGCGACGCTCGAGCAGAGCTACAGAAGGAGCACAGCTGGAAGCTTGAGATTCTCTCAGGTATGAATTCTTGTTTATTTCAAGGCAGAAGTACCCGTGCTTTGCTTGTGTGCAGCTCTAAAGCTCTCCAGCTGAGGAGAGGATGTGGATGACTGGGATGGCACTTTCATTATTGATGGTACTGGAAATAATTTATCGGTACAGGAACCATTAGTTTGTATGATTTTCAGAAGGTTTCATCGTTACAATGTAGCCACTGTGAAGGCTTAGTAATATTTAAATGTAATTTCAGAAATTGATTGTTATTTAATGCCTTTCAAAGGTGATCAGGAGCAAAGGTACTGGCAGAAGATCCTCGTCGACCGCCAAGTCAAGCTGAATCGTCCAAGGGAGAAGAAGCGGGGCACGGAGAAGGTGAGCTCGCTCTTTAAATATTTCCTTAGAAAAATACAACTACATACATGTTTCTGCGCACAACAATCTATTATTGATCAGTTATTCTGCTTTGAATATGTAAACAAGAGGCTGTTCTGTTATGTGGAGTGTTTACTGTAGACTTCATATCCACACTGTCTAACACAGCATGAGGAGATCACATTTATTAGGTGCATCATTTGTAAACAGCCTCTCCTGAGTCCAATCCATTATTATATGTGACCATAGAATAATATTGCATAAAGAGCGCACACAGTATAAGTGCCACCACTAACATTAAAGCAGTTATTTACCATCACGTCTAATGTCCCGTCTCTTGTCACACTTCAGCTCATATCCAAAGCCGAAAAGATCATCATCGCCCGGGCCAAAGAGGCGCATAAGCACATCCGCTTCCAAGAAGACTGACAGCAGCGGAGAACTCATGTTTAACTGTGTGGACTCTGACTGAAGGGGGACCGTCTGTGTTCATTTGTACTCAGCTGGAAGAGAACTGAAAAGAAACATGTAAAGTGTAAATTAATTAGAAACGTCCCATCGTTTTTCTTTTGCACTGGAGTCCCCGAGATGATATGGAACGCTGCTATGCATTTAGACATTTTGCAGACAGTTTTTTTTTTTTTTTTTAAATCGACAACCTTTTTAGTTTTTTAAAAACAATTTCTCTTTATGATGTAAATATGATTGATCTCTAAGTTCTCCCAGTAAAGATGTGGACAAGTCATGGAATTTACCGTTTGAAGGTATTTCCCTTTTTGTTGTTGTTTTTTTAAATAAAATGTCATCATTTGATATTTCCTGGATTTATTCTGAAATAATGAGCAAAAACCTTCAATACTCACTCGAATTCCGTCATTGTCTACACACCCTCATGCTGATGAAAAGTCAGGTTATGTCATATCACAATATCTTTCAAAATAATTGCAATATGATTTTATTTATTTATTTATTTTTTCAGCCCTAGTTGCAAACACACCATTCATACATTTAAGGATGCACAGTATGTTTGGACAGACCACATTTCACTGTCCAACCCAAACTGGATATAAATTGCCTTTTTAATGTAGTGGATTATATAACACTCAGAATGAGTTGTGCTCTGTAGTGTCAGTGAGATGCTTCCTAGTATAAAAATAGCTGCCATTACATAATCTCCATTTATGGCTGTTATTAGTGTGAATGTAGAAGCTACCTGAGGTCATATGTGGCAGTGAAAGCTGTCCTTGAGGAATCATTTTGTTTCTGCTAGAAGCCACGAGGCTGAGATGAAAGATGGCTCATCACAAATGTCACAACAAGAACGAACCTGCGAGGTTATTAGTACTGAGTGTTCTCTTATTTCTCTGATGCTGCTGCAGACATTATGGATATTGTTCATGAAGCAGTAAAAAGGGTAAAGGAGCTGCATGATATAATGTGACTTCACTGGGATCTCCGGCCTGGTCGGATCAAGAAGTTTTATTTCTAAATGACTGAAGCAGGCCGGTAGCAGTGTTACATAAAGTGGAGGAGACATTTTTGGAAGGTACAAAATCCTTAATGTGGTCCCTTATAAAAAAAACACATAGCAGAAAGTGAGATTATGATTTTTTCACTGTGGTTTTTAATATGCTGAATATGGGAGACGCAGCAGCATCATGCATTCTGCAGAGGGACTCCATCTGTCACTTACAGTCACGTCCAAAAAAGAAAAAAACAGAAAGGGAGAGAGGAGGGACTGAAAGTTGGAGTCTGTAACTATTTTTGTTATATTTGCTAAAATTACCATGATCTGACAGTAGAATCAGATACAGGTCAGCTGTCTGTGGCTCCACCCAGTGGCTAATATTTGATTGGCAAGAATCCACCATTCTGGAGCAACAACCAATCAGAGCAAAGGGGCGTGTCTGAGAAGTGTCAATCATTCTCGAAAATGGCAGCCCCCTCCCCCACGCAGGCGCAGTGTCTGCTCTCAGCTGGTCAGATACCTTCAGACTCAAACTGTAAACAATGTAGGAGAACAGACAACAACAACAGAGCAGAATCATGTCCCACCATCGCCCGTCAAAGAGAAGAAATAAGAAGACTGAAGAAGGCGGTGGTTACAGTAATACTGGCAGTAACACATATCGCCATATGATGTTGCAGTCGAGCTACGTAGCTTGCTGCTAAATGTAGCTTGTTAGCTTGTATGCTAACTCCATTGTTTAGCTTTGTCTTTATAGCTACTGGTTAGCAAAAGTGTGTTACAGGTGAGCGGGCAGTTATAATAACGTTAGTTTGTGTTCAGGAGCTCTGAAGTGGTTGAACTGGTTTAGAGAAATAATGTTACTCATGCTTCAGAAAGGCAGCATGGTGAACATGTTGCACCTGGTGATGATTACCTGGTAGCTCCGCCCACCGCCATGTAAGGAATACTGTTTGTTACTATCTGTTGTTATCTGTGTTAATATCTGCAGTGATCTGCATGAAGCACTCGTCACTGTTATTTAATTATATTGATCAGAAAGAGAACAATCAGGGCTTATGTTGTTGTTACTTTGAACGCGCCATCTTGGTTATCTGGCTTCCTCTGTTACCATGGTTACAAGCCTGCTCAGAATCAAATACATTTCTGTGGTTGTCCACTAGATGGCGTCCAAAGCTTTAAAAACTACCTTTAGAGAGACCATCAGATTCTAACAGGTTTTCTTTGGATTAAGTTTAAACAAAACAGTCGTTGCAGTGTGACAGAGCTCAAACATATAATCCAAAGGTTACAATCACATGTCACAACAATGATACGATGACGTGATGAATGTTTATGACCAGGACAGTGTATTCACTCAATTATGTCCTTATACATGGGATTGATAGGAGGTGGCCAATTCTTACAAATTGCACCTTTTTAACAACAACAGAAATAAAACACTTGTCTTGAGAGGTCGAAAAGCCACAGGCCTTTATAATGCACCTCCCCTCCCCTCAAGAAAGTATATTTTATATAGCATATTAGAATATAAGGAAAAGAAACAATAAAAAAACCCCAAATAAACAGAAAACACAGCACCAATCAGCAGATAGTGACCGAAAAGGGAGAAAACGACATGTAGAAGACAAGAAAAAGGCTAGAAATTATTCATTAAATGTTAATTTTTAAAACACAGGAAACTTTTGATAATCTCTATTTAAGCATATCAATATGATGGTTCATGCAAAACCAGCAAAAAGGAGGAGAAGATGTTCAACCTGTATGGTTACTGACATGTGTAGACATCACAGTAGTTTGCACTGATCAGGTGATCTGATCTCACTCGCGGTGGTGGACTCAGGATGTTGAAGAAAAGGGAAATGCACCAGCTGTATGCAGCGGGACACCAGCGCACAAACAGGCACTAGGGCACAATAGAGGGCACTTTATCATGTGTTATCCACCCTAGGGGCATCCAAGAGGGCACTATCGCATCGTCTGGGGGAGATATCAGTCAAGCTGTGTTTTACTAAAGGAGGCCTCATCGTGTTGCCTTCACCATCTCCAAATCTCTGCAATTCCCCCCTCATTATACGAGGCATTATGAGTTTAGGTAAAGCACTCAGAGCCTGAGGATTATGCACCAAAACAAAAACTTCTGAGCCTTGCTGTCACTGCCAAATACTGAATTTATGTAAATGTGCCTCTGTGCAAAAATAGCATTTACATACTGCGAGCAGTACATTCCTGAGGACCTTTGTGGACGTATTCTTCCACTGGATGTGACATTTGACAACATCCCTCCTCCTGAAAAATACATTTCCATTAGTGTATGTAGTTCAAACTGCTCCAAATTGCATGCCAGAGAAAATATAATGTCTGATTAGCATAATGGACTCAACCCACATGAGAGGCCAGACATGAACTTTAAGTTTAGGAATGTAGAACTGTTATAAATCACATTATTGAGAGAAATACCTGATTATTGGGGGAAAATTGGTAAAAATGTGAGTGGAATCCGCGTTGAGACCTCCAGTGTCAGTCATTCTGAGTGATTTGGACTGAAGATGTATTTTCACAGAGGGGCATTAAAATGCAAACAGGCTGGAAAAGAGGAACCCAGGACTAAGAAGTCTGGGGAGCTTTATGGATATTTGAAGACCTACCCCATTAAAATATTCTGACTGCATATGAGACATGACTTCTCCATTCAGTGTCATCGGAATCACTCAGAAACACATTTCGAGGAGGAGCGGTGCGGAGGGATAGAGGCTGATATTGCTTTTTATTAAAACTAGCTCCGGTTCAGGACAACAGTGTGCACATTACATTCACATCGCAGCCTTCAGGCTTGATTCATTAACAGACAGAACACTTGTTGTATTGATTCTTATGTAAGACAGATGCTGGTGCCAAACCGGGGAAATACATTCGGTTATTATTATGCATTTCAGGCATGCTGCTCAGTACTGCTTGATGCAAAGAGCGAAAATATTGAGAGTAAACAACTTTCTGTTTTCATTTTCCCCCCGCCAGTATAATACAATGTGAATCACTGGTGGTTTGTTGCCACTGTGCTGAACAAATCCAAGAAATACACCAACATCTGATCAGAATTCAAGGCATCAGACAGTAAAGAGAGGACACAGGCAGTCTGTGCTGCTGGGCTCTCTGGCTCTTCTCACCACTGGATGTCTATTGAGCACAATCAGTCAATAAGACGCGATCCTTTCTCACATTTGGGCAGTTTAGTGAGTGCCAAACCACAGAAGGAGCGATTTTTTTTCGTGCGTTTTTACGCAGCGCCCAGGCCAAAAACGATATATAAACGTTACCACGCATGGGCTGCATGAGATTTGAATCTTCAATCTCAAACACCATAATGATCCCATGAATGATTTGTCATCTTGAACGTGTTTTGTGCTCTCACAGTCAGCCACTTTTTTCAGAAAATGAAACTAAAAAAAATGCGTCTTTACGCAGCGTTTTCCTGGTGTTCTATATCTGGAAAACTGACACAACTACAACATAACTGCAGCATAACTCCAACATTCTTCAATTTGAAACAACAACAATAATCCCATAAATGATTTATCATCTTAAACGGGTCTTGTGCACTCACAGTCAGCCACGTTTTCATAAAATGGAACTAAAAAATGCGTCTTTACGCAGCGCTCCGTTGTTCTATATCTGGAAAAACGACCGTCCTACAGTATAGCTGCGCTTCATGTCAGCTTATGGCAATTGTACTCGACTCCAAGAACTTAAAAGGAGCGGGGCAATAAATTATGTTAATCAGTCAAGACAGATTGGAGGCGTGTTGTTGGCGTAATGAGGGGGAGCATGCCTGCACCGTGGAAACGCTCCTGCCTCCGCTTCATGCGCGCTGCCTGCCGTCTCCCCAGTCTCTCTTTCTACTTTATTGTGCGTAAGAGCAATTTCCTCCGCAGCCGCACTTCTGTGCGAGGTTCGGTGCAACAAGTTTCGCAGGGAGCCACAACACGCCGTCTGACAGGCTGACTTGTTTAGATTTTTTTTTTTTTTGCGCTCCACTCATCTTTCTCTCTGGCGCTGTCACCACAAAGTCACTGGACGTGAACGCGTCGCAGGCACACACGCGCTCTCTCTCACACATACACACTCACTCACACTCACACACAGAGAGGGAGAACATCAGTGTGCCATAAATTCGTGACTCGGCGCCAGATGCAGTTTGCTCCCCACGGCGCGTGTAGTTGTAGTTAAATGGAGAACGCGGCGGCAAGAGGAGCGTCTGGGTGCGTGGAGAAAATGGAGAAAGAAGTGGCGCCTCAGAAGCGACAGTGTCACCGCACCACCGCGCTGAACGTTATCTCGTCTTTATGTTCCGTGGCGTCCGTCGCCTTTTGCATCCTGCTGAGCATCAACGCGGCTGATATCAAGAACCGGGTTGTGGATTTGGAGAGTAGGGACGGCGAGCACGGCTTCATCCGCGCTCCCGGCTACTCCATGGATGATTTTAATTCCCTGATCGAGCAGAGAGTGGACGAGCTGCTCTCTCAGGTGAGGCTGCACGCGCTCTCTTGAAGTTTCTGCTTTGCATTGCACACAAACTGTCATCTGAGATCACCTCACACACTTTGGTTTCATTCATTTCATTGTGCATATGAATGAAAAATGCATTTTATTTCACATTTCAGCGCTCCTATGAGAGTTTTGTCAAGATCCGGACTGCCAGACAAACATCACCTGAATGCAACTGCCCCCCAGGTAAACCCACGTCACCCGTGTGCACTCTGGACATGTGGCTGTCTGCCTGTCTGTGCTCAGATCAGAGCTGGTGTAAGAATGAATGGAAGCAGTCTGAACAGGTCCTTGTTTTATTTCTTGGACACAGGTGAACATGTGCCAGTTTGCCTGGATAGTGTATGTAGTTTGGGGCGAGGTCTGCCTGCTGTGAGGGATGCAGACAGCTGACTGGCCATCACACTTAACAGAAAGAAGGGCATTTAACAGCAGTCTATACATAGAGGTGCTGAGAGGTTGTTTGACTCGTGATGCTGCCGCCTGCTCTCTCGTCCCCTCAGCAGGGAAACAAAAAGCCTCTTGAAATTCACTTTTCCCACCAGTAGATGGAAACATCGATTCCCCTCAGCGTGGGTCAGCATTCTGAGCGTTTTGGGATGGAGTCAAGGTTGAGTTAGACGGAGCATCAGTGCTGCAGAATGTGGCATGATTTGAGCTGTAACGTCACGTTTGTTCCTTGTTTGAGCAGTTAGTGCATGAATGGGAGAAAATCCTCAATGCTTCTCCTCGAAATGTGATCAGAAAGCAAACTCTGCAGGTGTTTTCTGACTATATGGAATCAACCAGTAGATCAGACGGCATCCACTTCTGATGTGAAGTTCAGATTAGTCCTCGAGAATGTTTTATGACAACAGATGGAGGTGTTTAATCTCCAGGTATTGTGTCTTGTAGCGTGATCTTTTGAATTCAGGTGCAGGTGAAAGAAAAAGCATTTTGTTTCTGACGTCTCCGAGTTGATGATTTAAATTAGCCACAAACTGGAGGATTAAGTATTAAATTTATCCTACCTGTAGCGCTACATGTGCAGAATCTTTTAGCTTTTGCATTTTTGTTGACATTCACTACATGGTTTTCATCGGACAGTCAGGATGTATGATATATCTTTAGGATTCTAGCAGGGTGAAGCTGAAACTAATGATTATTTTCATCATAAATTAATCTGTCAATTAAATGTTTGTCAATAAAATGTCAAAAAAATCCTCAAATTTCTTTTCCCCCCAAAAAACTGTCCAAAACTCATAAATCAAAGCTCATAGTAGACAAAGAAAAGCAGCCACGTCTTACATTTAACAAGCTGGAACCGGCAAGTTATTTAACAGTTTTGCATAAAAAATGACTAAAACGATAAATCCATAATTGGAACAGTTGAAAGGAAACATCTCCGATCGACTAATCGTTGCAGCTCTGGACTGAACATGTATATCTGAAGCTTTTGCTCGTAACATTTTGTGCTTCTTCTATTCTTCTAATGCCCTCAAAGATGTCTACAGGCAGTGGTGGACTCAGGATGTTTGAGGGGCGGGGGCGAAAAAACAAAAAAGGCACCGTTGTATGTGGGGGGGGGCACCAGCATGCAGGAAGCCACTGTTAGAGGGCACTTCACTGCGTTGTGTCCACTGGAAGGGCACCTTGGAGGATACTTTATCATGTTTTATCAACCATAGGAGCATCTTTTATAGCAGTGCTACAACATCACTGGCAATCATCATTGTCATGTTAGTAACTCTGCTAAGTGCTGCAGCCGTGGCCGCACTTGTTACTGTCAGACGGCTGAACCGCTACAGTAGTTCGACTACATGCTGCAGGGAAAACTGACATGTTTTCAGGACTTTTTCAAAGTTTGAGGAAGTCCACATCCCCAGTGAGGCCCAGCTGGGAATGTGATACAGCATGTGTGAACACACTGGAGGTGACCTCTCTGGTGGAGTCACAGTTGTGACACTGTGCAGAGTAGGCTTGTGGTCGGATCTCTGGATGGACAATCCAGGTGTCTGAAAGCGTCTGTGCTGCAGGACGGAAGTGTCCTTGGGAAAGATGCTGAGTGAGCCAGGACTGCTCCGTCGTTCTCCCTGACCTCTGACCTCTCTGTCAGACAGAAAGATTCCCCGAACAGCTCCAGTATAAATGATTATTACATCTGTCATAGTCAGATGTAGGTGGAAGAAGAAACAAGACTGGTGACAGTAATAATCCTCAATAAAGTGGTTTATCAAACGCGAGTGAATCATCTGCCGAGTGGAAATGCTTGAATTATCGAGCCAGAAGTACTGGGAAGTATTAACCATAATGAGACTCTCACAATCACGCTGCTCTCTGTTCTCAATCCCTATCATATGTCTGCCATTTATTTCTCCCACCACATTTCTGTAAAGGGCAGAAATAAAACAATGAAAACATTTCACATCAAATGAAGCGCAACGGCACTAAAACCGAGGCGGCACCGAGCTTCATCTTGGAAACTGGCACTCTTGGATTTAATGTTTTTCGCGGCGAGGCCTCATCCCATCGATTTTTTTTTTTAAACTATAGCTACTTACAAAACACACACATCATCAGCACACTTTAAAGAATCTGTAGTGTTTCTAATAATATACGTTCCTGCAGTGGGAGCGTATCACACATGCATCTTTGTTAATGCTTTGGAGTGAGTGGAGTGTTTTCAGGCCAAATATCTTTGTAGCGTATGGATGCTGAATGGGTTCACTCAATATTTATCCTCTCCTCTGTCGAGGAGACGGCCTCTGGCTCTGATGTGGCTCTTTTTCTTTGAGGGGAGGACTGTAATGTGCTTTTCACAGTCTTCACTTTATTGCTGTCAGAGAAGATGGAGTGGTTGCAAAGACAGAGCAATGGTCCGTAGCTTCAGGATGTTTTATAGGTTGCTTCTGAATCACAGGAAGTTTGTGCCATCTTTATCAGAGAAAGTCTGTCGTGAACTTGAAGTATATTTTATATATGCTGATGTAATTCTTGGTTAATGAAGGTGAAGTTATTTTTATGGGGCCATTTGTCATCCAAACAGTGTCTGGTATCGCTGTCATTTAGCACTCAGTTATTGGCTTCTGAGCGACTAAAAGCATTTTCACACTTTGGCTGTGATTGGATCGGAACCCGAGATTGCTTCAGCCACGATTGCGGCGTGGCTCAGGGGACGGCCGTGTTGGTCAGGTGGTCAACCGCTCCGGTCCAGACTGGAATACCTCGACAACTATTTGATTGATGGCCATGAGATTCTGTACAGACACTCTCAGTCCTCGAAGAATGAATGTGTCTGACTTTAGCGATCCCCTGACTCTTCCTCTCACGCCACCAACACCACTGGATATCTGCTGGATGGATTCATGGTCCTCAAAGGGGGGAATTCAACTCACTTTGTTGATCAGGTGGTCAGTAACACATGTCACTCCTATAAAAGAGAAAAGACATTTTCTGGTATTCCTGCACACTCTACTCAATCACAACAGAGAACTTCAGAAAGAGTGGTGGCATCTCACAGAGGGAGGGGATTGCTAACTGCAAAATGAACATGAAGTAAGCTAAAATGATGACGACACTTTTAAATTTAAACCTGACGTGTTTGACTGTTTGAATTAAAGGTGAATTAACCCTAAAGTAGGCTGACAAAACCTCTGCAGCCCGATCCTCGTCTCTGCTTACAGCTCGCGGCAACAGTAGCTGCTACCAGCAGTGGAAGTGCAATTTTAAATAGTGGAGTAGTCTTTTCACTCGGGACCCTGCGCCACATTTTCACGTTGGAGCCTCGTCTAGACGGCACCCTGAGTTTAAAAAAAGCTGCTTTTACACCATACGTTTGGTGCAAATAGTCTCGGGGTTTAGGGGGGAGAAAAGCAAACCAAACCAGGCTGTTTTGAAGTCTGGGAAGTCACACCCGCACACTGTGCCACACTGTGAGGCGAGTCTCCGAATAATTGTTTCAGCATTGGTGGGCAGTCTTCATTTTCATTTTTTGTGTGCACCTTCTCCTCCCCTGGGATCTGCATTCCAAGCAGGGCCTGTTGTTTAATGGGACTATAATAAAATGTGCAGTCAGCAAGCGCTGGTGCTTTGCTCTTTCCCTGTTACTCACCCATACGCCTCCAGCCTCCCTCTCCCCTACATCCCCCCTTTTCCCCACTCTGCTGCATTTCTTGACGCTTCAAAAAGCCCGGCAGCTGAACAGCGGCCAGAGTGCTCTTGAGAAAACAGAAATGGACAACTTGTAACGCGGCTTTGTTTTTCCCCACTAAACACCCAGCGCTGGTTGTCAAGGGCAGAAGGGCAGCAGGGGGTCATCTCAGCTGGCTGTTATGGCTGAAGATTTTCAAAATAAAACCAGAAGCAGCTGCAGCAAAGTCTGTGTGGCTTGCTTTGTCATGTCCAGATTTGGATCACTTAAGAAAAATCAGAACTACACAAACACCACAGCCCACAAACATCTCAACCTAATCACTCCTTTTCAGCTCCTCGTGGCCAGGCGGGGCTGCTCTCCCTCTTTAGGCCTCACAAAGTGTGTAATCCCAGTGGCCTGATACAATTACAGTTGTGCCAATCCCCTCAGATATCCTCAACTCAGTGGGCAACTGGTAATTAATCACTGACAGCTTTTGAATTTGGCCCTCTGTGTGGTTTGGTGCTGGGAGGTGGCCTAATGGCCATGTAATCACTGAGTGCTAGGTGAAGCTGAGCAGACTTCCAGGTAGCCGCCGTGACCAGCTGCTTTTGGTTAGGTGAGTCAGGTTAGGCTTCCTTTGTGAGCGAGTCGGGCCGGAGAGCAACGAGATGGAGCCTGAAGGCATCGGTGAATGGGCAATTATGATTTTGATTGCTGCTAAATTGCTTAACAGGCGATCTACATGTAAATCACGAGCTTAATGTACTCCGCGCAGTGAATTACATCTTGCAGGAGCCGTTTTTTTGCATGAAAAGCTCGACTCATTCAGCTCCGATTTTACATCAGTCCCGATAAATTGCAACGTGACGTGATTTATCATGATGAATCATCAGAAGTGGCGCATTTGCCCTAATTTTCAGGTTCTCACACATGGTTTATTATAAAGGGCAGGATGCTGGAAATAGCACAGATGGTCTCTTTATACCTTTGACACAGCAGTTTTTATGGGAGACGGCGCAGCATGCCAGCTGAAAGCACCAGTAATGACTGTGGCGTTTGAAAGGGTGGCACACTTTGCCTCCTTCTTTTTTTTTTGCTAGATTAACCTGAGGGGACACTCACTGAATGGAGTGGAGATGACATGATTTTTATGTGAGCGATGTCACAACAGCACTCGGCCGGAGCTGAAGTACCTCAGGCTGGGAGGATGAAGACAGGCCTGAAAGAACGGAGGGGAATCGAAATGCTCGTGCCTAATGGTTCGCCTCACGTGTCCTTGAACATTTCCTGGCGCTGATCCTCAATCGTCGTTTTGTGTGGAATAAAGTAGGAAGCTTGGAGATCCTGTCTTGGCCGCTGTTACGGTTACTGCTTGGAGTTGAATGAAGGGGTTTCCACAGCGGCACACCCCACAATTGAATAAAATAATTGTCTCCCCCTTTTTTATTTGACCTGAATTTGCTCCAAAAATAAACTTTATTTGTAATAAAATTGGAGTTTTCCGTTTCAGATTGGTTGCAGTTTCTGCGTCATCAGTGCTTAAAGTTGGACAAATGAAATCCAAATAGTTGTAGCGTGGTTTTACTTTGTTGGCCGGCCACCTTTCCTGCTTCAAACAGTGTATTAAGAAGCATTACGTTATCAGGTTTGCCGTCTGCACCTTCAAGGCGCCCTTTGGTCGTGGCGGTGGTACCACCTCCCCCCTCCTTCCACTGCCCTGTAACCTCCCGTGCAGGAGGGGGAATCACCGCCGCTGGTTCCCTTTTGATGCTCCCTCTCTATCAGAGCTGGGTGGTAAATCCTCCACAAAAGGCGGCTCACAAACTCGGCGCCTCATCCTCTGGTTGCCCTCTGACACGGGATTGAAAGTTCCAGTCATCCTCCTACTGAAGTCTCCTTTGTGATGGCTTAAGTTCACCCGTCCCTTCCCGAGCCCACATACTCATCCCCGACCCACCAATATTCAAAGAGACTTTAACAGACAAGGGGGGCCTTTTCTGACGTGACACCCATGTGGAACAGCTGGCCTACTGTTCAATATGGTGATTTTCTGTCACGGCCACTGCAGAGTTGGAGGATTTTTCTTCTGTGTACCGCTCGTAGCGCTATGGAGCTGCTTTTCTATGAGTGGGTTCCCTTTTGGTTTATCCTGTGTAAGCACATTAAAATACACATGTGGTTGGGTTTTCATTGTTCCACTGAACAATGGAGGCTGGGGGTATTAGCTGAAATATGCTGCTTTGTACCGCCAAAGGCAGAGAAGAAGAAGCTGCTCGCTGCTAAACGTGGATGTAAACTGCAGGATTTAAAGGAGACCTATTATGATTTTTGTTTTTTCCTGCAGCGTTTTATAAAGGTTCTAGTGCTTGTGAAAGATAAACAGGTCAAAGTTACTCCTCTTTCCCGCGGAAAAAAACGCTCCTCAAACGCCTCGTCAGTATTCTCACCTTTAATTCTGTGACTTTGTGATACGTAATGGATTCCTAGCGGCTGGTTTGGCTTTTATGAGTTAGCACAGCTGCTCTGTAGCTCTTAGCGATGCTGGTTCAGGCCTGTGTGAGCTGACCAATCAGAGGAGACTTAGTATACAGGAGGAGGGGCTTTAAAGAGACAGGAGCTAAAATAGAGCGTTTCAACAGCGGACAGAATGAGAAAACTGATGCATTTGTTAGCATTGAAGCATGTAAACATATTCTGATATTAACTCAAATTACAATTATGAATCTGATAATGAGCAGAATGTGTCTCCTGTGTAAGTTAATTTTAGTTAACAGAAAGTAAATACAAGTTCTGATATTATGCGTCTATTTACTGTGTTGCAAGTACTGAAGTTAGCATGCTAACCAGCTAGCTCTGGTCTCATCCTGGTCTAAATCTGCTGTGCCAGCGGTGTAAACTTCAACCCTCCCCTGGTTCCTCTGCTAGCTGCACAGCTAACTGATCTGTTAGCTGTGACAGGCGGTGAATTCTTACATAATGCTCCTTAAACATACTTTATTCACCTAAAAAATGTGTGTAAATGAGGAAGAAAATGCATGTGTTAGACTTTGAGCATACACACAATGAGCTTTGGTGAGTAACGGTGAATGTACACATAACTTTTGTTTGTTTGTCAGAAAACTCTGCAGGGTTCCTTCTAACATTGTATTTCTCTTCACGCGCCTGTCTCGCTGAGGGTCTCCAGAGGAAACTTTTGATTTATCGTCACTTGCTTCCTGTTTGTGAATCATTATTGGCGTGATGCTCGCGAAATGTCAAACACAAACTGCATTATACATGGGCTCTGATTTAGAATGCAGCGCGGCTCCCGCTGCCTGTCTCCGTGAAACAATTCTTATTTAATTAGTTTTGAATGTGAGAATGATTTTCCAGTGCCTGTCGTCAGTTTGAAATCGGCAGCAAAGCACGGCGATGCCAGCGTTCGCTCGTGTCATGGAAATTCTGGGCTCCAGACAGGCAAAGAGAACTAGGAACCCCTGAGGCGCTCCCCACATGCTCCCCTGCCCCCTCCCTCCACACTGCCTGTGGCTTTGTGCCCCAGGCCTCCCGGCCCTCGCAGGCATGGAGGATGGGGGGTGAGGGGCACAGATGCTGCTACTCTGTACTCCATCAGCCTAATAAGAACCGGCACTACAAATAAAACAAGCTGGTGTGCAAAAAAACAGCATCGGGACGTGCCACGGCAGGAAGCTGTAATTTTGCCAGTGTGCGCCTGCATGCGAACGATGATGGTTAATACGGTCGTGGGCATCCCTAAAAATATGTCTGTAATTTAATAAACAATGCACGGATGGCATTCGCTGACTCCGTTTGTTTTATGTGTGCATGCATCATTTACTGTGAGTCCACAGACTTGAGGGCAGCGTTCGTAGAGCGCTGTTCCATGTTATGTTCAGTTCTTGAGTCCAAAAACAGCTAACCTTGACACCGAGTCATTTGTCATTCTGGTCCTAAACCTACAAGGGACTGTATGAAAATTACTGCTGTGGGGTTTCAGAAATTCGAGGCAGTTGATCTCAAAAATGATACTCCAGTGTGAGATTGGTCAAATTGAATGATTATTAACTTCAAGATAAAGCAAATGTAGATGATGTATCCTGATTTAAACAGTTATGATAGTCACAGAACGTACATTTTCACAATAGAAGTGAAAAAACGACACATAATTTGCTCAACAGAATGCTCAGATGTATCTAACAATATAGTTTTTTTTCAGATACGTTGGTATCAGCATATATGTTGTCTGATATATGTAGGTATGTAAATATTTGTCCTTAAACTCCTTTTTTCCTCACATAGAAAGGTTGAAGCAAAAACAAAAATGACACTTTCCTTCCCTTTTCTTGATATTGCAAATCATTTTTGTACATTCCCCAACTGTAAGTCCGTCACTAAATCAATTCTCTGTGACATTTCTGAATTCATAAGCATTTGTTTTATTGTATTTTCTTCAATTTCTGGGGTTTAACGCAAGATATATCAATCGGCACCTAACACTGCGTTGGCAGCGTTTATGTACGGTGGTTGCAAAGCATTTATTAGAGCTAACATTTTGGAGTGCCCACTTTTCAATTTTCAAACCCTTTAGTCTCAGCAAAAACAAGCAAGCAATCCCTCAAGCTCTCCAAAGTCAGCAGGGATTCAGATGATTTCTCGAAGTGGAAAAAGTTATGGAGGCGAGCAGGGTTTGCCCAGCGGCTGGCCAGATGTTGGAGGCTCCCAGACTCCCCTGGGGCGCCACCGAGAGGTTGGACTTAGAGAAACTGTTGCCAAACACCACGAGACTTCCAGTGTGTTTGTCAGTTAAGGGGACCCTCCTGTTATAATCCCCCCTTTCACTCTCCATGTTAAGTTAGAGATACAAGAATGTCCTGCTTGAGATCTTGTCGGCTTGTCCGATGCCCCACCTCTCCCCGGGGGACCCGCGCTCTGCCAGCCGGCTCTTCCTTATCCTAAATGTGACATGAAATATGAGTCACGCTGCAGATCTGAGAAGGTAATAAACACACCGAGCAAACATTTGAGCCCATGTGCACTCACAAACACGCTGTCACACACCCGTGGATGCAACTGTATCACAGAATATGCACACTTGTCCGTGATTCCACTCCACATATTTTGGAGACACCCGGGCCGCGGAGACATGCAGCCGTGCGTGACACGCTGCAGGCCCTCGCTGCAGATTTGTAACTTGATCTATTACCAGAGCAAAGGTTTTTGATGATGTCGCGGTTTGGTTAATTTAATTTTCTAAATCAGGACAGGAGAGGGCATGAAATAAAAAGGATTGAAGCTGCTCATTCTCAATTTTCTCAACAAGCTGTGATGTTAAAAATGGTGTAGAATGCGGGTTTTTAATTACGGCTTACGCAACAGTATTTTCCCTCAATATCTGTAAGTACCTTTTTTTTTCTTCTTTTCCCTTTGGCATGCAATTAATCTGGAACATGCAATTAAATAATATGGCTCAAATAAATACTACAGTGCCTGAGGTAGTGCCAATTACACATACCTGTAAATGCATCTCATGTGTCAGCAGATGGGCTGATATGCAGAGAGTTGCCTCATGGTCTGGTCGCAGCACAGACCGGAGCCCCTCCCCTTGTATCTGATGAAGAAGAGGGCAGAAACAGCTGTGTAAGCCACAGTTAAGGCCTGGAAAGCCACGCGGTGAGACGGACAACCCTATGCACTTTAATTTAATTGAGCGGTCATTTGATATGGTACAAGCAGGCTAGACGGCTGGTTAAATTGTAATTTTCGACAGCTTGATAAACGGCGCTGATGCTCCGTATGGCTGCCTGAAAATAGGTTTGTCTAATTTTTAGTCGTAGACGGAGTTTCTAGTTCGGGACTCGTCTGCATTCTTCATTGCTTCTTCTTCTGTGGACCACTTTAGTGACGGTTACATTATGGTTTTGTGAGCTTAAGCATTGCGTGCGATACAAATTCTGGAATTAACTGAGCAAAACCCTTTCTTCCAACAGTGATCGTAGTACAATCATAGTTATGTCGGCACCGCAGACGTCTCTAGCTTTGTGACATTTTGTATTAGAAGTCTTGTTTTAGCCTTTTAACCTTTAAAAATGTGAAAAAACAACAAAAAACTGCTCGTTTTAGGGCATGCATTTTGTTTGCATTGCATCTATGAGTTAAAGTTTCCATGAAACGGCTGGTGGAGTGCTGTTTGCTTCGACAAAGTGACTCGCATTGGTTACTGGTCACCGAATAGGACCCTTTACCCTGCTAACCAGCTAACGGCAGCTAACATTACATTTAGCAGCGGTTAGCGCTTGTTTTAGCAACAAAGCTACCGATTCTGTAAACCAGTAAACTCCATTAAACAGCTCGGTACTGTAACTGGTCTATGTCCTCGTTCTTGAAGGCAACATTGTCATGGTGGTCCGGTCTGTCCACGCCCCTGAGTGCAGGATGAGTCATCAACATTTTTCATTATTTTCCAGGAAGTTACAAAATCTGAAATACAGTTAAAACACCCACAAAACTGCCTTGTCGGCTCAGGGAACGCTCAGTCGATCCAGTGAAAGCTTCATTATGCCAAATTCAAATAAGAGCGTGTGCTTTCAGTGTATGAAAAAACACCGTCACAAGAATTTTGACAGACGATTTAAAGGCAAGCGTTCCCCCCCCCCCCCCGTGCCAGCGCTCACCGCTGAAGACAGATTATCTCAGCTGATAATGCCATTCATCTGGATGCCTGCTGCTCACTCTGAGCCTGATGAGTTGTTTTTGTGCATCCGTCCGCGGGTGTCTGTTAGGTTTGAATGAATCCGGCATACTGAGCGGAAATGTTCAGAGATTGTTAATCAGAATACCTCATGCATATTTTATACATTTTCCTCGCAAACCTAAAAGGATAATGATCATTTATGCTGAGTGTGACATCCAAGTGATGCACAGACACAGAAGTTGCCTGGAAAGTGTTCTACTTTCCAGGACTTATATAAATGTGTTGATTTATATTCATATATTTTTTTTTGTGAAATGACCCAAATAACTTGTTATGGTATTGTACAGATTACTTGTTTTTCTATGAGCTTATATGTGATAATGAATCTGCTCCAGTACCTTCATTGAGACGTTTGAGAGGTTTGCGCATCTCAAGTACGACAGCGTCTGTCTTATAATCAGCCTACAGCTCAATGTGACGTCTTCAGTTAGCATCTTTTGTCGAACCGACAGTCAAAGATCCAAAGATGTTTTTTTCTTAACAGTGCAATATATAACAGTTTCAGCTCAAAACAATCAAAAATTAGCGACAGTGATCAAACATCATGTGAGGAAACACCAGTGTTGACGTGATATCTACTGAAGTTAGCATGCTAACCAGCTAGCCCTGTGTCTGAAAACCTAGTTCACTAACACGAACACTCCCCTGGTAGTCTGGCTAGCTTCACGGCTAACTGAGCTAACAGGCTAGCGACAGTCATGAATTCAAGGTGGTTGATTCTTACGCATTGCACCTTTAAAAAATGACAGACGTGATTGATTGTTAAAACTTTTTTTTCAATCGAACAATCATTTTATCAACACATCGTTGCATCTCTAGCGACTGTGACGATGCTGTTTTATATTGTTGTAGTAAATATGTCCTCTGATGTCTGTCCTTGTTGTTCACAATGTAAGCAACAAATTAATGTAAAGTAATTATGTAAATGCTCTGAGACAAAGATATCTCAATCAGTTCTCCTACATCTAACTGACTCTCCTCCAATCAACACGACGACCTGCAGGACTCCGTGTGGATCCGGGTTAATGAGCCACCTCCCACGAGCCACGCTGCTGTCTCGTGAGATTCACACAATGTACTTTGTTACTATAAAACAAGACTAGCATCTTAACGAGATGTTAATGTCGGCTTGAGCGTGAAGTGCCGCTCATTTCACGCGGGGCGCCGCACTCGCCACCTGCTGTGACAGCTGAAGGGCGCTCCAGGTAGATAAATTCAACACATGCTGGGATTTGTTCGCATGTACCTGACTGGAGGTGTTGAAACATCTCACAGTGTCCAAGTATATTTGGATGCTCTATTGTAGGCAGTATGCTGCCGATGTGAACGCACGTATCTGATTTGGCTGCGGTTCATATCGTGATCTCGAGGGACCTCTGTGGCACCTGTTGATGGACAAAGATAAACTGAGCCGAGTGCCAAGTCTGAGTGAACCAGCTGCTTAATTGGAGCCATCCCTGCTCCTTAAATCTTTAGCGCACTGTAAATGTTTATTGTCTCATAAGTACGCCCAGGTTTCCCAGGGTGCAAATGGATAGCAGTATTTATGGTCATAGTTTGAAGCTGCAGCAGATTAAGACCGTCAAACCCACTCAAACTCGAGTTGGTGGGAAAAACTGACTGACGGTTTTTGTAAAAAAAGACACCACACCGCTGGCTGACTGAATCTAGAGTAGTCAAGGTTATCGCTATCGTCAGACTCTGGAAAAAACAGGTGATCTTTCCTTGTTAGCAGATACACTGGGGTGTCAGCGTGACTGATTTGAGGTGCGTCAGGTGGAGGGATTATCTCTTTCTAGGTGCTAAACAGCTAAAGATGAGCGGGGATCCATCACCGCGCCCTTGACCTTCAAAACAAATTAACTCCCCTGCGCTCTCGCTGCCTCGGCTGCCGCTGTTGAAGCATTAGAGTTTTTTTAATAGCCATCGGAAAAAATTATGGAGAAGAGACATGACTTTACATGACGCACATTTCAGCTGATTGAATATGACACGACCTGCCAGTAGTATGAAGTTGCCACAGTAGTTTTGGTGCCCAGGGTGAGATGCGGACCAGATTAGTTTGTCTTTCCCTGAGTGCCAAATGCATGTGTAATATCACATGAAGGAAAACAGGACATTTTGTAAACATGCTGACACCCAAATTGACTATTGGATTTCAGCTTCAGCGGGCATTTGCTCTGCCTGCTTTTTTTCCTTTCATTTAATATAATAAATGAGAAGGAAACTCTTGCACACATGTGGGTCTGCAGTCAGATCCCTCGATCGTTGACTTGTTATTCTTAACGCAGTCATGCGTGCACTGTTGGCTATCCCACCTCTGAACCTGGAGTGGCTTTGTGAGGTGCAGGTCAGCTGGCAGGAGCCGGCGAGAGCGTCTGCGTTACTGCAAATGTCAGGTCCCAATAATGTGAGGGTGTAGGTTTCGTCTGAGCGAGAACAGGGAATAACATGACATAACTCAATGTTTCTTTGGTTTAAATCAGTGGCACTGAGTCCCATAGGAGGTTCGGCACTCTTGCTTGTGAATGTCATAGCCATAAATCTACATCTCGCTGGCCCTAGATCCAGTTGCAGTTTAGGAGAACGCGGCTGCGTTGAATGAAGTTAATGAAACTACGATAGATACAGAGTGGATATAAAAGAGGTAGTTCACCCCAAAATCAAAAATGCATATATTTTGTCTCACCTGTCAAGCTATATTTACATCTAGGTTGTTTGGGTGTGAGTGGCCTAGTAGGTCACATAACGTCAAAACTCTTATTTCTTTACATTCTCTTGTTAGAATTACTTAAATATTGCACCTTTTAAGGAAAATAGAGTTTTCAAAAGCCTTTCCTTCATATGAACACACTAAGATGAGCTCATCACCATCCTCCAAAATCTCTGCTACCACAAAGTGTTGGGTTCACTGTGACGCTGTGGCCTCACAGTCGTGTTTGTTCTGGTGGTGGCAAGGCAGGACAGAAAATCAGCGGGCCGGATATGAAGCCACCTCTGAGAGGTGGCGCCTGAGGCAGGACTCAGTGCTGACAGAGGTCAGGGCTGCACAGTTTTAGGTTGCACTGGTGCTCTGCAGCACTGGGCATCATGTTTGTATTAGCAGGCTTTGCTGAATAGTTTTGGAGAAGGCTGCATGTGTACGTTAGTCAGTATATACAGTGAGGTAGAAGGAGATTAGTGATTGAATATTTTATAGTTATTTGTGGGAACATGCTGCCTTGTAAGATGGCACGGTGAGAGCGGTGCAGAGGCTGAGCAGCTAAAATGTGTCGCGAGCACAAAGGAGGAAACATTTGAGAGACTGTAAGAGAAGAGAAATGGATCCGTACCACATTTCTCTCTCTATACTTTGCAGACACTCTGCTCCAGGTACACTGCTCCCCTCTGGCCTGTTCTCAGATTAGCGTGTGCTAGCCAAAGTCAACATGAGAGGAAGTGGAGAAACGACTTCCCTCATTCGCACCAGGACTGCTAATGCCTCGCCAGATCTGGTGTCAGACCAGTCAGTTTGAGATGTATCATTTGGTTCTAACATAAAACAAATTTCAGTCTGACACATCTGAGGAAAGAATTTATGCATTCTTTTATTTTCTTCTATATTTCTGTGGGTTTTTAAGGCGTATGATTCCAAAATGTGCATTTATGTGAGGCAGCTTTTAGGGAGAAAAACTCAAGACAGAGTGATCAAATTGTATGATCGCTTAAATGTTTCCTGGGTTTGCCCTTTAATCTTAGCGTATTGGCAAGAGACTGCTGAGGAGATAATGAAAATATATAGAGTAGAAGTTGACTGCATATTATGGAGTGGACTAAATCCAAGACACATTTATGGCACAGGATACATGTGTCTTTAAAATAGTTTTGGCTGCTAGTAAGAAAGCTATCTGACGTAAAGAGCTGCAAGCAAACCGTTGAGCCAACGACAACTGGCCTGCAGATGTTTAATGACATAAATTGCACGTATCTGACCTTTAACTTAAAGGAAAGGTTTAACATTTTGGGAACAGACTGAGAAATAATCTGGCATTGATTTGTTGCTTTAACAACTGGTTGTTGTTTGGATTAAAGGTGCGTTACGTAGGAATTTTAGTCAAAAACATTACACACATTATAAAAATTATCAACAGAATGTGAAGAAATAAACATTTCGACATTAAATCAAAGACGTCTTTGTACTGTGTTGAAGAGATATCTACAGGAGTTAGCATGCTAACCAGCTAGCTCTGGGTCCAGCTAACTGCATGGCTAACGACAACAAGCTTAGTTGGCATTGCACCTTTAAACGAATGAGATGTAACATGTTAATTACTGAGTTGTTGAAGTGACGGAGCCACGCTAGCTCATGGATGTATAACGAGACTTGGACACAGCGTCAGAGTCGAGGCCATGTTCACGTCTTTGAGAGTTGCTCAGTGTGAACGGAAGCCAGAAAAGTTCATCATCCACATATGAACACCCAGATATTCCACATAGCTACCACCGTCTGTGCAAGAGATTTCCACCAGCCGAGCGGTGTGCTTCCAGTTCAGACCTCTCCTAAGTTGAATGGGGCCAGAATGACTTAAAAAAGTATCAGGGGTTTATGTGAAACTGTTCAGAAAACTTGTCTGAGCTTTCAGAGTTTTACATCCATATTACCGAGGCCAAAACGGAAGGGTAATAAGTCTGAAAACGAGGCAAATTGCTTGTAAAACAGGTTACGCAAAAGTCACCAAAACATCATCGAGGCACTGCTCGCCACCTCTTGATGTCAAAATTGGGTCATGTTCACGGCCCTTCCCAACCCACCCGTGTTTTAATTGCCATGTGCTAAAGAATTTCCCATGTGCACACAAACCAGTCAAGTCTGGTGCGGCCTAATAATTGTTCACTCAAATCGCCTCTTTGTGCTGCTCTCTGCACCCGGGCTGCCAGGATTTTTTTCCCCTTTCTGCACTCTCCAAATGAGATCTCCCCGCGCTGGCGATGATGGCTCCGAACGAGCCGCTGGAAAGTGTCTCTAATTGACAGGGGTTATCTGCTCAAAAATCCCTTCGCTCTCCCTTTGCTACCGTCAGCCACTGAATAAAAAGACATGCCGTGGCTGTTTGATTTCAACCAGGAGCAAATCTGTCCTCTAAAAAGCAATCTGCAGCTCACACGGACATCTATCCCTCCCCACCAGCGTGGCCCCTCCTCTGCTCCGTCCAGTCGCCTCTTTCGCCTGTTCAAAGGATCTCTCCAGTTTCAATGAGAGGCAGGGGGAAGCAAGCTGTTCGGGCTCTGCGGCTATTGACTGGATTTGTTGACTGGGCGAGAAGAAAAAGTGACCAAAATAAGCAGAAATGACAAACACAGAAACAGAAACAGGCCGGCGTGCAAAAAAAGGAAAACCCACTTTGTTGCAAGCGGAGCAGCCTGTGTGTGCGCTGCTGATATGGATCCCCCATGAGAAGGCTCAGGTCACTGAATCCCTCCTCAAACAGCCCTCAGAAAGAGATTTATTTGGAGTTTTTTCTTCAAAGTTGGAGGGAAAAAAAAACAGGAAACAAACAGGGTTTTTGGCATGCTTTCTGCAAAAGGGGTTTCTGTGACGCTCCAGAATGATAAATTATATAAATGTGTTTGGAGGCCACATTAAATGGTTCATGAAAATAGCAAGCCCTCTGAGAGCTGACTGTGCCATCTCTGTGCAGCGTGCTTTGATGATGGGTTAAATGGTACGCTGTTCCATCTGCTTTGACAAAATATCTAAGTACTGAGGAGGCTTCATCCTGAGTAATTTTCCCTGTGTCAGTGTGTTCTCTCTCCAGCGAGCACGGCATGACTTTCACTGATTGGTGTTGACTCCGATGACACGGTAATGCCTGACTGGGACTTTACCTGCACCCGCCGCATCCATTAGAAGCCTCTGAAACTCTAAACTGCCGCAGAGATGAAGCGGGTCGGGTTTTTACCCATTACTGATGTCTTAGAATATCAAATATGCCAGTTAGGTCTGCTAGCTTGTTTTGTTGTTGTGTGTGTGTGTGTGTGTGTGTGCATAGAAATTCAAGCTCAGGTTAGACAGACCGTTGGCACAGCTCCTAGCTCTCACCAAGAAAGCAGCCCCCTGTCAGACTCCCAAAAACTCTGGGCTGGAGATGAAACAGAGAAGAGTGTGTGTGTGTGTGTGTGTGTGTGTATATGTGTGTGCTTATGAGCCCTGTGCATCTCTGGCTTGCCTGCGCCTCATACTGACATTTCCAACCGGTGCTGGAGTAAATAAGGCCGCCGACCGCAGCAGGTGTGGGGAGCAGGACTGGGAGCAGGGGAGGTCTGCGTCCCTTCAGCCCCCAGGCCGCAGTGAAGCCATCCTGGAGAAGTCAATATTTGCATTCGGTATCAAAGACGGCCCTGTTTTTGTATCCCAAACCAGGCTGTACAGAAGCAAGCTTGTCCATTAGTCCCGCAGATGTCAGGGATGCCATGTGCAACAGTCGCACTGGTGTCATATTCTGGGGAATTAGCACAAACATAAAAATCATAAAATCAGGACATGAAATTTCGTAGTCCACAAAACAGCGACGCAACATTCTCCTGAACAACGTCATGAAACAAGACCCCATCGACTTCACTCGTTTAAGCTCCTTAATGAACAGAACGTTTCATCTTCACAGTGCACCTTTAAATACCTGAGTGCGTACTCAGCAACAGGTTTCTACAGTAATCACAGTGTCACCTTGCTAAATAAGATTAGTTATTATAATCCGGCTGGAGGGTTGGATTGTTTACAACCTGTCTGATTTGACCACTTGTGTTTTGCGTGCCTTGTCTGGCATTACAGCGATGTGGCGTCGTCAGATTTTGAGTTTATTATGATAGAAATGATGGCCAAAACTTTCAAATAAATTAAAGATTCCCTTTTTCAGGCTGTGAAGGATGAACTGGACGCAGCACTGTATGCACACTCAGCTCAGCCTCAGGAGCTGTTCCTCCAGTCTCATCTAGTCGTCTGTCTTACACACACGTCAGCCCCCGGTTCCTTAAAAAAACACCCATTTTTTCTCAGATTTTGTTCACAGAGTATATATTTTGATTTCAAGACATTCACAGGAGACCAGACTGCTCCGGTGCCGGCGTCCGTCCCTCCCTGTCTATTGGAAGTGTGTGGAAAAACACTTAGATAGCTTTGCTTTGATTTGCAGTGTGTACAGAGGGGTTTCCATCACAGCCTCTCTCATGTGGCCGGCTGCTCGTGCTCCTGTCTGCTTATTGAAACCATCCTCTCACAGGGATCCAACACAAGACAGCGTCCTGACTCTATCACACACCATCGCAGTGGATCTTTGTACACACAGTTCACTCAGCTGCAGAGACGGGGGGGTTTCTGTGAAATCACCAAAGGGGCGCACGCATCGGCCTCAAACAAAGAGACACCAGTAAGAAAGGATTACACGTCAGGGGTAAAAGATTACAGTGTGTTGGAAAATGTTGCAGCACACGGATTCCCAAAGTAAACAGGCTCTCGAAAGCCATTACTCAATTATACAATTGTGAGCAGACCACATGAATCACAGGCGGACAAGCTTCGGTTAACACTTGGTGAGACACTGCGTGGTCCAGTGTAAAATGTGTACCACATTTTCACACACCTCCTCGCATGCGAAGCAAATCAGCCACACTCGAGCTTTAAGGTTCCACATTAGCGGGAAGCTGGCGGTAAACAAGCCGAGCAGCAGACTCTCCTGCGCTGCAGTCTTTTTTAGTGTCCTTTTATAGCCTCCTTCCTTCCTCCTCACACTCCGCAGTCTTCTGAGAGACCGTGCCGGCACGCTGGGGAGTAAAGGAAGTCGGCATGCTTCATTAAGTGAATGCGGCACACCACGCATGTCACTGAAAACAACAGAGGCTCTGTTCAGGAAAGAAATGACACTTAGAAATAATAGTGAGTCAGAAGCTGCCCTGAAGGAATGGCTGATGGTTACGTGGCCTCCAGCTGTGGCTCGCAGATTTTTGTTTTATATTAGCGAGCTGGAAGTGTTGAAAAAAGCTGTCTTCTGTTCGTGGAGCCTCAGCGGCTCGAACATGAAGGAAACGAATTACTGCGCAGCGTTTTCAGTTGCTGCTGTGTTGTACTTCATACAGTATGATCTTTGTTTACTCTGCACTCACATTTAAACACTTAAGCCCTTAAACCATTACATCATTTCCTAATACAGTCAAAATATGGTTTGTCAGACACTCAAATGATATCAAGCAAATATTATTTTATAGGCAATGCAGTTAATTCAAGTATCACATTTACATTTTGGTCTGTTCGGTCGTGTGTCAGCAAATATTTGAAGAGGAATACTAGATCCCCCTGAAGAACAGTTAGGAACGTTAGCAATCATTAAAGTGTGGATTAGCGTGGCACACGTCCAACGTATCTATGAGGCTGCCAAGATGCAGGATTAACACCTTTTCCCTTTAAATTAGGTGGCGGCAGGGATTGATGTCCACTAAGCTGACACAAGCCCACGACTCATACTTGGAATGTGGTCCAGTTGTAAAAAAAGTGTCTTTTTAAACTCCAGGCATGTGATGGATGCTATAATTATCAGTGCTTGTGAAAGTGCACCGACTCTTGAATTTGTGCTCGAGGACTTTGTTCCTATTAAGTTTATCAGAGTGGTGCTGAAATGTTTTTAATTGATTGATGGAATATTAATCTACCACATTTTTTATAACATTTTAATTGTATAAGAAGCCCTGTGGAGTGTGTAGAGTGAAGCCAATGCAGAGGTGCCTTAAACCTGCATTCTCTCTAATGACCAGCAGGGGGCGACTCCACTGGTTTCAAATAGAAGTCCAATTGTATATAAGCTTATGAGAGAATGACCTCACTTCTCACTTGATTTATTTGATCAGTAAACAGTTTCCTAATGAGTTTATGGTTTCAATCACCTGTTAAAGTCTACGTCAATACAGCATGATATTAATTTTATACAATATGGTTCCATTTAGAGTAAATACACACATGGCTACCTTGTAATTTTCAAGTTGCCACCATGGCGACGGTCAGTGTGGAAAGAGGCGTAGCAGTGCTCTTGTGATCACATCTGGCTCCAAAAAGAACAAAATGGCGACTTGTTGTGATGCAGAACTTTGGGGTTTCAAAGTGGTCGTCCACAAACCGAATGGGCGACATCATGAGAGGTTTCCACCATAGACGTAATATACGTAGACGCCTAATGACGTGCTGGAACGTAACCAAGCGTCGCCGCCATCTTGGTTGGGTCACCTCAATACCCCAATTGTATTCCTCAGTAGAAATAAATGCAGGGTGGGCGCATTGGGGAGCCATCCAAGATGGCGGCCGCGCTGATACGTCAGCTCCAATAGGTAGCGTCAGTCAATAAGGCGTCTACGTATATTATGTCTAAGGGTTTCCACTTGCTGTCGACATCCACGTTTATTGGCTAGCATGAGTTTCTTCTTCACTGCCTTGCTGATGCAGTTTTTACACTTCTTGGCGTGTTGTCGCCACCAACTGTTGATGAGTGGACGAGCGTTAAACCCACTGCAGGATCGTGTCAAGTGTCATCCGCTGCCTTGCACACATGCAAACAAAGAAAACAAAGAACCCCACAGCGAAAGAAAAATTAGAATATGCGTTTTTCTGCAGTGTATTATTGTAAATTGAATATTTTGGGGCTTTGGAATTTTGGTTTGACAAAATAAGCTACGCACAATGCAAGAAAAAATGCTAATTCATTGAACAGTTTCAGAAATATCACATTTAAAATTGAACAGAAATAATGTCCAACTGTTCTGTCTGAACAGGACAGCTCTCAGAACCATGGCGTCGGGGTTTAGCATGTGGACGAGCCCGAATGAATCCCCACAGACAGGTGCATGTCTGCAGCACCTCCAGGGTGGCTGTGCCGGGGGGGGATTAGAGAAGGTGAGAGTGCTGGCGCTCTGCCGCGAGGCATGTCCTGACTGCTGCTGTTTAGCCAAGACAGCGCCAGAGAAACAGAAAACAGATGACGGAGAGAGGGGGGAGCCGAAGGGCTGGCTCGTGTGTTCCTTCTGTTCTGTTTCTGTGTTTACCCTCGAGGGGTGTCGATAGGATATGGCTACCATATTGTGCATGATATTACACATGTTGCAGCGTGGTGTGATCCCTCCATTTGTCCCGCTTTTCTGCTTATTGTATCATGACTCAGACTGAACACATGCTGTAAAATCCAATAACGACTCGTCACCTTTCACGTTGCACCCTTCTGCTCAGAGGCAACATACACACAACAACCCCGGGCTTGTGCAGCACTTATTTGTGTCCCTGTGAAACTAGAGGTTGAAGTCTATAAAGCACCTTGAAGAATTTAGTCCTCCGTCTGTCCTGCGTTGATATTCTCGTCCTTTTTCTACTTAAACAATCATATTTGTGCTCTCTCTGGAAACTTTGACAGTCCGCCCGCCTTGCAGCTGTGCAGTAGTCCGTATCAAAGTGGCTTTGGCAAAACCTGACAGCCTCAATTAGGACTTCTGTGCCACCTCAACTTTTGCACTGGCTAACCTGGTTCCTGCTGTAATCTTGAAGGATCATGTTATGTTTTCTCGAAGGATTTTTCGAATGACTGTATGTCATGGTAATTTTTTTTTGGCCGCTCCAAAGTAAAAGACCCTAATCTCCATATCCTCGGGGGTTCCACTCCGCTGGCTACAGGATACTGTCTGAGTGTTTGTTCTTTCACCATTCTGAAACTGCACGGTGGGATGAATATCCAGGTTTGTTCTAACAGTGGCTTGTGAGTTTTGGCAGGTTGTGAAGATTTGGGCACAAAAGAGAGAAACGGGCTGGCAAATAAGATGTTAGTCAGTCAGAAGTCAGATTCTGATACTAAGAATGTAAGATAATAGTAGCAATAAGATGGAATAGAATAAAATAGTTACTGAAGAATGAAGATATAGAATAAAACAGGCAGACAAAAAGGAAAAAAGGAAAGTCAACACTTATTTCTTTAGTGAAATAGGATAACATCAGATGGATGACTGCCTATGATTCTGCAGATTTCCCCTAAAATGCTCCCTTTCTTTGCAAATGTGCTGAAAATTTTACAAGAGTACTTATTGTATGAAATTTTGGACTTTGACACTAATGAATGCAGGCTGATGGCTCAGCTCCAGGTTTCACCAACCTGAGGTCAACACACACTTGTATACAACACCGTGCCATCACATCAGCCACTCAGTCTTGACAAGATTTGCCAAAGCCTGGATATGCAGGCGTGTGTGTGTGCGAGCATGCGTGCGTGTGTGTGTGTGTGTGTGTGTGTTTGTGTGTGTGTGTGTGTGCGTGGGTGTGTGTTTGTGTGTGTGCGGGCAGACAGGCAGACTCTGCTGTCTGGCACAGCCAAGGGTCGGAGAGACAGACGGCTGAGCCATGTTTGATGACTCCCCGAGCTCATCTATCAATCGCCACCTTTCCAAGTCCTCAAGGCTCTTTGGAGATGCCACGGATACCGCACTCTGACGTCAGCGCTGACTAACAGAAGGGGAAGTTGGGAAATGGCTACTCACTTGTTTATGGTCCGGTGCGCTCAGAGTGGACAAGGCCTTTGACCTTAGAGAGCTCTCGTCAGAATTGTGAGGCAGGCGGCAGAACAACACTTGAGACTAAAATAGTAACGGGAGGGGAAACATGAGATTTCTGCCCATCTGTTGCGATGCTTCGGTCCCAGAGAGATGGTGCTGAGAGAAATCCTAACAATACTATTTGCAGTGTCTCCATTGTGATGCACCGTAAAGAAGATGCATTGTCGGTCAAATCTGGATCCTTTTAATCAGAAATGATAATGACATGGTAGCTACAATTCCTGTGATCTGCAAAAGAGATGGTTGACATATGAATGGGTCAAAGTTACTGGAAGGAGGCCACGTGCTTTAGTCAGCGCTCCAAAAAGGTTTGAAGAATGAGATGCATGCCCAAGAATCTAACCTTTACATTTCTTGGAGCGTTGGTGAGGTGGCAGAGAGGTACAACATTAGTCTCCAGCTGGCTTTAAATCCTTAAAAACAACCCCGGTCAACCCTGCGCACCGGGTCATTTCACTAAACACCAATGTCAAATTTGTACCTTTACGTCTGCGTAGAATAAACCGACTCTCCATACGTACATTTTGAATTGTTCTGGCCGGTGCACACAATATATAGTTTCTCCAAATGGTCTTACACAAGCAAACTTGTGAGAGATGCCAAGTGTTTCTGTCTCCGTCAAGAAATGCCAAGAGACATAAGTGTCATTGGTTATGTAGAAGATGAAGTGTTATTTAGTTTTTTTTTTTTTGCCCGAAACCAAAATAGAACGTTTGCCTCCTTTGAACATATTTTCTTTTGTGTGTGCGGTACAAACCTTGGCCTCCGACACACTTTGTAAATCTTGTGGAAGCAGTTCATGTGCGGTGCCGTATAGCTGCAGGGACATGGACTCTCATCCTCCTCAGCAGGCCTGCACTTCCCCCCACTTTGCTCTTAAGTTACCAGCACCGTCGGGCCAAAACACACTCTTGTACCGTGGGATTGATGGGTGCCAATGGTTGCCCCTTCTTCTGGGAAACATTTCCTCGAATGAAGGCTTGTGGTGAAATGTTTACAATGTGGGAACTATTAGCAACCGTCAGGGAGAAACAACCCTGCGTGATGTAATCAATACTTCTTTTGTTTGTTGAACCCGCACACTGAAACCCCATCGTCTTCAGCTTCCCCTGGTATATGGCCCATGATCATTTTTTGCAGTGAGGCAGCTGCTGATGTAGTGAAGTGTAATACTAGAGATTTAAGACGATGTAAATGGGCTTACTGACGGTGTCTCGCTTTGCGCTGAGAACGCGACTGTAACGCTGGAATGTGCTAATCAGGTTCTTGTTACTAGCGCCAGGCTAACCGGAAACACTAACCGGAAGAACGGCTTCTAGGTCTTTAATAGCTATGGCGATTGTAAGTATGATCCCCAGAGGCTGACTTTGTGCAAATCCACCCTCCGCAAGAGATGCCAGCAGGGAATATTGGTGATAATGGGAGAGATCAATGAGAAAACCTGCTGTGCAGAATGTGTTCGCATCTGCACCCTAAGTTGAGCATTGGTATTTCTGTAGCCGTGCCCCTTTGCAACAGCTGTACATGTGTATAACATGTTCATTTCCGCGTGGGGACACATGCACGTCAGTCATGTGGTAAAGACCCACAAAACCCAGGATATGATCAAGTGAAGTGGGTCATTCAGCAACACCTGCTATTGGAATGTGAGGATCAACACTCGCGCTAGCAGCTGATTCCCCCTTTTTGCTCAAATCCCAAATGTATCGAGATGATTGATGAGTCGAACACATGCTGAGTAACTGTTTATCTCAGGCATCGTCTCACACCTCCTTGAAATTAGCCTCTCATGTACCTTTTGTTGTATTCTGCTCCAAGCTTCCTCTCAACTGCACGCTGCCCAGTCCAGCCCAGTCCAGTCCAGTAGGCACCCGCAGTGAAAAAAGTGTCATGCACCTGTTCCCACTCTGGCTCCCTCCAAAGTCCACAACAACTGGGCTCGGTGCCGAAACCATTGGGGCTGAGCTGAGATCAGTTTGCCAGTAGCTCCCCTGTAGTTTTCTCTTCTCCCTACCAAATATCCCTCAGCGATGTCGGTATTCTCATCTTCCTCTCAGGACCGAGCTTGTTGAATTCCTCACATTCAATTTCACACTTTTAATTGCAAAGGAGTCTTTTTTCGCTAGGAATAACCTCAAAGGTGTGAAGGAAGCAATTTCAAGGAGAGATACAGCGAGAGCGCACCTGCTGTAAGGTTTTCAGACGACTTCAAAGCAGGCAGATGGGTTACGTTTAATGAGGTAGTCATTGATTTATTCACGGCAGGAAGGTTACCTGTCTAGTTGGTGCGGCACAATTACCCAGAATATGATTTCACCCAATAATTCACTCTTAAAAAAGTCATCGCGGCAAGGTCAAAAAATGCGTCTGCGTGTGATTGAACTTTGGGGGTGTAAAATGCCACATGGCACATTGAGTTTCAACACTTGTTATCCAGGATTCATAAATATACAAGGCGTTCGTCTCATAGCCTTTTTGTACACCTTGAAAATTTAACAAGGATGACTTTCTTTCCAAGTCTTGCAGTATCAACCCTCTTTGGATCTCCGAAAGACGCCGGAGCGAGGCTGTTATTAAGTTTTCAGAAGGGGAGGGCGCAGTAATGTCTGCCAACTAGGCGTGGACAGCTGTGAACATGAGAGCCATAACAGTAGCTGTGTCCTCTTCCTTTTTTAGCAAACCTACTTTTTGATACTACAGTCATGCGGGTGTGTGTGGAGTGTGAGTTACAGCCAATATTTCGTAACATTTCACATGATCAGCCGGGTCATCCAAGTTAAGCTGTGCTCTGATTATGTCGGCCGTTAATGTGATAATTGTGTCGAAGGTGAGCTGCTCTGTGCGTTTTATATAGAAAGCAATAAATACATGACGTATTTTAAAGCTCTGTAGAAATATTTACAGCAGTGTGAGACTTATATTGATTAAATGACATGTTTGCCTCTTGAAGGTTGTTATAATATTTGTGGTTAAAGTCACGTGATGCAGAATTTGTCCCCATCACCTGTTGTGTTGTATGACAAACATGTGCATTTTTTGCAAAGTTTTGTTTGTCTGCACTAATTTTGCACATCGGTGTGCTTGCAGTTCTCAAGGAGTCCTACTTTGTATGTGAGAACAGTTGTGTTACTTTTGTCGGAGCTTCCTGAAGTGTGTAATAGTTTCACCAAGGTCACACAGGTCGTCAAATAACGGCTCTTTGGGTTAATGGATCCGACCCGAGACCCAACCCAGAGCGTTGGTTACTTGACGACCAGGGATGAAACTCAATCAACTCTCTTTCTCCAGAATCCTTTAAAAACTGTGTATTATAAATGGTAAAAATCTGATTCTTTAATAAAGAAAGAAGATGAGTTGAAGGGTTATTGACTGACATTGTTTTATTTATATAATTCAGTAGCATTCAGCAGTAGCAGTACCATCTGTGACTTACTTAACACTGTGCACTAATAACTGAAATCTGGTTGTGTGTCTGAACTGTGAGCTGCTGCCAAATCAATCTCCCAGCTGTTTACAACCCCTCGCAGCTGCTGACAGTTGGTTGGCAGGTATATGACCAGTGTTTTAAAGGGACAAAGCACATGTGGTTAATACCCCAAATAGAAATACATAAGTGCTTGTTTACCACTCGGCTCTAGACGCAACAAATGTATACCGCCGACACAAGAGAATGCTGTCAACATGTGTCCTCATCCTGATCCACCTCCCAAATCCTCCCATGAAATCCCCATGTTAAGCACACCATACTCTGCAAATATTGGTATTTCAGGAGACGGGTTTTAAATTTTTCCTCTGGGAGCTCTAAGCACATTGTAAACAAAGTCAGATCAATCTGGCCGGTATGTTATAAACAAAGTCTCAGCCTTTCGTCATCGTGACATAAGATAGACGCCGATGGCATTAAGTCAGTCCTGTCTGTAAACACTGGCGCTCCAAGATTGGACAAAGCTACGCTCTGACTCTTGAACCGGTTCGGTGTTGTGCTTGGATTCATGGTTGTATACCAAAGGCAACTGGAGAGAAAGTGCCCGCTGTCTATGACTGCACTGCACCCTTGAATACCTCCACCCTGTCTCAGAACACTACCTCATACTGTACACTGCTGCCAGCCAGCACTGATCCTATACAGTGCATACGGCCTCCAGTTCTGCACATTTGACCAACATGCATCAGCAGAAACACCTTCCTGTGAAACCACACGTGTTGTTTTTATGCTTTTTAGACACTTAATTTATTTGCTAACTCCCAATATTGTTACAGTTGGACTGAGCCAAGCTGTTTTCAGTGTTTATGCTAAGATAAGCTAACTAGCTTGTAGATATTCATATTTAATGACCAAATATGTGAGTGGTGATAAAATTCTCATTCATCTTCATAAAAAAAATGCATTTTTTCCCAAAACACACTATTAGGTTGCTAGGTCTTTATTAGCAATTAGCAACTAGCTATATCATGATTGATTGACACATGTTTTTTGCACAGTATATTGAAAGTTGGTAAGTTGGTATAGTTTGGCAGGTAGTTATTGTTGGAGACAAGTTCTCTAACTTCATGAAAACTTACGTTTAAAGGGACAACTGTGCTCAAATCGATGTTCTGCACCTGAAAGAGTCTAAAAGATGTCTAAAATGTCTAATAGCTCACCTTTCAACTAATTGCAAACCTTGGCCAAGAAAGTAAATCTAACATAGTTAGACAGTGCTTCATAATTCAGAATCAAAGGTGGAAATAACCTATCCATCTCAATGAAATATCTTGAGGGCATTTTCGAGCCAATTAAAGGGAGACGAAGCGGATGCTGCTGCTAAACCTGCAGGTCACACTTGACTCGATGCCATTACTGATTATCTGCATTTGGCACACAGTGGATTTCTTCAAGCACAAACGTTAAAGTCATTTTTTTGCCCGTATTCCTCTTGATCACATCCTAATAAACTTGTTTCATCTGGAAGCACCAATGCAACTGTAGACATCCCCTCCAGCGCTGGTCTTATTAATTTCAAGAGAAACACATTCTAGTATCACATTATCACGACATACTCAATGTGGTCTTTGTGTGGCATTTTGAAGCAGAGACAGTCGCGGTAAGGTCGGGCACCAGGCTGTAAGGTTAGAAATAGTGCCCCAGGGACAGCACTGAGTTAGAACTTGGCGTTGATCAGATGGAGCTCAGGTTACTACCAGCTGCCCACCCAGATTTGCTGGCAGGTTAAAGTGTCCAAAACCAAATCCCTGCCAACAGTGAGCTCAAGCCCTGAGGAGAGTATTGTGTCTCTGGCACAAGCCGATGTTCAGCTGCAGCAAAAGTCTTGACGGAGGGGAGCTGAGCTGAGCTGAGCGATCATTCTTTGCCTAAGGTTAGGAAAGCCACAAATCAAAGGTACTCCGCCCATGGAAAGAGATGCCCCATAAAAATGCTGGAAAATGTGTGTATGTAAAATCAAATATAAACCATGATGGAGAGTGTTTTCAATAGATTACATCTTTAAAGACACACAAGGGATCTTAGAAATTTTGAAAACCATGTATTCCTTTCTGCATTGTATAATAATTTGTACAGTCTGTGCTGTTTGGTTGGTTTTCTTGTGTGCGTGCTTGTTGTGTTTGGTCTTCACCAAACACTCCAGTAGCCGCTGCTGCGTTCACAAAAGATGTGTGGAGAGCTTTATTGAACATGGAGAGTAATGGAGTTGTCGGGCGAACGCAGAGTCTGCCTGCACGCTGGCATATTGACCCTGTGTGTGTGAAAACTAATAACTTCTGTGGGGAATAAACTTGGTGGACCAGGCAGAAAAACCTTTTGTGATTTTAGAATTCCAGGTCGAGGCATGCATTCCCTTTGTAGTTAATAGAGCTTGAAATTAAACAGCAAAACTGCAAGTGAACTGTTTTCTTGTGTCAAGATCTTTTCCGTTTTCTTATGCATCCCCACTTCCATTTTCTTCGCCTCCACTTGCAGCATCTCCTCCGTCCCTTTATCACATCCGTTTAAGTCAGAGTCCATTGAGCACACTCTCATTCGATTTTGATTTTGGTCAATGGCCTCGTGATGGCCCTCTTGTTGGGCATTGCTCGGTTTGTAGTTTTAGCGCCATGACAACGAGTTGGGGACCAGCGGGGGTGTGTGGGCTGGACTTTTGAAGCATCCATGCTCGCTCGATGAAAGGCCAACATTGTCAGCATCCCAGAGATCCCTTTGTGTGTGGATGTGTTTGATGGGGGGGGCCTTGTCATCTTCATGAGACAGCATGTTTGTTGACTCACGATGGGAGGCCTTTGTGAGGGCCCGTCACTACAAAAGGCAGTTTGCTCCGCTGCCAGCACTTTTGTCTTTTACAGTAGCTCGGTGCAGTTACCTCAAATGATGAGCCGTTGCAACTGTGATGTTTTTATTCATGCTAATGGCACGGCTCCATGGACAGCAGTGTCAGCCGGTGGATTGGCATACGCTTTTTGTTAAGACATTCATGAACCGACGTTTTCATGAGGCTGACCCTTGGTGGAATGTCTAATTAAATTTGGTACGAACATTTGTGTAAATTGGTGATCTTTTTCAATGCTACGACTGTAAAATAATGACATTCCCATCTGTTCTGTATAATTTAGTGCCAATTAGGAAATGTAAGTATGCTATCGTGCTAATCTAAGATGGTAAACAAAGTACCTGCTTAGCATGTTGTCATTATCTTGATGAGCAATTTAGCACGCTTATATTAGCGTTTAGCTCAAAGCACCACCGTCTCTGACATTCCTGTGTCGATGGTGTTCCTACAACATCAGATTAATGAAAGAAGTTTCTAACATGTGTTAAAAATGGGTCTATTTTAATCCAAACCAAACCCCAACCTTTAATTAAACCCTACCCGGTGCTTCTGTTGCAAAATTCTCACCAGATCTTGTTTTTGTTGCCTAAACCTGCCCATTCTGCACCAGAGGACTGAAAATAAACAAACCATATAAGTTCCACACAGACTCAGACAGAAGTCTTGTGCTTGGCACTGATTTCCTCTGTGAGTCTCCACCTTCAACTCCACTTTCTCTTGTTTTTGTCCAGTCTAAGAAAAGCTGGTCCTGAGAAAAGTGAATTTAAAAATAGAGATTGAGGCATATTATCAGGCTGAAAGAGGACACAACCCTTTAAAGAGGTGTGACAACCGTTGTGAGCCCGTCTGTCTCAGATCCCGTCATCTGGAGATGCTGCTGAGAGCGAACAAGTGGCCACTGTGGAGTTTGGGGTGGGGGGCTCTGCTGGAATCACTCGAAACTTTGGTGGAGTTATTTGTGTCTGCCCTGATCCACCGCATTTGCAGCCCGCGGTATCAAGTGTTGTGAGAGTGTGTATGTGTGTGTAAGGGGTGGATTTGATAGGGAAGTTGAGATTTGGTGTATGTCTTGTCCCCGTTGAGGTACGAGAGCAGCTGGTAACTCCACTCTCTGTTTGAAATGTCTGGCGCTGAACCCAGAGTCAGGAGTCCAGCCATTCATTCCCAGCGAGAGCAAACACAGCCAGGTCAATATCTGCCATCACGGCCACTACAGTCTGTTGGCCGGCGGTTCTCAGCGGAGGGAGTTTTTGACTGTCTAGTTTGGCAGTACAGTATTTTGTGTTGAGACTACCCAAAGAGGGGCCTGTGGGCCAAATTTGGCTCTCAACAGAGGTTTTTGTTGGCGTTCTAACAAGTTGGGAAAAATTGATATGGTTTTCTTAGCAATTCTCAGTAATATCTGAGGTGTGTTTTGATTACCTCGGGCACATTAACAAGCATCCCAGAGACCAAGGAAAATATTCTGATTTGAGACCAATGATCATATTCTAATCTGTGCATTTAGTCCTGCCTGTCAAACTTGGTCATCCTGTTTTTTTTTGTGGAAACCTTGTTGCAAAGTTGGTATCTGAGCTGTTGTTGTTTGATTCAGCATTCAGCAAGAAAGTGAGAGCTCAGGAAGTGGACCGTCGATGTGCCGGCTGCATCCGCTGCACGGGCAGTCACATTAATCTCCATGATGAGTAAGAGTCTTCCCATCTGTCAGAGCGAGGCCTGCTGTGATTAATGGTGAGGAAATTAGCCTCTGTTTGACTGAGTACACTGAATCTGCATGATTGACTCAGGGCAGGTCAGAAGGCCTTTAACTAGTTTGTCTTGTGTCACACGGTAAATGAGGCAATTAATGGAAGAGCCACATTACTTGTGCAGTTTAAATCTACCTGAATGAGACTCCTCTTTTCAGGACATTTCTTAAGACTCGTGTGTCTCTGAATCTCAGGACCATAAAGCAAACTGTTATCATACGTCATGTTTAATTTGGGCTTCTGCAAGTTTGAGTTGCCTCGGCCCTCAGTTGACCTTAAAACAGGCGGAGAAATCCCCGTCTCTCTTGGTGCACTGAAAACATTCAAGGAAAAGGTCCTTTTGAAAGGAAAGTAAAGCAACAAGCCACCACCACTTCCCGCCATGCCCCTCAGGCCAAGTGTGGGGATTGACTGACAAGGTTTTCAGTTTCAGGCCCCTCAAAGCTGTCAACATAAGGCCTCAACTGCCAGTTGCTTACCACATGGTAAGCACAGACACATTTCTTCTTAAGACCGCAAACATTACCTTGCTGTTGTGACCCCGCTTTTGTTTCCCAAACCGCTGCTCTTATGGGACTCATCCCTGAATGTTTTAAATCTGACACAGGACCAGTTGTCTCAGAGGATCCTTTCTCTCGCCTACCACGCAAGAGATGCCATCAAACAGACATCAAATCTCCCCAGTGCTTCATCTTGCACTAACCACCCCGCTGCGGATTCGTAGCAGTTACCCAAACTTGCAGGACGTGGCCATTACTCACGACTGTCACGACTGAGCCCAGGTCACAAACATGTGTCAACTGAGCACGACACTCCGCCTGGCATCAGGATACCAGAGCTCCTGATCTTTTTCATCACTGCCCCCGCTGACACTAACGGCTACGGGTACCTCAGGAGAGCGGTTGATTTATGGCGAGGTGATTCTGTTACATAGACTATGTTTGCAGCATGTATTTACTCTTCAAGTGCTGTTGCTGGATCCACATCAGAGGGTACAGTATTGGAATAGATCGGGGAGGATGCTTCAGCGGCTGAGTCAGCCAGTATTTACACCTGTTATTTAGTGCCATATTAAAATCTTAATCCTCCGCACCATCATTACACAACATACCAAAATAAATCTGTGCATAGTTTGTTGATCCTCTCGCCCGAAGGACAAATGCCAACACAGATAGAGAGATTTGTACATTACAGACATAAATTAAGCCACTCAAATATCTCCTTGACTTGAGCACAATCATTTCTGCTTTTAGACGTATGTTCTTTCTTCCACAATAGCGCTTTTATTACGGCCATCTTCCATTGGTGACATGTACCGGACAGATGGTGAGAGCGAAGGTTCCCATGTGCCAACCCAGACGTGGTTATGCCAGCGACGGACGAGGGGATGTGCTATATTTCATGGGTTTAGGTGCCATGTCTGAACCGACAGCTGACCCGGCCGTCCTGTTTAGTGTGTGTTGTGACCACACGTCTGGAGCTCAGGCAGCTCCAACCATATATTCTGTGACTGACAGGCGGTTGTTATCACCAGCACAAAGATGGTCATTCACTCAGTTTCACCTGTGATGCATGGTCTCTGTGGGCCCATTCATTTATCTATAGCTTGTGGTACCTTTTGCATATCATAGTTGCACCATGAGAGGACTCTTTAAGGAGCTACTTACTTAGCAGATAACATTTTTAGAAAATCATTAGAAAGACGCAGAATAAAAGTATCTCTTTTCCTTAAACAATATCATTATGATCGGAAACCAGTCATTTTAAAGAGTTTATCAGTTAAGAATTTCAGCTAGTGTTAGCAACATTAGCAAGTGCACAAACTTAAATACTTGGTTGTAATCATGGCGCATTAATGCAGCAACTCCATTGAACAGACTCCCAGTACTGTAGAGCTGAAACAGTTAGTCAATTAATTGATTTATGGGAAAAATGCCTTGGCGGTTATTGAATAATCGTTAAAATCTTTCAGTCGGTTTTCATGCCAAACAATTACCAGTTCCAGCATTTTAAATCTGAGGATTGTAATTGAATATCTTTGGAGTGGACATTGGATCAAACAAAGTCTCCTGACAGTTCACAGGGTAAACGATTGATCAGTTAATTGGAAAAACAGATTTAAAAATAATGAAAATAATTATACCACCAGGTAATATCTGTGTAATGACACTATTTTCCTGCGGTTTCATGGTTTACGATATGATTATCCGACTCTGTTTCGACCAGATTTGTTATTTATTATTTCAGTTAGCTTTCCCACATCCTCAGCAGTGAACTTTCTCATACGAGCTTGCTCCGATTCTGGCAACATGTTTTCCATCTAAAGTAAGAAACCCACAATGTTGTGATATGTTGTAATTTGGGCTGGTCAAAATGTCAACTTTGATAACAGACTGAGATGTAGAGCGCAGACATGAGAAAAACTTGGCCAAACTCTCCCTGCAGTTTTATCCCTGTGTTTCATTGACACCAGTAAACTAAGCCAACTGCAATGAAACAGGAAACATTGGCAAGTAGACCTTATCAACCTCCCACCCTGATGACTAATACCTGGAAATAAACGTCTTTAAATTCCCAAATTGCGTCTGCTCAACTTGACTTTTGAGTTAACTGTTTGCATTATGACATATTGAGGTGTCCTCTGAGACTGAACTTGAATAAGTGCTGCATTGTGCGCCAGAAAAACTGATAAATCAAAAAGGGAAATCGTTTTCAATCCCTCCACAAACACGCACACCATCCAATTTCCTCAGCCGGCGAGCTAACAGAGAGCGCAGTATTTCCTCTCTATTTTTCTCAATATTTATTGAAAATCACAGCATGACTGGATTTCATTTTGTTTAGGAACCCTAATGCGTACAGCTGAGGCCTCTGAAGATAGAGTGATTGTGCTGAGTGACAAGATGCAAAGTTTCTGTGCATCTCGTGAGTGGAAATGACTTGTTCCAGGGTTGTGACTCTTCCACTTCCTTTGAATTTCCATTGCCACCATAATTCATGCTACTTATTAGCGGCTACCAGGTCTGCACCAGCTACCGACATTAACATTAAAGGGATATAAGTATGTAAGGATGTAAGTTTAATCCATGGTCTAACACACCGTGAAACTGTGTTGGACTCCCTCTCGAGAGATAAAGTTTGCAGACCGCTAGCTAACGTAGTTTTAGCATCCTCAGAAACGACCACACAACAACAATACACTGCAGTAAATGGATCCAAATATAAAACTGCCATGAAAAGCCACAAATAATGCTCAGAACAGCACCAAACTTCAGCAACATTAGAAACAGGGTTCCAGCACATATTTCGAGGCATCAAACATTTGATATAGTTGCCGTATTTGTCGGTATGTGATGTTGTCGTGCGGTCGTTTCTGAGGATGCTAAAACTACGTTAGCTAGCGGTCTGCAAACTTTATCTCTCGAGAGGGAGTCTAACACAGTTTCACGGTGTGTTAGACCATGGATTAAACTTACACCGGGATATCCCTTTAATGATATCCTGGCATTAACATTTGAGGATACAATACGTCTAATTTTAGTAGAAGAAAGAGGAACACAGTCCGTATCAGCCAAATGTGTCACTGAGTGCTCTGTGCTAAAGGAACAGCTTTCCACAGAGTTGGTTGCAGTGTGTCTCAGTATGATTAATTATGATGATTATGACATTACAGCACAGAACCCAATATCTGCCACCCAAGTGAAATACAGAATCATTTATTCAGAGTTTACCCACTGCGATTATTAAGCTAGTGAAATTATACCGTGTCATATATAAATGTCGATGATTTAGAGGTAGCTTAACATTTGAGATACATGCTTGTTGGCTTTTTTCTTTTAGTCGGAGTTGGATGTTGGAGATGGCCGAGCTAGCTAGATGGCCTCATTTAGCAACACAAGCTTTTTTAGAGACACAAATGGACACAGTTTGGCAGCGTGACTCCCTGGGTAGGAAAACATGCAGATCTTCCCTGCTGACTCTCTTTTTAGCTTATTATTTGGTCTACAACTACACCGCTGAGGCTTAATGCTCCACTGTGTTCCCCAGCTAGTAGTCGCTAACGTAGGTGGGGGTTGATGAGTTAGTAGTTTTACGGCTAGACACCCAAAGAAATTGTCTGATAGAAGCCAAAAAGAATAACAGAACAATAATTCTTCCTGGTTTCATCACCTCTGATACATTACACATCGTAGTAATATAAGTCATTTGACCCGCTGTTAATACCAAATTACTGATTTACAGCTGTTTTTGGTTTAATGAGAAAACATTTATAAGCAATTTGTCTGTTGCATGAAATAAATTCTTAAGTGATGAATTTGTTCCTGATCAAACGGATCGTCTGTACTAATATAACGCACCACAAAAACAGATCCACTCGTCCACTGGGAGCTAATTTGCGAGAAATAGGAGACAGACTTGGAATGCTGGCTGTAAACTTTGCTTTCTTATAAAACTAAAAAAGAGTCAACATTCTGTCGTGGTCTTGATTTACAAGACGAAGCGAGCCACTTGCCAATGAAGACTTCCCATGAAGACATTTGTTTATTTTGATGAAACCAGAAGGCACCAACAGGAGCGCCGCACGAGTGGATGCTTGACACGTGCGATAGAAAGATAATAAACAGTCATCAGTGGGTTTCTTGAAAAAGCATTCCCCTTGCAGAGGCAGTCAGCCATCCAATCGTTTCAAGTGTTTCTGGAAACCTCGCAGGGAAACTGTTTTATCTGTGGTGGAAATATTGCCACTGATGAAGATGTTTCTGATATTAATATTTTGAAAAATGCACCTATTTTGTGTAACTGGAGGTACAGCACTTCCCTTTACTGGACGCACTCTCTGGATGGGAATATCTGTGCTGCTGTGCCTCAGTTCAATAGAAAAGGCAAACTTCAAAGACTCATCTTCACCGACCAAGACATCCGCCAACATCTGGTGGCCTCGCTCCCCCCTTCATTGATGAGTAAAGGACTTTTAACCATGAGTTGTGGGAAACCAGCGTCTTGCAGCATCTTATTGTGACGAAAAATACATGAAATCCAGCTGGATGAAAATACAGCTTGAAATTGGAGTTATGTAAAAGCACCATGTGATCTTTTTAGGCAGAATTACAAAGGAATAATGGAAAACGAATCACTGTTTAGACCCAAAATGTAAAAACGTTGCAAGTAAAGAAACAGAATACGGGGTTAAAAGGCCACGCCAGTCACTTCTTGTGGTTCCAAAACCATTGTAAAGATGTCAAACCTCAAGTAGAAATCAGAAACATATCAGTTACTTGACACACGTTGCTTATAATACATAGTGCGACCATGCAGCTACAATACAAATGTGAAAAGTGATCGTACTGCACAGCTCATAAAAGTTGCAGAAGTACCCTTCAGCATTTAACTGAGACAATGGATGGTGTGCTCTCTCATCCAGAACATTGACAATGGTGAAGTGGGTAACCTGATCTGCACTGCTGGGCCTCCTGTATAAAACAACAACAGAATGGTTAAAAAGAATGCAGCTGCATGAGCTTCCAAAGCTTATTCTTCAGTTTACTGTGCAGTGACTTTGTTTGATGGTGAAACGTGACGTGAGGATGAAGAGTGGAGGCGTCACTGAGGATGCTTAGAGCCTCTCAGTGTTAACGGTGAAAGCATCTCCATCAAGCGAGTCTGGCTGTGAGTCCTGTTTATATTATTGAATTAGAAATGTGCTAATCCAACACTAATTATTTTAGTAACTGCTGACAGAGTGACTGTAACTCTCGCACAGGCTGCTTAGCCGTCCTCAGGTTTCTTCTGTCCAGCATCGACGTTTGTGAAAACCACTGCTCTCCCCCGTGTACACGCAGTTTCACTTCCTGGAACATGTTTATGCTTTCTCCCTCCCCGCTCATTACTTCTCCTGCACGCGCTTCCTGAGGTTTCGGCCTCATCCGAGATGCATGGGGCCTTTGTCTGCACTGCGCAGATGAAAGGTCCGCGGTGAAGCGGCAAAACCACGCGGAAACAAAAGGATTCTTTCTCTTGTGCTCACACATTGGAGCAATCTCAAAGACAGCTGTTCCCCTCCCGGGTGTCCCAAACTCTCTGACTTGATCCCTCCCTCTCTATCCCATCTACCCCAGCTTCTTGCTGATTTATGAAAATATCAAAAGGGAAAGGAAAGGGCCCACCAAAGTGGTACACAGAAGAGGAGAGCCTCTCTCTGTTTACCCCGTCCTTGACGTCCAGATGCCACCTCCAGGTCAGATAACTGGGATTCTGGGCCAGAGGATGCACTCCTGTCACAAGTTCCCCGACTGATCAGGGCAGAAGACTTTTCAGCGCCTGCAGATTTAACCCTACGGTGGGCGGGTCTGTGCGTAATGAAGGGATGTAAATCACAGTGGTGTGCTGCCGCTGCAGCATGTGGGTTTGTGCTTAAAGGCAGAGGGCACTCCAATTACCGGCTCTGTCACCAAAGCATGATGAAAGTCCTCTTAGCGTGGAGAGCTTGTTGCTCAAACATGCGACTCAGACACTCTAAACCCGCGTGATAAGACTCGGTCCAAGGAAGGGCTGTGAATTTATTTGAAAGGCGGAATGGGTTTTCATTCATCAGTTTTTATTATATGTTATCACTTCTTCAGCCGCTGCGGATGGGAAGGAGGCTGACAGCCACGATCAAATCCAATCGCGGTGCTGAAAAGTGACATAATTAACTCCAGAGAGACGAGTGTGTCTGCGCTAAACGGGGTGACTAAACTGCATCAGTGAATTGCGTAGGAATGGGTTTTCATATTTAAAGCAGGTTGATGTCTGATGGGATTGCTGCACATTCAGGAATTCCCATTGCACTCAATTGAATTAAATTGAAGGACAAATTCAAGCATGTTGTAAGTTATGTCATGAATTTGCATTGGTCTGTTTTTGCACTGAGCTTTCAGAGACCAGCGACTCTTCAAAGTATGAAATATTACAGCCTTGGCAAGCTCCAGACAGCGCTAACAAGCTTACGTAGTACGATGACGGTGCTTAAAATCCAGCTCTGTCTACCTTTGTGCATGTGTTTTCTGCATCAGTCGGATTCCTGGATCCCACGCCTCACATGAGTGAGACAAAGAAGCCGGAAAAAATCAGGTCAAAGTCGGGCTTTGACCTCGCAGTCCACCACCAAAGCTCCGAACTAAATGGAGACGGAGCGCAGAGCCACTTGCACCCCGGAGCTTGGAAAAACAGCCTCTTTAGCAAACCAGAGCGTGGCAGGTTTACTAGACATAAACACCAGAAAATATTAGGAATCCAAACATGGGATTTACGGTACTTCTTAAAGGCATCTGGCACAGTTGAACTTTATGTGCAATGTGTAAACACTTATGTAAAGCATAAGTACCTCTGCAGTTAGTGGCTCTGTGCTAAATTGAAAGGTGCATGTTTTTTCTTTTACGGTATCTGCCCGTCGACAGCATAACTCATCTGAACCCGAACCATAGATCCAGACACAGGGCTGGAGAGGCCTGACATCTGATCTCTTTCTATAGAAAGTAGATTAAACACCCGTATATCTTTCTTGACTGTATTAAACCTTTAAAGTCATGAATGAGTGCTCTGAGCCTCGCACAAACGACTGTTTAATGTTAAACACGGTTCACTGAAAGCCACTGACGAGACTTTTACAATTTATTGGTAGAAGGGAGCTGCACGTTCAGGGAACATGAGGCCCGATTCACGAAGACGCTGAGAGGAACTTTTAGTAAGAACTCCTAAACTAGGCTGTGGACGACTTCCTGTTCATTTGGTGAACTCGATCACAGATGATTGATGTTGAATATGGGAATCTGACAAATTGGAATCAAATCATCATCTCTGTCGCAGGAGAGTCACAGATGCTCGGAAAGCTGAAACATCTCTACTACTTTAAGCTTTAGGAGACTTTTTTGAGAACCAGTTAAAGGGATATTTCAGTGTAAGTTTAATCCATGGTCTAACACACTGTGAAACTGTGTTAGACTCCCTCTCGAGAGATCAAGTTATCAAACCGCTAATTTACGGAGTTTTATCAACCTCAGAAACGACTGCACGTCAACAATACACTGCAGTAAATGGATCCAAATATAAACCGCCACCAAAAAGCCACAAATGATGCTCAGAACAGCACCAAACTTCAGCAACAGTACAAATAGGGTCTCAGCACATAGTCCGGGGCATCTAACCTCCGCTAGCTTAGCTGGATTTCTACTGAAAAGCTGACTAAATTTACCACTCTTCTGCAGCAGCTTCCTGTTGACGGGAAGTCCCGACGAGTCGATTACCGAGTGCAGTAGAGTTCCGCGGCTCATGGATGAAAATGTATGATTATGACTCCATGGAAAAGCAATCAAAGTTCATATGTGTCTTACCTGCCAGTTTATAACAGTTATTATCGAGAGCGGACAGGGAAAAGAACGGAATTGAGCATTTCTAACCGCACTCGGTAATCGTCGCGTCGGGACTTCCCCGACCCGGAAGCTGATGGAGGAGAGTTGAACTCTGTTTTTAGCTTCACAATAGAAATCCAGCTAAGCTAGCGGAGGTTAGATGCCCCGGACTATGTGCTGAGACCCTATTTGTACTGTTGCTGAAGTTTGGTGCTGTTCTGAGCATTATTTGTGGCTTTTTGGTGGCGGTTTATATTTGGATCCATTTACTGCAGTGTATTGTTGTCGTGTGGTTGTTTCTGAGGTTGATAAAACTCCGTAAATTAGCGGTCTGCTAACTTGATCTCTCGAGAGGGAGTCTAACACAGTTTCACGGTGATTTAGACCATGGATTAAACTTACACCGTAATATGCCTTTTGATACCACTTGGCAAAATCACAATGGCAATCTCTAACAACTAACTGGCATGCCTGAGTCTTTACGCCCCCCTTCTTGTGCACAGAATAGCTTTTCTACAGTGGATGTATAGATCAGAGTGCAGACAGCCGGCTTCTGCACACAGCTATAGATTCATGAAAGCGCAGCAGTGTGCGGATCGATCAGCTCGCTCAGCCCGGCGGAAAAAAAACTGCAGTCATCTGAGGAAACACTCGAGCTAATCATGAATCACGAGCGTGCTTGTGGGAACAAAACGTGCAGACAAAATAATCAGTGTTAAATAAGGCAGAATAAGTTGTAAATGGGGCAGAAATGCACAACATGAGCAAATGTTCAAGGGGTGTAAAATCTGAACAGCCAGAAAGCGGATGTAAGCGAGGACGTGCACGGAGCTCTCGCCTTCACACTGGGAGTCAGGTAATGAGCGGGAACGCAGTCAAGTCGATCACCCCGGCAGCAGAATATGTAGCAGCAGGGACGAGCTGAGAGGAAACTGGTGCTCTGAGCTGAAAAGAGAATATTTTACTCTTGAAGACGTAGTCTGCCCTCCAACATGAACGTCTGCCACTCATCCGATGGGATTGTGGGATCGTATGTGTTCAGTCAATATCTCGTGTATTTATGCGTGCTGTCAACAGCCGAGCAACAAGGTCTCACCAGCAGGTCAGAAAAAAGGGTCAACAAATCCATCTGGGTAGTCTTTACAGTCAGGGACCCCCTTCACTTACACACTGGTTCCCATGTGTTTGCATATGCATACTGCAGCAACGAGCGGAGCAGATATTTAACTTGGACCGCTCGTCGTCCTTATCTGTTATGACAGCGTGCAGAAAATGTCATAAATTGATGGGAAATAAGAAAAACAAGCAGTGAACAATGGCCAACAGATGAAGTCATGTTTTTTCCATTAGCTTTGGTGAATCCTCTCTGTCTCTCTGTGGAAATAGATCTGAGAGGATATAGTTTTGACTCTGGAGTGTTTTTAGACCGGCCGCTTCAAATATCATCTCGTAGAAGGCCGGCGTGTTCCGGACAGCTGAAGAATGCCGCGTATATGTTTAACTGACAGTTTGTTGCACTCTACCGGGGCCTGAATCGAAGAAGTCGACTTTCAAGCGATGTCAAAGTTGCTTTGCTGTGAAATAAAAAGTTTACTTGGGAAAACACACTAATTCTCTCTCTCCCTGTTTCTCTCTCTCTTTGTCTCTTTTGGCTGGAAAACCGACCGCTCGTCTTGGATTGCCTTGAATGACTTCAGGTATGTCAAATCACTTAATACCACTGCTACAGTATCTGATGAGATTACCTCCTTTACCCACTCTCCTGTCTGTCATATGGTAGTTCAATAAAGTCTTACAGGATGTCTCTGCAGCGATTGGATGTTGCTAAGTAACGTGATTACCACATAATCAAGTAGCACATCTTTGAAATAATGTATTTTATTGGCAGAAGATCAAAGATTCATGTGTGAAAATGTATAATTTACTTGTACATATACTTTACTGGCACTCAAGAATGGAATGTAACTGAGTACATTTACTGGAGTATTACACTTACAGTGAGTACAATTTTGAGGTATTTGTACTGTACTCGAGTATTTCTAGGTTCTGCTCCTCCTCCACATTCTGGAATCAGATATTGTAGTTTTAACTCACTACATTTATTAGTTACTAGTTACTTTGCAGATTACTACTTTTGGATACTTTTTACTGCTTTACCACTTAAAGGGTAACTCCACCAATTTAGCACATTAAAGTGTGTTCACAGGTCTTGGAGAGTACTGCTGAACTGTATGTGGTGTCAAGCCTTTTGTGGCTCCAAAAGAAGCTGCATGTAATCTGAAAAATTACCTCCAGTGATGTCACAGCGATGGCTAAATTGCATTCTGGGTAATGTAGGCGTCAGATAGAAGACAGTGCTCAACTTGAGCATCTGTTTATAAACTCAATAAAGAGTCCAACAGCGTTACAGGAGCTCAGTGCAGACCAGCAGACTGCTTTTTAAAAACCTGACGCCTACATTACCCACAATTCAAGTTAGCCACTCAGTGACATCACTTCTGCAGCTCACACATGCAGTCGTACTCCCTGTTTTACACTATGTAAAATTGGTGGATTTGCCTTTTAAGCACAAGAAAATTATCAAAACATTTGCAGTAATATCTCGAGTGATTTTCTCACCACTGGCTTTCACTTAAATATAATATTTTAACATGAAATCTTTACGTCTACTCAATGATGACTTTCCAGTCAACACATACATACGTATGAAAAATGACATTGTGCAGACGTTGTGGTGCAAATCTGAAAATGTCGCAGTCATTAGTGAATGTTAACAAAAGGCTGAGCTAGCATCTTTCATGTAGATTCATATGTAATGCAAATAAACACATCCATTCACATCAAAGGCCAGTAAGTTCCTCATGAGGACACTAAGTACAGTAAGGCTTTGAAGTGGTCAGAATACCACAGACCTTCATGTTATTTCTCCTGTCAGTGTTAAATACCCGGACCCTCTCCGTCCTCGTGTTTTCACTGCAGCGATGAAGAGACTCAGCTCTCCGCATTGCGTAACTGGCAATTTGCACCCCGCTTTTTAACCAGAGAACAAACTAGGCGAGGCATGGTGTGCAACCAAACTCTCAGTTTGCATCCCCCCACAGTGCAGGAATGTTTTCTTAAATAAAAGAGCCGATTTATGCAATAACACAGACATGGCAAGCGCAATGAGAGTTTCAGTTATATTGGATTCCCCTCAAACTTTGCACATATTTCACTTTGCAATGCAGTAAGGACCTGTATTTCTAATTTAGCACTACAGGGAAGGGAGAAGGGGGAAATAAGAAATCTTGGCTGCATAGTCAAGTTGAGAAACACCAGAATGGATAATGACAATATTTGAGGGAGGGTTTGCTTTAATGCTGACGGGAGAGACTAAAGGATCAATTCAAAAGACGAGTAATCCTGCCTGACTTTATTGCCGGGTGCTGGCAGCCGTCTGAGGCAACAAACAGCAGCAACCAGCGCCAGTCACAACATAATCTCATCAATCTGCTTGATATAGTCATTACAGTGTGGATTAGAGTAAAGCATATGATCCCTGCTTAGGGTGTTTGTTTTGTTTTTTTACCATTTTTCTGTGATACGTCCTCTTTTACTGTGAACTCTCCTGGATATTGTGCTGAATGGCTGCTCAGGGAAAGCTGGTTTACAGGTCCTTTCCATATGTATAAAATATTCTAAGTGGAACTACAAGTTTGTGTGCCGCACATGTCAAAACAATGCTAAATTAGTGTTTGGTTGTAGTAATCAGTGCGCAGAGGCAAAGCGCTGCACAGAGCAGTGAAGGACTGGTGCTCCTGCTAAATCTTCCTCCTCTCCATCCCTCTTTCCGCTCACTCGCCATCTTGCCTCTTCCCTCATTTAACCTCTCTTCACCTCGTGTTGCCCGCTCCTCAAACCTCCCTTCCTCGTGCCGCGCCACATCATCTGTCCTACAATGTCTCCTCTGTCTCTCCTCCTGTATCCCTGCCTGACCTTTGCGTACAGAATTTCCCCCTCTTGATTACTCGTACACCTTACTTCTCCCGGTTTCTTCCAAGACCTCTCCCCGCTTCATTCCTGGCCCCCGTCCTTATCTCGCTCACTATAAATAATGCCACCTGTTGGGCTTCGGCCCTCATTGCAGTCACGTAACCGCAAATGAGGGTGCCCTGTATCGGGCTAGGCAAGTCACACCACTGGCACAGAAAGCTATGCCTGGCACTCACTGACTAATGCATTTGCTACTGAGACCACAGGGAGAATAGCTGGAGCAACGAGGCCAAGGTTAAAACAACCTCTGATTCTCTGCACTGAGGGGATTTCAGATAGAAACTTAAGAGGGTTTACGATGATGATGATGATGATTGCCTCTATATTTTGAACTGACGTGATCTCAGAGTGTTTAAAATGCAGGTATGTACAGTATGTTGTAAGTATGATAGAGCTGCAATCCAATATTCTTCGAGGAGTCCGGAGTAGTGGCGATGCTCGGTTGAGGAATTGGGTAATCGATACACGTTTCGCACTTTAAAGCCGAGGCCACGGCACAAGGTCAAGAGGGTTGAGCACTTGAAAGCACGCTCGGTGGGACGTGATCGGGGGCGTGGGCGACGAGTTCGGAGGTCGACTCTCTCAAATAGCCTCGGTGAGTACAACAAGCCATCGGCTCCTTTGGCTTTGAAATGGGAGGCGGCGCTGGCTGCTCTCCCACGCCGGGCCGGCTTTCAGCATGCCACCGCCCCGCCATCAAACACAGTTGTTGTGTCAGGTGTCTTCCTGGGAGCGGTTATTTTTAAGATGATGAAGGAGGGATCCGTTTGACGATCGTGTTTGACGATCACATGCTGTATTTGATGTGCAATCAGCAAATCGGCAGGACAGCGACGGGCAGGAATACTGATTTTAGCTGCGCTGTGTTGTGATTCCATCCATAAAACTATGTGCACTTGCTTTTCTCTTGATGAGGTTAAATTTTATAGATTTGAGACTGGAAATCAAACCAGCAACCTTCTGATAACAAGACGGCTGTCTGCATTAAAATGTCTAAAAACGCCTAGAAAGAGGAAGGAACTGTTGGTCAACAATGAAGAAAACGACTCGCATGATAACACAACTTAATTATTGACTATTTGACTAATTTCCAGCGGCACAAATTTAAATCGGAAGAGAAAGATCTTTATTTTTTCATGCCTGAACAAACTCAACTGACAAACTCTGTTTTCATGACAGATTAAACAAACTGATCAACAACACAGTTTCATACTGTTCCACTTTGTTTAGATGTGGCGGACCCTGCCACCCTTTCTAGCTTTCAAACAGCGTCCTGGGACCTTATTGCCCTTCGAGAACAGCTTGTTTATTCAGTTATGTTTGCATTTTTACCTCATTGTTTGAGTTTGAATTCCTTCTCCAAAACTGCACTGCTTTGTGCACACTGCTTTAAATTTAATGCATTTTTGTATATCATGTAACCACATGATACCATCAACAATATTGATAATATTCAATCAAAAGAGCTCTGCAGCAGAATCAGCAGATATCCAGATGATCAGAGTATCAGAGTCGGAGTGGAAGTGAAGAAAGTGGATCTCTAATCATTTCTACAAATGAGCTGACGGTAACTGTGACAGATGGGACTGCGGTGGCTGGTAAATCATTAGAGGTACTAGCTAGGAGGAAGCTCTGCGCCTGGTTAATTAGCTCCTGCTGCCTGTCCATAAAGTGCAGAATGCCATCCAGCTCCGAAGGACAGAAAATCACAGTTTCCTCATGACGTCTGTCTTGAGGGCACTTTTGTTCATCTGCTAATTACTGTGTGCTGCGTCTGCAGAGGAACAAAACTGCTCTCCTCTCTCCTTCAAAGGGACACACCATGTCAGCCCGTCCTGTATGCCAAATCAATTAGTCATCAAAAGTCCCTTGGAGAGGAACAGTTAACCTTTATGTCCATCAATGTTTCATTAGATCCCCCCCTCGCCACCGCCGCGTTCTCTCCCTCTCTGGACTACAAGCGAGCCTCGTGGCGGTTAATGTAAATAAAAACATAAATGCGGTCGTTAGTATTCTCTCTGTCCTCTCACGGACGCGTCGCGTTGGAAGCAGTTCAGAGGGAAAAAGACGGCTTGATGAGCGTCTCTGAGCTGCTTGCTCTCATGGATTATTCAGGGAAAAAGAGGTCGAGCTGCGGCTTATTGTTTACATGCCACCGAATCACGTCCAGTAACAAACCCTCCCACCACACCGGTGCTCTGCCTCTCTCCTGATTAGTCAGGTACATGCACAAATAAATCCTCCATGCAGTGAAGAGAGCAACAAATAGTCCCCGAGATGTTTTTCCTGCGCTGACATGAATTCACGTTAATGACTTTGTAAAGGCCGAACACATCGATGCTGTAACAGAGGAGAGAGAAGCTGCATGTCAGCAGGACTCACATCACACTTCTTCGTTTATTTACTTCTTCCAACTCATCACTTTGCTGTTATACACATTTTAGAAGTTCTCATGTAAACTAGCTGGGTGTTGTGATTAGCTTACAGCAACCAGTGAAGTCATCTGTATCATATTTTTTAAAAGGGATAGTTCAACATTTTGGGAAATAAAGTAATTTGCTCTTTCGTGCAGATTGATGCCGCTAGCTAGTTAGCTTAGCTTGTAGATAACAATACCACATACTTCCATTAACTTCATTTACAGTTATATGAATTGCTGTTCTATTTTATTTAATTTTTTTTAGCTTAAATGTGCTTTAGATATATACGACCCAAATAATTTTGATCATTTTTTTGTAATGATTTGAGCACGGCAGGTAACGGAAACTTTGGATCCGATGGCGGGAGAAAAAAAAGGAGCTTTCTTTATTTTAAATATTAAAGGATGAAGATTATCCCGACTAAACATTATTTACATTTTTTAAACACAGGAGAGTGAACAGTTCAGATCAGCCTCCCTGAGCCTCCGTAGAGTTTCATTCTGCATCTTAACGACGCACCACAACATGTGCTTCCTCTCGGCCTGCGGTCCAACATCACGCTTCAGTTTCTGCCACAACAAGGAATTAAGTTTGGGCTCTCCTGCTCCGAGAGGCACGACATCATTGTTTTCAAGTCTTTCTATTAATTAATTGCTCGGTGTCTAGAATGTAAAAGCTCCGTCCATGATACCCTCGCATTTCAGTTCACACTGAGAAAAATAATCGTAAAGAAACAGATTGTGCTTGGTAAATTAACTGATTTAATTGATCATTTAAATCGGGTAATTGGTTAATAAGTTAAACCACTAATCGCTTTATTTACTGTTTTGAACACAATCCAGTTTCTTTTTAAAATGTTACAGCCTTTATAAGATGCTTACTTAATGATACATACACAATTAGATAACACATTGAAGCTGGCAGTCTGCAGCTGTGTAAAGCTACTTAATGACTCCAAACATTAAGCTGGAGCACATTAACAAAGCTGTCACCTCCCGTTGCCAAGATGCCTCTTTTTCCTCCTGATCTCTTAATTGGATCCTGAGTAGAGTGACGGCTAGGTGGGAACTCCTGCTGCTCGCATCGCCCGCACTGCAGTGTCTGCCGGGCTGCTGTGGCCCTGTCCCACTGCATTAGGAGAGCACTGACGGCAGGCACAAGTGACCGCTCCAAAGAGGAGGAACGGGAGGACTGTCTCCTTCTTCTTCTTCGTCTGTCTCGCTGAGACTCGTCCGGGTAGATGGCAGGCAGTCAGACTGCAGCTGGCCGTGCCTCGGCTCATCTAATCACAACCCTGCTCTCCCAGCCTCCACGCAGGCATGTCCTTATTTCCTATAGGGGTTTTTCTCCATGCCTGAAACCACTTATAGCTGACATATGACGGGGTAATATGGGTGAAGTTGGAGTCATTAATTCTGGCATTGTCAGCACCCACATAACAAGCTAAGCCGATTGAAACCAGCGGAGGAACGGCGGCTGCCAGGTCTCGCACGTCGCTGCAGAGAAGCTGTTGAGTGTTTGAGTTCTCCCTGTGAAAGCTTTTAGTCTCGTACCAGTCGTGTTGTTTCTGCGTGAAGTGCACTCACAGGAACGTCTCTCAGCATTAATAGAGGATGGAACAGGTTGCCGTGTGCATTAGTTGTGACTATTGAAACATATGATTAATTCACAGTTCATGCGAGTGCCATCTCAGCTCGCCTGATAGCCGCTTCGCTGTATTTATCTCCTTTTTGTAGAATAAATTAGCGTTACAAAAAGCGTTGAGTAGTAAAGAGTGTGCACAGTGAACGTACAGAAGCACAACCTCTACAAGAATATGGTTTATTTATTTTTTTAAATGTGAGAAATGACGCCTCATGATGATCTACAGGTTTTTGCCATTTATTGCTGTACATCGTTGTTTTGCTGCAATTCAACCATTTTTTTGTAGTCAGTGAGTTGGAGCGCTGATATTTGTAGCTTTGGAAAGTTGGACAGTTTTTCCATGTGTGAGGACTTTGTGGTTGAGTCCAGTTGAGCAATTTTGTGTCAACAGGTCGAGACTTTGACTTTGTCGTGATATCAGGGATGTAGTATGTTTGATTTTGAGATGGTTGTTGTCAAAAATGAGACATTTTAGCGCCACTGAACATTGAGCATACTCAAAAATATTATATTGAATATTATTAAGTAGCAAGTTGCTGTTAATGAAGGATGTTACTTTCATACTTTCATAACAATCTCTTTCTCCTCTCAACTTACTACGGAGGCCCTAAAGGGACATGGGGGGAAAAAACAAGAGCTTAAACATTTCTTGTGCTCACGGGAAACTTCCTGGTGTGCACGCGACACTTGGCATTTGAAAATAGAAGTCTGATATGTGAACACTATTTATGAATTGACGTGTAATTCCGGTGAACTCGGCCTGCGTCATGATCAGGACTCACGATGAGGATGTGTAACGATTCTGTGTGAACGGTCACTGATTTTATTTGCAGGGTTTCATAAATCATACAGTCCGTATTCGCAGGTGGTGAGGATGATCCAGATGAGCTGACCGGAGAAGGCGGTTGGTTTTTGTTCTCCCATTGTCCCTTTAGGGGCTCCGTAACTTAAAGATCATCAGGGAACACAGTTTTCTTGACACATGTCGACCGTTGTGCCGATTAAGGTCTTCCTCCAAGATGCCCTGCTGAACTCGACTGGAAAGGAGAAAAAGCTGGAACAAAATGCTCAGCGTGCTCTTTCCCTTCCTCTTTATCTTGGTTTTGGGCCTGCTCTGACTCATTAGCAGCAGCACAGTTTGCCAGGCAGGAGCAGTCATGCAGACAGGAGAAGGTTCAAACTGATGGGCTTTGTCACCTCGCATTAATCCTGCCGAAGATGATTAGAAAGAATCGGCCGCCCAAAATTCCTGGTGATTGGAAGGCTTGTCTTGATCAGAGGAGCCACTGTGGATGCTTCCCCTTTCTTTTCTTTGGTTGCTATTGAAGCGTCTTCTCAACGAAACAAATGTATAGCAAAAGATGAAATATCCTTGGCAACGACACAAGAGGCAGAAAAACAACTGTGGTCCAGAGCGAGACAAGATTAATGAATAGGACCTTTCAATGAAGCGCCAGTGTCACAGAGTAATGATAGCGCTTTTGACAACGATCCAAAGACGAGCTTTGATATATTTTACGGTTATGTAAGCGTACGATAGGAAGCCAGTGCTCTTGAACCAAAACCCAACAGGGAAATCTAGTAAATTAATTGTCTTCAAATAAAGTCAAACCTGGAATAATTCTGCTGGTTTTGATCCACCGCTCCACGTCACGCTGGCTGTACAGTTTGCACGAGGGCCCGGTTCTGTTCCTGTCACACACAGAACACACAGCGTTCCCTTCCGCCGCTCGGTCTCTGCACTTCAAACGTACAAAATGAATTCACCTTCCCAAAATTGGACCCGCACATGCCAGAGTTCATTTTTCACTGTCAGCAAATTGGCCACCACCAGAGCAAAGCCCCATCAATTTTTAAAGTCAGATTTTTTATGCGGCGTGCTCACGAAAAACAAGGTTTGTCGAGGGATAATTGTTTGCTACCAGCGCCGGCCTGTCAGCAGGTTCTGACAGTTTGTTCTTTGTTTTTTGTTTTTCAAACCAATCCTCTAAAGTTTGAGGGTTGTTGCATCCAGCGGGGGGTCCGCGCTCGACGGATGCGCTCCGACTGATATTTGAGTGAATACTGATGTTTTGTCATCAGAGTCGAAGCCGTCTTCACCTCTTGTGGTCAATTAATTGCATTTTAAGTAAACTGCTCATTAGGAGGAGCTGTCACGGTTCTGCTAGCAGCGAGACGCTCTGACATTAATTGTCTCCTCAGAATATTGTTTTGGTGGAACGTCCCCTTCTTGGTGACTTGTAAATTATTCTCACAGTGTAATGAAGCTCAACACATATTCACATCTTGCAGGTTTGCTCTTCCTGGAAACTTTCGAGGTTTATCGTCACATATGAGGAGTAAATCTTTTTGTTTCCTTGTTCAGAGGAGCAGATGAGTAAATCAGTGCGAGTGTGAACTGCAGGAATGTTTAAACGGAGAGCTCTGAGGAGATAATGGGACAAACACAGGGTGTTTGAAACGGTGACTGAGAAATAGTGAATCATGGACGGCCTCTCATTTGGGGTTCATGCACGCGGTGTGGTGTATGATCAGTGGTGGGGAGCCGGTTCAGTGGGGTGCCATCAAGGACCCGTCTGCTCTTTTTTGAAGCCACCCCAAGTGATTCATTAAATGATATTGGTGACCCAGGAAGGTTTCGGGAAGGAACCCAAAAACCACAGGCATTCCCACCATCCATTCCCACTTGGAGATGAGAAAGCAGGCACTTTCTGCTGGAGACATGCTCGAGTGACTTTCCCAACTTCATTTTCTCCCCGTGTGCTAAAATCCTGCTGTAATTCAGTGTGAAACTTACAGCTTCCCACAGACATATATCCAAAGAAATCAAAAGCCAGAGATCCATCTAATGACTCTAATAAGGCGGTGAAAATGATGATTTGTCTTCCATCCAGGGATCAGTTTGTGCTTTTCAAGTACCTTTAGAAGTAAATGCTGCATGAGACCATGAGAAGCACCACCAGCAAAGTGGCAAAGCTGCTACCAGCCCCGGACTCTAATCTCGCTGTAACCCGATCCCTGCACGGGGCTTTTTGTGTACAAACGAGCCCTCTCACTCACTTCAGCCCCGGAGCTTGTGGTCTGCATTCCGCCTGTCGTAGACACAAGCTGTCTAAATAAATGCTCGCCGTTGCCTCTTTATTCTGGTGGCAGCTTGTGTTCGGGGGGCCCTGCGGCGCTTTCATGCCAACATCCATGCAGCACACATGCTCGTGAACATCCGCAGACCAAAACAGTGGCGTGCTACGAGGCTAACGCACGCAGCACGCAGCACACAGCAGACACCAGCTGGGGACCTGTTAACAGCCGAATAGCATTGGTCTGTCAGTGAACAGCTTGACGCTGGTGCTGCCTGTTCATTCTTGTTTCGAGCTGCATCGCCCGCAGCCGTCCGGGGCTTTCAGTTGGCACTCAAGGCTGGTATCACATGTGCTAAGTGTCAGTGCCAGACGCTATAGACTTGTGCATTCGGCTCTGGCTATACAATTAGCCTTGAGGCCCGATCCTCCAAGTCTGCAGACAGCATCTGCTGGGCTCCACGGGGGTTAAAATGGTCCCCACTGTCTGTTGGTGAAGAATTCCGTTTTAGTTCGTCGAACAGGATTTATTTTAAGGTTAGCCAAGTGAGTGAACCTGTTCGGTCTTTTAAATTGAGGCTCAGATGCCGCTGGGTCAAAGAGTGAGGCTTCATTTCAAAACTGCACTTTTGTTCGGAGCCCACTTGTTGATGTTTTGCGTCGTCCTCGTTCACACTTTCTTGTGTGGTCTCCTCTCCTAACATCCCAGATACTCCACCCCGCCTCCAAACGCCAAAACATGTCAAAGAAGCAAAAGACTTGTGACAGCAAAGCATTTAATTTCATCAGCAGTGATTATACTGTATTCAAGAAGAGAAGAGGCCGTTCATCCCGCTCATAATGAAATAATGACGCAAACTGAGCCATCCGAGAGACACTGGATATGATTTTCAACAGATGTTCGGCTTTAAAAGTAAAGCTGATGATAATTTTCGTCGAACGTATCTGTAAGGGTTCAGGAAACTGGCTCGCAATTATTGATTAATGAAGCCACTCACTGCAATTGCAGGATGCAAATTCATATTCCTGATAAGGTCAGAGAGAAATCTGCCCCGACACGTGACAAGTGAAAAATGACAAAAGCATGTGCAGCCTCAGGACTGATTGTTTAGTTCCAGACATGGATGCATGAAATCTAAGGGTTTATGGTTTAATAAAATGCTCCTAAAGCAGTCTTAAGTCGCTGTGAGAGTGACAACAGGATTTAACATTTTCTGTGTGAGGGATATCGTAGTTTCTCTATGAACCTTTATTGACTTTTATCCCTCAGTACTGCAGTTAGCTCTCCAGCGGCCCATGAAATTTTTGAAATCTCCTCTTGAAAAATTATGAAACCTCTCGTGTTTGGCTGCGACTCTGACTGAATACAGGAGTATTAGAGTTTGTAATGACCTAATCATGTGGATGGATCTGAGACAGTTTAGACTTACTCTGCTTGAATGATCAATGTCTCTGACATTCTTGGTCGGCAGAGAGTCGTCACACGGAGGATAGAACTTTCTGTGTGTGTGATTCTTTTTTACAAAAGGCTGCAAAAAGAGCTCCAGAAAGTTTCTTAACTTGGAATCTTCCCCATTCCCCCTCCTGTGTCGAACTACAAGAAGAGCCAAAGTTTTGGTGAATCAAAAGCACAAATTGTCCCAGTTCCATCTCTTGTCATCGAGTCTCATTAAAGGTTTGGTTTTTTGAGACCACAAGCATCTGGATTTAAAAATAGGAGCCTTAATTGCCTTGTTGTATCCCCATTTGGTTTGTTTGTTTATTTCATGTAGGCTGTGCATCATGCAAAGCATTTTCTCGAGCGGCTTTTGTTCATTACGCTTGTTTGCACATTGTTGCACTTCGATGCAAATACCTTGATGAATCAAGCCCAGATGTCGGCGCCGGAATGCCAGAGGTAGTCCTTGGCGAGCGGGGCTCTGGCCACCCCTCAGCTCAAATAAATACAGTCAACTCTGAGCATGTCAATTATTTCTGCCTCTGCAGCCAGAGTCAACAGCCATGCAGCGCACACTGTCCAGCAATTACACACCTCAAAATTAATTTTATTATAAATCTTGACAGGGAAAATAAAATGGTAATGGTGCTGAGTTTTAAATGTGGCTTCTAATGACTTGCACCAGCAGCCGCTTCAGAATGCGTCCCACTCCCAGACAGCAACGTTTCAGCAAGCCGCTTCAGAGGGCGCCAATTAAAATTCAGCAAATATCTTTTATGGCAATCATGGCTGTGAAGTCACCACACGGTCCAGCTAGCTGCAGTGATACTGTCAAGCAGGAGACGGAAACTTGGATCTGTCCTTTCTCGCCCGCTCACACGCACATAAACGTCTAATATCTTTGGCGTGGGACGCAGAACCCAACGGGTGACAATGTGGGAGCGCTGGGTAATGACACCGAGCGCAAGTTTGAGAGGTTTTTTCAGATGTGAGTCGTGACTTGTTTCACTTTGTAGTTAAAAGGGTGATTTGTTTTACCCAGCGTTGTGCTGTGTGGGAAATGTTGATAATGGAAAAGAACCAACGCAGAATTGAGTTTGACGCACAAACTCAATTGATTTTCAGTAATTCCTCGGAGATGTGATTCCAAACGTGTTGGCTGCCGTGCTTTCCCTCTGGTTGCTCAGGCCAAAAGGTTCACATGTATATGTGACTGAATACGCTGAAGTTACCTTTTGTTCCTCAGCTTCTTTCCCTGATTGTGCGTTCAGACACTAGAAAAGTGGAGTCGTACAATTCAGAAAGCCACAAACTGTGACTGTTTGTCCTCCATCTTGGAAAGAAATTTCCAGCCAGTGCTTGGTGGAAATCCCAAAGCTGATCAGCTCTTGCTTGACTGCATCACTGAAGTGTTTTACTCAAGTTGAAACATTTGAAACTCCATTGAATGCTTCATCCGTGGTTATTTGCTGGAGCAGAGCTCTTTCTCGCGTCTTCCAACAATTTTGTATGCACTTCTAAGTCTTCAGATTTGTGATTTGGATGTTGTCGCCCGACAAGAGCTGCTTTGCAAACCATATTGGAGGAGGGATTTTGGTTTCCTGCCGCCTCCCCGTGCATATCTTTTTTATGCATCAGCAGTCTGATTTAAAAAGGGTCAAAGATTGCTTGCCTCTTATGTCAAACACATTTCCCCAATCCTGCTTGCCTGTCTGATCTCAGCTGCATTTTATTCAGGTCAGCATTTCTTCTTTAAGAAATCTGTATGAAAATGCTCCTGACTGTTTCCACAAGTACAGACTCCTGTCGAATACGAATGCAGGAGGAATAATGACCTGACAGCAGCATCCAGCACGCAGACGTATTGTGTAAATGTAATAAGTATATTTTTTAAAATCCCCTTCTGTTTTAACACTTCTCCCTTTTTTCTGGGTTGAATGGCACACGAGCCTGGTTGGCTAAATGTGATAGTAATTACTGCAGTCTGTCCAGGAGTCACTCAGGTCAGCACAGAGTGATTTGAGGGTTACATACCCAGCCTGGCTCCTTGCTGCTGATGTCAATCAGGTTAACAATAGCCCACTTATATAGTAATTGTAGAAAGTGTAACTTGAAAACAATGCCAGGTCAGCCTCCGCCGAGTGAGAATTACCAGATACTCAAAGTACGAAAATGTGACAAAGAGGTATGCGTGCTGTTTGACAAAGTACAAGCTAGAAGATCATTTTTTCCTTCGTTATACAACAGCAGAACAAAATGGAAGTTCAGAAACTCCTTCATGCTACACAAAGTACAGAACACATGTGCTGTTATACACACAAACACATCAGGGTGTGTGTAAACAGGATGGTGACGATAATGCGGTCGGCTTCTCTGCATCAACAGTTTGACCTCTTGGAAACACCGTCCATCAGCTTGGACTGTGTCTGAGCACCAAGCATCGATGTTATACACCCAGAGCTCTGTCGGATCAGAACATGGTGCACCAGCCCATCTGAGATGTTGTGTTGGAGACAGGTCTCTGTGGGCACAGCGGTGTCTGATTTCATGAGTCACATCTTGTCCATTTCTTTCCCTGCGACCTGACATTAGCCAGCTAGCTTAGCACGGCTCTTATTCCGACTCTCTTCCTCCGCGGGGCGTCAGGTTGGTCAGGTTGGTCAGGTTGGTCAGGTTGGATGGTCCAAACACGCCGTGATGTTCTCAAGCGTTTGCTATAACCTCATAGACTTTTCTTACATTTGAAGGACAGTGTCGATGTCATTTCATTACTCTGTCTGCATGAGATTTTCTGACTTAATTGCTTCGTAATTAATTTGTAATATGATTAAACTACTAACTATAAGCCCCTTTAAGATGAGGACATTATGGTCTCCAATCAAATGTGAAATGATCTGACATCGGATCTAACTAAGATAGATGGATAAGCGGACACTGGTTTGATGTGCATGTCTGTCTTGGGTTGTGTGTTCCCGTGTGGGTTATTGAGATTAAAGAAAACTGCGATGTCGACTATGACTGAGACAGTGGGACGTTATTGAAACAACAGTAAAACAGGACAAAAGCACAAGAAAACTACATTGTACCATATTGCGTTGTCGATACAGTTTGCATAAACAACTCAGTGTTCTGCTTGAAACACTTGGGTCCTGCCATTCATGAGGATGCCACTTTGGCATGCACTACCCACCCAAACACTGTTGTAGACCAAAAATAAACCCTCAGTCCTGCAATCCACAGGACTCAAAGGGACTGCCACCAATAACCCAGCGCCCGACACTGCCAACACCACCTTTGTAGGCCAAGTACCCCCCCAACAGCAGGGACACTGACCTGATGACAGCTCAAGGTGTCAACCTGGCTGCCAGCTTCACTGAATCCCACACGATCAGGCATTCGTGGGACCGACTGTGGATTGGTGGTGTCCTGTGTTGTCTGGCAACAGGTCCGCTGAGTGCTTTGTGAGGTGGGGGCCTCTGTGGGCTCGTCCCAGGTCTCCAGTGGTATTCACATAAATGCTAAGGCTCAAGGTTTTCCAGCAGAAGTTGTAATGTTGATGATCAGTGTATATCTTAGACTGTGGGATGGAGCCTTTTGTCAAACACATTTGGTCCCAGTTTGTGGACTGATATACTTGTTTCCTCCTGCTTGTGTCCATACGATGCATGGTTTCTCAAGACGATTACCTTAACAATCTGAGAACTACCCTGAACTTAAAGCTGACACTCGTGCAGCGACTGGGCCGGGGACTGAGTGCTAAAGGGCAATCTGCTCTCCTGCAGACCTGCCTGTCGATAATTTCCCAGTCCCCCCTCTCACTTTGCAAAGCAAACACATGTCTGCTCTCCAATTATCTGCTACAGTTCCTTGAGTGTTATTGGTGCCTACAATTATTCAGCGCACTACAGAATCGGCTACACAGCCTCGCAGCACAATAACATTTATCTTTACTGCAATTATCACGTTGGAGCAGTGAGCAAATTAAGTTCTTTTGCACTGTTGGCCAATTAACCTTGTTTGGGTTGAGCTGTCAGGTTCCAAATGTGTTTGCAGAACCTTTAATAGACGCTTTGAAGGAATGAATTAGCTCGCGCCTGCAGAAACCTCTGCTTTTGTTCAAAACATTTCATGTTAAATTCAAAAGACGTTCCGTCTGGTCTTATTACCGCGCTGCTCTTGTGGCATTAAAGCGATAAACTGCTTCATAACAAGCTACGCGGTGTGTACCAAAAATGAGATGGTTGGACAGAATGTGTCTTTGAGAAACTGCTCTTTGGCGCTGATTGGAAGAACAACAATGTGGGGCTTTTTGCCAGTTTGTAAAAACGTGCCAACGCAGTCAGTGGTATGTGGGAGTCGGTACTTATTCAACTTGTTTGCCTCTTAGTGGCGGTTTGCTAAAGATGTAGCTGAGTTTGAACTCTGCTGCTCCCAGTTCAGCAGAAGCAAAGTGGATGGTGCAGGTTTACAAAGTTGCACGGTAACGGATTGAGTGTAAACGGGATAAAATAATGAGAAAAAAGGATTCTGATCAGATTACTTTGAGAAAATTGTACAGTTAGATGACGGTTAAAGCGCGTTCTTCTTTTTTGTGAGGGTGATTTGGATTATATGCATTTTATTTGCAGTGACAATGTTTTGAAAAAAAAAGGATTCCTGTAGATCTCAGATATTTTTGGCTTTTTTTTTTTGGCAAAAGTAATCTAAAGGTATTCATATTAGATTGCATATTTTGTCTTCCAGTGTTTTACATCACTAATTTTAATGGCTGCCATGAAGTAATCTGATCCGACTCTGAAGGTTTGAGGGGCAGGTGAAGGGAAATAAGTGGTGTAGCTTTTCAGGAAAAAGGAAAAGTGGGAGGCAACAGGAGGTTGCAATTAGCAAATTAGTTTGCTTTTCATGGGGAAATGGTCATTAATGTGGTACTTTATCAGAACTGTTTCCTCCGTCTGCTGTCTGTTCTGTGCTCGGTCCAGATTTATAGCCTTGCTGCTCTTTTTTCCCTTCGCTTCACTTTCTTGCCCTCCTTTTACAGACACAAAGACAAAGTCGGCCACATTATTGCGGTGTTGGCGACATCACCATGGCACGCTTTGGTTAATCATCCAGTCGGATGGTTTCAGACCAATTACAGTTAAAAAAAAAGAAAGAAGGGGCTGTAATTAAAGGTTATTTTTATTATTAAGTCATCTGCAGACAAGCGGAGAAATCTCTACATTTAAGAAGCTGCAAACATCAAATGTGAACATTTTGTTTAAGAAAATCAGCCTTTCCTCTCTCTCTCCTTCCTCCTCGCCGCTCACCCGTCCTTCGCGTCAGCATCGGCGTCTTCCTCGCAGCAGAAGGTCCTACTCATCCTCTCTGGCTAATCATCATCCCCTCTGACCCCCTTGTTTACCCGTCCTCTTCTTTTCCTGGAGGCTGACACGGATCGGTAATGATTTTTCCCCTCTTGCGGCCGCTCCTCTCAAATCCCCTCATCTCCTGTTTGTTGTGGGCGGCGGGGCTCGGGGAGCGCTCAGCCTGTTCTATCACATATGGTAAACAAACAAACAATTACTGCCCCGATGACCATTTACATAACACTGATAACACTTTCAATATGTTGCCTCTTCTGTATTTCAAGTATCTGGTGCACGGAGGCCTCAGCTGAAGGGCTCTTCTGAACGCCGAACTTGAGATTTATTTTATATAAAAAGGGAAAGCAATAATTTGAACCATACGAATGAACAAAGACAACTATGTTCTCTTCGAGTGCACTTCCCAATCACCACCGCTGAAGACGTTGCCTCATTTCCTCTTATTTTTCCGTATTAGTAAGCTCGATGAAAGGCGGGGGCTGCTACTCCGAATGTGAGAGAACGTCTTTGGTGGTTTTCCCTCGCTGTAATCGATACACGTGGACACATGCCCGGATTTAATCAAGCCTGCAATATCAGTGTTAATACAACAACACTAATTAGCTTCCTGTGCAGTAGACGGAACAGGTTTAATCTTCGCTGGCGATCAACATTCGCCAGACATTATTCAAGCGCTGAGCTGATGTGCAGTTAGATGAGAGAGTAACTGACAGCGCTGTCTGTCTGGTTTGTGTTTGCGTTTTTAATCTTTGTTTAAAACGTGTGAAGTGGGAGCTGCTAACAGACGGATGCAGGTTTCTTCATGGTGTTTGCTGCTGATTTGCTTCGTCATATTTACTTCTCCAAGCCGTGTCCTCGCCTCGCTTACTCTCACGCTTGATAAATGTCAGTACAGGCCGAGACTGTCAGCACGGCCGGCTCTTCTTGCCAGTCGTGTGTCAGCTTCTCTGCGGTACCGAGGGTCAGAAATTATTAATACGCTTGAAATGACGGTCTTATTGATGTCTGGCATGTTAGGCTCTGGTCTGTGGTGTGTGGTCACTGATAAATGGACATCTATGTTACAGTTTTATCCAAAGCGCTTCATAATGTGGCTCTCATTCATCCATTCACTCACTCTGATGGCAGCAAATGTCTTGCGAGGTGGCGTCAGGAGCGCCTCTTCCTCTCGACCCTGTGATGAGCTGACGGCCGGCTTCACCTCCTGTGTCGGGAGTCTGCTGGCTGCCAGAAGTTGTTTGTGTGTTGTATTGAATTTTTCTCCTGCATATTTTCCCATTTTGGTCATGTCTTTTCATGCTGCTGCACTGTAATCAAGTCTCTTGCTGATGGGAATGTTTTAACCGTCGTCTTGCACAAAGACCTTCGATGTTGTTCTTTCCTGACTGACTGAATTTTAGCAATCACAGGTAAATCATAATCTGCTGTAAGGTTTTAACTTGCTATAACAGGTGGATTGCTGTGTTCAGATCTACTCAGCTCAGTTTATAAGATGTCATAACTGGAGTTGATCTCTTGGTTGAAGCCTTATTGCCGACATTTTTTGCATATTAATCCTTCCGATGATGTTTGGGGAAAACAGATACCTCCTGATCCTCCCTTAGATAGTTGGATGTGAACACAGAATTAGTTTATTATTGTCAGCAGGAGCATGTAGATCAACTGTCTACACCTCAGCTGATGGGTTTGTTCAAGGCTGATACCGATTATTGATAATCAAGGAGAACTATTTACAGGCAAAATAAAAATCTTGGTGTTAAAGAGTTGATCTCTTGGTTGAAGCCTTATTGCCGACATTTTGACCAATATTGCAACAACAATCCTTCCGATGATGTTTGGGGAAAACAGATACCTCCTGATCCTCCCTGAGATAGTTGGATGTGTTGAAAAACAACAACAGAACATAGAATTAGTTTATTATTAGTTTATTATTGTCAGCAGGATCATGTAGATCAACTGTCTACACCTCAACTGAAGTGGTTTGTTTAAGGCAAAATAAAAATCTTGGTGTCAAAGTTGAGAATAACCAGTGATGGAATTTAACTAGCTGTACTTGTGTACAAATTTGAGCAACTCTACTTGAGTGTTTTACTTTCTCTGCTTCTTTTATAACTTCAGCTATTAGTTAGTTACCTTCAGGTTATTAAATGCTAATCGGCTGTTACTTATAACATCAGACTGGGTTGTAGACGCAGAGAGCAAAGAGAAAGGAAACTGCGTCATAGCCAAAGTAGTTTGTTTTTATGTGTGTTTGTTTATTAGGCTGTAATACACAAAAAACGTCAGAACCCAGAGCTGTAAAAATGCTGAATATTACCCCTGACAATTGGATCACCTGCATGCAAAATCAGACTTTTGAGCTCTTAATTTGAATGTTTTGTTATTTGTACGCTGATTGATGAGACCATGTTGCCACAAAACAGCGAGTCCTTGTTAGTCTACTTTTGCTCCGGCGTGCAGACAGCAGTCATTATATCGTGCAGAGGAGGAGAATGAAAAACCTTCGTCTCGACGGTGCTCCAGAGAGGACATTCATAGCTGCTCCACTGCTGTCAGAGCTATAATGTACAACCTTGGTCTAATGTCATCTTAAGTTTTGGTCTCCTTTTGTTGGATTGGAGAGGATGGATGATTTGGCGTGTTATTACCTCCGCCGGGAAAGATCACGCCTTATCTCTCCAAAGGCTAAGACGAAATACAGCAATTACCCTGGAGAATTGAAATGTCAAGGCAGGTTTAGCATTTCAGGCAATAGAAATTGGATTTCAGACATACTTGCAAACTTTGATAAAGTAAGATGTTGAAGTCTGACTACGCGGCACGTAGCTGTCGTAGCATGTTTGTAACTGTCTGTGGTTGTAGCTCAGTTTCCTTTAGATTGAAGACCTGATTCAACTTAAATGACCTAATCTATAACTTTCTTTTAATTAGTAACCAAACCTTTGGTTATGATTGGTGAAAGGACTCAGAGAATGGGGGATTAATTATTTTCTGAGGGCTTTGGTTTTAATAGAACACTTTTCTTTTGCTTTTTTATTAGGTCAGCTGTAATTACCTTAGTAGCTGTAGCAAGTAATTCCATTAAATTTTGCCACGGTTCAGGGACTGTGTTTGAGAAAAAAAAAGATACCCTCAAAAGTCAGACAAGAGCAAACTTATCGTTTTCATTTAGGCAGAGTCGCGTCCTGAGAAGTGTGGCGCTCGCTGTCGGTGAGGCCCGAGAAAACGAACACGACCGCCACGTGAGCGCCCGGCCCGTCTGAAGGTTTGCTCTCTCTCCCCTCTGCGTCCGAGAGACTTTGAATACAAGTGGAAAAGCCGGTTTGCTTACATGCAGCTGTCACCACCTGCCAAAGGATTCAGAAAAGCAGAGCTGCGAAGTCAAAACAGCTCGTGACCTTGTCTGAAGCGTCTAACCTCTCCTCAGGTCTCTGGTGTTCTGCGTTTTGCGCCCTGGGAAGCACCTGTCTCCCCGGGTTCCCATAAATACCCTCAGGACGTCACCCTCTGCTGTTCAATTACCCTTAAAGGAGCTTTTAAAAGTTGTCCAGAAGCAGGAAGCCGGGAGCGGTTTCTGTCATATTTGGCATATGCTGAACCATTAGTGGACAAGACGGGAACAAAGCAGTTTCAAGGAGGAGAATGTAGAGGGTGGAAGGAAACGTGTCTGGTGTGGTAAATGTCAGCCGTCTGACATCTGCTTTCATGAATGCTTTATCAGACGGCTCCACGACCGAGAAAAAAAAAAGGACGTTCGGGAAAATGACGAGTTAAATTAAGTCGTATGTGAAAGTTATCCCCAATGAAATCATCCTCTACTCTGTGTCAGATTCCTAAATGTTATAATTCATACTTTGTCCGATGAATTGGCCTTCAAAGAACAAGAAGAGCCTTCCCGAGAGGCAGCCACTGTGCAGTGATAAAAGACAGATCCGCTTACATCCTCTCCTGTCTCTCCGCGCTGACTCCACCACCGCCGCCGTCTGACGTTGAGTGAAGACAGGTTGCAAAGGTTGGAGACTCATGTAGAGACTCTAGAATTCCCACACCCTTCTTCTGCCTGCGCTTCTTTTTCCCTTGCATCATACGCCTGGCACCGGCGCAACCCAAAAGCAAAGGCCCATGATCTAACTCCAGCTACCCACTCCACAAATCACACAACAACAACGGGGTGAAGGGGCTTTTCATGCCGGGGGTGTACTCTTAACCCTCTGCGGTAAAGTTTTGCATGCGTAATGTCTTCTGGCAACGTCACGCTCATGTCCTACGTCTTGTTCTGTGACAGGATAACAACTGAGCTGTTTATTGATTGTACAACAGCGCTGGACAATTGCGCTATTGTGTGCTTTTGAAATCGCTTTTCAGTTCCTCCGCTGCGAAGGGAGCGACGGACAAACATTGGAGGAGTTTCGGGTGAATTCATCCACATGTCAGAGAAGCCATAGGGCTGAGTTTCCATTAAACATCTCATTGCTGTCTGACGTTTTGGACAATACTCTTTACTTGCCGTGTTGCCAACAGTTAGTCGAGAAGATTGACACGACTGAAGACACAAGAGTGAGATTCTGGTCAAACTCTCTGCAGTAAAGCAAAATATCACGTTTGACAGTTTTGCTTCAAGGTGAAACACGACATGGAATTACTTTTTTTGTCCGTCACGAAACATAAAATGCAATATTCAAACATTCAAAGCCACAGTAATGTGACCAAACGTTTGGCAGTGGCGGCTGCTTCTGTCAACTTTTGTGCATTTCAGTCTCACACAGAACAGTGAAGTAAACCTTGGCAAACCCCACCGAGGGCCACTTATTAGCCTGGTCCGAGCCCGGTCCTGCCCATAAAGGCCCATTCAATCAAAAGTTATGTGGAAACCATTGTTGCAGGATTATTGTAGTGTGGCTGTAAATTGTGTGTAAGGCTCATTATCAAAGGGGCCTCCCTGGCAGAGCTTTGGCACAGGGGAGCCCGACAAGCCGGGGTCTCACCATCTGTAACTGCGGTATGGGGGGAAAATACTTGTGCTTCCACTGTGGACATGCATTAGAGAACTTTTCTCTTGGGCTGAGGCCAAAGCTCAGCAAAGTTTCCCAAGCTTTATTGGAAACGGTAAAACCTTTTGAATATGGTGGATCAAGCTGCAGGGAGGAGTGAAACTACCAGTTATGGAGCAGAACGAGGCATATGGTGGATCAGCAGCAGTGAGAATTCAAGACTAGTTTCCCTACAGGGTCAGAAAAGTGGTGTGTAGTGTGCATCTGATGCTGGAGTCTGCTGCACTGATACTGCACTGTGTGACAACACACACAGTTTGAGTTGTGAGATGTAAAATGTGCAATATGTCAGAATTATAAGTAGCAATTAATATGTATGAATAAGTTTTTTATTGGCCATATGTGAGCAGATTGTAACATGATGTGACAAATGAGACCTTCCCTGTTTCTCTTGGTTGTCTATACAAGTCTGAGGACGATTATTTAAAGTTGTTTAATGCTGCAGGACTGTTCGTATCTCTGTGAATGACTCGGCTCGGACTTTCTGCGACAGTCCACAGGATGTGTTTAAATCTAATCCAGTATCAAATAAAATCCTATATCAGTCAACCAGATCCAGAATTTTATTTTGATCCACATCAAATCCACACCTAGATTTTTACATCAAGATCTGAGCATTAATCCCAGAAAAATTCACAAAATTGTTGAAAAATGCCCGATCTTGCAAAATATAAAGAAAGTCTGTCCTTTTTTTGATCTGCATGAGAACTTCGAGGTCTATTCTGGGCTAAGACCCATCCTGCATCCAAGTTTAGTGGAAGTCCGTTCAGAAGTTTTTGTGTAATCCTGCTGACAAACCAACCGATCAAGCAGTCAACCAACAGACAAAACAGACACGGGTGTTAACATTACCTCCTCCACTGAGGTCATTCATAAAAGGACTTACAGAACGTCAACAAATCTATGTATTGTGTTCTTCTGTTAGATACTGTACTGTGTACTGCTGCAGCCAGCAGCTGGTTAGCTTAGCATAAAGTCTGGATCCAGGCGGAACAGCTAGCCTACCTCTGTCCAAGAGATGTATTGTGTTGCAGAGACATCTACTGAAGCATGCTAACCAGCTAGCCTCGAGTTCATAAACATCTTTCTTGTGCAAACACAAAGACTCCCCCGTAATCCAGCTAGCTGCACGGCTAACTGAGCCAACAAGCAAACTGCTGCTACAGTCGTGGATGTGTGGAGTACAGTTAGCGGTTGATATACTGCCCCCTAGTTGTTTGGAGTATGAATTCATGAAGAGGCCAATTCTTACATACTGCACCTTTTAATGTAGTCGTTTCAGCAGTGGTGGTAAGAAAAGTGTTATACGATGATGTCATCGTCACATCTTATTGTTTGAAAAGGAACAAAACAAATGACAGTTTATCTAAATGGTTTCATCAGAGCGGGATATTTTTTATTAATAGTTCAGTGTTGCTATATTTATATGTGCTGTAGCAGCAGTAATGGATTCCGGGCACAGCGGCAGCATGGCAGACCACGGCGCTACCTCTCATGTTTGCTAATGCTGGCTGCAGGTGAAAAGGCCAATCAGACTGTCTGCTCGAGCGCTGCTATCTGAATATTTCACCGGAAGTTTTCAAACTCCATCAGAAGACCCTGGAGCCTACACTTTACGATTTCCTACCCATCTGTTGTGATAATTAGTTGATGAGAACAATGAGCATGTTAGACTTTGAATCACGGAGACGTTTATGTAGATTTGTTAAGGTGAGGGCCAGGAAACCTGACAAGAGCGTTCAAAGAGCTGACAAGAGTGCAGAGACAAGTTTATGGACTTGAAAGGAGTGTGTTGACTACCTGCAGTGAATGGCACGATTAGGCAGCGAGACGAAAACAAGATGTGGCTGTCACATCAGGATATTCCAACACAGGAACGTCTGCATTTGTTCAGCTGCGAGGCCGCTCCAAGCCGTGTTGTTATTCAAGCTGCCTGAATCAATGCAGCTGTATTTTAGGCTCCAAGCCAACCGCATCGGTTTAATCCGGTGAATTGTTGCACTCAGAGTAATCACGCTGAAGATATTGAGGTGTCTGTCTTCCCTTCAGGTTGTAAACATAAAACATGCTAATCCAACTATTTTCTCATCAAATTACCACAGCAGGATTGCCAAACAGAGCTAATACACCGTGAGGAAACAGATATATTAATGTGACAGATGTGTTTCCAAGATTATTGCATATTTACTTTTATAGGAATAATCTGAAATTTTGGGGCAATATGCTTATGAGCTTTAGGCTAGATGAGACGGCTGATCTTTTAGCTGGTTAGCTTAGCATAAAAAGGTGGAACAGCTGGCATAGCTCTGTCCATGCAATGCAATTCAGCTATTATGCACAGTATTTTATCTTCTTTACTACCTTTAATGACATAATTCTGCATGCCAAACATCTTCAAGTTCACCTAGATTAAAATCTTCATCACCTGTTATAAATTACACCCGTCTGTAAATGTTCAGTGTTTATGTAACACACAACGAGCATAGCACGCACAAAATGATCCGCCGAAATGACTGCTGAGTGTTCGGGCGCTCTTCCAGTGATGATTGATACATCAGAGCTTGTGGAAAGTTCGGCCTGCCATGGTAGGTGTTGTATGTAAAACATCACAGGCAGTTAACCAAGCAGCACATGACAGCAGCGCTCATGCACAAGCCGTCGCTGTGCATGACTGTGGGAACCGGGCGTGTTTGGAAGGAAGATAGATGCAGCGTTTTGTCCTCTCGGAGGCCGATAGATCTCAGAGGGAATCGTCAGGGATGGCTTGGTGCTGAATGCGGACCAGAACATCTTCACATGCAGGCTTCTAATAATTGAACCTCTCTTTTAGGAGTACAGTAACACATTGCCTCGCCTTTCATCGGCTTCCCACAAGTGCAAGACAGCGACAAGTTCTCATGGAACATACGCAGCAATAAACAGCATAACATGGCGATTGTAATGCGAACAGCATGCTGCCACTCGGACGAGTAATTGACTTCAGCAGACCTACAATCAGTGCCCTGTTTGCAGAAATAAAACCCACTGCTTTCCCGTAAGAGAGTCCAATATCAGGAAGTAGTTTGGCTCCTCTGTATTTGTGCTTATATCTACTTAAAGGTGTGAAACATAAGAACTGGGCACCTTTTGAGTTCATAGTTAGAAATGAATAGGAGCAGCATCTCACCAGGAATAATTGCCGCTAACTGTTTTCCGAGTATACATCCCTGAATGTAGCTACTGTTAGCTCAGTTAGCCATGCAGCTAGCCTGACTACCAGGGGAGTTTACAGGACTGGACTGGTGTACAGGTCGGAGGCTAGCTCGTTAGCACACAGATAATAACAATAAATATGGGCAGCATATCACAGGAGTAATAGCTAACTGCTGCTAGCTGTATTCTGTTTCATGACCAAAGCTACTGTTAGCATGTTAGCTCAGTAAGATGTGTAGCTAGTCGGACAAAAAGGAGAGTGTTTGTTGTTTGTGAAAGAGGATTCAGGCCTGGGGCTAGCTGGTTAGCCTGCTCATCCCTTCCACCAAATACACAGACGTCTCTGACATAACGTTAAAACTGTACTAAACTTTCCATGTTTTAGACTAATATTCACACAGACTGCACCTTTAAAGGAGGAGACATCCTGAAGAATCGTCTGAATCACAGCATCACAGACGGCTGTTCAGTTTCTTCGTATGGAAACAGCGTGCGTGTCACGTGTGTGGTCTGGCTGATGTGCCAGTGGTCGTCTACTGTAAATAAGCCACCATACATTCATATATACGCTGCTGTCCAATCCCGTTTTCGTTAGCGTCTCCAAATTGGAACTGCAGGCGACTCAAAGGACATGCCAGTTACGGTACTTGTCACTTTATTTGGTCAGAGAACCAAATCTGATCTCCACCCATAAAAAAAAAGTTTCTTTCTCAAAGGCCAGAAGTTTCCTCAATGTCATCATCTCTGGCCCGGTTCTGCCTTTTAATGAAGAAACCAGAAAGCTTTGTAGTGTGATTAAACAGAGACTTGGTGAACGGTGACAGCAACATACATGTTCACATGCTCTGCAGACATCAGAGGCTTATTTGGATGAGAAATAACGATCCCGAGCATTAAAAATGCAGCGTTTGAGCAGATTGAGGAGAAAAACGACTCGCTGTCGTGTGTCTCCTCGTTCTGTTTGTGGCGGCTCGTAATGCCATGAAGGTAATCCATAACAGAATGACTTCTTGGATCCTTGTGAAGCTCCAAATAAGAATAGATTTTATCACCGCCCCATCCAGGAACTCAATAGCCGCATTGTATGCTGAAGGATTTCTACTTTGGCTGGGACTGGAACAAATGGGTGGCCTGAAAATAGCATCCAGGTTGTGCTCATAAGCCATTTAACCAAAAGATCCTCGGCCGCACTGCTGGTTCTGTTCACTGTTTATCTAATAACGATCTCGAGTCCTTTCTTGTCGGCCATGGTTATTAGTTTGTTTGCCATTTACTGGTACAGCCCACCTCCTCAAGTCCCTTTTGTAAATACCTCTCATACTGAGCTTGGGGTATTTGGTCTGGTGTGTAATTTCCGTGCTGCCAAGGTTAAGCGAGCAGGGCTAATTGAATCTTGCATGTCTTCTTATGATTTATGGTGGAACAGAATAGATTCAGAGGCTTCATCTCCTATAATCTCTCTCATTACAGGAGATGTAAGAGGAGATGATTGTCCAGCTTAATTTGAAACGTCTGCAGATCTCTCATAACCTCTTTGATTCAGCGCTGGCTTTCATTTGCGAGCGGCCTATCGTGCGTTACGGCTGCCAGCTGGACCGTGTGCCAAATAAGGTGCGCCCTCTCCTAAACTTTAACTCTGTTTAATTCACAAGCTCATTAAAAACGCTGCAGTTTACCAGAGTGGCTGCAGTTGTTGCAGGGTGAAACGCAACCGTCAAGGAAAACCGCAAGGGTGGAGATCAAATAATGTGAAAATGGGCTTTTCTCATGGTAGCCGACTTTCCATGTCCTGATGTTCACCTACAGTAGTTCATAACACACACTGACTCCTTCCCTTCATCCGGCTACGTCCTGCACTCTGACGCTTTTTGTCCTCTCCGCACTGAAGTCTCATTTGTGGACACGAGTTCGCCTCTTAATTACCGCGCAGACTCTCTTCCAGGACTCGTGAGTCACTTTCCATGTTTACCGCGGTTCACCTTGCTCACGTTATGTGCCGTCCAAACATCCTGTTTTACTGGAAATGTGTTAATATGGAAGTTCAACATTTGGAAGCGGTATTTCATGTGATCGTTAACCGTTCGTCTAACAACAGTGTAACTGTGGCTTGTTCCTCATTCATGCAAAAATGTCCTTAAAGGATTAACTTGACATTTTGGGAAATTCGCTTATTTGCTTTGGTGCCGAGTTCGATGAGAAGGTTGATACAACTCTCATATATTCAGCGTCCAGGATGCTCATAATCCTTTCACACCGGACAGAAAACCCACTAACACCCACCAAAATATATATTTTCTCTCCAGTGGGATTGAACACTCCTAAGTTAAATGACTCTGCAGTAGTCACGGACGTTCACCGGCGTCTGCACCGGACGGACGCGCTAATTTTTGCTTTTTCTTTGACGTGTTTTGAAGTTAAGGACAGCGGCTTGTTGACGCCGTCTCTGTCCAAGCAGCATTTGAAAGATAACATGACAGAAGAGATTAAAAACACCATATACAAACTTATTTTGGTATCAAAATGTGCTTCGTAATTTGACCTTAGCTGGTGTCTTATTAATGCCTCATTCTGCAGGATCATATTCTACAACTACTGAGCAATTAAAGTTAGTTTTCCTTTGATAACCTGCTAATTATTTCTTGTTGATGGTGAGTAAAAGGAGTTGTTGTACATGAATTTAATGTTTTGCTCAGTATGGGTCTTAAATAAATAAAATAAATCTAAAATCAGTCTTTACAAGAAAGTAGCGCTGATCTTCTCATGTAACAAATTCCTGTATCTCCTCCAATGTTGACCTCTTGCTGTAATGTGCAGGGAGGCGAATATCACCGACACAAAGACTCAGCTGTGTAGAAATGTATTATTCAGGGAGAAGTCGACTGAGCGCACTCGCTCTTTGTCAGCAGCAGCGCGCTTTGTGGTCTCACCTGCGAGCGGCCCAGTGAACCCACGGTGCTTTATCAGACTCCTGAGGAGGTCCGCCGGAGCAGTCGGGGGTCAAATGCTTCGCTCGGGGGAACTTTGAAATTAGTTAGAGAGGGAGGGGAGAGTGGTGGTCGTTTGCTTTCTCCACACATACTGTACTTTCACAGTCGATCTGGGGATTTAAACCGACAGCCCTCTGGCCACAAACCTGCTTTTTATCACTTTTCTCCCAAACTCCTGTAAAATCTGAGGACCACTAACTGAAATATTTATAATAAAATGCTACATGCATGTAAAACATATATAAGAGTAAATGTATTTAAAGAGGGAGAGTGTTTATTCTGAGGCAGCTGTTGTCGCGGCTCAGAGCGGAGCAGTTGGCCTCATTTGCAGATTCTTTGCTGAAAGTCCTTCAGGATCAAACCATAATAAGAACAATGTGTACTGATGAGCAGGGGCCCCACCGCCGGCTTCACCGCGACCCTCCAACCACCTGAAACTACAGGTCAGGATTACAGACTGTCCCAGGAGGACGAGCCCCACTCCTCCTCCCTCCCTGACCTTTGACTTGGTCAGTTTGACTGACACCCGGGGAGGAAACATGATGCAGAGGTACTTTGTGCCCGAACGCTCTCAAAACACTCTTTGTTGTCTTTTCTGTGGAACATCAAGGGATCGGGGAAAATCTCCTCCGGTTATTTCTCATGTGGCGTTATGTTACTGTGTCTGGCAGCTCAGACCTCCAGCCTGCGTGTCACATCATGGCATCACTTGGATTTCTAACAATCTCATTTAGTGACCAAATATTTTGGTTAGCGCAGTTACGCTAATGCTTGTCCTCACCATACTTACAACAAATAGTGTGCAGCATATCAGCAGAGTCACCACTGCTAACTGCTGCTAACTGTAGCTACCGTTAGCTCAGTTAGCCGTGCAGCTAGTGGTACTGACTGGGAGCCTGGAGGCCAGGAGAGTAATGGTGTTTACACCTGGGCTAGCTGGTTAGCATGCTAACTTCAGTTGATAAGTTGCACAACTTCTTACATGTTTTCAACTAAAACTCTCATATTGCAACTCTGAAGATTAAATATATAACATTTCTGAATCAGAATATCTAAAAACAACTCAACCTATATTGTTTGTTAGGTTTACTACTTAGGTTTCCCGGTAATGTTTCCAATAATCTTTCAACTCCCACAATCCTGAGGGCCTTACATCTTTTGTTTTCATTCGGCAGCAGAAATGACATACTGTGCACTTAAAACACCACAACTCGCAGCGGTTTATATGATGGGTGGGGTTAGATAGTTGTGTAGTTACCATGCTACATCTTCTACTATCTGGCTGTTTCTTCCAGTGCAGTGCCCCTCTGGAGTCTTGTTGTCACCTTACTCATGCTATGCTAGGCTAGCAGAGACTCCATAAAGTCAATAGCGAAACCTTTTACGCTTGGGAGATGTTGGAAGGTGGATTTTTTGTAGCGGCTGCAGGCTGTACCTTTTAAAAAAAGCATATTTCCCCTCATGTAGAGCTTTTCCTTTTAACAGCAGCAATTTTGAAAAAGAGGGAGACTTTCATAGCTGGAGCTCTGACAGCGTGTGTGTGGGATATTGTGAACATTTCCATCTAACAATTAGGTGTATAAATGTTTCCTCTCAAACAAGGTAAGAGGAGTGAATTAACTTTTATTCCTGTTTATAAGGCTCCCCCGACTATATGCAGAAAATTGCTTTTACACCGCGTGCCGCAGTAAAACTGAACAAGGTGTATTCAGAGCTTGTTGTGGGCCGTGACTCAGATCCGGAGGAAAGTCCTGCTCTGGACTGTGATTGCTTTGTGAAAAGATTGCGCTCATTAAGGCGAATTAATGGCTCACAAAAGTAAGTGAAGGTACAGCGGTTTGTGTATGTGTGTGGCAGAGAAGGAAAGATTGAGTGAGGTTAGAAAAACGGGAGCCTTGTTCATTTGCAGGGTTTTTGGCTTCGACTACCAACTCATTTCCACTCAGAATTGTGCTCTAGCTGCATGTTTTGCGCTTTTTATGTGTCTATTTTCCATAGCCCATAGTGGCAAGATTATCATATTTTGTGGTGTGTAATAATTCCTAATAAGTATGTTTAATTCTGACTGTGTTGGTTTGGGAACGTCTTCTGGAAACGGGAGGACAGATGCCTTGCCGAGGGGTTTCCGGGGCTGGGAAAACGCAACTTGGAGCTGGCCGAGAGCCCGACGATGACACTTTATTTTGGTTTGCACAGAGGACTCACGAAGGGCCGTGAGACACTTCCAGCATTCAGCATTCTCACAGAGCTCATCCGCGCTGTTTGGGAGTTTATTCAGGGCATTCAGGGAAGTCATGAAATTCTGTCAGGGTTGTCTCCTTCAGTCTCCCTCAGGGATCCAGGAAACAAAATATCTGATGCATTTTAAACATGTGCACGCAGACGCACACAGGAGGAGAAAGCCCATTTATCCTGCAGGCGCTTTCACCAGCCGTGCATGTCATACAGGTTCGTGAGAGTCAGGCGATTAGCTGTTTTGATATCCAGATGCTGCTCCTGGTAACCGGACACCCACCTGTCCTCCTGGAGCATCAGCCTCCATCTCAGCATGTCAGCAGCCACAGGCCTCGCTGCCTTCTCTTCACTGCTGAAGTCTCCGGTTAGAGATGTAACACCATCGCTGATGTGACTGACTGCACCATTATTCTGTGATTGGCTGCGGCGCTGATGTTAAAATTGGATTGTACTTTTCACATTCTGTGCCCAGCAGAGGGCTAAATTGGCACTCGTCGTTCGTGCGGGCAAGTTTTGAGAGTTCAGTGGAGCATTTTCATTTTGATGAAACTCTGGAGTTTCAGATTTTAATTGCGGCGGTCCCTCTCGTTCTTTCATCTGAGCGGATAAAAAAGATCCCTTTGCTGTCGTTTAATGTTCAATGTACATTGCCGGAGCGCAACAACCGTAACATCTGCCCCGACTGGGGAGTTTTTATATGAACAGTGAATTCAACAACTTCACGCAGCGGACTCAGAAAACACTCCGCTCCAGACGCTAGACTTTCCACTTTGCTCTTAAATCTTTCATCCCTCTATTCTACTAAGAGATCACCCTCCCAGCTTCTCTTCCGCCGCTCCTCATCACAGCCTCTCTATCATACATTTTCCTCTGCTGCTGACAAGATAGGGTATCTATGACATAAGAGCCTGTACCCGTCACGCTTGCGTGCTCAAACTGTTGCAGGAATAATCCAACACGGGCCATGCAATGCTCAAGTAAACACCAGCCTCAGACCACCGTGGCTGGCTGATAAGTTGAAAGATAGTGAAAGTGAATCCCCTGAGAGCTGCAGGATAAAACACAGCAGAGCAGAGAAAAACAATATTGCGCTCATGAGCTTAGAGGGCCGATCAGACGGGAAGGAAGCCTCAGTGAAACCGCAGGTTAGCAAATGTGACACGCCACACAGTGTGAGTCCAGATTAAAGGTCAGTTGTATCTGGACACGCAGATGTTTTGTTGTTTTATTATAAGATATCCATCTAGTTCTCCCTCCATCCTGATACCATGGAGATGGAATTCAGACACTTACATGTAAAGGATGAAACGTTTGCTTTACTATGTTGGCGCACACAGAGATATCTGAGGTCGTCTTCACCCAGCTGAGCACCTCAGAGTGAAGCTGAGACAAAATACAGCTCCGACTGAAATCCCTCAACCAGGCACCTCACCAAAAACCCAGATTGTTCTGACTTTGGCAGCTGATTGATTTAAAACTTCAACAGCAGAATGAATTTTCTGGAAAGCCGCTTCTAGCACCTGAAAATGAGTTCCAGTCATTGTGAATGAAGCAGAATTTTTTTTTTTGTATTGCTAGATACCACGAGTCGGAAGTCTAGTTAGTCTTTTGCTGTATTGAAGTGAGATAGAAGTATGTTGTTGTTTTTTTGACTTACTGAAGATTCGATGTACTTAGAGGCTTGTTTTTGAGAAAGATGGATTACTGTCTCAGGCTCTCAGACATACTTCATGTTGGTTTTTGTCCTGAATTGAAACTCACCTATCTCTCTCCAGAATCACCTTCTCCACCTTTGAACAGGAGGGGAAAGGATTTTGAACAACACAGAATATCTTACATCATATTTAAAGTATATGACTTTGCAGCATGTAAACATTGCGTAACACCAGCAGAGTACATGAAGAAATGTAATAAAGAGGTATTAGTGCTGTCTGGTCCCAAAGATCTACCAGATTGTTATATTAGTTGCACCCTCTGTATTAGTGGACAGTTAATGCTGGTCTATTAAAATAGCAGAGGAGTGTAATAACATTTTTGACGCTGTTGGCTCTTCTCCAGTGACTTCATCTCGGCTGCTGAACGGCGATGACTGTCCTTGAGCGGTCCGGCGGCCTTGTGGTCAACCTTATATCGCCCCGCGTCTCTAAATCCATCCACACACGCACCACAGACACACACGCACATACTGGCTCACACGTCGCCGGTGACGGGGAGGTCAGCCAGCAGCCGTGTCACCCGTTAGCAGCAGGTATAGAATTACACATGATTTCAATGTGACATCCAATAGCCGCAGAAGTCTGAAACACAGATAAAGTATTTCATTTGAACTCGAACAAGAGAGGGATCATTTGATGCTAATCATGCGCTGTATGTCCTTCTGGAATCCCGGCTGACAATTTCTTCCAGCGAGCAGAAATGCTTTTACAACTATTTCTGCAACTCAAGCGCCCGCGTGCACACACAGAAGACGGCGTAGGTCAATGTCGCCATCGGTATCATTGGTGCAACATTCACCAAACACACCCTCGGTAGGCTTCGAAAGCATCTAGCGGCTGATGCCCGGGATCAGCTCACTTTGCCATGAGTCCATCTGTCCTCACTTTGTGTTCATCTGGATGCCAGCGAGTCAGTTTTCAAAAAGGATAAATCTGGATTCTGCCATCCTCAAAGATCAAATTATCATGTAGTAACTACTAAATTTAGCACCGAAGTGTAGCGCTAGGTGACAGAGTGCACTACGATTGGTGCAAATGCATGAACATGTGCACTTAAAGGTGCATTATGTAAGATTAAGGAGCAGCATATCACCACGCTGACCGCTAACTGCTGCTAGCTGTAGCTGCAGTAAGCTAGTTAGCTTGGGTAGCTGTGCAGCTAGCAGGAGGAGGGGAGCGGGCTGGGGCTAGCTGGTTAGCATGCTTACTTCAGTACATAATGTAATGTTGGTTGATTGTGTTTTTAGCTAAAATTCTTACATATTGCCCCTTTAGTTTGAATATTTATGACTTATTCGTCCCTGATAAGTTGGAATCTGACCTGTTATCAGACATTAAGTGTAGAAATAGCCAATCTTCTCGCTGATGCTCTCATTATATGTAGGTCAGACAGAGAAATCGACATTAAATTGAGAGTGTTTCATAAATATAATTTTTCGGGCGGGTAGGTTTATTTGCCGGCCTCTACATCTCAGAATTTCAAGGTCTAATTAGGGATATTGATTGACAACCTTGTCTACCAGAGTACTCAGGTCAGAAGCTTAAATCAGTCACTGACTGCAGCTAATCAATGTTTGCTAGGTTGGGCTGAGGTTGCTTATCCTCTGCATGCACATGCTGAGTGGATTAATTAACTCTGAGCCGTGGTAATACTCCTGCCTGCACAAGTCATATTCCACCCACCGCGCCTGTGTTAAGCCCTTTAGCCATCAGTAGTTCTCTCCGTCAACATGCTTCCAACACCTAGCGGTTCTGTTGGAGCACAGGTGGAAGACGATATAGTTCAAAGCAAGGTGACCAGACTCTTGGCTTCAGGTGGCAAGTTTGTCATGACAATTGAATTATGTTTCAGTTGTCTGCAGGGTTCTTAAGCCACTGTGAATGCAGGGAGATTACGCCAAGATATAACTTGGTTAACACTCAAAAGAAACCATTAATTTCCACGGTGGATTCCACTTCAGCCTGGCCAAGCCAAACTGGGATCATCCTACTGTTTCCCTTTTTCATTTTCAGGACATGAAATTGTTGGATTATTCTAGATAAGATGATAAAGTCACCCAAACAAACACTCCCTCGCCTGCGAACGCAGGTTGTGTTAAAAGGAATGTCCTCGGCCTGCAGCGAGGGTTTCTGATAGAGCCATCAGGATGGCCGCCTGTGCCAATTTAACTCACAGCATAAAGTGATGGGACTGAGCCAATCGATTGGCTTATTACTGACCTCCCCTCATCAGGGAGTGTGTTCTGCTTCCATCACAACCGCAGTCAGTACTGCGGGGAGGATAATTGCAGTGTGTAGCGCACAGGGTGGGTCTCAAGTATCCCAGCACTCAGCCTGTTGCCAGAGGAAAACACATTGATCTCCGAAGGTGATGAAAAGGCTCTCTCAAAGGCCCGGCTTCCTCCTCAGGAGCGTTCCAGCCTTGACACTGAACCGGAGCAAAAGCGTAGATGATCCATGCACGCCTGCCAGCCGTAGCCGTATTCATGTCGTTTGTCTTCTGCGTGTGAGTGTGTGTGTGTTCGACAAAGAACTAGAGAAGAGCTGCTTCTGTAATGATTTTAGTCCTTTATACAGTGTGCTGTATGTGTGTAAGTGAGTGTGCGTCTTCGTTTAGGTGTAAGGTGTAATCACCTTACATCAATGCCGAGACTCTCAGGTGCAGAAACAGTTACTTTGTCAGCAATTAGTGAAACAGCGGGCCTGTCTGTTTTACTGTGGCGGTGCAGGGAGAGAAAGGTGCACTTTAAATACCAGCTTCAATCTGCCTGATGCAGTGTTAATGGAGCCTGCAGCGACAGTCGGATTTCTCACATCCTGTAATGGATTGACTCGCGGTTTAATGAACTGATAACTGGCATCTGGACAAGCACGGCGTCAGGACCCGACCAGCACACGCAGGCACAGAACTGCCGTATCCATCAGGGATGGGCGGAGAAACGAATTCATCTCAAGTCGATAACGTCCTCTGACCACTACTGAGTGTCCACGCGGCAGAAAGAAGTATGCATCATTAACTTTTTTTTAATCAGTCGCTGCTCTCTGCGTCGTGATGAATGCCGCCTCATGTAATTACTTTCAGATTCCCGTTGGGTGATGTCTTGGGACTGTCTGACATTTACAAGTGCCCTTTTGGTACTGTGGATTAGTTTCAGCTTTAACATAATGATAACAACTCTGGCACGGACTCTCGGGTGTATCAGAACTTGGTGTTTTCACGATGTCTTGTAATTGAAAACTGCAGCAGTGAGTTTCATGAGAGTTGGTGGAGCAGGCGTCACTGTTCATTACCCCTCATGACTGTTTGGTAGATTTAATTCAGCCCCTAATCAGCGAGATGTCTTGCTTTGCCGGCCGTTGTTTAAATCAAACTGTAAATTTCCAGCTAACAAATCATACTCTCTTGAGTAGCAACGTAAACACGCGTCGATCTTCATATAACAATGCATTTTTTATAGGGAAAGACAAAGATGCTCTTTAAGAAAGCATTGTATTCATGAAAAAAATGAACTCTTAAACCGGGTAGATGCAGTGTGTGTGTGTGTGTGCGTGTGTGTGTGTGCACTGAGATATTATGTGGTGACAATATAAGTGCACTGAAAGAGTACAACGGGTAAATGTAAAAGTCAGACACAATGGCCTCTCTTCTGGGCAACAGATTAGATGTAATTGCGAAGAATTATTTAGGAAATGGCTATAATCATCATATTTATTCAGGAAACGGTGGCATTGGAGCAAAGTGCAGTTGGAAATAAGGATAATGAAGACATATGCCACAGAATCAAGGAATAATATGCAATATCCTTTCGAACACTGTTTTTCTCGGTCAAGTTGGGATTGAAGTGTGGGAAGTTAAAATTGGCCCCCCGAATTCCTCTGCAGATCTCGGTGTTTATATCGTGTTGCCAAACGGCCTCCAGAGAACGTTACGACTTAGACACATTGTGATTTAGCGCTATAGGCTAGTAGCTTAGCACTCTTTAAACGGGTTCCGGAGCTCATTTACGAGTCGGTATTACAATCCACAACCTGCAAGAAAAATAATCCAAACAGTGTGGCTCCGATTTAAAGGCTGTTAAAGAACCGCTGCCGTTAAACAAGGTTGATAATATGGTTGCTCTTTGAAATGGCTTAACGTTACATGCTAACCATGCTGCAGTCTGCTCCTCATATCGGATTGCAGGAATGTGGAGACTTTGCTTCTAATTTCCAGGAGTTGAACGTACACATACAGTTGTAAAATCAAATGGTTGCACTGTAAATCCTACCGGAGGTGACGTTTCGGGTCCTTTTGTGCAAATTTAGACAACCTGCAGTTGACCTCTTCCAAAGTTGTGACAGCTTTTAAATAGATCGTGTTCATTTCGTGTAGCAAATAAGCACATACAGCCTAACAGGGTCGAGTGAACTAACTTTAGAGCAGCAGTATCCATCGGTCATGCTTCTAACATTTGGAGAGCGATATGGTAATTTAAGGTCCTGGAGACTTCAACGGGCCGGACAACTTGTTATTTGAAAAGAAGCTCTTTGTTCCGCTTGCTGTGTTCTCATCTCTCCTAAACTGAAAAGGTTTGAGGAAGTTAAGGGATTAGTAAAAGTAGTTAAGAAGGTCAGCCGGAGTACCACAAGGACTTCCTTACTGGAGCCAGGTTGGTGGGTCACAAGTTCAAGGGACTTTCCTATTTCTCTCAACAATACCCATGACGGATGACCTCAAGAGGAGCTGGAAGCTGGCGGAGACACAGTCCAGATCTTCATCTCATTGTGCCGTTATCTGCTGACTCTGTTAGACTCCTGAAAGTTGGGCATTCTCACTGGAGACACAGAGGTGCAGTTTAACTTAAAGATGAACTCTTATAACCACGCAGATCTCAGACTGGGAGAAGTTTTATTAACTGTTCGTGTACTAATGAGGAAGGTCAGGAGCACAAAGTGTGTATTGAGGATAATAAATCCATTGTGATGCTGTCAAACCACTTTTATCCCCAGGTTGTACATCCGCAGACGTGATATTTATCCTATATTTTCTAAACTTCCATTGAGAAAGTGCACATATTTCATAGTAATTGTGCTAAGGAGGCTTTCTGTGTTACAACAACCTCGAGGAGGAAGAGACCAGCGACATTCATGGATGAGACTGATTGTAAAATTGTGGTTCAATTTCCATTTTTTCCCTTGGACAGTGGACCCAGTGTTCCATGAATTAGCATTATATGTATTGATTTATTCACTGTCATGCATAGTAATAAGGATCTTGGATCAAAATTGTTGTCCTCTCTGCCAGACGTTTCCACAAAAATGTACTTGTAAAGTAACAAATGATTGTACAGTAGAAAGCCAGCTTTTGTGCAGCTTTAGCTCCGGTGACCTGGATACTCGAGTGTTGCCAGGTTTAATAAACTCATCCATCCATGTTGTGGGATTAAATGGACTATATTAAAATCTGTTTTGACTAAATCTTCCTAAATCCTTGGAACGCTCGTAAAGACATTGATCAACTGAGTTTCTTGAGAAATGCTTGGAATATTTTTGGCATCCAAGCTCCAAGTTCTGAACCCGGGTTGGGCGCCACCTTGATAAAAACCCAGCGCACCAATGAGCCACAACAGTAAAAACTCTGACAGGTGAATTTATTAACATTCATCTTCTTGTTATGATGTTCTGCTGTTCTACTTTGACAAGCACCATCCACCCAATCCCTAAAGTACAAACCCAGGTCAGTAATGTGGTTGTAAAGCACCAAAACAAAAGTTTAGTTTGTGTCGCCATCGTAATATTACAGTTATTAATCTTAAAGGGATATTCCGGTGTAAGTTTAATCCATGGTCTAAATCACCGTGAAACTGTGTTAGACTCCCTCTCGAGAGATCAAGTTAGCAGACCGCTAATTTACGGAGTTTTATCAACCTCAGAAACGACCGCACAACAACAATACACTGCAGTAAATGGATCCAAATATAAACCGCCACCAAAAAGCCACAAATAATGCTCAGAACAGCACCAAACTTCAGCAACAGTACAAATAGGGTCTCAGCACATAGTCCGGGGCATCTAACCTCCGCTAGCTTAGCTGGATTTCTACTGAAAAGCTGACTAAATTTACCACTCTTCTGCAGCAGCTTCCTGTTGACGGGAAGTCCCGACGAGTCGATTACCGAGTGCAGTAGAGTTCCGCGGCTCATGGATGAAAATGTATGATTATGACTCCATGGAAAAGCAATCAAAGTTCATATGTGCCTTACCTGCCAGTTTATAACAGTTATTATCGAGAGCGGACAGGGAAAAGAACGGAATTGAGCATTTCTAACCGCACTCGGTAATCGTCGCGTCGGGACTTCCCCGACCCGGAAGCTGATGGAGGAGAGTTGAAATCTGTTTTTAGCTTCACAATAGAAATCCAGCTAAGCTAGCGGAGGTTAGATGCCCCGGACTATGTGCTGAGACCCTGTTTGTACTGTTGCTGAAGTTTGGTGCTGTTCTGAGCATTATTTGTGGCTTTTTGGTGGCGGTTTATATTTGGATCCATTTACTGCAGTGTATTGTTGTCGTACGTTTCTGAGGTTGATAAAACTCCGTAAATTAGCGGTCTGCTAACTTGATCTCTCGAGAGGGAGTCTAACACAGTTTCACTGTGATTTAGACCATGGATTAAACTTACACCGGAGTATCCCTTTAAAGTTATTGTAAATATGTTGAGTCTTTTTTTTTACATTTAAAACCAATGCACAATCCGGATGACAGGAGGTTGTGTAGTTCTGACATCTCTTGTCCACAGGGGGCGCCAGAATCAACAACACAATTAAAGTTGCTGCTTTAAGAATGTTTTCAATGAGTTTCCAAAGTTCAGCTTTTTACCAGCACAATAGGAAAACAGACATTACTGTTACATCATGATGGAACCTGACAATAATGACAAAACCGTTGTCAAACAGGATACGTTTCAAACGGCCAATTGAGAGCAAAGTCTGATTATAAAGCAATAAACAAAAGAAAAGTGCTCAGTGAGGCCTTTTAACAACCAAATCTTTCAAGGATATTTTTGGTCTTTGGTGCACCTTATACCCTTGGCGTGAAATTCACCACAACCGAACCAAACAACAGTCAGTCTCTGAAAATGTTGGCATGGTGCGGTATTGTTCTGCTATGACATTTCTCTCAAACACTCATGATGGATGTATTTTTATGACTCATATATAAACAGTTAGGTCGGCATTTGGCGCTTTTGGTATCCATGAAATAGGCTGGTTGTTTGTAATTTAGCATGACAAGGGAGGTGAAATAGTTTGGAGACTAACTTGTGGAAAATGTGTAACGAATCAAACATGAAATCTTTCTACGGCTTGCACAAAGAAGTTGATCTAAATAAGCAGGTGTTTGTTGCACGGCCATTAGAAAGTGGAAGGTATGATCTCAGTGATGGACACACTGTGGTACTGTATCTCTTAATATACACAATATACATAAAAAACAAAAGTACATACAGCGGCCTTCTTATTCTGATTATTTGAGTATTTTAGACAATTTTGTCTATCCAACTGACAACATGTCAACATGGGACAATGCAAATTGTATGATTTTTCATCTCACTTGCAGAAAACGTCTGAATTTATCCACTTTACCCAGAAAGGTGCAAGTGGGTTTGCTCAGAAGTCTACAGCCAAGTCTCTTCAGACCTGATTTACTGTGGAGGTTGGAGCTGGTACCCAGTTTGCTATTTTTGGCACGACACTTTCATTCTGAGGAATAGCTGTGCTACTTTGTGAGCGATGCATTGAGTGGTCTGATTATGTATATCAACTTCTGAAACAATGCTGGTATTGTAAATGAGTCGGGCCGCGGCTGGTTCACTTAAAACTGATTGATTTGGAGGGAAAAGAGAAATAGAAACAGAGGTGCAGCTCCGTTAACGGTTCTGGGCCAATCAATATTTTATGGATGATGGGCAGTGGTAAAATCCAGTTTTGTCTCAAATGCATGAAGTATAAACACAAAGTTTATTATGTCAAGCGATGCGTATCCTTGAAATAGTGTTGTAATGAACAACATGCGCAAAAGTATTCAAAAACAATACAGCCATGGCTTGAAAACAGCATGTTTCCCAACACTGCCAATTACATTTTGTTCTTCCAAATGGCATTCAAATAACTACAGCCAACAGTATGTTGGACAAAGTCATTCTGTGGGATTGTAAAAATCTCATGTTGTTTGACGAGATCTGTAGCGACAGAAAGCAAATAAGTGGTGAGACTTGAAAGCTTTGTGCTGATGCTTTTATGCTGCTCTTGCAGCTAACTTGGTGCCATTCACATCACAATCTGTTACCGTCGTACAAACAGATACGGCGAAGTTGTATTATGTTTGTGTGTGATTTTTGACAATATCCTTAAGCCCTATATGTACCATTTTATGCTCATGTGCATGTAAAAGCTCTTGAAAAGTAAAAAAAGTACCACATTAAAAGAAGCTGCTCTCTCCCACAGAAAACACTGCTCCTGAAACGCCTCATCAGAAGTCTTTAATTCCGTGATTTTGTGACACCATGTCACATTTGCATAATTTATGCATAGCGGCTAGATTGACACGTAGGAATTGATTTAGCACAGTTAGTCTGGTGTTGTTAGCGGTGCTCGCTCAGGCGTGTGTGAGTTGACCAATCAGAGCGTTTATTGAGCACTAAAGTGTGTGAATCTATTCTAGCAGTGACATTAAATTATGAAACTGAAAATGAGCATATGTTTTCCTTAAAAAGATGATGGCTGATAATACGTTTGTCTCTAACATGGAATTCTTACTCGATATCGACCGATAAACAAAGTTCAGATGCTAACATCAACATGCTAACATGCTCACACTGACAATGCTAACACGCTGGTGTTTAGCAGTTATACTTACCATGTTCATCATCCTAGTTTCACCTGTTAGCATGCTTTGATTAGCTAATTAGCATTGGACAAGTTAAACTGAGGCTGATGGGAATGCTGAAGGTGTTGCAGATCATTTTGACCTGATGATGGCGCTAGAAGAGGAGTTGATGGATTTAAATTTTATGACCATCCATCCAATTTCTCTCAAAATCACAAACCTTGCAGTGGTAGTAGAGCACACTCACCAACAGATCTCTAAAGTCTGTTGGATTCATCCCACGGCATCGCTGTCTGTAGAAAGTTTCCTTACAATCCAGTTGTTGTGTAATTCAATCTGTAATTCAAGTGAGGGGGCGACAGATCTACCAATATTGCCACCAACAGAGACAGACAGCACTTGTTTTGATGCCTCTCTGCTCCCACATTGTAAAGTTGCTTTCTGCTGCTTCCTTTCCAAAATCCCAAATCCACCAAATAACCCATGAAGAAACACAATACACAACACCACAGGGTCCATTTTGTTATGTCTGACCAAAAACTCTGTCTGACCAAACTTCTAAGCGAACATCGAGTTCACTCTGATTTATTTCACTTTCAGACTTTGAGAGCTGCTGAAAAGATTTCAACAGATTGTTCGTCGTCGGTGACCCTCATCATGAAATCCACTGCCACATTTAGCTTTTTTTCTAAAGTCGCTGTTCCATGACTATACTCGAGATGCTGTGAGAAAATAAGAATGATGTTTTCCAGCTTAAGATTTCTCGTCATTCCATTTATGACCAGGAGGCTTTACAATCGACGGTCCCTTTATTGTCTTAATTGATTTAAAACATGTGTAAACCCGTTTTGACTGGTCCTGATGGACTTTGTCAAGTTACTCTTTCACTTCAATTATTTACTTTAAATGTCATGGCATTTATTTTCACAGTTTTTTTTCCTTCTGCTCATATGACTGTGCTGTGCATGAATCTCCTCTTACATGCTATGATCAGAACGAGAAGACGAATATTGTGACTCTTGAAGATATTTGAAAATAATGGAGGCTATTTGTCTGGATCACCAACTCCCATGTGGGGAGTGTTTTCTCAGCAGCTGTCAAAAATATACCGCCGAAATCATTCGGATGTCGAATCGTGAGACAGAAATATTCCTCTCCGAGGTGTCAGGTGTCATTTCAAAGTGAGTAATAATGAAGTGGCTGCCAAGTGCAGTAAACTCCCTTCTGTTTCTTTTAAAAGCTTTAAAAAACAAACGTATGGAGAAACCAGGGTTGATGTGAGCTGTAGTAAAGTGAGAGTCAAACTCCACCTGTGGTTACATACTTTAAACTGTGCCTGGACCCTTCACTGGCAACGCCTGACATTATCCTGGAAGACGTCCAGAAGGAGCAGAGTCGGAGGCTGAAGTGAAGCCAAACAGTGGGATCAAATTAGGGACTGAGCATCATACAGAGAGTTGTGCAACGTAATCCTTCATTTTGCACCACAGCAACACATCTGGAGAGCCCTAAATCAGTCATACGCTACATAAAAAGACATAGCTTTTTTGATTTTATTTAACTCCGTGCTTTGTTCCTTTTGTACCTCTTCCTTTATGGAGGGATGTATTCACAGAGTGTAGGACTGAAGGGAAGTTGATTAGACGACATGCTGTGGGTTGGAGGTCAGACCAGGTTTCGTTATTTGGCGATTACATGGTTGTTTTGTATTCTCGGTCCTGTTTTTTTTTTTAGCCCATGCTGGAAAAAAATGAGCGTCACTTAAAGCAACTTTTGACACCCAGGCAATTAAAGTCAAGCTGTGCGCTTTGTTCAGAAACTGTCACGAGCCCATTACATGACTGTAATCATCTCGAGTCTCTGACGTGGCGACAGAAACCTTCGTCTTCGGCGGTCTGTGGGGTCAAAAGAGTTTTCAGGGAGATTTGCATAATAAGTCTTCACATCATTGTTGCTGCCTGATATGAGATCTGGGTATTTTTCTGCGATGCAAAACCAGACGGAGGAGATTGTTCCTCTTGGTAACGTTGACTTCCAATGTTTCTGAGCGACTTCTCATAGACTTCTCATACCGTGGAGCCATCAGAGCTCTATGTTTAACTTCCTTTGACTACATTTTTGCCAGAGAGTAAACAAAAATGCCTGAAAACGTGTTTCCAGCCGCCGGGAAAAGACTACATGTACTGTATAGCTGCAGGGAAGAGGTCATTTTGGGGAAGATGCTCCCAGTTTCCAAACCGAGAGCGCCTTCGCACAATACGACCCTGTCAGGTCTCCAACATGTAAAGGCTGACAAAGCGTGTAATTGTTTTACTCCTCCAGCTGAGCTTTCACAGATTGATAGTGTTGACAGGGAAATGGCAAACAGGAAAACACTGTCTCGATAAACAAATTACAAGCCAGGGCATCCGTGCTGAAAGGAAAATGAGAAAAAGAGGGAAAAGAAAACAGGGATGTCAGCATGAAGAGCGCGTTTGCGGCGAGACGGTGTGTGTTTCCTTTTTTCCACCTCGGCTTATGCATAAACACGGAGCCGCAGTCCTTAATAAACCCGGAGATCTTCAGGTGTTTGTCGTCCAAAGGCGATACGTTTCACCGGCTCGTCCTCGCCCGGCTGCAGGGGAGCTCCACTTAAAGAATATGAGACCTACGCAAACAAAAAGACAATCAAATTACTGTTTGTATTAAATTCTGCTTTGTTTTTTGGCAGGACCTCCGGGAAAGAGAGGAAGAAGAGGCCGCAATGGAGAACCTGGTATGTACAGTGTGTGTGTGTGTGTGTGTGTGTCACAAGATCACTGAAGTCTCACTCCAGGAACGTTCGAGGAATAATTCACACTGCACTTACAGTCACGTAAAAGTACACGGTATATCTCTGGAGGCCAAAATAGGTTATAGATGTGTAATTTGTGGCCGGGTGGTTTTCGGCGTTCGCTTGGATTGTTTCAGCTTCAGTCGCTGTAGAAACACTAGATGTTCACAGTTAAACTGGGGGGCAGTGCAGCTCTGGGAAGTAGAAGTGATGCACAAACTTGCAGACGCCCCAACATCTGAATTCTGAGACACTCTTACGCTCCGTTGCTGATCCCAGACATGATGTAGTCGGGTTTGGGCACCCACGAGAGGGACGTGTTGTGCGGCGACACTCTCGCAGGGTGTGGCTGCAAATTGAATCTGCAGCGAGAACATGTTCTTGGCACGGAGCTGCTGTCCACGCTCGCCTCACCTGATAGTGAAAGTGATAACAGGCTCTGGAGCGTGTCGTCGTGAAGCGCCGTGCAGCGCAGTGCAGCGGAGCGAGGCCCGCGCTTTGGAACCAAAGTACTGCCCTCGTAAAAAAAAAAGAAATTAGAGGGACGGGGCGAAGCGAGGTCTCAGTTTGAAGTGAGGTAGAGTAATAAGGGAGCGGTTTGGTTTCACAGCCTGAGAAACAAACAGAGCGTCTGTGAGGGGAGAAAAAACACAGACGCTTCTTCTTAAAGTCGCAGGAGTCAAAGCTGATGATACAACTGTGTTACAGCTCAGAGTCCCCAAACAATGGAACGCTTTGGAAAACTTAAAGAAAATGGAAGGCTGACAATCATCTTTTTTACTCATGTTAAGTTTATTCTGAATTTGATGTCAGCAACACGATTTAAACAAGTTGCGACGGTTGCATGATTGCATAAGAATATTCCTAAACAGGTATTTGAAGCCAAACCAAGTGTTTCATGTTTTCATGTCGTGTCACGAGAGAACGAGGACATTGAACCTAAACAAGCGTCAAGTTGCAACATAAGAAAAACATTTCAACACATCTGTGGTTCTGCAGAATCGTACTTAGCTAACATTTATTCTGACTTTATTCGATTGGGTTTTGTATTTGATTTTCAAAGATTCTTTAACTCTCTGCACTTTTTGGGCCGATCTCGTTTGGAGTCCTTGTTGTGGCCATGTTCTGCAATCTGAGACGTGGATCGGCCGGCTGTGGCGCTCTGCCTTTTCTCATTTACGTAACACCAAACTATGACGTGAAAGCCGAAGCAAGATGAAAAACGGAACGGCAGAAAAATCGAATGACAGACAACAGTTCAATGTTCTGGTTTGCTGCAGATCTGAAACACCGCCAGCCTTTGTTTATCCAGTGCTTAACTTTCCAATAAACATCCACCGTGCCAGCGTATTTCAAATGGCACCATTGTGCAAAGACCTTTTATTTATTTTTTTCCCTTTCTTTCTGCTCAGCCGGAGCGAATGTGGACGGCTTCCTCTTGACAGATCAATTGGAAACAAGCGAGCAATCATATCCGCTCACAGTGTCTGCTCTGGAGTGGCACAGCGGTCTGCGAAGGCCAGACAATGGGGAACAATTGGGATGACAGGCCCCTCCATTCTTTATAATAGCCCAAATTACTGGAATAAATAGGCTCAAGTATGTTAAATCAGGCACATTTGGCTGGAGCTGGTCTACCTGCGTCAGGGCCTCACATCATAGGTGTTTCACTGATGTCACCAGCTTTTTTATCCGTGTGTTGCCGGTGATGTGCGGCGTCCACAAAAGGCTTTACAAACGCAATCATTTAGAAATCCTTGTACAGAGAAAGTCATTTATAACGCCGGTTCTCTTTTTAAACGCTCCAAAGCCATTCTGCTTATTAGCGAGCGATCACGGCTCAGTCATTTCTGCTACATTTACTCTGTGGACACGTTGGCAGGCTTCAGCAAGTGTGCACAATATTCTTTGTGAAACCCACAGAAGCATTCAAAACAAATAAATATGAAGGCACCAGCGCTGCATTATGCTCCCATGTCAAACTCTGTGCACCCTCTTCCACGGGAGAAAAACTGAAGACGAATTTCAGAGACGTTATTTATACGACTGAAGAATGCGGTCGTTGACGGGCACAGGCGGGCGGCATTCTGCACCGTAAGCCTTCTGCAAATCCAATTTCCCTCTTTTAAGTTCTCAACACTGGTGGATGTTGAAGGGAAGCATATTTAATTCATGATTCGCTTTAACCAAAAGTAACTAAGCCGCAGCGAGTTTTCCACACATTCACGGCGAGGTGTTTTGCAGTTTACTCCTCACAGAGGAGAAGCTTTCGCCCACACTTGGCTGCGACTGACAGAGAGAACAAACAGGAAAAAGACACAGTGATATTTACCTATGCATTAAAACATGAATGGATCGCTTCATTAGGATCCCCTGTTTGTTTACCGGTAACATATGGAAAGGAAAAGTGTGGCATGACAGTTTAGGATGAAGACGTTTCTTGTAGCAGTGGAAGCCACACACTCAAACTGTTCTAGCAGGTGGTCGATGCTGGAAAGTGTAAGAAGTTTCCTCCCATATTTTCCTGACGTGAATAATCCGTACTTTTTCACTCGAGGACCCGCGTTCACAAAAGGAGGAATTGATGCTCAAACTGTGCCGGATGAGCAAATTTAAGCTTTCAGTGACGAGTGTGAGCGAATGCCTGACTCTTCTTGTGGGTTTAAAGAGTCGCACTGCAGCTTCTCTGCAGCTCCGGCATGTTGTGAGCATTCACGCGCTGTATTTAGTCGCCTTTACAATCTCTGGTTCACTCTGGTGAGCAGAAAAAAAGCAGGACGGTGACAAACGGCGGAGGAAATGACCGGAGGTGCCAGCGTGAGAACAGAGAAGTGAAACTGAGTGACTTAATAAGACTGCAGCTTTGAGGGCGGATAATCTGACATTATGTCACTGACTATTAAATATTGCATGGATTATATTCCAGGAAATAAAGTTTCTGGTCTAACCAAGGCTGTAAAATGTGGGAATCTGAAGGCTTTTACCTTTGAGGTGGCTATTATGTGCTCTGCAGCGTTTTGCACGTTTTCTTTTTTTTTTTTCCTATCACAGAATGTCTTTGATTTTCCATAATTGCTTAAACTTTGCGCTGAGCCATTCGACACAGTGGGACATGTCAGAAAACACACAGCGGAGCAGGTTTATTAAAAGCTAAGTGGTCTACTGTAACTCAACGATCCATAAAACAACGCTACAGAAGTGCAGCCCGGCGAGCCTGAAACACACGGCTCCTTAAACGCTCCAGCTGCTGGAGCCATTCGCACTTTCCTCCGGTCATGAAGAAGAACAGTTCAAGGACACAGGACTTGTAAAGAAAAAAGTGATCCGTTTCTCTTTTTCTTTTTTTCAGGATTAAAGCAGCTGGGTACCTTTTTAATAAGAACATAAAGACCTGAAATGATTTGCAGGGTTCTGGGGAGCCCTGAAATGCGTTGGCACACAGGCCTGTGAGCAGCAGTAATTGGCGAAAAGACATGTGTCACCTCACAAAAGTGCGGGGGGAGTTTTTAACAAGCGCGCAACCCCTTGTAGCAGTGAAATTAGAGCCACTTACGAATGTAGAATATGATCACTCGGCCCCGGCGGTCATCGTTCGCTGAGCTGCACGGAAAATAGATAGAGGAATGTCGTATCAGAACGCGATTGAGGAAATTCATCTGAGTTATATTGATGGAGAGTTTCTGTCTAACATCATGGAAGAGAAGCATCTTCATGAAACTTTCCTTCCTAGAGAAATAATACGCATCAAGAGTCCAATTTCCCGTCTCGGTGATTTGGATGTGTGGTTTCAGTGGAACATTGATGATCTGAGTCTGTTTGATCGCTGATTGAAAACACACTAACCAAGTTTTTTTCCCCTTTCCTTTCTCTTTCAGGACCTCCTGTAAGTATGCCTGCTTCACGTCTTCTCCAACTGTGAAGGTAAAACCTCAGTAAAACAGTAAAGTGATGCAGTTCAGCTCAAATTTACTGTTTGGCATCAAGACACAGCTAGCATAAAGCTTCATATTAAGGTACAGCCAGTAGCTGGTTAGCTTAGCTTAGCATAAACACCAGGAAATATGGGAAAACAGCTGGCTTGGCTTTGTCCAAAGGTAATTAATGAGCTTAAGAGCAATGATGTGCGCAAGGGGGGGCAGTGGCAGTCGCCCCACCTTGTGGCCCAATTGTTGAAAAACGTGCGCTAAAGTGCCCTCTTGGCAGCCAAAACGCACGCTAAAGTGCCCTCTTGGTTGGCAAAACACACTAAACTGCCCCCTTGGCTGGTTAAAACATGATAAACTGCCTTCTTGGCAGCCAAAACGTGCACTAAAGTGCCCTCTTGGCAGCCAAAACGCACGCTAAAGTGCCCTCTTGGGAGCCAAAACGCACGCTAAAGTGCCCTTCTTTTCGCCCCTGCCCTTCAAAAAGTCTGTGCACGCCACTGCTTAAGAGGCCTTGGTAGGTGCATTTCATTGTGGAGGAAGCCAGCCATTTTCAGTCTTCATGCTAAGCTAAGCTAAGCTAATGTTTTGTTATACCTTCTACCCTTAAAATGGAACTTGTGAGCTCATGGTTACAACATGGGGCGTCGTGTACACCATGTACTTCAATGTTGAAGTTTTTAGCTACGGGGAGAAGCTGTCTTGGAACCACCGAGGCTAACAATCAAGCAAGCTAGCGAGTGAGCAGCTGACATATTGTAGGAAATGCAGAAGTATTAAAACAAATATATATAGTATATATTAACGTGTTGTTAGTGTGAATATGTACGCATGTAGTTGATGTAAAAGACATCTGATTATGACAAATTTGCTACCAGCAGTCTCAGCTGTGCCTCACGGTCCGACTCTATTATTAAAATAATCTCTGCGTCGCAGCGTTCCCCTAATAGCGACCCCTCTCCCTGTCATTTGGGCAGTCTGGTTTGTAATAGCCTCGCTACTAACCTCCATCCCTGCCAGCTCCCTGTACCCGAACAGATTATCTCACCTCATTACACTGCTGGGTGATCACAGATTCACTCCCCCGAACAGATGGAAAACTTCAGAGTTTCTTCCCCAAAGATGAAGACAACCCCCGTACATATATATAAGCACCGGGGTTTGTGACAGTTCTCTGTATAGCCGGGTCAAGCGGGGAGCTGCATTTGTGTGCTCTGTTAAAATTATTTATAGTCCAGAGGCAAGTGTGATTGAATAGGTATAATAGCGTGTGCCGACTGAGCTGTAAAAGTTGTAAGTTAATCCTCAGCGCCTTCTCAGACTCTCGCTCCTGGAGCTCTGAACGTAAGTGAGTGCAGGTGGTCTCACTTCTCGGCCTCTCCCGCCAGGCCGAACACATGACAAATAAAATCCTACTGCGAGATGTCTCAGGAGCCGACTGAAGCCCGAGAAGTGTTGTCCCTGAAATGTACGATTTGTGAGCCGGCGTACGGGACGACTGGACTTTGGGGAATGTTCCTTTGGGGTGTGACATCGTAAATCCAGTCCACACACAGGCGGTACCTGACAATGTTCCAGTTGTGGCCAGCAAATCACTCTCTGATGAAGTCATTAAGGTAGCAGAAGGTGCTGTAAATGTTTTACTGTAGGCAAAGCAACTAAATCCAATCAGAACTCATGCTGCAGCGGACAAAAGAAAGGCTATAATTTACAGTACAGACCCAAAAAACTGACGTCTGAATGACTGCATTTCTAAAAACAGACGAGTCTTCAAAAAATGCAATGATCTGACAATGACTCACCCGACGGTCACCAAGTCTGTTTCCAAAATGAAAGACAAAAAATAAAAAAGCGACAGTAGTAAGTGATGTCATGTGGTTTCTCGTTCGGTATGCCCACCCGGGGACGGCAGGGACACGTCGCTATGAATATTCAACAGCTCCCTCCATAACTCCGGGAACACTGCGTAAATTGTACGCAGGCCTCCGAGCCAAACAAACTGACCGCTGCTGAAGCCATCACTGATCCCCGTGACTTCACCGTGACTCAGCCGCTGATGAACCTACGAGGACCTGCGGTCGCTGAGACAGACGAAGGAAACGTCTCCTCCATCAGAAGTCATCAGGAAAGATCCACGCTGGCGGCTCGTGATGCGCGTTCAGACGTGGAAAAGTGCTTTGCTTTGTTTTCGTTTGCTTTCTTTTTCCACCGCTCGGGCTTTCGTGTCAGCTTCGTACGGGATCAGGGGTCAGCTGTCGAGTGGCGTTTAGTTAGATATCTCTTCTCTACGGAAGCCCACAGAGGCACGTGAAAAGAAGATTCGGTGATCAATTTTCTAAGTTTATCACTTCAAGTGTTGACGCAGGTGGATGCGTCGTCTTTTATAGATGAACAACATGGTAACTTAGAAAAGTTCAGATCAGGGAACTGGAGATCCGACCCAGAGAATATATCACCAGAATATTTGTTTCTTTCATCCGTCTCTGTCCTCCACGCAGATTGGAAAGTTATGAAGATAGACATTTGATTTTTAACTTTTACATTATTACATGCAGACTACTTTGCCTCGTCTTCTCCCTGAAACCAGACAGATATTTTGTACTGAACATAAAGTTAGTAAAGTCCATGAAATATCAGCCGAGGCAGAAAATCATCACGTCTTTGCTTTCCATTTTGTATCTCCTGCCCTCGTCTCTCTGCGGCTCTCAGAGGGCGGTCCGTGTCAAAACATCGACCCCGAGCGCCCGCCGCTGTGTGTGCACACCATTTAGCAGCAATCAAGCATAAAACACCATCCCTGAGGCTGCGCGCGAGCACCCACCAACACCACCCGCCGACTGGACGTTTTTAGCGCAGACCGTATGCCATACTAAATAAAAATTATACAGTCAGAGAAAGAAACGAGCTCGCTTTGAAATCTGGTCAGAAGGAGAGGGGGAAATATATGAAAATGATACGATGTTGGAAATATCAAACCCACTTCAGCCCGCTGAGCATGCCTCCGCTGCACCGCACCGAGGTCTGGAGCCAGGAGAGTCATCGTACAGCACACGAGCCCCTCGCAGGAGTTCAGCCATGTTAGCACAAAGTAAATAAAGCTGGCTGCATCTGCATCTGTATCTGACGAGTCGTTTCCACCTCCCTGCGTCATCGGCTGAGATTCCAGCGACGCAGGTTGAGGATGATCTGTCACAACGTATGAATTATGCAGCCGCGTTCCAGGGATTAGAGGCAGCGTCGGGGTGAAGCGGAGGAGCCCGGGCGCCCGCAACCCTTCATCCTTCATCTGTTATGCGCCGCAGCTCCACACCTGTTAATAAAACATATTGGAGCTGGACTTTGATCACTTTTGCCCGACAGAAGTGGGTGAAGGTGCGAGGTTATCTGAAGGAGGACTCTGGTTGGAGTTGAAGGAGAGTCTCGCCTGCTCAGATGTTAATTTACAGCGTTTGCTTCTGTTGCGTGCTGCGAGTTAGAGACAGAAAAAGCCCATTAACACATCAGAGTCCGTGTGAAGCTGTGCCCTCCGTCTGTGTTTCACATCAGACACACGGAGGATCTGGCTCCGGCCCACCGAGAGCTGCAACTGGATCTATCTGACATGACAGCGTTTATTTGGGCTCGCGAGGGCGGCGTGGCTGAGGAGGCCGACTGTCACTGGATGTGACAACATTAAGAGTTTGACCTTTTAGATGTCAGTGCTCACGCTGGGCCCATCAGCAGCCCTCGTCTGTCAGGGATTGACGACAGGAAGCCGACGCTGAGGTCCACTCGCAGAGATTTGAAGCAGTCAATAGGGCACTTAGTCTGAAGTCTCACAGGGGAAACAGGAGAGTTAGAACAGTATGAAAAAAGCGCGAAAAAGCTTCTTGATTGAAAGGAATTTTCCTCCTGCTCATCACATCAAATGATGAGAAATGTAGACCTGCCACATTGTGGTTCTAATTGAATCAGCAGAAGAAGTGAAAGAAATACTTTTCCAACTGGAACATTGTCCCTTTTTCAACATTTCATATCCACAACAAGAATCCTGCGGGTCAGAGATTTGCTTACGTATTGCGCAGGGAAAAATGTTGGCTCCGATGTTTGGCTTTTCATGCCTGCAATTTGGTCGAAGCTGTTTAAAATGTTTCCCCTCCTCAGGAATGACGGGACCGCCCCCCCCCCCCATGTTAAAACACGTGAATCTCCTCCATATTTGATTTGCGTCCCGACACACTGCACACACACGATCTCTCACTTCTCAGCAGTCGCATCATCACTTTCAGTCCTCCCTCCCCGTCCAGGCCGTCCCTGCTGCTCCCACGAGAACATCCAACACATACCGACGCACACGCTCACAAACACGTACGCGCACATTAAAGCCATTTTATGCCGGCTAATTGTGATACACTGTGGATATGGGAACCAGATGCCATTCCCAAGTCAGTTTTCCAGTGTGGTTTTCCTATCCCTGCCTAACCTCTGCGTCCAGATTCCCCCGACGAGCACCAGCCACTTGTGGTCGTCCGTTCCTGCCATTCTGCTCTGATTACTCACATCCCTGTCCTCCATTAGTGTCCCGCCTTGAAAAAGAAAGTGCCCCGGGGGCCCATGGTAATATGATTGAGCGTTCCCATGCAGAACTAACAGATGGAGGTGTACGTATAGATCTATGCTTTTACTTGATGTCTTTAAGTCTGTTCCAGGTTTGTGCACACTGGAAATTGAGAAGATTTCACTTCCAATGGTGTCCACATGCTAAACGTGGCCAATATTTCCACTCTGACGTTAAAGCGATTGATTATATTTGTGCATCCAGACGGGACGTTTCACCTTTGCTGAGCGGGGAGTTTCTGGGAAATGCCTGCGAGAGAATGAATGCAGCATTATTTTTCTTCCATAGAGCAAAAAAAGAATCGCACCTGAAAACACCTCATTGCTATTATGTGCTGTATGTGTTAATTAGCAGGCTTTGGTAGGCAGCTTCGCTTCCTTTGGACGCAGCCAGGCTAGCTGTTTCCTCTTACTGCTAGGCTAAGCTAAGCTAGCTGGCTGCCGCGGAGAAAACGGAATAAGCTGATTGTTGCCAAAACGTTGAATTGTTCCTTGAAGTCGTCCAGGTTAAACTCAGTACAGACTGTTGTGATGTCAAGAACTTCTTTTATTTTCAATGTATGGCAAACCTGATGCATATCTCTGCTGTGTGAAGCGTGTTAGTCTGGGTTTAGTCCTCTCAGAGCCTTTACTTTGGCCCTCATCCCACTTTTGTGGTGAGCAGCACTCCTCACCTGCCCCCCACTCTCCGCTTACTCATTCCCTGTCAACACTCGGTGCCCGGAGGATTGCTTTGCTTAACTTCCTGTGTACACACATGTTTATTAATATTGTGTAGCTGTGTGAGAAAACCGTGTGCCCGTAAAGAAGAGGTTGTAAAAGCGGTAGTTGTTGGCCCGCGCTCTCAGAGATGCCAGTGCTCCAGGGTGAGCTGATTGGATCCATGTGGCCGGCAGCTCGGGCTACAGCGACCGCTGCCAGCCCCGTTGGCCCGGCTTCTACAACCAGCTTCATTTGATGGATTGATTTCCTGGACCTCGATATTTTTAACAGGTCGCTGCGATGAAAACGAACACAGCCGGGTCCAGACAGAGGTTACGATGCACATCTCCTCTTCCTGACTTTTTGCATCGTGCTGGATTAGCCGGATTGTTTCACAGGATCGTACCGGCAGCTTGCAGCCAAACCCACCAGAAACACTTTGCTCATGTCAACAAGGGCTAAAGCTGTGGACCGGAGCCAGCCCCTCACCTCATGTTGCACAGACAGGCGAGCACCGGCGAGCTTTCATCCATCATGTTTTGAGTAAATTATAGGAGAGTAGGGAGGTGAACAATGGCTATCCAGTGTCTGGACTTCCATGTGAGATGATGTGAAATTAGGCTGACAGAAGTCTGAAGTTGTGAGTTGGTGTGAACCTGCTTTGTTGCTGACAGGCCACTTAAAGCAGGACATTATCCTGTGAGCAGCAACCAAAGCACATAGATTTTATATTTCTGTAGCTTCAAACCGATTTAATCACATAACTGCATCTTTATTTTCGCTACCTGAGAGCTCGATGTAACCACAGCTGACGAGCAGCACTGCAGGGTGAGAAACACCATGAGATCTGCGTAAAAAGATCAGAATTTCGTTCCTACTAGAATAAGTTTAAACACTTTTCTCATCCTGCAGCTCTGTGTTCACCCTCTGTTTCAGATCGCCTCTGATTGGTCAGCTCACACATGCCTGACCCAGCGATGCTAACAACGACAGAGCAGCTGTGCTAAACCAAGTCTTACATGCCAAAGCAGCCACGAGGCGTAAATTACACAAATGTGCGACATGGTGACGTAATGTGATGTCACAAAGTCGCGTAATTAAAGGCGGGACTTCTGACGAGGCGTTTGAGGAGCAGAGTTTTCTGTTGGAGAGAGGAGAGTTTGACCTTTTTAACTTTCAAGAACCGGTACAAAACACTGATAAACCTTAAAATACAAATATGTTAACTGATCTGTTATTTTAATGGTATCGGCCGTGACAAGCAGGTAATTATCCTTTATCCACATCAGCTGAGAGAAATCCATGTGGTGCATCCATAAAAGGCTGAACATGAAACTAAATACCAGATTAAAGAAGAGCAGAGATAATCTGCCACCTTGTCTAATCCAATTAATAAAAACAGTCACGTACTGAGCAATCTGAGAGGAAACTAATATATAAGCAGCCTGGATAGATATTTAAGTACCCTTTTAAGAGTTCTTAAAACTGTTTTTCATAATTGATCTGCCGAACGCCGCCGAGGCTTCTGAGAAGCGCCATAAATAATTCACGCGGCATAAAATATGAAACTATATCATCTACTTTTACAGTTGGAACTACTGGACGTGTTTGAAGGTTTCGGGGCGTACAGGAGCACAATCAGGACGGGATGAAATCTACTTTTGATCTACGTTTAATCAAACACAGACCGACACAGAAGATGTGTGCAATAGTTGTGCGATAGTTTCACGTGGTGGCGATCAGCACTGCAGGCGCCACATGTGAAGCGTGCCTCGCTGCCAGGATCACTTTATTCAACATCACTGACTCTTTCCATGTAATATGAAGTGAAGGAACTTACATTGTCAGATTTGAATGGCGATGTTCATGTTGCTTGCGGGTTTGGCCTCGGCTCCCTTTGCCATTTTATATTTCCCTGCAGACCTCTCCATATTTCTCCCCCACTCTGTTTTAAAGGTGGCAGAGGTTTCCACTTTTCCTTCTCATGCCAGCAGCTCGTTCAGGCCATCGCAGGAGACAGTGGTCATGGTTTGGCTCACAACGAGGAGCTACACATGTATCCGGATAGCGAAAGGCTTAATCCTGATCCAGTGGTCCACCATAAACTCGACAATATCATGCACACAGGATGTTCTGTTACAAATCATCTCATGATGGAAGCTTGACGTGAAGTTTGCCCAGCGCTAAGCAGCAGAAGATGTGAGGCTTACCCTCAACGTGAAATGTGTCATTCTCAATCAGTGGCTGTGGTGATTCTGCTTCGGGGCAGTTGCATTCTGCTCATCAGCACACAAACGAAGGACGTATTTATTATTTATGAAGTCACTGACAAGGGCTCATCATTAAAGTAGTTTTCTAGGTCGTAATTGTTGTTGCCATGACTCCAACTCTTAAATACCGTCTGTCAAATCCAGAATGCAAACATGTTTAGAGACAACATCTTATACTGTACTGCATGCTACCGATCATGGATGCGTCACTTTTAAGTCTCCACTGGATGCCTTGCAACCTCACACTGACCGAGGGTTAGGTTTAAGGTTATTTCCCTCATTTCCAGTCCTTATGCTAAGCTAACTTAACCAACAACTTGAATAGCATTAAACCCAACATTTAAACTCTGTAAGTTAGTCTTTTCATCCAACTCTCTGCCCAAATTTTCAAAAACCATCCAACTTTTCCTCAAAAGAACATCATGCAAAGTTTGCAGTTTGTCAGATATGCACTTATTAATCCCTTTTCTTCTTATTATAAAGGTTTTGAAAGCACCACACGGGGTTAATCGTGTTCAGGAGAGTGGATTCTGATCAAACAGAAGCAGCCTGATGAGCCGTGGAGCACCTGCTGCAGGGCTGCTTTTGAAAAAGCGCCCGAGCAGAAGCAGTAAAAAGATGTGAAAAGCACACACAGGTGCTGATTAGAAATCTTCCTTGGGGCAACATTAAAAAAACCAAAAAGTTGCAGAGACTGCTTGACAAATAGACACCTGCTGCAGTTCTACTGTAGTACAGTCCGCTCCTTTGAAATAGTCTTTGCAGGAGAGCTTTTTAATAGTCTCTGTAAAAGACCCTCGCTGTACCGGCTCAAACCTCCTGGAACAGCTCCAGTGGGCGCTGCCTGTCCAAGTGATGTGCAAATGATGGGCCGTATAATGAGCAGGTGTGGAGCATGTAGCCAAATCATTGCCACATGCTTTTACCACTAGAAAAATGAACACGCTTTTTTGGGTAAGATATGCTGAGGTGTGTCAGAAGCAGCGCTCCACTTGTTAAATGGACGTTGACCTGGAAAGGCTGCTGGGTGAACCGACCGAGTGTTATTGTGCTGATCGGATTATCAGCGGCTGCTCGTGGAAAATAAAAACGTCACGTTATTTTTTACCCGTCCCTGTGCCGCAAACACCTACCGCCCCTACTCTGCCTCTGATTGGCTGTGGCATTTTACCATTTACCAATCACTGAACCCTAACCAACCACCCAGCTAATCAGACGGACGGTAGGCGGGTCTTCTGGGCATTTTCCAGACAATTGGGGTTTCAAAGTAATTGGTAATACGAAAAAACAGTTAGCCAGAAGTGCTGGATGAATGATTGAAAAAAATAGCTAATGTCATGATTAGTCAATAATCAATAAATTGAATAGTTAGTGAAAATTACGGACATTAACAGTTAAAGAAATTAGCTTACAAGGTTAACGTTAGCTGAAAGTATTTGAATAAACAGTTAGCTTTAAGCTAAAATAGCTAGCTGAAGCCATGGATATGTTAAAACAGATATTTAAGAGTAGGTCTAATCAATACACAGAGTTATTTAGCTAAAAGTAACAGACAGTTGAAGTAGTTAGCTGTTTAATGCTTATCATTCGCTAAGAGTAGTGAACAGGCGTAATGGTTGAAATAGCTAGCTAGAGTAATTAGCGTTAGTTAGCCGACAGCAACAGTTAAAGTAGGCCTAGTTCACCATAGTTAGCTAAAACTAGGTGGTTGAAGCAGCTAGCTAAAGAAATGGACATATTGGAATAGATAGAATAGTTAGCTAACAGTGAAAAACAATAACTGTTGGTGTGGTTAGCTCATAAATGGCTAATCATTAGCTAAAAGTTACAACAGTTAGCTAAAGTAATATGTAGGTTAAAATACATAGCTACACGTAATAAAGAGAATAGTTAAAGGTAACAGACTATAGGCTAGTTAGCAAAAGCTAGTGGTTGAAATAGAGAAATGGATGTGTTGCAATATGCTAAAGGTAATCAATAAACAGAGTTGGATAGCTGAAAGTAACAGACATTAAAGTAGTTAACTAGCTGATATGGATAAACATTCACCATAATTAGCTTAAAGTAGGTGGTTGAAGCAGCTAGCTAAAGAAATGGACATATTGGAATAGATAGAATAGTTAGCTAAACGTGACAAACAGTAACTGTTGGTGTGGTTAGCTCATAAATGGCTAATCATTAGCTAAAAGTAAACAGTTACAACAGTTAGCTAAAGTAAAGAGAATAGTTAAAGATAACAGACTATAGGCTAGTTAGCTAAAGTAAGTGGTTGAAATAGCAAGAGAAATTGATGTGTTGCAATAGATTGCTAAATGTAATCAATAAACAGAGTTAAATAGCTGAAAGTAACAGACATTAACAGTTAAAGTAGTTAACTAGCTGATGTGGTTATTATTAGGGATGAACACTAAAATCTAAAAGCCGTGGGTAATGCTTAAAATAATTGTTGGTTTTGAGGAATGGGTATTTGTTTGGATATGTGGTTGAACATCAGGACGCTCTTTAAAGATCCTTATTAGGCTTCTTCCCTCACAAACAAAATATAGACATGCCCTATTAGGGAAGCACAACATGGATTTGATCAAGTTTCATGAGGTTCCTGCACTTATCGTGAAACAATCTGGATTTATTGAAATGCCAAATCATATAAAGAGTTTTCATTTCTTTCCACAAACTCACGGTGCCCGGTCGTTTAGCCCTGTAATCTGCTGTGCCAACTATTTGTATCTCTCACTGCCAGATTTAATACATTAAGCAGGCTTGTGCAAAAAGCTGCAGAGGGTGTATTTGTGGATTTCTTTATTGCAGCCATTCATGTGTTTGCAGTAACAGCTTGTCAATAGCTTTGCATTGTCCAAAGGCAATTTTCCTCCGCAACAAAATGCCTGCACTGATTTACTTTAGCTGCCTTCCATTCTAAGGAACAAGCTGCCCCTCTGGAATGCCTCTACATCATTATAGAAGTAAAACTCACATTTGATTCCAATATGTTGCCTCTGTTATTGCCTCCACGGGGAGCTGCAATTGGAAACGCTGTTTTCATAATGGCACATTTTGTGTTTACAAGTGTTGTGGCTCTTTGAACAGCCAGTAAGCAGCAGGTCCGACATGCTTAGATGTGCGTGTGTGTGCGCGTTAAAGCTGCGTTTCCCATCAGCGTTTGTCTAGGCTTGTTGAAGCGAACACACTCGCCTCGTGTTGTAATGAACGGGCCGACGCGCTGCACAAGCTCGCCGCGCAGGTTCACAACCTCCTGGCCGAGGCAAATTGGGCCGAGCGCTGCAGATCCAGTCGGGAACACATAAACGAAAAAGCTACGGATGGTTAACTATGCATCAGGAATAATGTCCATAGGCACAGAGCAGGTTACAACTCACTTCCCCCCCGAGCAGTGTGGTAGGAATTGGCAGAGGAAAGCTGCTGGACGACCTCTGGAGCGTTTCAGCTTCAGACTGCGCTCTGTGTGCCAGTGCAGGGGAAGCCTGTCTGTGTCTGCAAGCCGGTTATTCTGGGCCACCGGTCCATGGACTCACAGCAACTGCCTCCAAACATGAGCTCTATACTAATGTCATCAATCTATGGATCAGAGTCAGTGTTCCTCTCTCTGTGCGTCTGATATCTTTGGAAACAAACCGTGTTTGACCAGCGTTAGCCTGGAAAAGTAACCGCTGAAGAACAATTACTGTAGTTTGTGCTGGTGACAGCTGAACAGCGTGTTCTTTCTCACCCGGGGGACATGTGTGATCGTTTTTGGCAATAGCGAAATCAATGAGAATGTAAGAAGAGACGTGTCAAACCGGGGAGGATTCGTATCTATTATCATATTTTAACTTCATCACAGAGACGGGGAAAAAAAAGTGCTCCGATCTGACGAAATGTGTTGAACAGAGAGGTTGTGCAATACAGATTAGCATCATTATAAATGGCACAGCAGTGTTTCTCAGTTCATGCATTGCTGCTAAGCGGGTGGTCAGTTAGTCACTCTGACGCTGAGCTAACAGTGATTTAGCATTTCCCAAAAGCACAACCTCAGAGGATGAAACAGAGCCCAGCACACAGGCCTCCATCCTGTGACTCCAGCGGTAAAAAATTGTGTTTTTAAGCTCATTAGGCTCCAGCACACGGATGCACACCTCATTGTCAAATCCTCGACTTCGCGTCTGATCTTCTGCAGAGCCCACCCAGGAGCCCCCGCCCGCTGACTGACAGAAGTTGGACGCAAAAACTGCCTCACAAAACAACAGCTTTTAAAGAAGGAGGGGGGGAATAAAAAGAAGAGAAGTGTTTCTCTGGTTCAGGGCACATTTTTTACAACATGCTTGCCAACACTTAGTGCTGCAGATTGCTGGATTTGATCCTGTAAGTAAACATGGACTTGATTTGGGCCTGTTTTTGGTTTTAATTGTATGTTTGTAGAAGCCCTGCTGTCTGCAGTGCAACAGGCCTCAGATCTGTGACACGCTGAGACGCCGAGATGTCAAACATGACGCCAAAGTTTGTTTTTAATCAAAACTGAATTAGTTAATCGTTTGATTTGGCCTTCTCCCTGTAAGTTCATAATCTCTGTTGAGTTTGTTTATTAGCTGACATGACTAGTCACCCTGGATTTACAGTTGTTCTCATGTATTGTACCTTATCAATGTGCCAGAGGGACGACGGATAACTGGCACGGATCATAATTTGTAGTTTTCTTCCTATTTACGTGTTGTGAAGTTAACAATCCTTTTTGTGTGTGTTTTGTAGGGTCCTCCAGGTCTGAAGGGTGACAAGGTGAGTACACTGATATTTAGTTTGACACATACTTTGGTACACTGTTGATCTCCCTCACACATTTTGCTTAAAAACATTATTGGAAACAGTCTAATTTGCTTTCTTCGCAAGACTTGTCACCACTTTCATACCGTCTCTGTAAGATAGAGGCAGCAGCTAGTTAGCGTAGCTTAGCACAAAGACTGGACGCGGTAGTAAACAGCTAGCGAAGGTGTCTGAAGGTAACAAAATCTGTCTTCATGCTAAGCTAAGCTCACCATTATTACTAAACCCCTGTCAGTCTTCTCATAAAACTCTCAATATGTGAAACTATCCTTTAGGAAAGATGAAATGTCTTTAACATCCGTCCCATCATGCATTTCTGCAGGCCAGACTTTAAAAAGAAGAATCTGTTTTTCCTCTACTTGCAGTTAATTTGTCCACACGGAGTGTCACTTTGCATTTGCGGCAATAATTCACATGCGAGTCGTCCTCCTGACCTTAAGTCTGGGAATCTGAATATTTAAATTCTCCTGTTGTTCACAAATCCACAGCGCCGAACATTAATGACTGAAAAAGCCCGAGCCCGAGTCGAAGCCCTTAAACGCCTCGCTGAGCGCTCCTCCATAAAACAGCAGTGGAGCATACGAAAGAACCGCACTGTCTCTTTATGCGTCTGCAGGACTCAGGGACAAATGAAACCACGAGCTCCCTCCATTCAGACAAACGTCCCTGAATTCACTTGAAAATTAAAACTTAAACAGTTTTTATTCTAACATGCTGCTGGGAGAGATGTGTTCTGTTTCACAGGCCCGGTGATGCATCGATGAAGGATTTATTCATATTCTATATTTCATGAAATAACACATAGAATACATGAATAACTGCTGATCAGATGCATGTTTGTGCCTCTCATGTGAAGCAGCTCGTCTGTAGTTTAATGAAATAGAAAACAACCGTGTGCATTCCTGCCACCCAGGATGAACACAGCGAGCATCACTGCAGCCATTCACAAGTGTTTTCCCATTAAATCCGGCTTTGGAACGACTGCCCGCTGAAAAATTACAAAAATACCGAGAGCTGTTTTATTTGAAATAGCTCAGGCGTTACATTGAAGTTTGTTTGAGCAAAATTCCCGTCCATGTGTGATAAGTTGTTCGGCTCATTTTACCGCTGTGGCTACAAATGAACCTCCGCCAGCAGGAGAGCGCGGCGTGGCGGCCGCGTTCAGTTATCCGACTCGCAGGCAGATTAAGGTTAATATCCAGTGTCCAACATTCGGTCGTCCTTCAGTTGTTTTAAACAAAAGTGTACTTTTGGTTCGGTTTCACCCTAATGTGATGAACCCGCAGTGTTCCACACGCAGGTTGATTTCAAAACCAAACGTTTCTCTCCGTCGGGAACGAGCCCCCGTCCACAGAGGTCTACCCCCAGAAAAAGGCAGACAGCCAAAGATCTCTGGGGCATAAAATCTGGCCTGGCAACGCAGTTCGCCCACACTCAGCCTCCCTCCTCCTCCTCCTCCTCCTCCTCCTCCTCCTCCTCCTCACCAAACCCACCAAACCTCACACCACCGCTCTCTCTTTCTCCCTCTCTCATACCCAATTCATGTCAGTCCATGTTATCATAAGTGATTTTATTCCTAACCGCAAGGAATAGTTGAGGGTTCCTGTATTATTTTTCTTTATCAATGTGTTCTGAGTTATGCTTCGGTGATTTCAGTGTGAGTGTCAGCTCGTTTGTGTGTGTGTGTGTGTGTGTGTGACCCTTGCGTTTCAAATTCTTTCTCTCCCCTCTGCAGGGCGATCAAGGCGACCAGGGACCGCGGGTATGTGGTTTACTCCGACTTTCTTGTGATTAACTGATGAATGTGACTGTGTGCGTCTCCCCCGGCAGCATTGTGGGCAAAAGGTTTGAGATGCATGAAATTCCGGGGATAGTGTTCTTCCCATCCGGCCAAACACAACAAGCATTTCAGCGCTGCTTATTTCTACATCGAGATCGGGCAGGCGAACGTGCGAGATACCTTTGGAAGGCGCAGCGTGACGTCTTTCTTTTTTTTTCACCTCTCATCTCCAGATTGAGCTCGGGTACAAGCTTTCGCACATCAGCAGAAGATATCTGCTCAATCTCAGCTGTAATCGAAAGCCAACTAGCTCCGTCTATAATTACTCCTGATTCACTTCAATCCTCGACGTGACATGGCGCATTCAGAGCTTTAATCATTTCCAGCTCTGTAGTTTGACATTTTCTATAAAAGTGCTGCTTCTAAATGATGATGATGTGAGTGCTTTTCCGTGCTTGACAGACTCTGAAATGAATTACTCGATCTCCACCTAGCAGCCAGCGCGCCCTCATTTTTCTCAAATAACGGTTAAAAAATGAGTCCTCTTTGGGAACTGTGACTGCACAGGTTTGTTTAAAGTAGACTGCATTAGCCGCGGGACGTCAGCTGCGCCGGCTGTCGTCATCGTGGAGGGATTGTGTGCAGTCGACGCCACCTTAAACGCCGGTAATTGATTTCCGTGAGGGCAGAGAGCACGTGGAGGTCAGAGCACAAGGACAGGAGAACACAACAACGCAGAGGTTTGTGTTGCCACCAGAACACCAGCCATCTCCCAAGTGGATCTGATCCCAGACCTGTACTGGCGCCCTCCCAGACGTTAGTATTTTGCCAGTTAACTATGTCAGCCGTCCTCCGGGCACGTCGAAGCACGGCCTCTTCTTATGATTTGGAAGTCGATACAAATGACCTTCGCTGTGAAATTCGATTAGTGGTCTCAAAGAGATACATCTTACGTTACTCTTAGTCAAGTTCACAGAGGTTGTGGCTCTTTATACATTTCCAGCTGCGTGATATCCTCAGTTAATTTTTAATGATATCAAAAGTATTGGATAGTTGTGATAGCTAAAGACCTGCAGACATGAAGAAGTGACATATCTTTGCTCTCCAGCCGAGCTGACTGGAGTAAATTACTGCAGTTTGCATAGAATTTCTTGGCGTTTGCTTATAATTTGTAACCTTTCAAGCTTCGGAAATGGAGTCATCTGTCTCTATCAGCTCAGTGATTTACGCCCTGCAAACAGCGGCGTGGCTGACAGAGTTGTACCAGCGACCGGCCGGGCACTATTTGTCTTGCAGAGTAAATAAATTAACTGTCCACTTCAAGATAGCATTTCATTAACTCCCAGTTAGGGCAAAGTCGTCCCCTAAAAGGGACAAATTAACACGCGCTCGCAGTCACATATGAAGGACTGCGGTGGCGTGACAGCAGTGTAGGTCGCTCACAGACAATCATATTACCTCCCCGCAGCAGCGTATTGACGTGGCACATTAGATTAGAAGGTAAATGTTGTGGAACAGCAGAAAGAAATGAAGGCAAAGTGTTGGCCGACCTTCACAGACACATGTAAACAGAGCATGCCGAGAATATAAAGGACAACACAGCTGCACTTTGTTTATATTTGGCGGACCCTGCCACCCAAGTCTCTCCTCCAGAACTACATAGTGCCCCTTTAAAGGACAGAGTGTGCATGTATATGTCAATATTCTATATTCCCCTCAGCGTTTGTGGCCATAGATGGCGTGAAAGTTGCCACATGGCCGGCAGAGTTTCCCTCACACACACACACACACTTCCCCGGCCTGCTGCCCACATGTCGGGGTCGGCCATTTGTCGGCCCCCTCAGGTCAGAGGCCACAGAGGTTAACCAAGCAACAAATAATAAATTGGCCGGTTCGGACAAACAAATGTGTGGCCACCATTCCAGCTCCACCGCTGGGATATAATTAGCTAGGTGTAGCTACCGTGCCGCCCGAGGGAAGCTGTGTGGTCCTTTTGACGGATGGTTCTGGCTACAGGTGTCATTCCTCGGGTCGGTCGGAGGAAAAATTCTAGAGATTTCACAAAGAATCTGCTCTTGTTTGTCCAGTGCTTCTCTCCTCTGCTCTTGGGGGTTTGGCCAATTTGCAATGTTCTTCCAAAATAAAGAGGCTGTGATTATGTAATTTCCAGGATTTGATTTTTTTTCAGCCGTGAGCAAAATAGAAGTGCGTTACAGTCGTCTGTGTGCACATGAAATCAGAAGCCTTAGAACGACATTCAGTTGAGATAGATTTGATGCACCGGATGGATGCCAGATCTGCGGCTTCAAATGAATGTATTATTCCTCTCTTAAATGTATTAAAGCCATCTGTGAACAGTATTGGTAATCCACTCCACATATAGATATTCAGAAAATGCCACAGCCTGTACTTGCTCGGGATGCTTCGTGTGTTTGGTGTGGTCGAGGAGATGCTGTTTCTGGCCCGTGTCCTATGACGGCTGTTGCTGATTGTCCTCATATCTGGCTTTTTGTTTACTACAGTTGAACTCGTCTTGCTCCAGGCGAACACATAGCAAGAGAGACCCTCACCAAAATAACCAACATCCGTTTTGGAGGGGAAAAACAAAACAAAGCAATCTGTGGATGGTTAGGATTCTCTGTCAACCGCCATGTCATTATCCTTCTCACACATAGACATCAGCACGGAGGAGGTGCAGGGCGAGCGCTCACCCACACCTAGTTAAGCTTTTCTGCTTTTTTATCTCCTGCAGAGAAAGTTCACATTTCTGGTCAGACAATGCATTTTTTAGTTTCTGTGGGTGAGGTTGACAACATGTCTCCAGCGATTGTTAAACAACGCAGGAAACAGCCTGAAACATGCGCCACACTGTATTTTCATGCCTAGATTATTTGCATCGTCCATTCCTGCGCAGCTCCAATCTGCTTCTCTCTTTCCTTTTTTTGAGGCTGTAAATAACTTGAGGAATAGTTGCGCTTCAGTCCCAGTTACACACAGCACAGCTATTGTCTGCAGCGTAAGAGTATCCGTCGCTCTGTTCTGCTGCAGGGCTGAATTAAACCGGCCTGCCTTGAAAGCCATATTCTTAATGAGCCATGCTTTTTGAATTATCTTTGGGAAACCAGAGGGATGGCACCAAAGCCATGTTTGGAAAAGCTAGATTTTATCTTCATCTTGAACACAGAGGAAGATGGATCTCTTACAGGGCATGTTTATGCTGCTGCGCCAGTCTTGGAGAAATACTTTATGTTTTTACAGAGGAGCAAAAACCTGCAGCAAGAAACAAGAGAACATGCAGTCACTGTCACCAGCTGCTGGTTATGGAAGAAGCTTTTGCAGCGCTGTAGGTCGTCACGTAGGCTAGTTAGCCAGACATGCTGACAGAATGTGGCTTATGTTAGCAGCAAAAACCTGCAGCAAGAGAACATGCTGTCAGTTTGTCTGTCAAGAGTCACTCAGTTCGCTTAAACCCTGACAGCATCTAAGATTGGCCTCCAAATAGTGGGAGAGTGCAACACAATTCAGCAATAGTTAGCCAGACATGCTAACAGAATGTGGCTCACGTTAGCACTAAAAAACCTGCAGCAAGAAACAAGAGAACAGCGTGCTACAATCTTTGCATGCTCTTCTAAAAAAACATTTACATTTGAGTGCTAGTGTTTCCTGTTTTTAAACAGTTTGTGTTCAGTTTTAATGTTCGAAGAGAGCAAAAGCTTTGAGGTGATTATGAAACGATGGGCGGAGCAAACGTGACGCTAACTTGGGCAGGATGAAACAGGATTATTGGAGCATCAACTTCCTCCAATCCAATGAAGAGCAGGACATTAGCTAACATTTGATAGCGTACAAATGCAGGAATAGTCTGCTACAGAGCACATGTGCTTGTCACAGAAAAGCTTTGTTAGTGCTGGATGTAGCAAGCTAGTTAGCCCAACATGCTAACCAAATGTGGCCTGTGTTAGCAGACAAATCCATTCCTCACACTTCTGTAGAAAGGCTGGAAAAAAGATGCAACCCTCCAAGACGCAGAGTATAAATACACATGAATACATTGGCTCATTGAGAAAACACGCCGTGCCCGTATTAGTTTTAGCTGGAGGGGTTTTGTGAACGGTCGATTCATGTTTTATTTGACACTGTACGGAAAGACTCGTCACTATCAAGGACCTTGTTTGACAGGCAAGCAACAAAGTGCTATGAAATAAATATGTACTTGTATATGTCAAAGGATGATTAATGACAGTGAATGCAACTTAATGGATTGCATTTATTTGAGTGTAACATTGAAAAGCATGTTTATCCGATGATATGTCGATGTTTTCTGGCTCCAGATTAAAGTTAGCATCCAACTATAAACCCTTGTCTTCTTTTAACAAGAACAAGGCCCAACGCTTTCTTCTTTCACTCAGCTTTCATGAGCAGATCACATCTGTCACGACCATCGCCGACGAGGGAATTCGAGACCGTTTGATTGAATTTCCAGCGAACATCACGATCCCTTGATCTCAGCCAAAACTCTATGAACAATACGGCGTCTCAATTTACCAGCATGTTGTAGCTCACAGTCTGCTTTACGATAATCATCTCAACGAATGCTCCGTCTGTATATTTGGAGGAAAACAACAGGAAATGGTTACTAGGCTATGGCAGTGTCGCGTAGGATGGTCCCAGCGCCGCTGTGCACACAGTCTCATGGCGGAAAGTAAACTTAAGACTTGTTTAGCTGATGAACGTGCGAGATAAAATGTTTGTTTGGGTCTGGATTAAAATGTCTAAAGTGTTTGACATTTAAATGGATGTTGGCGTTCAAGAAATGCCCTCAAATATATCAAACATCTCACATGTTGAACAGCTTCTTTCACGAGTGTTGTATGAGTATGCAGACGTAGGATGCTTATCTCCTTCCTCCTTTAAATGTTGTTGTTCACCCAGTGTTTGAATGTCATGCGTGTGTTGTGCCATGTTCTGCTGTTTGTCCCTTTAGGGATTGCCTGGTCTCCCTACGCTGGCTGCTTTGCACAGCAATCAGATCCTGACTGTCAAGGTTTGTCGGTGGTGGTGCCGCCGAGCCGCTCAGTCCGACCCCTCCGCAGCAGCACACACTGGGAGTCAATGAATCACTGTCGGCTGCTTTTTGCTTTAAGCACGATGATGGACTGGGCACAGGAAAGAAACCCATCTAATTAATCTCAGCCAGTCAATCAGTACCCTCTTCCCCCCCACCACCCGAGATTTCAGTTGAACGTTACATGCCGGGTTTCCCCATTGAAAGCTTAGGTGGCCTTCTAAACCCCTGTAATATGTAGCTGACTGGAGGAAGCATCCTGAAACCGAGACATGGTCTGGCTCGTGTCCATTGATGCTAAAATAAATGGAAAGAATTCCGAGAGGGACATGATGATGAACCGAAGTGGCAAAATGTTTAGCTAAAGCTCATGCCCATGGTTCACCACAAATCCTTCAGGATGGTTTCAGCGATGGATGAAGCCACTTAATACCAATGGACACGAGCAGAATAATGCATGCATTGAGAAGGAACACGGTTTGGAATCAACCTCGACTCAGAAGGTCAAGCACGCCGGCTTCGGTGTGTGCAGCTCCCGGGGTCCGACTGAGCAGCAGGCGCAGTGAAGATGATGACAGCGCTTTCACAGAGGAGGAGAAATTCCCATTTTTCAGGGGACCGTGAGCCCGCTGTGGCGCCCTCGCACCCCTTAGGTGGTAATTATGGGCCCTGGCTCCCAAAAAAAAGAAAGCCCAGACTTCCGAAGCAAACCACCTCTTAGCTGGAAAAGTGTGGATTTGTGGATTTCTCCCCCCGTCTGTGAAGGCGCTGCTCGGGGTTGGTGAACACAGGCCTTTCTAACAACTCTGTTTCTTTTTGCATTTGCCTTCCTCTTCCTCCTCCTCCTTCTGGGACCTCATCCTCCTTCAACCTTCTCTCACCTCTGACCTCCGACCTCTTGACCTCACACACCTGCTCAGATGGTCTTCCCTAAGATCAATCATGGCTTTCTTTCCGCTGACCAGCAGCTCATTAAGCGGCGTCTCATTAAGGTAGTGGCTGTGTCCTCGCTCTTCTCTCTGTCCATCGTGTCGAGTCTCACCGAGTCACTTCTCTCTGGGCACTCTACAGTTTGCATGCAAGCCTTCAGACAGACCTGTCATAAATACTCTCATACTGTTTCTGTTTTTGTTATTAAGGTAACATGAATTACTGTCCTGGCACCACTTAGTGCACTTTCCCTGCAAGATAGATTGCAGAAGGTTTTCTTAGAGTTTCTTGTAATCCAGTATAATAATGGACCACACATTCTCAGTGTATTTTCGCCCTGATTGCTGTAATATGCCTAATGCATTTCAACTTATTAAGCCCGCTGAGGAATGCATGCATTTTAGGGGAATTACTGTTTCAACTGTAAATCAGATGCATTAGGGCTCGGTCCTCTGTATGCTAGCTGTAGCCATTAGACCCAGACTCTGGTCCATGTTATGAGTTTCTGCTACTCTCTCTTCATTATCATTTAACTACAGTGGCTCCAGCCTCAGTGGATCCAACAACATGGCAGATTAATGATGTTTAAATGTGCTATTTCATCACGCAGGGAGATCAAGGGCAGGCAGGACCGCCTGGGCCTCCGGGGCCACCGGGCCCTCCTGGGCCAAGGGGGCCTCCAGGGGACACAGGGAAGGATGGGCCCAGAGGTGTACCTGGTCTACCAGTGAGTGTTCATTTCCACCTGCCATCTGAGGACGTGTGATAAAGATTTTCTGTGCATTTTTCCTTTAAAAATCACTGAATTATTTCCATTAAGACTAAAACAAGTCCGGCTCATTTCTCTGCCTCGGTGCCGGGAGGGTTGATCCCAATGAAAACCTCTCTAATGAAGACTATACAAGCTGCGCTGCAGTTCATTGCCCTAATGTCTTTAGCTAAACATGAACACGGTCCCAGGAGGACGCTTCACTGTATGGATTTACGACCACTTGGTTGTTTTTCATTATAACGTAACATTTTCCACGTCCGTAAGCCCGTCACTGGCATCACGCTAATTTATGTGAACTCTGCCTGCGAGAGAAAGAAGAAACAGAAAAGGCCTGTCAATTATGTTCAGCCATAAAACCTTCCGAGGGGCTCCGGCTGATCTTTATTGTCTTGGCAGAGTTCACAGTGGGAGTGCAAAAATATCAAGTGTTGTTTATCTGCTTCCCTCCAAGTTTTTTTGTGATGATTATTGTTCTCAGTTCCTCCAGTTGCAGTTGCGATAGTCGTGGCGCAGTTTTTTTTTTTTCGAGGAAATGAAGTTCCTTTTATTTCTCTCATGATTTACTCCTCCTGCCGTGAATCGCTCAGGAGGAGGGTGGCAAGAACCATCCTGTAAACGTCGCAAAGAGGCAGGAATGGAATAATGTTCGAGCGTGGCTTTGGCGCGGAAAACCTGGACGGGGCATATGTCTCTTTTGTACCGCGAGAACCGCGGGGAGCCAGGCCTGAACCGAAAGCAGAGACTCGAACGAGGTTGTTGGCCGGAGACGATGAAGGGTACAGGTGCCACAGCGTGATAAAAGCCTCCCAGCCAACTTGGTATATGAGAACAATGCTGAGCTCTACTTGGCAGCCTGGCTCCTGTGCACCACAGAGGCCGAGGACCAGGAGAAATGGAGAATTCGACTATAATGTGCAGAATGCTGTTTTCCACCTGAATGTTTGAGTCATTCGGATCATTTTCTGGAATGATTCCCCAAACTTTTCAAAGAAAACAAAGCCCACTGTTCCTCCTTTAACTTACTGTTTTGTATTTGCTCTAGGGTGATCCGGGGCAGCCTGGAGAGACGGGACTCATGGTAAGCACAGACGTCTCTTCCTTACTTTCTTTCCCAGAGTAATTTGGGAAGCTTGATACCATTTCTCATACTATGGGGTGAATGTGAAGCTATAATTGGTAGCTCCTTAGCTAAGCCTTCTCTGTGGATCGCCGCTTTGTCTTTGAGAGACGCTTGTGTGGTCCGGAGATCCAGAGAGCACCACACCTTGAGGGACAACAAGCTTAGCTGAGTAAGAGAAGAGTCGGCCAACGTGAAAGTGTGATGACAGTGATGAAAAGACTCGGGGAAGTTTGGCGCAGCAGGCCGAGAAGGAGTCCAACACACAATGTTTTTATGGTTTGGTTTCCGTCCAGATGAAGCAGATGATATATATCTTGTTAATTAGTGAACTTCAGAGGTGCTGGTGGGCAGATTCTGTTACCTCTGGACTGAACGTGTTTCCAGCCTCAGCCAAGCCAAGCTAGCTGTCGGAGGTAGCTTCATATTTACCGTAAAGAGGCGAGAATTGTATCGGCCCTCTCTTCTAACTCGGCTTATTTTCCTTTTTTTTCATTACATAAATATCTAGCTTTTTAAGAACAGCAGGTTTTAAAGAGACACTTCAATTCTGCACCTAATTCTGTAGGTGTGGTATTCTCCTTCTCTGCGTGATGCCAGTGTTAAACTCATAAAGTTGCTTTAACAGCGTTCTAATTTGGTAAAAATATGTCTTGTAATTTCCTTTTCCTGGTTGCATTTAATTTGCTAACCAACCAAATGCGGTTCACTGTCACAAATACACTATTTCAATTCCGTTTAGTGTCGGAGTTTATTAGATTTAATCTGGTGTGTTTCACTAATAAAGCAATCATGGAGCGATGCTGCCATTTTTTTAATGTTCTTTTTAACCCTACAACTAATTTACGGCACATTCATACGGTGGTTTATGAGAACTATGGTGAATATTAACGGCACATTTTATGATCGCCTACAAAAATGTTTGTCCTTTCTCACAAAAACCCCCTGATACAGTAGAGGCGAGCTGTTCCAGCGAACAGCAACTGGATACTGCTTGTGGTGTTCGGCAAATAAAGCGTTTGATTAAAGTTTCCTTATAAAAGCTACATCGAACAGGTCGCGCCAAATTCCAGAGAGAGCAGGGACGGAAAAACGTGACACGCGAAAAGAGTGGGTGATGTCAGCGTTGTGCAGGGGAGGGCGAGCGAGGCTGACAGAGGAGCTGATATCAGGCTTCATCTCCTGTTCCATCTCCTCGGACCTCCGCCAGGGTGAGGAAGAAGTCGTGGATTGGAAAGAAACGGCACGTTAGCTAGAGAGAAAGACGAGTTTCATGCAAAAATGGTGGATAACTTCTGGGTCAGTTAACGTGTTATCCTGTCTGCTTTTACATCGCCGGAGTTTTCAGCGTTTGTTGGCTTTAATTACATGTTTTCCCCATCATCCCCTAGCTGTGTGAGCAGCACAGTTTCATTTCAAATTTCACAATGTCATGATTGTTATTGTTTCAGTAGATCTCCCAGCGTTCCCAGGTGTGTTCCTATAAGTCTCCCATGCTTACACAACAGCAGCAGGAGCAGCGCTCTGAAAGATGAATGGTGAATCCCACTCGTAACGAGCTCGGAGGCCCGGAGCAGCGCGTGGAATAAAAAATAAGCACGGCCTCGCTGTAATTCTTGAAATAAGGCGTACTATTTCACGAGTGCAAACACAGCGTGACACTAATGTACTTTTAACAAGGAATAATGTCATCATTTGGAAATCAATCCCCTCCTGTAAAGCAGCGTGAGATGAGCACGTCCTGCAGGTTAAAGAAGACGGGACATGGCCGCTCACTCGGAGTCTCAGAGCTTCTGTTTACAGCCAACGAATAGAGTGTTTGTGACTCTGTAGAGGAACAAAAAAGCGGAGATAAGGTAACGGATTAGAGAGGAGGGCTGCTTTAAATGGTCATTTAAGCTGTTAAACTTCTGGAGAGGGAAGAAAAAGAAGTTTTCCATCCAGAAAGACAGCAGCAGTCCACACCCTTGATTGGCCTTTTGAAAATCAATATGAATTAGATGTGAATTAGCGAGCAGACTGATGGGCTCCGCTCTGTGCAGCAAGCGGAGAAGGATTTAGATCAGAGGTGGGGATCTGGAGGTCGCTCCTTCACTCACTTTTGCTTCTTCGGCGGTGCTCGAGGAGCTCGCGCCCACTTGACACAGCTCAGCATTTTTTTTGATGTCCGTGCTATTGTTAAAGAGGCAAAAGTGGATTCCAGAGTTTTCCAGCAGCCTTCCAGGACATGTGGTGCTGGTTAGAAGGATTAGGCTCTGGTGGAGCAACACGGAGGAGGAGAGGAGGGGGAGGTGGGAGGAAGAAGAAGAGGAAGAAGAAGAAGAAAGAAGGAAATATTTTCAGGACTGTGCTCAGAATCCTCAGAGCCATGAGGTCTCTCTGGGGTAGATTACGGGGGTCCTCGGTTCTCTGAAGGTGGCTCGCAGCCTTGCACACAGTTTTCATTCAGGTTTTGATTTTGCTTCAGAAAGTCTAAATATGGAAACCAGCGATGTATTGTATGTGCCGTTCCATCAGAACTGGAAAACCTCCTCCATCTGCTTTCTGGTGTTTTTCCAATCACGCCGCAGAAGTTCACCGCTCTCCGTTTACATCCTATTCATATCCCACAACTACCCACAATGCCTCAGTGACTCACCTTTAGACTTTTTTTTTTCAGCGCCCAGCAGCCATGCATGTCGGGGTCTAATTGACTTAATGTGCCCGTATAATGAGGACATACCTTTTAATATTTTGGTGTCCTTGACTAAGTTTTCCTTTTAATGTGAAGCCAAACATGAGGAGCAAAGATGTGAGTGAACGGCTTCGGACATGCTCGCTGGACTCCAACAATGTTGTGGCAAATGTCGACATCAACAGGCAAAAGATCCTTTTTCTTTTTTTTTTCTTTGTGTGGAACAAATCTGTTTGTCCTTAGACGAAGTTCTTAAGATGTTTTTTTTGGTCTTATCGTCATACTTTAAGGCTGCACACCTTCAGACAAACACAAATACTGAACAGGAAGTGCAGATGGAAAGTTGACTTCTCGTTTGAGATTAGAGCTCAAGTGATTAATTACTTAATCAATCAGAAATTGATATTTCCCCCAAAAAAATCTCCGTCCACTCTCCATCATCAGTTTCTCCATTGTGAGGATTTTCTGCTCTTCTCAGTTTCATCTTTGGGTTTTGGACTGTTGTTCAGATATTTTATAAAAACCAAGCAGTTAATCAAGAAGAAAATAGAGATTAATAGATTAATTGCTCATTAAAATAATTGATATTTGCAGCAACAGTAAGGTTTTACAAACAACTTTCATTCAATAATTGTTGATAGAAAAACAGAACCGTTTTCCACATATTCAACTTGAAGATTTTAACAGTTTTATTTTTGTAAATATTCACTCAGTTTGAGTCTGACGCTTGTTACATCTACAGAGAGAAGAACCACAAGTTATTTAATAAAATGTGAATTTAAAATGTTAATGTAAGTCCAGAAGAACCTTGGAAATGTTCTGTCAGTTTGATGCTTTTGGTGTGCATGTTGCTGTTTGAAAACATTAACTGTAGAATATAATTAAGGTGAAGAATAACTGTATTAACTAACTTAACTTGGATGCTACTCGAGTGGCCTGTACTGTGTAGTATGTGGTGTTTTCTTGCTAGCTGTTGGTTTGTTTCCAGTGGCATTAGCAGTAAAGCTAGTTTGATTGAAAAACGTTACACAGTGAAAGTCATGTACACATTTTAAATAAAGCAAACATGTCCACAATCTTTACGGCGACGGTGCTCAGCGCTATGTTTTGCTACCCGATCGCTACATCAGCCAAACTTAAGACAGTAAGACGCATGCTGTTGAAAACGTAATGTCCCTTTAAAGCTGAAAGTAGCTGAACTTAATGTCAATAACAGCGTTATACTGGAGAGCTTTTTTAAAGAAGCTCTTAAAACTTCACTCCAAAGCTCCAACATGTCGCTTTGATCAGCCGAAGTGTTTCTCTTGTGTGGAAATGCACATGAAGGAAGTTCCTGGAGTGGCTGAGGGCTCGACTGCAGACTGACCAAGGGAACCGGCCTCATTGTCTGTCATTTCCGAGACGTGAATGAAAGCACCGAACATTCAGCGCTTTGTGTTTGTGCTCGAATGCTCGACATCAAAAGGCATCCTGTGCATGTTGCACATATGCAGATTCTTTATATTTCACGATACGCCGAGGATGACACGCCGAGGATGAGCTACCACGGTGAAAACTTTAATTTGACGTAATTCCTTCTAAATGGAGATGTTTGGATTTTAATTCTGGGAGCTTAAAAGTTGAGAGGAGAAGCAGCCAGGACCTCCTCGAGGGCTCTTGACTTTGTGAAAAACCTCCTTTTCAGCCAGTAGCTCCTGAGTGCTCTCAGATGTAGCCAAGGTAATTAGCGCTCAGGCGAGTGGCACATGCTCTCACATACCTGGAGGGCCATAAAGATGTTTACCAAACCCTACTGCGGATAGCTAACAAAGGCTTTTAAAGGCAGGCAGGCAGGAGGAAAAGCTTTTTCTTGGTTGGCTGGGATAATGAAAGTTGTTCATTGAGGTTTTTGTTATAAGCGCAGATGGAATGCACTATAAATGAGCTGCAACTGTGTGGGCCATTTCTGTAAATGTGAGAACTTGTTGCTGCAGGGGATTTAACAGGCTAGTTTTTGTAAATGGGAACGTTTGGAGCGTCAGTTACTTGGTGATCGCCTTGTTTCATCAACAGAAACTAAACAGGATATGGAAAGATGGAGCCTATTTGCCGAAAATTGGTCATTATTATGATTCTTTTGTCGCCGAGCCAGGCAGCTGTTTGGTTCTTTGGCCACGAGGTGTAAGTTGGCAGCCGGCACGCTAACAGGCTTCTGCACGAAGATCTGCTCTGACATTAAAAACACGTAGACCTGAATGTGTCCTCGTTGGCCGCGTTCGAAAACAGGCACACAAACCTTTTACTCATCGGGGGGGGGAGGGGACAAAATCTCAAGTTTTGCCAATTAACATGAATACAGCTTTGGAAAGTTGTTGTTGCAGAGGGCCTGTGGGGTATAAGATCTGCCTGGCCTCCACCCAGCGGTGAGCGACGGGCCAAATCGCAGCATTTACCGTAGATCCTGGGCTGACACGTTGGCCAACACCAGGTGTCATAACAGCCAAGAGTAAAGGTGTTGATGAACTGCTGTGGGTGCTGCAATAGTTTCGTGAGGCCAACGTGGAAGGAGCGAACTCTCAGCGTGCTCTCTCTTATTTTAGTCGGCCGGCGGTCTTGCTGTTTTTAGGCATGTTTCTGGTCGGAGGAGGTCGAGGATCCAACATGGCCTCCGGTTTCACTGCGGTAAACAGCAGGTTGAAAATAGAATCTGTCCTCCCAGACTCGTCTATCACTGAGTCGAATCTCCGTTCGGGATGTGGCGCCTTCTCTCGCCCCGTCTTACTTATTAGCTTTGGCCCATTTAGGTAATGAACCTCTCGGTGCGCTGGACTGTGGAGTTAAAATGTAGAGCAGCCAAACAAGACCGTCACTGAAACGAGTAGAGAAAGAGATCAACATGAGAGATAAGAACATAAAAGTTTGTCTTATTCATGGGCTCATTAGTGATTCATGTTAATGGAGAAGAAGGCTCAGAGAGAGTGGATTTCTTTTTTCTTGTGGAGGGATAAAACAAGGGATTGATTGTGATTCGGTTCTGCCTGAAGGGTTCGCCGTATGAAATCCGAGCACGAATCTTGCCAGCCTCTCTGCTGTGACCGTGTTGGCTGTGGAAATGATATTATTTCATCTGACATGAACTCCTTTTGTTCCACCGCCCTCTCTCACACTCTGCCTCTCTTCTCATTCACAGGGGCCTGAGGGGCCAGAAGGGCCGAAGGTGAGTCCCGAAAATCACTTTCTTGTTCCATTGACTATCTAATTTTTCTGTTTAATGAGATAAAATGAGACTCTGTGAGTCAGTTATCTCCTTAATGACATCAGAAACACAGCGGCGAGGTGCTTTCTCTGCAAAGCTGGCTGTTGAATATGTTTACCTGGAGATAAGCGACACAGGGCCACAGTCGGGGCAAGCAAATACACAAGAGGAGGGCAACATGAGGAGGGGAAGAGAGAAAAAAAGGGTGACAGAGGAGGAGAGAGAGAACAGAGAACCTGGAGCTGAGTGCTGCGATATGGCTGCCGGTCCCTGGCGGCGCTGATGTGGAGAACAGATGTAAGCCATATCCAGCCATCAGGTAGCTGCCAGTGTTTGTTCAGTGTAACCCAATCAGACACTTCCTGTCTGCGCTGTCATCTGTCGGCAAGGCCTCCCGTCGGCGTAGGATGGGGGGAGGTGTGTGTGTGTGTGTGTGTGTGTGTGTGTGTGTGGAGGGGTCAATGATGACACACCGGCGTGTTAATGACTCATGAGCCAGGCCCCGCGGCTCCTCAATTAGATCTGCTGCTGGCGTCTTCAGCAGAGTTATCCAAGTTTCATCACCTTTCCTGGTTGATAAAAAGTCGAGTGTGAATCGTATATTCGAGCTGAAGTAGTAATAATACATTTTTTAGCTCTCCCGCTCCGATGTGATCCACCTTCAATCCTCCGTCATCCCGAGATCTATTCTGGATGTGTTAGAAATGACCCCCCATGATCACAAACACCCACGTTTGTCGTGGTTTTTCATTTTCTCCCAGTCCGTGCGTCACTGTTTCACAAATCTCTGATACATTTAGAAGTGTGACCATGGCAACAGTCGGTCACTTTTATTACAAAGAAGCACAAATAGCCAACATAAGCAAACCGCTGCGCCGGAGAGTGGGAGTTCATTAAAACACGCCCGGTGCAGCCTCAGAGTCTAAATCATCTACATGTGAACATCCTGTAATCTTTTTGTTTTTTAAACTCTCTCCTCTGTCGGTGTGAAGCTCCACAGATCATGTTCTCCACTCCCAGTCTCGCACCTTCTGCCAGTTTCGTCTATAACTTTTTTTTTGCAGATTAAAATATGTCATGCAATATTTATTCTGGTCTGGTTTTCCTGAGATCAGAACACACGGGGGTGAACAGAACGCGCTGGGAACAATAGACGGTCCTCCTCAGAAGATCGTCTGCAGGCTCGGACTTTAATCCCACTGAAGTTTTGTTTGTGACTAAATTAGTAGAACTTTTCCAGAACTATAACTCTGCGCTGAGTGGTGCGTTCACTGTCTGTGCACTGAATGAATAACAAAACAAAAAGTCCATTAACGCCCAGTCAATAGTTGGACGGAGGAATCGATCTATCATAGCGTTCTAACTTTCAAGCTCTCGAGAGATATTTAAAAAATGAGGTGTTCAGTTAAAGCTTCATCCTCACCAGTGTTTGTTGTTCGTGATTTAAAGGACAATTTAAAATGCCTTTGTGTTTATTTCTCAGGGCTTACTCGGGCCTCCAGGCCTCCCAGGTGTTGACGGACTGAAGGTAAGATTACTCAGATTCACAGACACTTCTGATTGATGATTGATGATTGATGAGTGTGGTACACTTCTCTGGAGCCCTCTGAGTGATACGACACTGTACATTTTAAAAGCTCAGTTTTCCTTTAAAAAAAAGTAAAGTAGAATATTAAATTTAAGTTGTACAAGCTCAAAGTTTTAATAACTTAGAATTATAACTTTACTTTACTTGGTAATTTTAAAGTAATCTGTCTTCTCAATTCTTTTTTTGAAGATAAAGTCACTTTGTCAAATTACACAGTTTGGTTTTTTACAAAGGAAAATGGGAGATGCTGTGAATGAATCTTAAATCATTTAATCTTACTCAGTTTCAAATTATATTTGTCAAGGAGAAAAGTCACATTACCAGGATATTGTAATTGTATTATTTATGTTATTAATGAGGTAATAATACAAACCATAACTGAACAAACACGCTGTTCTCAGAGGAAAATAAGGTCCCGGAACACTGTTTGAAGCTAGAAAGGTGGCAGGGTCCGCCACATATAAACAGAGTTTGTTTATTTCATTTTTTTTTTAATTCATGTCAGTTGAAACTACATAGTGCTCCTTTAAACTGGAGGATTTTCTATTTCAATTTGACATAATTTACCTTTTTATTTAAAGGGATTGAAGAGTCGGCTCCTTCGTTCAGAGGGAATAAAATCTATCGCTTAGTTGTTTTAGTAGAAATGAGCCGTCTTCTAAATGTAGCCTCACAATCCCTCACAGAATACGGCACCTGAAGAACGCTAAGCTCCGCCCACACCTGACAGTGTTTTATCTTCAAAAGTCTCTCAATAATATACTTACAGTTTTCCTATTAGAAATGTTCTGCCCTGCATTCTGACAATTTCAAAACCACCATCCTGTTTGAGAGAAATCCCCCGGGCTGCGTCTTCAGTTTCTAACCGCAGAGCGCCGTTTGTTCGAGCTGCGAGTGAATCTGCTCGCACTCTCGCCTCATTTCTGCGTTTCACTCTCAAAGTGGATAAAGAAAGACAGTGCAGGTGCTGCACAATGGGGGGAAATGGAGGCATATTTATTCCAGTGAGGAGGATGAATGGGGAGATGACTCGAGAGGCGCCATCTTTCAAATCTCAAGAATGCATTTTGCAGAGATATAAGCAGAGAGGCACGCACGGCTGTAATAGGAACCAGAGTGAAGAAGTTTCATCTCGGAGTGAAAGCCACACTCACACCGGAGACACAAGCTGAAGGCCTAATTCCATACTTGTGTAAGGAGTGGCGTTTGCCAGCACCCATGAAATAGAACTCCAATGCTGCGCAATGCAGTTATAAAACAGAATCCGTTACGGTATGTAACCTTCGCTCATGCAGAAAGTTTGAGTTTAAAGCGAAGCTGCTCGGCCGGCAGCGGCAGGTTGACTGGCAGACGGCGTATTGATCTGAGTCAGATATTCACTCAGAGAGGACGAGCGCTGATGGGAAGTTGATCAGCTCCAGATCAGGAGTTGTTAATTACACTTCATCATCATTATGGCGATATATCATCATCATTATGACGATGACTCCCATGTGTGGGCTGATAGATGAGACACGGCTCCAGCTGCAGGGAAACTCCCTGTACACACTGATTACCCCACCATGATTAAAGGGGCGCTGCGTAGTTTGGGAGAAGAAAATTCAAACTCACAATTTAGATAATTGCAATATTAATGAGGTAATAAAACAAATGCAAAAAAAAAAGATAAACAAGCTGATCTGCGGTGGCAGGGTCCGCCAAATATGAACATATTCTTTTAGTTTGTGCAGGATCTTTCTATTCTGATTAGAATGTCTTCCCTAAAGCTACGTACTGCTCCTTTAATAAAAACAAAGCAGTGTGGGGAAAAAAAACAAACATTTAGAAACCAAGAAAGAAGTTTTACATTATGGTCGTAACATTGTCGCGTATTTGAATTTGATAGATGATTTTATTTTGCGTCCTGCTGCATTAATGAGCATCATCCAGTGAGAGCGGGCGCTGATCCTCTTCTTTAACAGGCTGATGATGCGGGCGGCCTGCAAAGATCAGGAGCGTAATTGTTTCTGGCACCAGATGAACTGAAGCTGGTGGAGCAGCACTTCAGCCTCGCACTAACGGCGGGCTGGCGTTCATCAGCTGGACTCGGCTTTCTTCTCCTGCTCGTGCCCAGAACCACACCAGAGATAATTAAGCTTTTAATCAGCCCGTTTATCCTCTCCGCTTTCAGATTTAGTCTGCGGTTTCATTATTTGATTTTTTTGAGAAGTTTTCTTTGGAATCTACTCCGTTGTAGCTCGAAACATGTGGAGAATCAGTTCCTTCTGCGCTCCAGTAATCTGCTGCTCCATTATCAATAACACCTGTGCACCGACGACACACACTCCACCTCCGTTCAGGTTGGAGGTTATCTCTACCTGTCAGAGTTCACATGGTGAGACGGCACACTGACTGCAGCCACTGTGTGTGTGTGTGTGTGTTGTGCTGTCCATAGGGGGATGTTGGCATCCCAGGATTGGACGGTATCCCTGGATTTAAGGTCTGGTTATTCCTATAACTTCATCCAGATCATATATTTTTTTGTTGTTTTGAAGTTTTTTATAATTTTTCATCCTTTATCTCTCCTTTTTTCACTTCCGGACACTTTTTTTTACCATTTTTTTGTGTGCCATATTGTATTTCCCTCTACTTTAGGAAACAAACATGCATCTTTTCATTCGTCTTTGTTGACTGTGATGTTCTCATGAGCCATATTTACTGGATATCCAGATAAATGTGTCCTAGAATTGAACATTTGAATGAAATGTGAAGCGAAGCCACGTTATAATTTGGATTCTGGTCTGTTAATATGGACGACTTTCAGTGATGACTGTGCAGGTTTTAAGAAGTTGATACTCGACGGGTCCGTCTGGGGAAAAAGCAGCCATAACACAAGAGACTTTCCATAATCTGACATGAATTTAACCCCAGATACGATCTGACCCTCGGTGGCTGCAGTAATTCCCCAGCTGGACCCGACTCCCCCTGAGCTTTTCTGTCGTTAACACTCTGCTTTCTTTCCCAACAGGGTGAAATGGGAGAGCGAGGTGAAAAGGTAAAGCTCTAATTCAGATCTCCGAACATTATTGTCTGCATCGGTCTTGATATCCCGCCATGTGTCTGCTTTTATTTCACACAGCTCGCAGCTTTTACTTTCCAAAGGTGACTCCCCTGTGAGATTCTGGCCATCAGTGAGTCAGTGATTCAGTGAGTCACAGAAAAACGAACCCAATTTCTCCAACAAGGCCAAAAAAACCGAGCCCACACAATAGCCTCAGTGAGGAAAAGCAGCCGTATTCTCTCCATTCCCTAATTCTACCCGATGCCTTTATTCACGGTTGTTGGACAGTGGCGGGTGGGAGGTGTGAACGCCGAGCGAGACGACAGCGAGACGGGCCGGGGAGGGAGGCGGTGACTCAGTGTTCTTCATCGACCACAATACTGGCCTTCAGGCGGCGGTTCTCAATGCTGCTCCGAGTTTTTTCTTCAAAATCAAAGACTTTTCTTCCCAAACACACCTGATTTACCGCACATGGGCGCGTAGCCAATCTCCTAGCAACCAGCCCTCAAAGCCTCATGGGTGTGCTGGGGAGAATTAGCAGGATGCAAATGATGGCTCGACAGAAAACTGCATCTTAGAGGAGAGAGCTTTGGCACGAGCTCAGGAAAGTTAGAAGTGAACGGACCGGCAGTATGTTTCTGTGAGAGGCTGTTCGGTTCTTCTGGCTCCGCTTTCGTCCCGCAGACGATCCAAACTGTTTGGCTCTCAGCACCGAAACCCTTTAAGTACTGTACTGTATGACTTTGAGGTACTTGTACTTTAAATATTCTGTGTACTTGCTAACTTTAGTTACTAGTTACTTTACATCTGCATGCTCCATCAGAGCCAAAGAAACATTTTTCCTTAATTTATTTTATCTGCAATCCGATTAAAAGTCAAACAAAGATTCTGATAATCAGAAAAATGCCGAATCAATAACACCAATGCCAAGTATGCAGTTTATACTTACATGTATATATATGTTTAATGTACTTTTGATACTTTAAAGCAATAAAATAACATAAAATCTACTTAAGTACATTTGATTTTTGATACTTCAAGACTTTCACTTTTACCAAACTAATATTTTAACTTAATGTGACTTTTGGCGACTTTTTACAAACTCTCTGTTTCATCAGAAGAGTTTCTTGAGCAGAAAGACTAAAAAATAAAGATCTATTATTTTATGGTAAAGAGAGAGAATTAGAGAAAACATCAGACAACATTATACGTTTAACATCTTATGTCCGATCTTTCTAATCACGTCGAGCCCCTTCTGATGTATCCTGCAATCCCCATGTTGGGGAGTCGCAGCTTTAAATTACTCTAAAGTTTTTCTTTTTATGAGAGCCAGATCTGTTAATATTAACTGCTGTTTTTGGCTCCTTTAACTAGAACAGCCAGCAGCCAACTTCAAGGAAGTTTTTTAAAAAATCCTGGCCGAACGCTCGCAGTCGTTTTTTCCTCTAACTGATGAACGACAGTGTATCTAAACAGATGGATGCGTGATGTCAAACATTGTGTCCAGTATTGTAAGTTCTTTTTTAATATTCTCCGCAAGGACACAGGCTTTTTATTTGAAATCCTTGAAACTGCGGTTCATTGTGTGACTCACAAACTATTAGGCTATCATTCACTTAATATAAAATCATGTGGATTTATCTAAAGTGAAGTGATGATGAGCTCCGCGCCAAAGACAGCAGTAGAACTCACTCCAACGCGAGAAGCCAAATACGTTCACATAAATTGTTGTTTTTGGCGTTGGGTGTTGACTCGAGAGCCAGCCGGCAGAATGGAGACAACAACGCTGACCTCTGGCAGAAAAAAAAGTGATTGTTTGAGACGCCTGTTACAGTAGGCTCGATTTATTGGAGATCTGACATCATGAGGACGCTCCGCAGGGACACAACCCCCGACGCAGGTAGTCGGGATATATTAATAGAATATATTGTCTGCTGGGAGGGCACTATATCATGTTTTATCTACAATAGGGGCATCCAGGAGGGCACTTCTGGAGCATTCCTTTCTCTTTTTCAAACACCGGTGCAACGAGCCATCCACAGAGACACCCGGCTAGCAAAGCTAACAACAGAACTCACACTCCACCCGTTTCATACAGTCTGGGTGGAAAACTTGTGTATCTACATCAGCCAGTGATGTGCACAGGGGGGGGGCAGCGGGGGCAGTCGCCCCTTCTGGTGGCCCAATTGTTGAAAAATGTGCGCTAAAGTGCCCTCTTGGGAGCCAAAAAAGCGTGCCAAAGTGCCCTCTTGGTTGGCAAAACACACTAAACTGCCCCCTTGGCTGGTTAAAACATGATAAACTGCCCTCTTGAGAACCAAAACACGCGCTAAAGTGCCCTCTTGGGAGCCAAAGCACACGCTAAAGTGCCCTCTTGGGAGCCAAAACATCCTCTTGGGAGCCAAAACGCACGCTAAAGTGCCCTCTTGGGAACCAAAACACGCGCTAAAGTGCCCCCTTGGGAGCCAAAAAAACATGCTAAAGTGCCCTCTTGGGAGCCAAAACACGCGCTTAAGTGCCCTCGTGGGAGCCAAAACATCCTCTTGGGAGCCAAAACGCACGCTAAAGTGCCCTCTTGGGAGCCAAAACACGCGCTAAAGTGCCCTCTTGGGAGCCAAAACACACGCTAAAGTGCCCTCTTGGGAACCAAAACACGCGCTAAAGTGCCCTCTTGGGAGCCAAAGCACACGCTAAAGTGCCCTCTTGGGAGCCAAAACACCCTCTTGGGAGCCAAAACGCATGCTAAAGTGCCCTCTTGGGATCCAAAATACACGCTAAAGTGCCCCCTTGGGAGCCAAAAAACATGCTAAAGTGCCCTCTTGGGAGCCAAAACACGCGCTAAAGTGCCCTCGTGGGAGCCAAAACACCCTCTTGGGAGCCAAAACGCACGCTAAAGTGCCCTCTTGGGAGCCAAAAAACACGCTAAAGTGCCCTCTTGGGAGCCAAAACGCATGCTAAAGTGCCCTTCTTTTCACCCCTGCCCTTCAAAAAGTCTGCATGCCACTGACATCAGCAGAGTGTATTACGTCACCTGCAGTCACTCATATTTGAACCATGTGCGATGACTCAGTTAGTGGATCTAACATGTACCGTAATGGGACGGAGCTCCGGGCTTTATGGTGTTTTACAAGGCGGTCGAACACAGAAATTGTGTGTCATGCCTGTGTTAACAGTCCTGCCATGTAGATTTTAGATTCCCAGCATTAACACACTCTTACAATCAGCAGGTTGAATGTGATTTCCTCTGTGTGGTTTCTTCACAGGGCGACATGGGCGACGAAGGGCCGAAAGGTGATTTGGGAGAGAAGGTACGTAAATTCTACTCCGCCTTTCACTCTTTTTGCAACTTGCAGGGAGACACAGCGGGGCCTGGCTGTGGCCGTAAAACATGAGAAAAGAAAAGTTAATGTCGGCCATCTGAGAGGAGATCTGTGGAGAGCGGCAGACGCAGCGGAGGTCAAGTGCCATCAGCTGCAGTCGAGGCTGCACAGCCGCAATCAGCCTGCCACTTGATGCCTCCGTCGTGCTTAATGTGGACTTAATTGCTGTGCTATGCTGACGCTTCAGTTTCTGGTTGGGTGGCTCCTGCATTAATTTGGGACCATTTATCATGAAGACAGCTTGTCAAGTTTGGATCCATTTCCAACAAAACAGCAGAGAGGGAAATCATGTTTCTGTCCAAAAGGCTTTTGTTGTTCTGGAAACGTCTTTTTTTGTTTTGTGTTTTTAGCAGTCTGACAACATGTCCAGAGGCAGATTATGCATCATATCCAGGACTTCGCGCCGCCTCTGCTGTTATTATTTTGTGAAAGCAGCATTTATAAAAAAACAGTTCACAGCCTTATTTGTGCTGGGTGACCTCCGTGATAGATGTTGGGCCTCCTTTGCAGATACAAAACAATTAGGGGTTGGAGTAAAAGCCTCTTTTTCCGAAAATGTCGATTCAGCGTCTCATCAGCCCGAAAAAAAGCGGCTCACACTTCTGGGAAAAGATAAAGCTTCTTCCCAGAGTTGCCAAAAAAATGTTAAGATGTTTGCTTAGAAGAGACAGCAGGCACAAAACACACTGGAGATGCTGGAATTACTGAGTTAGGTAGAAAAACAAAACATAACTGATGGACCGGCATCGAAGTGGGAGCAGTGTACTCAAAATGTCACTGCCAATTTATTGCTGTTCAGCAGAGAACAACTTTGATAACTTCTCACTTTATGGGTCCTCTGGTTTTTTAAAAGACTGCCGAGCGCGGCTGCCAAGAAAGACACCGTTTGAGGGAAACAGATGCAGGATATCATCTGTGGAAAATGAGTGAACAAAAAAAGGAAAGTGGAGGGCGATAAAAGTTTGCAGCTCGAGCACCGCTTTGATCTGGCCTACCTTATATGCAGTAAAAGCGTGGGGAAAATAGATTCTGGCTGCAGGAGGGAAAAAAGAAAAAGAGGAATTGAGCACCGAGGGAATTCAGACTCCTGTAGCCAGTCACCTGCCATTCACTCCTCAAGAGCATATGCATGTATTTCTCAATAAAAAGAGACAGAAAGTAATGTAAAGACCTGGAAATAGTGAGGATTTTTGCATCAGTATGGACAGGATTACCTCATCTCGTCAGGGTGGAAAAGTGTAATAACACATTGCGCATATGGCAGAGATCATAGTTTTTCAATCAAGATATAACTCAATATACAGCCTGATGAGTTTAACATGTGTCAGACACATCAAGGGCTGATTGATTTTTCAGTGCGAGCTGAAAAAGAAAAGGTCTCATCGTGCGTATATACATTCACGCTGAGCCGCCTGTCATCACAGCTACGCGTCTGATCAATCGCTCTTCCCCGAGATTATTGTTTCGCTGGTGGAGGAGGAAACCAGAGAGCGGCGGGGACAGAGCGCGAGGAGGGGAGAGGAGAACATCTTTGGTCGTCCACGCCGGCGATGCCAAAGTTAACAATGCACAGCACGCACTGCGGGGGAAGATGTGGTAACAGGGGGTGAGAGGTGAGGCGGCGAAAGCTTCGGTATGGTGAGCAGAGAGACCTCAGGGGGTGCAGAGGGGGAGAGAGGAACGGCAGCGCGAAGCTTGGCGTGATACAAAGGGAGATTGTTTTGATGGCGGGCTGACCTGCAGAGTGTGAAAGAGACTCAATGACAGGACGTGCTCGCTCGCTCTGAGATCCATCCACATCCTGAGAGACACAATCTGCTGCTCTCTGGATCACCCTGCATTCTTTGGATGTTCTGAGGATTTGGATTTTGTGGTAGAGGAAGTACTGAGACCCGTTACTAATGCAGTACCACAGAATGTACCAACAAGACCTGATCTTAAGATTTTATGATAGCTCACAGTCAACCCAACAGACTGCACCTTTAAGCTCGGAGCACCAGGAACGTGTTGTGTGGAGTGCTGGAACTGGAATGAGCTGCTGCTAGCTGGTTAGCATGCTAACCTCAGCAGATATGACGTCATAATGTCAAACTGTCACATCCTCATCATTTTAATAATGTTTTTTAATGTTTTTAGCTAAAATTCTGACATATTGCTCAACAATTTCTCAATCAGGACTAGTTGACTTCCTGGAGTCTCCACCGGTTGCCCAGCGAAGCTTTGCAAACGCTTTGAGAATCATCAGATCATTATGTTGTAATTGGCTGGACATAATGTTGCTTTAGATTATGAAATACATGTGGTGAAGAAGCACTAAGTAACACGTATAATAAATGTGAACAGCATCAGCAGAGTAAACGTTCTCGTCTGTGTGCAGCGGCGTACATTTATGCAACACATTACCTGCTGTGTTGCTTTCACAAGCCATCATCAACCGTGGAGAGAAATGTTTCTAACAGCCTCTGCATGTCCATCACTGGCCTCATTTAAAACAAATCATTACCACAGTTAAAAGCTTTAGTTCTAAACCATTTACCTCAGACGCATTCTGCCTGAGTATTTAACTAGCTGTGAAATTAACTGTGACTCTCCTCGTTGAGAACGCCGGAGCTCAGAGATAGGAAAAAGGGTTGAAAAGTAAACTCTCTGCTTGGTTTCGGGGAACTTCCAGGCTGTGAGCGCTGGCTTGGCCCCGGCCCGTGTGGCACGGTGGTGGGTATCATTTTTGAATCCTAAGATCCGGTCCAAGCTCTTGTGAACTGGCCGCGTTTCAACCGTTGGCAGGGCCGGTCTGCCCTGGGAGCCAATCATGATCTGTGTTGCCTCACATATATTCTAACTAACTCAGTGACTAAGGTCGATATTCAGCTGAGGCCGCTGAATTTGGTCATCTGCGCTAATGACCGTAATATGAAGTAGGAGTCATGTTTTGAGGGCTGCGCTGACATTTAATGGTCGCATTTGTCACAACTCTGTCTCGGCTTCATCGCTCGCTGATTAACGCTCTGCATCTCATTCGCTCTCACTTGGCAAACAGCGGGAAAACAGCCTGATTGACTAAGTATACGTTATGAGATCTTCATGTGATTATCTTTAAATGGCATTATGCAGTGACAGTTTCTTGGTGCCTATAATGAAGTGGAGCTGCGGTGACAGCTCTCCGTCCCGCTCCGCTCTGCGGTTAAATCACAAGCTGTAGACTCACCATGGTAATTGGCCCAATTGGGACATTTCAGCACTCCAGTGCCACACCTCGGATCACCTCCCAGCTCCACCGCTTTTTCCATCTCATAGTGCTTCATTTGGAGGATTTAACTCGTGAAAACTCTCACTCAGTTCCCGGGTTTGGCGTCAGTGGCGCTAGATCTGTCGTCAGTGGGGTTCATCAGTTCATCAGCGGGGGAGTGAAGTGTTAATTACTGTGTGTAGCATCATCTGATGCTTGTTCCTCACATGGGTCATGGAGGCTTTTTGATTAAAAGATGAAAAGAAAGTAGTTTTCGCAATATTAGCTCCTGACAGCCTCATCCCGCTGAGATTAATAATGTGAAAAACAGGTAATTATACTCATATATATAGTCCATAGCTTGATTATGAGCTTTACAGGGTGAGATCGTCTGTAGTTTCTTTTTATGTAAGATGTCAGAATGAAGTGCAGATGTGAGGCGCTCTCACGTACTCATCCCTGCCAGAGAGCAACAGGTGTAAACCAGCTCCATCTTTGATGTTCGTGTTGCTGAAACAATTATTCAATCAGGACACAAAGCAGTCAGAATAATGGGCCTCTGCACAAAGTTGACTTTTTTTATTGTCTTTTTTAGGTCAACCACAACATGATATCCATGTTGTTTCTTAAGTATTTGACCAAAAACATTTTCACTTCATCCTATAAAATCATGTGCAGGCCTTTCATTTGTCTTCTATAACGTACTCTGAGGAGCCTGTTTAATGTACCGTCTGTCCCCTCAATAAAATATATATACATACGCATATAAAAATTGGAACGATACGCTTCAAGATGGGGATAGAGGCACCCTTCGGTATGCAACAAAGCCCGGCTGTAAACAGTAACACATTTTATTGTCTGCAAAAAAAAAAAATTGCCGCAATTAAACATGCCTTGTGTGCTATGCATCTTAATGACTCCCATAAAAGGCTGAGGGCGAGAGGCATTCCTGCAGCAACTTCTAAACGCAAGGCGTATGTGTGGAGAAACCACAGCGTCCACACCAGAGCTAAAGACCCGGCCTCCTTCTCCCCGATCCCTTTTCCCACCAACCGCCCATAATTACGCTTATTGGCCCCTTGTTTTATGTATGTTTTTACTGTACACTGCAGACGTGAAGTAGGAAAGGGCCTGTGTTCTGGAAAAAAGTGATATAAGTAGCTCTGTCTGCTTCTAGTTCGATACCCCGTCCGGAGAGACGCAGTGATAAAGGGTTTAAACGGTTTGCCGTTAGTACCGTTTATCTATCAACTCCCTGTCTTGCATATTGTGTTAGAATTCATGTCATCACCAATGAAATGAATCGCAGCACCGTGGTGACTCAAACTTCACTGAGGAGGTTCATTCAGTCTGAACGCTGCTTACAGACGAACAATCCCCTTTCTAATCGGATTTTTACCCAAACAGCAGCTGCAAAATAATGTCCTGCATTGTTTAGTATAAAATAAGTTTCTTCTGTATTTTTCCAGATGTAATTGCACATCGTATCAGACAGAAAGCTCCACTCAGTCTGTAACTCTTGCTCAGTTTTCCCTCTTGTTTCTTCCTGATGGTTTTTTGTTTTTCTTTACTTTCCTCTCAGGGAGACGCCGGCTCCTCTGCTGCAGGCATCAAGGTGAGAGCTAAGCTAACGCTAGTGGTGCGTGTCCACAGGTGCTGTCATTTGTCTCGAGCGCACATAGCGCTTCCTAGCTTTGCAGAACAGGCCACACCCACTGACAACCACACAAACACTCATTGGCTGCACCCCATCCTGTGGACATGTACCATGAACTGTTATTCAGCTGTGTTTAGGTCAACGATGTCAATAACATTTACATTTACAATTACCAAATGACACCTGTAAGGTTAAGCTAACAGTAGCCTAATTCTAAGAACTGAGGACGGACTCCTCTAAGTGTATCTAAAGATGCATTGTGGGTAATGTAGGCGCCGGGATATGAAAAGCAGTCCACTAGCATTACACTATAATACTGGAGAACCTTTTCACCCAACATATTCTTTCTCCGTTTCTAAAATTGGTGCCTACATGACCCACAATGCAACTCTATCACCTAGTGACATCACTGGAGCCACAAAAGGCTTTATCCTGCTGTACTCACTGAGCGACGCTTTATTGTGTCAAACTGGAGCGGTTTCTCTTTAATGCACAAACATAGTAATATATTTATGAGTAGCTGGTGCAGCTCATTTCACATGTGGAGCAGCTGAAAAGAAAACTCTTTGCATGTTTTACAGGGTGAACCCGGTGAGCCTGGACGGAGCGGACACAAGGTAATAACCTGCTCACACAATCAACACGGAGCAGACAGAAGTAGCTGTAGCAGTGATGGTAGTTCAGGTTGTAATGTAATATAACTATATTTTATAATCGTATATAGATGTTTGTTAATGTTTATAATGGTTTCTGTATTAATAAGTTATGAAGCAGATAAATATTCAGTAGCTGGCTGGAGATGGAGACCGTGAACACACACTCTCGTCTGTTGTGTAATATCAGATTGTTCAAGTTTGGATCAGAGCTCCTCACTGTTTAGGACGGTTGGACATGAGCAGAACTGAGCAGAACCTGGCCAGAACTTCAGCACATCACAGTGCTCCAACTCATTTTACATTTACTTTGGCCTGACGCTTGTTTTGAGCCGCTGTAAGGTCGCAGATATCACGCTAACACACTGGATACACTAAATCTGCTGGGTGTTTCGGCTCCATTTTATTATAACCTGTAAATGTCAGTTCAGAGTGTAAAAACCCGTCAGGACGTCCCATTAGTTTGCTCTGCATCAGTCCAGATACACAAGTGTTTGTTGGTATGACCTCTCTCTCTCTCCAAGCCTTGTTTCTATTCCAGCGTCTAACACGCCGTCTCGTCCAACGAAGGAAATCGGAAGAATATTGTAAAAGAAACAGTTGCTGATGAGACGCTACTTAAACAAGCATGCAGCAGAAGAGGAGCTATTTTGCTGCAAAATAAAAGCCATTACTTGTCCCCTGACCAGACTGCTGCCAAGATTACACCAGCGCTCCATCTAATTACACTTTTTAATCCCAAGTGCTGCACCCCATTAATTTCCCCTCTCTTCTTCTCTGTTTGGACAGACTGGTTCCAGGCAGGCAGAAGGGCTTTTAGCAAATGTCTTTTCTCTGCTGTGCTGCAAAGAAAAACGTAGCTCGTGGCCTCACTAATTTTTTTAACTGCTTTATCTTATCTGTCATTTTACAGCCACTCTGCTTGTGCTGACACACTAAACCAGTTGTGTTTCTCATCTAAATAGGCGTTCACGAGATTGAGTTGTCGCTCCCCCCGTTAAATATTACCGTTGGACGGCAATCAGTTGTTGGTGGAGGAGTCGTCCACGAGAAAAGACTTTTATTCATTAGTTTTACAATGCTTTCATTAGCCACAATGGAAATTTACAGCCCTCTCTCTGATCCCCAGAGTGCCATTCCAGTTGATCATTCTCGTGCGGTGCTAATCATTTCTTTTCATATGCCATAAATACAATGGTCTTAACAGAGCGTTAAATTATCCAGAGTCAGAGATTTTGTTTTGAAAGTCTCGCAGAGGCGTCACAAGGGACTCGACCTCTGATTTTTCCACCGTTGAATCAAAATGTCTGCGCGTTACTCAAACTTGCATGTAATGGGAGTCTGCAGCTCTCAACTTGACAATGACCCGACCTTGGTAAACGGAGAAAAAAAAGCCAACTCTGTGCTTCCAGCGCTGCCAAGCTCTAACGACCTTGAAGCCACGGCAGCGCTCTCAAACGGATTTTGCAACTTTAATCCAAAGTATCTGACAGTTGTTTCTTCCAGAAACCAGAACTTTTCACACCTGCCCAAACCAATAAAATCATAAAGAATATAAGACTCCGCTGCACTCTGTGAAGGGTTGAGTGTTATAACAAGCACTAATCACGCCGTCAAGCCATGGCTGCATGTGTTGGTTTGAAAGTGCATGTGCAGTGCCTTCTGCTAGTGCTTACTGCGAGCAAATGACAGTCAACATACGGACAGCAGGACAGCAGGACAGCAGGACAGATAGCCAGGGAAAACACACATAGAAGATAAAGTGTAAGGCTGATAGAACCCCGAAGAGCCTACAAGTGAGGCTCGACCCAGCTTAGCTTGGCTCGGCTGTAACATGTCACACTCTTCCTGTGTAGGGAGAGCCAGGACTTCCAGGGCTGCCTGGACTCCCAGGGATAAAGGTAAATGCTTCGCTGTTTTTGTCACCAGTCATTCCCCCGGTGTTGTCCCTGTCCATCCCCTCCAGCCCATCTGTAGCAGCGCGCAGAGCAACGCTCGGCCGCCTCGTGCGTGACACATCGAGGTCTCAAGATCTTGCTTTTCCTCGCTTTACTTACCTCCACCTGCTCGAGCGGCAGAGGAAGCAGCAGTACCTGCTCACACTCAGGAGCTCAGGCAAACTGACGAGATCAAATAAGTCAACGCTTTTTGATTTTTAACCTGCCAGAACTCAGCAAGACAACTGTCTCATGACGGTTTGTGAATAGAGTAGAGGTCTCTGTTTTAATGATTTGGGAGAAAGCATCCCTGGCAACAACTTCAGGCTTCCTCCTGGAAGTGACGTCAGGAGACTCGAGGCAAAATGTGTCAAAACTGCAGCTTGTTAATGATCGGAAGCTTGATTTGTGCTTTTAGTTAAAGGTGCACTGTGTCGTTTTGGGGAAGAACTTTAAATCAGGAGAGAAAGATCTTTATTGACTGATTAACTGACTGAATAAACAAGCTGACCTTAAAGGACGACACAGTTTCATAGTGTTTTACTTTGTTTATATGTGGCGGACCCTGCCACCATTTATAGCTTCAAACAGTTTCTGAGGACGTTATTTTCCTCTGAGAACAGCTTGTTTATCCAGTAATGAAAAATATTTGTATTATGACCTATTTAATACTTTAAAATGTTAAAATTGTGAGTATGAACTTCTCCGAAACCTCGCAGTGCCGCTTTAAGGTGCTTTATTTTTTTTACTGAATCATAAAACACGAGCAGCAGATGGTGAACTCGGCGCACACAAAGGCAGATTATAATTCACTGCCATCTTTATGCCTGGAGAATAACAACCGCCTCGATGTATCTCAGGATCATTAGCTTGAAATATAACATGTGAATGCAGGGAATGCTCACAGGGGCGTGACGAGATGATGCTTGTTCCTGCTGCGGGTTTGGTTTGTCTCATCTTGTGTGCTTGTAATGGGCTGGCCTTGTAAAAAACTCTTTCATTTTACATTTTATATACTCCTGTTTTTACTTAAGAGGCCTGAATGCTTGATGGATTCTAACAATATTTTGCTAACGTGGCACCGGCAGGTTCTGAGCTCGGCTTGCACTTTGTTCCGCTCTGCATTCTTGGCTGTTTTATCCAATCAAAGTCTGAACGCTTGAGAAGGCGAGTGTCCATTACCTCTCCGAAAGGCTTCCAGCGTGTTGAAACTTACCATAGGTGGGAAGAAATACACTCCAATAAAGCTTCTTTCGCAATCAAATGTAATAAATCAAATTGAATATCGCGCCTCATGCTGGAAGCTCGCTCCTCGTGAGTGAAAGTGCAAATGCAAAAAAAAGTTCAGGCTTCTTCAGGAGTGGCAGAGAAGCTGGTTTTTGCACACACTTAAGCAGAAAGCCTCGGCGTGCTCTGATGAGCTCCTAACAAGGTCAGTCGTAACGTCTATTAAGGCTCATAAGAGGGAGTCATTAATGGACGTGAAACCAGGGGATGAATTAACAAGCCGCTGATGATTTATGTGTGTGTGTGTGTGTGTGTTGTGTGTGATTTATGCATGTCCCTGAGTGTGTGTGTTTGTGTGCATGCCTGTCGTTTTGAATATGTCCGGCCATGCATCTTGTGTATGTGTTTATCGCTCGTTAGCAGCGGGTGGACGCAGCGCTACATCCAGAATCCCGTGTGGAAAACTGAGTAACGTTTGCTGATTTCTTTCTTCCTTCTTGTTTCTGTTTTTAGGGCGAGCCTGGATTCCTCGGTCCCCAGGGAGAGCCGGGGCTTCCAGGACTCCCAGGAACGAAGGTGAGGTGACTTCAGTCCTTCCACAGCTTGTGTCTTGTTTGACGCAATGTGTGGAAGTTTTTCATGTCTGTGACGGTGAGTTGCAGCAGCCTTTGTCAGATTTTCATCACATCCACAGTGTTTTCCTCACTGATGCTTCCTCTGGGTTCACGGTGCTGTTATCCATTAGTATCACTTACAGCAGCTCTGATTCCTCTTAAATTTAGAGAGATATTCACAATATTAATGAGGTAGTAATGCAAACTCAGGAATATTTATCTCAGAGGAAAATGGGAAGACTGATGGAAGCTAGAAAGGTGTCAGGGTCCGCCAAATTTAAACAAAGTCATGAAAACAAAGAAAACAGTCAATGAAGATTGTTCTCTTTCCATCCCAAAACTCTGTTAAGCCTCTGTTTCTTTAAAATGTCACCTGGAAGTGTCAGAACGAGCTTCTCCTCGCCGAGACATTATCACACCGACGAGCCAGCCGTGATACCTCAGACTAGCTGGTGTTAGCGTTTGCATTTTGCATCGGGCTGTTTGCAGTGCATTGATAGCCAAGATATATATTTAAGTGTGTAAATCAGCTGAAAGAAGGAGCGTTGCAGCACTTATCTCATCTGATGCGTTTTCCTTGTGTCTGCCTTCAGGCTCTGACAGGTTTATTTTCGAGTCCGTGCCATTAAGTTATCATTAGTGAGCGATTATTTGGAGAGAAAACCTGAAACCTAAACGACTCAACGCAGCTGAATAATGCTCGTGTCCCACTTGGCTTGAAGTCTCAGCAGTGAGTAGCAGAGAGTCTCTGGGTGATACCACATCGCCCTCTACTGGCCGCCTACAGTCACTCCACGACGTCAGTCAATGCACACTCATGCATCTCTACTGAGAATTTGCATGTTCCTGTAAATGCTGAACACAGACGTCTGCTGCAGCTGAAGGTTTTGTGCATTTCAACCTTGTTGAGGGTCAGAATCTATCAGGAAGCAGATCGTGTTGAGTCAGCATGAATATCTACGATTCACTATGTAAATCTGTCGAGTAAGCAGAACGCATCAGACGGGTAGCGGATGTCCTCCATGTCAGTACTGCTTTAAGTCCGGGGGGAGTGAAGTGTTTACCTGATGTTTGGAGAGAAACTGAACCTTCGTTACGCGTTCTCACACATTTATTTCAAACATTTTGCAGGAGAACAGCAATAACTTGATTTCTTCTTCTGTTCAGGGGGAGAGAGGCGACCACGGGCCCCCAGGAAAGGGTGAAAGAGGAGAACTCGGACCCATTGGCCCGAAGGTGAGTTATCTAAAGGTGTAATACCTGTTGAGTTTGAACACATCGGAGGTGGAATATCAGCAGAGTAACCTCTACGTCATGCTAACTGTAGCTGCTGTCGTCTCAGCTGCATTGTGTAGGAATTTTTTATGTTTTTTCGTACGTATTGCACCTTTACGAGCATGTCTGCACACACATATGAATGAAAACGAGCCGGATCATTCAGCAGGGTGTCACTGCTTGTTCACTGAAGACTTTTTTGCCCGTGTTCGTCAAAGACTTCTGCTGCCATCTAGAGCCTCGATCATTCAAGCACACGTTACAGAGAGCTGAGAGGAGAGAGCATCCTCATTCAGTGCATCAGCTATTCAGAGATGTTAACAAAGAGAGCCGGCTGAACCACCGCAGCCTTGTAATAAGTTGAAGGCTCTCCCAGGAGAGTGTGTAAAGTAAACTGGGTTTAAATGAGTCGACCACTGTTTATGTCTGGCAGGTAGCTGACGCTCCAGTCTAAACTCAGCCGAGCCACAGATCTGCTCCACATCCTACTGGAAACCCCCAAAGTGAACTCTGCTTTATCAACGCCAGAGTTCAAATAAACACTTCCTGCACCGCTCGGCAGTTATGTCACATTAAAAGCTGCTTGTTTGAGTGCGGCTGACTGTGTCGCTCCCTCCGGAGCAGCTCGTGATATTTCCTCTGAGAAATATAAATGCATTGAATTTTTTATGAAGGATCTGCTTGAACCCATTAAGACGGTTTGCTTTATTTTCTTTTTCGATTTGTGTTTACGTCTCAAGTGCTCAGCAATTATTTTTATAGTGTCCCTCAAATCACGACTCTTTGCTTTGTTTTGGTGCCGATGGCAGGGCTCACAAGGAGAGGCCGGTGCACCTGGTTCCAAAGGGTCAAAGGTGAGCGCGGCTATGTTTTCTTTTAAATCTGCAGAACACAGCGTCTTAATTAACTCTCTTCCTCTAATGAGACTTTTGCAGGTGATCCAGATCTTGGATTTCCTCCATTTGAGGTTTCCTGTTGTTTTAGTCACTTCTGTATGAAAAACAGTGAGCGTGTGTGAACCTGCATCGCTGCAGACGTGAGAGAAGAATAAATCATCCTCACACTGATTATTATTGGTGTTGCTGTATTTTTACGGCAGGTTTCTCCAGTTTATTTAAATGGCTGTCCTTTAAAATAAAGCAGATGATATAAAGGTTAATTATTTTCCAGCAGTACTGTTACACGCTCATACTTTGAGCTTGTTGAACCACAATAATCATGTACGTGTGGAATTATACTGTATGTAAAATTACCTGAGGCTGTTATAATGTTGTTTTGATATTATTAGAAGGTAATTATGTTTGTTTTCTCACATCAGGGGGAGACTGGAGACAAAGGAGACCTGGGACTCGTCGGCCCGAGGGTAAGCAGTTATATTAACTAAGATAAACTCCTCAATATCCCCATTTGTGACTGATTTCTTCATGCTGCATGCTGAGAAACTTTCAAAACTTAAATTCCCCATGACATGCACGCTGCTGGCACTTATTATTAGTGTAGTAAACGTCTGACTACCACCAGGGGGCAGCAGTCCGACCTCAGCAGCTTTAGGAAAGGAGGCACGATGATCAAACTCAGTCAAACTCCCTTCGTCCAATTCCATTTCCACACTTCTTTTCATTTCAAAAACCTAATTCTTTAGAATCAGTCAATCAGTGCTAGATGGATGAAATTCTGTGTTTTCCCTCTTCCGACACCACATGTTTAAAATGTGTTTTCTGGATGTCATTGATGTGCAGGGGCCCCCCGGGCAGAAAGGAGACCAGGGAGCCACTGAAATCATCGACTACAACGGAAACATTCAGGAGGCTTTACAGGTCAGAGTTGTAACTTAACTCAACATTGTTCGCTGCTTCAGAAACACCTTCCTTTACAAGAGGCCCGGTGACACCTCACACTCACATGTTTTATAAAAGATAAGGATGTTAATAGTGCTGTATTCTGACATATTCTGGTTTAAAATCTACTATAAACTGAGTGAATCTGCCATGTTTGGAGTGTGATAGACCTGCCTCATGGTTCAAATACCTATTTCTAAATATGAAATGTCTTCCTTATATTAACGCTGTTCAGGGTTCGTCCTCTACAGATGAAAGGCTCACATCTGTCACCATTCTTTAATTAATACCTAATTATGAGGGTGTGTCAAAATGTGCTGACACAAAGGTTTCCTCTCTGTGTGACCTCTGCAATCTTATCTCTCACCTCCTCCCTGTTTCCACTCCTTCGGCCCACTGCAGAAGATTACCACTATAACAGTAACGGTAATTCAGCTCTGTGTATTCTGTGTACTCTTGTGTCGTCTGCACAAGTGATTCATCTTCGTCCTCGCATGGGCCCGACCCAGTCCCCACCTCGGTTCCCCCCCGACCGCCTTGTTGTATTTGTGCTCCATCAGCCGGCGACATGTTTGTTTAACAGCGAATGAGGCTGCGTTGATGCTTCTGTGTGACTGACGGGCTGCCTGAGTTGTCGGTCGTCTCCTGAATGTCAGTAAAACATCCCTTTTTAAAGCAACATTCTGTAGAAATTGGCCCAGTGAGATGCAATGTGAGGTTGCGGTGATTCTGCCCTCTCACTGAAGTTACGTAGTGCAGAAACAAGTGACGGCGGGCAGAGACACCATTCATCCTACGACACGACACTTGTGCCATCCACGTGAATTTGAAGCTTTTATTTTAAGGTCAAAAAGTTACATAATGTTGCTTTAAACCACCTCTGAGAAGGGGTTTTCCAAAACTCACCCAGTTATAAATGTTCATCGCCATCACGTTATTATTACTCCAGTAAAAGTCTGAAAGTATCTGACATAACATGTACATAAGTATTAAAAGTGTCTCTGAAGTAAGACGTTTTTATAACAGAGTGATTAAAGCAACATGTATATAACATAGGATTAGCATGTTTAGCTTCATATATACTGAACATTTTATTTTATTTCTTTTGACGAATAATCCTTGTTCACTCAAAATCAATTAACATGTTTTTAAAGGTGCGATGTGTACGAATTTTAGTTTCAAACATTAACAGAATGGTAAGAAATGAGAGTTTTGACATTATGTATTGTACCACTAACTGCGAGGCTAACTGAGCTAATTACTGGCAGCTACAGTTAGCCGCAGTTAGCTGTTACTGTTAGCTGATATTTTATACATATGTCTTCATGCGGGGGTATGAATTTGGGTGGTGGCTAATTCTTACATATCGCACCTTTAAAGTTTTCTTCTACTCGCTGTATGTTTTATCGCAGGCTGCCACTCTGGCTGCAGTATTCCAGAAGAAAACACTAAATCTTTAAGCTCAATTTCTTTGAAACTGATGCTTTGAATCCAACGTGATCATTATCAAAATATGCACCACACATCTCTTAAAATGAGAATATTGACTTTGGCATGTGTCTTTCAGTTGAGCATCATAATTCATAACGGATTTCTAACATTTATGTGCTGTTTGCAAGTCATGCCACTGTGATGGATAACTCAGATTATTTAATCCACACATTTATATTGAGTTGATTAATCCCACTCAGAAGTGTTTTTAGTCCGTTGAGTAGAAATCTTAATTCTCCTCCTGGATCTCTCTTGTGTTCAGGGTCCTCCTGGACCTCAAGGGCCAATGGGACCGCAGGGCACAAAGGTAAACATATTCATTTACATGTGCAAAGTTGACTTTATAAACCCAACAAAATAATGTTTTACTGTCCAACAACTGGAGAACACAACAGGCGACAGCTGCGTTTTTAACATGTTGGTCTTCCTCTCCTCTCTCAGGGGGATCGTGGTATGCCTGGTCTGCCTGGACTCGATGGTGAAAGAGTAAGTTCATCATCATGCTAAAAACATCTGCAATTGTACTCATGCCAAAAATTCACATAAGCAAAAACAGCTTTGGTCCACTAGCAGTCGGGGTGTTCCAACAAGGGCACCTCACGATTCGATTCGATTTCGATTATGGGAGCTACGATTCTTCGATTATAACGATTGTCGATTCGATTCGATTATTGGCGCCACAATTCTTTGATTATTGTGATTTTTAATGCTTTTTTTTTACTTTGACCTACTTAACTTTGACCAGGGAAAGCTCCACTTGCACGAGAGCCCCCTCTATTGGTGGAAAACACTGAAAACAGCGAATCGCGTAGGTCCCGTCAGTTGTCTTGTTTGCTCCCTCATAAAATCCAAATCGGGTGGCGAGAGAATCGGCCGCTCTTTGGGGGCAGCTAAAGCTGTTGCCATTTCACAAAGAAACTAACGTTACTGCTTCGTTTGTTGTGGTCCCACTCTCTAAACAATCCGGTTACGTGTTTTTTGTTCCAGTCTTGTGGCAAAGCATCAACGTTAATTAATCGATGCCAAATCGTGCATCGATGCATTGCACCCACCTCTAAGTAGCAGTGTGACGCTGCTTGTTGCAGTCCAGCGCCTCATGAGCGTCATGCAGTTTGTTCATCGAGCCTCCGGAAAGCTTGAAGACGCAATTCTTACTCTGTTATACTTATTTTTCATCTGCCTTTCACGCCGTTCACCCCGGTGTTTGAGTAGATATATTGGTCACAGAGTTTTCATTGGAAGCTGTCCTGATTTGATGAATTCATATTATTTGCTAAAGAGTCCAGCAGGTCAGTGGGTTTCCAGAGAAGAGGGAGTATCTTAGTACGTACGCAGATGATGCTGCCTTGTGAGTCTCTACTGTAAGGTTGTGATGTCACAACTCTACTGTAACCCTCAGCCTCTAACCTTCTGTGTGACTCTCCACTTTCAGGGCTACAAGGGTTCCAAAGGAGACATGGGAATGCCCGGAGCTTCAGGAGATAAAGGGACGACTGGTTTACCTGGCCTTCCTGTAAGAATCCACGTATATAGTATCTTAGATTCTGAGAAATCATTGTTGATGGTCATGATAACACTTACGATAACCCACACATGTCTCATGAATCTTTTGCTCCTCAGGGTGTCAACGGGTTCAAAGGGGACAAGGGAGATTCAGGTCTACCAGGTGCTCAAGGTCCCTCAGTAAGTCACATTCGAGGCACTGAATATTATGACTCCATAAACACACTCAAGATGCTGTTCACTGCAAACGTTGACACTGGTAATATGAACTGCAGCTGAAACACTTGTAGTAAAACAAGATCTGTGTTTAATCTGTTGCAGATCAGCGGTGCTCCAGGACCACCAGGGCCCCACGGACCCCCAGGACCCATGGTGAGTGCTTCCAAAACCTCATGTCACAAAACCTAATTAATCACGTCACACCACTCATGAACATTTGCACACAATATTGACTCTGAATAACTGATTGTAATGTAATGAGGCGCCGCATAATGTGTCAACACTCAACACAACTCTCCTGCCTCCAGCAAACAAGTCCAACCCGTTCATAGTACAACATTATTAGCATTAGAATTAATCACGGCTTCACACAAAGCATTTACAGCGCTGTGGACAGATTAAAGGAGGAAGGACAGATTAAAAAAGGCTTGGTTTACTTAAATGAAGCAATAAAGGTAGTTCATCGTGAGACCAGCCACAAATGAATATTGTTTTCATGTTTTCAGGGCCCCCATGGTTTCCCTGGACCCAAGGTGAGTCTCAGTAATCATTCACATGCATGATGACACTGAACATTCAGTGTTTTTGACTGTATTCACTCAAACACAGGCAATTTTATACAGTTATTTTGTTAATGTTGTTTAAAGAGTTAACGACATTTGAAGCCCTCCAGTTAAATATTTGGAAATGTGTTTATACAGCTGTGAAAGTTAAACATTTCAGTATTAATCTTAAAGTACAAGAACCTTTAGAAGAGTGTTAAGACACCGATTATTAGACTCTGAAACTGACGGCAAGTGCTCCTCGTGAAGTTTTAATCAGTCTCTAGATGGGATTTTTCCATCGCAGCCGCATCTGAGCATCGTTTGGTTTAACAGCCTGCACGTGCTCATCCAGATGCAGACATGAACAATTACAGGAGCTTACTTTGGTTTACAGACACAAAGCAGCGGTGAAGTCTGGAGGTGTGTTTATTACGAGACACAAAAGGGGTTGATGGCATGTTGGAGGGATGTCAGGAGAAAGTGGTACTGCTACTTTTAGACTTCCACTTACTCCATTTTCAGTCACGGTGAACAATTCTGAAGAAAGTTAGTTCACAATCAATTGATGATTTTCTATAAATATCACGCTTCTAGAACAATCTACCAACCCTTTGATAACTTTGATTCTTTGGTCATATTTGTTCACTTCCCTGCTTCTTTCATTTTTTTCCAGGGGGAACCCGGTTTGCACGGTGTGAAGGGCATTCGAGGAGAACCAGGACACAAAGGGGACCGCGGACCCCTGGGTCTCCCCGTGAGTACAGCCGTGCATCATGGGATATCTCCAGCCACGAAGCCCTGTCCTTTATTTCCTCAGACATTTATAGAAATCTCTCATTTTCTATGTTTAGACCTGTTAAACTTCCTGTCGTGCATCAGTGCACACATTCTGAGTGTATGCGTTGTGTGTGCGTCTGTATGTGTGTGTGTGTGCGTGTGTCTATACGGCCTCCTCCATCTTCTGTCCTCATCTCCATGTGCCTGGGCTGAGCTCCCTGTAACACACAGTGTAATTTAGTTGTTGTAAACCCTGCCATCAACCTGTCCTAATAACAGTGTTCATCTGGTACTAATCCCGCCTTGTTCATGTCACTCATACCTCCATAACCACACAGGGAGCCTCCGGCTTGGACGGCAAGCCCGGAATTAGGGTGAGTGTCATGTGACCGAGAGGCTTCACCACCCAACTTCTGCCTACTTCTCTCCCTCCATGCAGTCTCTCTTTCCCCTCAAATACTTTCCCACCATCATCCCATTTTATTGTATTTCACTGTGACTCAAGAGAGACGTATACAAGCTTTTGTTGGATGTTTACATCTTATCTTATCAGTGTCGTGAGTAGGGGTGGGTATTGGCAAGAACCTCACGATACGATACGTATCACGATACTTTGGTCACGATACGATACGTATCACGATATCACGATATTACGATATAAATAAAGATGAAAACACAAGTACCTGTATATGTACATCAGATGATATTGATCAGAGGACAAATTGTGTCAAAATGATTTCCTTCAAAACAGCCTCTCCATTTTATTAATTCCCATAAAATTTCCGGGCAGTAATATTCTCTTTGTCCAGCTCGTTGTTCTTGCTATCTCTCTTAACTTTGAAGCCAAAGTGCTTCCAAACGTCAACTTTAAATTGCGGAGGCGTTGTTAACTTGCCATCCATTTTGCAAAGACCTCAGCCACTCTCTCTACTACAGAAATACACCCGCCGCACAGCAGAGTCGCTCTTCGGCGATATATCGATATTAGGAGTTGAAAAATTGATATTGTATTGGGCGGCAAAGTATCGCGATATATTGCCGTATCGATATTTTTGCCCACCCCTAGTCGTGAGTTGAATTAAGCCACGCTGCGTTGAAGTTCTCAGGATAGCGACCATACAGAACGCTGTGTCAGCAGGCTTTTTTTTTTTTTTCAAGGCTCTCGTTTTGTCCCGTGTTGCATTAACTCAGCATTAACACACACTCATACATTAACTGTCAGCAGTGTTGTAAACGTCCTTGTGGCCTATGCACGTGTACTAGCAGCAGCTCTGTGTGCTGGCTGTAGGTCAAACCAGATGGGAGTCCAAAGGTGGATGCTAAACATGAATTATTATTTCTTTTCTGCTTCCTATCTGTTATCTGTTTTGTCTTATTTTGAAAAACGTGCAGTAGTCCAGTGATTTAAACTCACCTTGATGCTGCTACTCTTTGTAGGGCATGGATGGGCCTCCAGGTCTCGCTGGTCCAGCCGGGCCGAAGGGCGACATAGTGAGTTGACATTTAATTTTTTTCCATACCTGATGTTTTAACTTAGATTTTAGGTGTTTTTAGCGTTGGCTCATTTAAAGGGATATTCCGGTGTAAGTTTAATCCATGGTCTAACACACCGTGAAACTGTGTTAGACTCCCTCTCGAGAGATCAAGTTAGCAGACCGCTAATTTACGGAGTTTTATCAACCTCAGCAACGACCGCACGACAACAATACACTGCAGTAAATGGATCCAAATATAAACCGCCACCAAAAAGCCACAAATAATGCTCAGAACAGCACCAAACTTCAGCAACAGTACAAATAGGGTCTCAGCACATAGTCCGGGGCATCTAACCTCCGCTAGCTTAGCTGGATTTCTATTGAGAAGCTAAAAACAGATTTCAACTCTCCTCCATCAGCTTCCAGGTCGGGGAAGTCCCGACGAGTCGATTACCGAGTGCGGTTAGAAATGCTCAATTCCGTTCTTTTCCCTGTCCGCTCTCGATAATAACTGTTATAAACGAGCAGGTAAGACACATATGAACTTTGATTGCTTTTCCATGGAGTCATAATCATACATTTTTATCCATGAGCCAAGGAACTCTACTGCACTCGGTAATCGACTCGTCGGGACTTCCCGTCAACAGGAAGCTGCTGCAGAAGAGTGGTAAATTTAGTCAGCTTTCAAGTAGAAATCCAGCTAAGCTAGCGGAGGTTAAATGCCCCGGACTATGTGCTGAGACCCTATTTGTACTGTTGCTGAAGTTTGGTGCTGTTCTGAGCATTATTTGTGGCTTTTTGGTGGCGGTTTATATTTGGATCCATTTACTGCAGTGTATTGTTGTCGTGCGGTCGTTTCTGAGGTTGATAAAACTCCGTAACTTAGCGGTCTGCTAACTTGATCTCTCGAGAGGGAGTCTAACACAGTTTACGGTGTGTTAGACCATTGATTAAACCTACACCGGAATATCCCTTTAATAGTACGTGTATACTGCACAAACCACGTGACTGCAACAGTGATTCCTCTGTTATCAGGGTGAGAAAGGAGCACAAGGCGAGCCAGGCCCGAGAGGACCTTACGGACTGCCAGTGAGTATGAAGAGGATGTTACGTTCATGTTAGCTCCTGTTGCTCTCTGTTAGCAGAATGGAAAGAGGCACTGAAATGAGGCACGAGAGAACGTGCATAAAGAAATCATTAAAGGTGCAATATGTGAGAATTAGGGGGCAGCATTTCACCAGAGTGACCAGCTAGCTGTGCAGCTAGTGGTTCAGAACTGCTAGATTTGTGAGCATCGTTATGTCCGATAACATATTTATTCACTTCCTGTTGATGATTTCAGTTAAAATTCTTACATACTGCCCCTTTAAACAACTTAAACAAAGACAGAGAGATGTCATGTTACAATCTGCTCATAAAAGGCCAAGAAAAAAACGATTAACACGTGTGAATTAATACAAATTCCTTCATAGTTTCCCTTCTTAAACTGAATATGGTCTCTAATAATTTTTGTCTCTAGTCTATTGAAAATGTTCTGATCTAAGTGATGATACAACTGATGTTCTGTCCTTGCAGGGAGCTGCTGGAACACCGGGCCTGGATGTAAGTCTGCTCAGCTTTCTCTCTCTCTCAGAATCAATTAGCATCTTCCATTATGGGAGTAGTTGGCTGAAAAGCTGTTAAGTATAGAAGAAAAGTCGTGAAACGGATGAAAAAGATAATTATTATAAGATTTTCTTCTTGTTGCACATCTCTCCACTTTCTCTTGCTTCCTCTCAATGGACCTGACTTTTCACCCTCTCAGCTTTCCTTTCTTTTTTCAAATTCTGATGTGTTTTCTTCAGCTCTGTCAGAACACGCTCTCGTGTCTTTGCACAGCGACTAGTATTTAAGTGGAGCTGTGCTTTTGCAGGGGTTGCCGGGCTTAAAGGGGGAGACAGGCGACGTTGGGGAAAGAGGCGAAAAGGTAGATGTAGAGAGGAAACTCTGGCGTGTCAACCCTTTAACCTAACAGAGGACTGATGTCAATGGACAGCGATAGGAAATATAACGTGGACGTGTTTTGTGTTGCTGCTTTTTAATCGTTTCCTTCTCAGTTTAAAATCACTGGGTAAAGACAGAGTATGTGGTTGTTGGAAGGACTTTTATCTTAATTTAAGTCTGTTTTGTAGCATTTCTCTACTTTCTCAAAGAATGTACTCAATTAGTTTTAAATAAATAAGTGAGTAACAACTCCTCTGCATAAATACCATCCTCAGTCCACTCAGTCCAGCTTGTGTTCTCCACTTTTAAATGATTTTCCATCTCATTTCTCCAAATCACGAGTCAGATCTCACTGCGAGGCATCGAGTGAGCGATTCTCGACATCTTAGACCGATCAAGTCCATTGACAACAGGCTCTTAGAATTCACGTTCCTTCTATTTCTGTTGTTTCCATGCATGAACATACACCTGAAACATTTCCCCTCCACACGTCCCCGAGCCTGTTGATAACTCCTCCCTGCTTGTGTTTACAGTAGTTAATAACTTTAAGTGCTAAATCTGTACGTTCCCACACTTACTAACACTTCCAGTGTGTTTCTTAGGTGTTTTCTGTTATTGATTAGAAAGAGAAAACTGTATCCTATTCCTCGGTACATCCTATCTGTTTTCACCAACACAGAACAGATCCTAGTGCTGTTTCTTTTCTCTTGGCAACAGTGAATGTGAATATATTATGAACAGGCCGTTTAATTGTGAGTTATGAGTACTAATAACTTTCTGAAACACTTGCATGCACACACACACGTGGAAAAGGTTGTGGGAAAAGTATTTTTTCTAACTTGCCTCTTAGGGCTTCCGTAGACTTCAGATAACCATATGAATAATATTTAGAATCATGAATTTGGAGCTGTTTTATTGTTGATTTGTTAATTCCTTGTCGACATTAGAAGACGGGGTGCATTCAGACCGAATCGGGTGGTGCGGCGACACATCACAGAGAGGTGCTTTAACTTTAACCACTCTCACAGTTTGCTGAAAGCTGTTTCTACCTGTGAGCGTTTGTCCACGACGACAGATTAAATGTAACAGTAAACAACCAGGACATAAGGCAGATTATTCAAGTTTGTTTTCATCTGAGGCATAAAACAGAACCCTCTGTAGCATTCAGCCACATATACACTACAAATACTCATCTGCAGTCACGCCACCGCCACAGTAGATTAATCACGCCGGTCCTACAGTGATCATCAGCATCCACGGATGTATTTTAAACTGACGCCCAGTCTGCTCACCCGCTGACGCTGCAGCGTGACACAGACGTGCGTCTCTCCACAGGCTGAGTCAGCTTTTGTTTTTGGAACTGGCTGCGGCCGACGCCTCCGCAGTCAGAACCGGCAGTGAACGGGAAGACCTGCGTACTCGCCACACGTCCTGATCTGGTCTGAATGCAGCCTAACTCAAACATGAATGGATACAGTTTGACGGTTTTCCAGTGTGTAGTAGATTTAATTGTGTCCGTCTGGAGGTTTTTCCCTGCTACTCTTTCTCATCCTTCGTGCCCTTGACACCCCTTTTAGTGAGCTCTGTTTTGACTCCTTCCTCCTGTACTATTCCCCTTTTTTTGTCCTCCTCCTGTCCCGAGGAATGTTTTCAGAATCCTCTCCTATCTAACATCGACCATGTCTCTTTCTCCTTTGTGGGCCGCAGCCTCACTTTTTAATCACTCCCCTCCTAATAGCAGTGCTGTCCCAAATGTTCAAAAAAATGATGTTAACTTTACCAAATCATTGTATCCACAGGGGGAGAAGGGAAAGAAGGGCAAAAAAGGGCCTAAGGGCGAGAAAGGAGAACAGGGTGCCCCTGGATTAGATGCACCCTGCCCATTGGTATGTCCCAACTGTGAGCTGGAAATCTCCTCCCAGCCGTGTAGAGCAGTCGTCCCAGGCGAGGATGAGCGCCCTGTGGCTACACAGATACCCAGCTTCCACCAGACCACAGCAGCCTGAATCACAGAATCTCTTCCTCTCCTTTAACTCTGCAGTCCAGGCACAAAAACACGCCATTAACTGCTGAAAAACATGTAATTTCGGCTGGATCGTGGTATCAGCCAGCTCACAGGGCCGCTCCTCCTTCGTCCCCGCCCCTCGCGCCCGTCGTAGCGGACGGACGCGGGGGGTTAAGGGTCGTCCACCTCTCTCCCAGTAACACTCCTAGGTCATCTTTGCAAACAGGGTTTCCGGGGATTTAAGGGTGAAAAGGGGGAACCAGGGCAGCCAGGTCTGGACGGGCTGGATGCCCCATGCCAATTGGTACAGTATTTCTCTTCTTCCTCCACCTCTTACCCATGCATGCCGCTCACCTCCAGCCATCACTGAAAGCCAGCCGTGCATGAGAGCCTGAGAACCATGAACACCTTATTTTAATCACAACTACATTTTCCATTTATGAGCACATCACACACCAACATAGATACCTCACTAACTTCCTGACCGCAAGCAGCCTCTTTTAGATCATACATCACAGGTGAAACATACAAATAAACGTAGTGATTATTGATGTAATCGATGCTTAAATCTCTCCCTCTAACTGAATCCTTCCATTTCCTTGATTAAAACTGAGAGCAAGATTAAATCCTGCGTCCTTCCAGCTGATTCCTCCATGGACCCAGTTACCTTTTTAACCTGACGCTAACACTTTACTGATGCCCCCCCGCTACCAGCACACGGACCCCTCCTCTACTCTGTTAACTCCACCCTTTCCCCCCTTTGTACCAATTGGGCCAGACCGCGACACAAAGAGGAAAATCAACAGATCAAACTGGTTGCTGCTCCGGAACGATCCAAGACGAGAACCTGACTGTTTTTTTTGTGTTGTTTTCATGTTTTCTATGATGCTGTTTGCTTCTGAAACAATGCAGTGAAGTTTTAGACGTGTTAGGCTGTACCACTAACTCTGGATGCCTTTGTGTACACATTAAGACAGAAAACACTCATGTATCACGCGTGTCATCTCATTGAATCACATCGACATTCACGCACTGAAACCAGCTCGATATCTTCACTTTGAGAACAACTCCCTGATTCTGTTATAGTGTGTTGAATCTCAAACTTTGGGGGCAACTATAGTAAAATCAGAGAGTGGGATCATCAACATATCAATGTGCATGAGCTACTTTATCATTTGCTGTGTATTATGTGCATGAATGAGACTCCTGCAGCTCTCATAAGACGGGATGTTTTGTGAATTTATGAAAACGCTCAGAAACAAAGTGTTTTAGTGTCAAGTTTGATTCAAATCTGATCATTGGCTTCATATTCACAGTTTGTTGTGTCTTCAGGATGAAGCAGGTTAAGAGCATGTACAGTAATCACTATAGTTAGTTATAGTTTGTAATCACCGTTAAAAAAACAAAAGACATGGTTTAATTCATGTGGTTAAAGGTGCATCATGTAACTTTTTGCAGACCTCTAGCAGCTTGCAAGACCTTTAGATGAACTTTAAAGTCATATATTTATATTTTTGTATCTTGTATTTTGAGTTATGCAGGGATGAGACTACATTATGACTAGTATTCTTTCAAAAAGTGACGTACTGCACCTTTAAGTGAAGCTTTCTGATCACTCCTGACTTGATTCTGTTATTTGGGATTATACATTTCTGTCATGAAAATCCAAAACGCTGCATTTTGTTGTGTGTTCTGTTGTTCCTTTAACAACAAGTTTCAGTCCTCATGGTTGTTCTTCTTCCCCGCTGCTCTCCTCTCAACAGGGCCCAGATGGATTACCAATGCCTGGTTGCTGGCAGAAGGTAAGACGAGTGTGTAACTGAGTGCTGAGACACAGTTCAGTGTCAGTGTGAGGGAACAAAATGTGAAAGGCCATGTCCATCATAGAAACATACTGATCCCCTTTTTTCAGTTCTGATTATTAATATTGAGATAATTATAATTTTCTAATGTTTTTCACTTATAGAGCTCAACAGTGACCGCCCACTTTTTTAACGGCTCTGGTTCTGGAAGTGAATTTGCCATTCATTTACTCCATTGACGTTTCATAAAATCCTTATATAAAGAGTTTTGGGCCAATCAGCTAGGAGATGAATCGTGACCATAATACATTTAATTGGGCGCAAAAAAAATGTTGGAAAACTGAGAAAAAAGCAAAGGTACAAGACTGTGTACATAATTACCTTAAGAGTAAAGCAACTACTCATCCCATAAACCATTGCAAATGTAACAGCGACGTCTCTGATTGGTGGAGCTCGCTGTTACCATGGAAATGTTTACCGAACCCGCAAAATTTCATGTTGGGCTGAACCCTTAATAAACTCTCCTCATCACTAAATGAACGCAGCAGGTCAGAAGGTGAAATCATGGTCGCTCTGTGGGAAACCATCGTAGAGTTCAGTGTTAGCAGTAACTAGCTAACATGAAATTTGCGGGTTTGGTAAACATTTCCATGGTAACAGCAAGCTCCACCAATCAGAGACGTCGCTGTTACACTATAGGATTGTGGGTAGTGTAGTGATTCTCCATGACATCGCGAATAAAACATGTTTTTCTCAAAACAAGAATGATATCATACGGACTTGTAACTTCTACAGGATCATATATCATCGTTTGACAGTCTGGTAACTCGTGGTGAGTCTACTTTGGATGGTTACGACATTATGGCCAATAATCAAAATCTATATGCAGAATATGAATGGCATTTTCACTTCCGGAACCTCACTGTTGAGCTCTGTTAAAAGAGCAAGAAATGTGCAGAAATGCATCACATTTGAATGTAGTCCCGTCCAGTTTGGACTCTTTTTACTGAATGTATCTGTAATCTGATTGCATCGTTTTTTTGTTCTGTAACTTTACCAGAATACAGTTAACTTTTTATTGTATCCTGATTACGTAATCCCGTACCAAGGTATATAGGAGAGAAGGCTGATATCTCCAAAACTCACACCGAAACAATCCAGAGGGATAAAAAGCACCTTTATTTTAATGTGAACTGCCCCTTTAAAGCTACAGTGAAGTGACCATATCATTAATTTGCATTTATGTTTGTAAAAGTGAATCAAAGCTGTTGTTTTGGGTCGTGACTCAGTTACTCTGGACACTATTTTGTTCCCTCCATGTCAGTGTTCTTCATGTTGGTTTCAGCTGCTCTGTGTTTGCATGTTTCCTGTTCAGTAAGTCGTAACACGTGTTGAACCAGACTGTACATCTGCAGCCGTGAAACACTGTGAAACACTGTGAAACACGTCCATCCTCATGTCTTTCTCTCTCCTGTGTTTTTTCTTGCAGTGATCGCTCTAACCTGAAACGCATGGAGTTTGTAAATAATGCTTCTTTTATGGTATTTATAGTTTTTTTAATGGATTAAAAAAAAAAAATCTAAAAGAAAAGAAGTCTATGTGTACGATGATACAAAAAAAAAAGAGATAACCGTCCCCAAGCTGCTTCTACTCACATCACCGTGTGGAAAACAAAAAAAACAAAACGTGTGTGTGCCGCTCTCTCACATCCACATCGTGGTGGAGTTCAGATCCTCGGCCGGCCGGCCGGCGGCAGAACTTGTCTCTGCAGTCTCTGCATGGCTCAGACTGGAGCGTCGCAGCCCCGGCCAGATTCACAGGGGGAGGACGTGGAGAGGAGGAGGAGGAGGAGGAGGAGGAGGAGGAGGATCTGGACTGGCTCTCTAACACCAAAACGCTAGGTGTTCTGTGTTGTCTCGTCTCAACAAGCTCACCACTCCATTCATGCGGCGCCATTTTCTAAAAGACTAAAAAAAAAAAAGAGAAAGAAAAAAGACCGTGCCGAACAGAACATTGCACCCCCGACCCTGCAAAAGCATGAGTAGTATACTGAAACTATATTTATATGTATTGTACATACGTGTCACTGTTTTGTGGTTGCGTCATGGCTTCTGCAGAAAAAGAAAAACAACACTAACATGAATCAAACAACAACCAGAATCCAGAGCTCTGAATTAGTAATGTTTTGCTTTCCTTTAATCTTCCCAAGGGAGTCACGCCGTGGCTGGTAGCCTGAAACCCCCCCAGAGAGTAAAGCTGTTGGTTATTGTTGCTTTATTTTGGTGTTGCCTTGCAAGAGGGTATGATATCAGCGGGTGGTCACTTGTTGCACTCATGCTGCTGAGCATCATCATCATCATCATCATCATCATGGTCAAGCGTGGCGCCCCCGACCCACCAACAGCCACACGCCTCCCCGGACACGAGAGGGAGAAGTTAGCGGGCTCGCTGCACTGACGGGAAAACAAATGAGGCTCACGTGGATTGGAGGTGGGACAGGCCTGCTCGGGGATCCCCCACCTCCGACCTTCCCTCTGAGCACGGAGTGGATTCTGCAGGAGCGTCTCCACGAGCTCCATCACCTGGAGCTCCGCCTCTCCTGACAGGCACCGCCTCCTGCAGGTCTACTGAGAGCGTCAACAGAATGCAGTCATGTTTTTATTCTTTTTATTTCCTTCTTTATTTTGTTTTTGCCGGCATTCTTTAACATTGTTTATATTTTGTGTATAATAGCCTTTGGTGCCTCAAGCTTTTATTCATTCCTTTATCAGAAATGTACGACTTTATTATCATCTTTTGAATTATTGGAATGCTGTTTGTTTCAGATGGGTAAGCTTTCGAAGAAAAAAGACACACATTGCGCACTGTTTTTCATATGAAGTGTTTATTTTTTACAGGATGTTGAAATAGCACGTAGCTTCACAGAGAGAGTGCATCCATCACCACTGTGATGCTGCTCGTGGTTTATGAAGAAGCTCACTGTCGGCGCAGCGTTGTCACAAATATGCTACTTGTTGATTCTGGACTCCTCGTGCAGGATGTTTATTGTACAGTGTCGTCAGTTCACTGCATGTACACACTTTATTACTCATGGATTTCTTAAACATTGAAGCTAAGCATTGGTTTGAGCGAGTGTATCAGGCGCTGAACATCCAGTTTTACAGATTAAAGGGGCACCGTGTAGTTCTGGAGAAGAAATTCAAACTCGTGATTTAAATGTTTACGATATTAATGAGGCAATAATAGAAACTCAGAAATATTTATGTTTGGCATAACTGAATAAACAAGCTGTTCTCAGAGGAGAACAAGTGTTTGAATCTAGAGAGATGGCAGGGTCCGCCACATATGAACAAAGCAAAACAGTAAGAAATTGTTGTTTCAGTTTGTTTACTTAGTTTGTTTAGGAATAAAAATGTAAAATGTCTTCCCCCAGAACTCCACAGTGCTCCTTTAAACAGTTGCATTACACTTGTTTTCTTTACGCCTCGTTTCTCGTCTTAAACATCCAGAAAACGTGTTACAGTGCAACAAAAGCTCAAATTGACTAACACACCACAGTCTGACTCGGCCAGTTATGTCACATTCCATATCAGATGGAGCAAAAGAAAGTGGAGCAGCAGGTCGCCGTAGTTTATTCACATCTTCACGTTTCTTATATTCTAATTGCCTTTCGGTCGCAGTCGGTGCTCTGCGAGGCGATTCTTCTTTTTCTTTGACGTTAGAAATATGCATGAATGATTGACGTGAAAAACCAACATTTTGTTGTGATGTAGCAGCAACCACAGGCGGATGGAAGACGACTCGTTCCCGCGCGGTTTCTGTCCGATTGTACAGCTCATCTCGCCGTTCTAAAGAAATGGATGCACATCTGTATAGATTATATTGGTGCTATCTGATAGCAGGTCAACAGCAGCTCAGTTGATGCGCTCTACCAGTGGCAAGAACTACACAACAGGTTTCTTTATTGTTGTTGGGTTTTTATTTTTATTTTAATTTTTATGTATGTAACAATTTAAAGGTTTTTTTTTTTTTGGTGCATATATTTGTGTATTTGTCTCAGTATTTTAAGTGGTACATTATTTATTTTTCTATGATTTTCTTAAATGAAGGCATTGTGGTTCTAAACAGCATTCCTTTCACTCGTGTTTTCGATGTCAGTTTCCGCTGTGTCGCTGTTGATTTTAATGAAGAATTGTGGCGTCGCGGGGAAAAAAAAAGTTATGCAAAAAGCGGCGCGGTGCGAGGGGAAGGTGGACATTTACAAGCTACAGACCGCTCGGTGCGTTTTTCTCTGTGCGTTGACTTCAGCTCATAGGCCTTACAACGGAACACATCTGCTTTTTTATTTAATTTCGTGTGTCGAAAAAGGCGAACTATGACAACAAAGTACTGATGGCCTGAATGTTGACGGGCCCAGCCAATGCAACTACGTAACAGTCAAACATCACAGCTTTGTATCACGCTCTCTCTTCTTCTTCTTCTCTCTCTCTCTCTCTGTCTCTCTCTCTCTTTACATTGAATGTAGTTTGATATATGTATAGTGGATTATTAATGTACTGTTAAAAAAAGAAATGTGTGCTCATTTGACAAGAAGTGCAATTTATACTTTGGTTGATGTGCGTAGCATCAAGCGCGGCTGGTGGTGGTTTTATCGCTCCGTGTGCTCAGTCGCGCTGCCCCGTGTACCACTACCTGGAAACAACATGTGTATTTACCACAAGACAAAGAAAAACAGATGTACACAGCTTTCATTCAAAATATCAACTGAATATCTGATTGGTTTCCTCAAACACCGTCCCTCCACTCATGTTGTCACGTTATTTCCATCACTTATATTTACTAAATTGTTTGTTTTTATTTTGTGTTTTGATTTCCAGCCTTTGTTACAGTATTTGTATCCACACATTGCTGTATCTTTAGCATGAGCAGCTAATTTTTTTAATTGATTTATCTTCTTTTTTTTTTTTTTATTGGATTGATTTTTTTCTGTTTGTTTGTTTGTTGTGTTTCCTTGTTCAAGCGTCACATTTTGTGTATTCTGCTATCAGCAGAAGTGCCAAAACATTTATTCCATATCGGTATTAGCAAAGCTGACGAGGGGACTCGCTGATCGGGCCACGCAGAAGAGCTCTGAGTCAAGTTTTCCTCTAGCATGCACCCACGAGCCACACCAGATTAAATCAGATTAAAAGTGCTGGTGTCGGATATTTGACAAACTCCCACTCAGACATACTGGTCTCTGATCAGAACTCGGACACTCCCACACAATCTGTACCCTCCAACGCACCACAGCCTTACTGGAATATGACTATTTCTGCCACATACTCTCAAGAACCGTTTGATATTTTCTTTGAAGACCCTCGTGTACACACACACTACTTTTATTTCAAGGTGACATTTCATATGACTGTACTGTTGGAGCCAAATAAACACAGTCTTTCAAATACATCCAACAGCAGTCGAGCCTTTATTGGTCGTCCTCCATGTCTCCTCCTTAAATATCGTGTTTTTTGTTATAACAGCAGCAGCTACTAGCCAGAAAGTATAATTACATGCACTTAAAGGTTACATGTTATGTATTATATTATATGTGGCGGCGGACCCTGCCACCTTTCTAGATTCAAACAGTGTTCTGGGACTTTATTTTCCTCTGAGAACATTTTGTTCATCAGTTATAAAAAGACAAATATTTCTGAGTTTGTATTATTAGCTCATTGATATTGTAAATATTAAAATGTAAAGGGAATTTAAGGGATCTTGACTTTCTTGTCTTACACAACTATCACCTTTCAGTGTCTGGGAACTGATTATCTACACGGTCAGACATTAATTTTCTCAGCCTAACTTGTACTTGAGTTGCACTGCGTCCATTATGTGTAACCTATTAATGAACACAGAGGACGGCAACTCTACACAGGTCAAGAGCAATATGACCAAATACTCATCCTCTGTTTATTTAGTATTTATTGAGCTACGTCTCAAAAACACCATCCAGTGGAATGACAGATGTTAATGTAGAATGCAGAGACTCTCCAGGCGCCATGACATCATCGTAGGGACAGTGACAGAACATGTCAGGTGTCTTTAGTGACATTTAGTCTCTCGGTGATTAATAAAGCCGCCTCTTTATTCTGAGGTTTTATTTATTTTTAGTGCTAATTATCTTGTGCAGCCTGTCCTCCATCTTCCAGACCACCAGGTGGAGTGGAGGTGGTGTGATGGGGGTCTTGGTGCAGGGAGATGTGACGGTGCTTCATGACTTTATAAATAAAATGTGATTTGATGTACCTGTTGACGTCACCGGGGGGGTCAGGTGTTGGCACGCAGCCTGCTCTTAACACGAGTATGACGGAATTCAGACAGCTGTGAGAAACAGCTGGATCTGTGACGCGCCGGCTAGGTGGCAGCACGAGAGAGCCGCGCGAGCTGTCAGTGGGTGCGCGCGCGTGTCTCGAGCCGGTTTGTTCGAGCTCGTGCAGATGAAGCCGGTGTGTCAGTCCGCGAGGACAGCGGACAGCGGCAGGATGTCGGCGGAAATACTGGAGAAGAAGAAGACGCTGGACCTGAGGAAGAAGCACATTGGGTGAGATAAAGGGACATTCTGGAGTTTTTTTTTTTATTAACGTAGCAGCTGTTATGTGTCTGTAGAGACGGAGCATGGTGGCCAGAACACATTTATTAACCTAAAGTTCGACACAACAAACCAATTATCATTTCTGTGAACACATTTTGTTTATTAATGAGTTTTAATGACGAGTTTTGTAGCCAAGAAGTGACTTTTGACTTAATACACTTGAAGACACTTGAAGACACATGCAGCACTTTGTCTGCTGGTGTGCAGTTCTGTCTTAATATCTTGTTCAGTAACACCGTACAATACTGTTAACCCTCAGTTAAAGGTGCACTATGTAGTTTTGGGGAAGACATTTTAATCAGAAGAGAAGAGTCGATAAACTCTCTTTGCATGTAAACTGAATAAACAAACCGACTTTGAAGGACAGCTCTATTTCATACTGTTCTACTTTGTCTAAATGTGGCGGACCCTGCCACCTCTCTAGCTTCAAACAGTGTTCTGACCCTAGTTTCCTCTGAGAGCAGCTCGATTATTCAGTTTCAGTTGTTGACTTTGCATTTTTACCTCATCAATACTGCAAATATTAAAATTCTGACTTTGAATTTCTTCTCCAAAACGGCGCACTAACGTTAGCTCCCCTGCAGGCCGTCCTGTAAGATCTTCTTCAGCCATGACCCGATCAAGATCGTGCGAGCCCGAGGTCAGTACATGTACGATGAGAAAGGCCAGCGCTACCTGGACTGCATCAACAACGTGGCTCACGGTAAACACACAGTTACACTCGTCTGCAAAGAAATGAAACCTGATTTTTGGAGCTTTGCATGCACAACAGATCAGCTCCCTCTGACATATACGTCTGAGGCTGCCCTCCAGGTACGCACGTTAGAGTTGTTGTTTTTGAGAACTTGACAAACTGCTTTACGATGTTGGCGTGGAACATACAAGTGATTCAAAGACACGAAAGCAGCAGGCTTTGCAGGCAGACAGCATTACCTCATTCAACACTCTTTAATTTCAGCATATGGCCTCCAATTATGCGCCTTTAATATCAGTTGTCATGGTATGTTTTGACCTCAAATTACAGTCAGATGACTCTGTTTTCGTCCTGATTGTGAGGACCCGTTCTAATCCTGCGTGCATCCTTTTGCTTCCATTCCTCAGTGGGCCACTGTCACCCGGACGTGGTGAAGGCGGGAGCTGAGCAGATGGAACTGCTCAACACCAACTCGCGTTTCTTGCACGATAACCTCGTACTGTACGCTCAGAGGCTGCAGGCCACGCTTCCCAACAAGCTTTCCGTGTGCTACTTCGTCAACTCTGGGTATGTGTGAGCGCTCCTGTTGCTCCTCAGACAACAAACACGTCCAGGTGGTTTGCTAGCCTTGTTTTTTTCTGGGTGTGGATCAGTTGTGCTTAGTTAAGATGCAGTGCAGTCACTGAGAGAGATGCACAGCAGGATTACAATCATAATGTGTGTGTTATCTTGTTTTACTAGTAGAACTGTAGCCTGAGGTGGCCTGGATCAAAGGGTGTAGTCTAGACATGTATGAATATGACGTTAGTGTACATACATTTCTGAAGAGAGACAGAACATTATATGTGCAGTGGATGACTCACCTTTGGAAAATCCCTCCACATTTCAGTTGTGATAGTTATGCTGCTTTTGAAACAACTGCAACAATACAACTTTAAGTCTACTTAAGGGCTGCACGATAAAGTTATTTTGACAGATATTACAATTGCTAAATGATTCACAATACGTGGAAATGATCTTTTTTGCACGACAAGCTTCATTCTCACTGAAAAACCTCTTACATCAGCACTACAGTACATCAATAAATGCTGTTTTTTGTCACATCTTTTACCTCTACCCCAAACATTGCAGCGTCTCGGTGTGTCATGACTTCCAGTGAAGAGTAATGCAGCAGAATATAATGCATGTCAAGCTTTGGACATTAAACTGGACCAGTCTGCCTCTGGTTACTTATTTACACCACTTGCCAGAGTGCGAGCAGGAATTATCTAGATCCGGGGTAATAATGTGGTAGATAATGATCCATATACACTCAGCACCAGACAGAGTTCGTATCAGTCACAGGGACATAAATGCAGTGAGAGAAGTTGTAAAGATACAGACAAGTTATCACTGCAAAGGATTTCTACAGTCTGTAGAATCAGTATGAAAGTGTACGTGCAATCAGACAGCACAGTAAAGACAAGAGGGAAGATATATATGAGCCCCTTAATTCTCCTTCAAGGAAACAACATGTTAGATAATATTGCACTTCCACCTTTGTGGCAAGGCCTCTTTCGTATGATAAGGTCCATTAAAAAATGGAAAGAGCACCCCAGAAATGATCCGAGTCAGGGTTAGAGAGCAGAACCCTGCAGCAAGGCTCCAAAATCCTGCAGAAAGCCTTCAGAGAGATGTGGAGTAGAGCTCGACCGGGCCAAGAATGTCAGTAAAGAGCTCAGATATCGATATAGTGACCAGTATAAAAAGGTTTTTTGCAGCAGCTTCTCAAATGTGGCTGGTGAACACTTGTGGTAACAATATGAAACAGAGGCAGGATACTTTGAACAATAAACTGTATTTGTCTAAGATTTAATGCGCTGAAACAACACAGAAAAACATATTTTCTGCATTATAATCTGTTAAAGAAAAGTTTTCTACAGCTGCACATATCGTCTTTATTAACACCTGTGATGGGCCGACACGGGTCAGTCGATATATCAGTCAGGTTCTCGTGTGGAGGCTGTTATAGCACCTTAATAATCCCCATGATTTGCAGTAAATTGTTTAATAATCACATCACTGTTGGCCATGTGGTCAGAGGGCAGGATGTGATTTCACACACACAGCAAAGTAAAGAAAAGTAGAGGAATAGCTTGAGAGCTTCATGCATAATGAAGCTTTATCTCTAATGACCTGTATTAGTGAATATATGTCATCTTATATGCCCTCATAATGGGAAGTAAAACATCAAACAGTGACTGACGTGCTGACGGCTTCACCTGTGTGTTTTGTGGTGACTGAGTAACTCAAAGTAACCCTTGCCCCTCTGACTTTCAGCTCCGAGGCCAACGACCTGGCGCTGCGTCTGGCGCTGCAGTACACGGGCCACAAAGACATCATCACGCTGGAAAAGTACGTGTTTACTCCCACATGTTCATTTAACTCAGAGATTCATATTTCTAATCAGAATAAGGAGCAACGAGACCTGTGTTTGCTTTGTTTGCAGCGCGTACCACGGCCACGTCTCCTCGCTCATTGACATCAGCCCGTATAAGTTCCACCATCTGTCAGATGTTGAGCAGAACCAATTTGTCCATGTGGTGAGTGCTTTTTCTCTCCCTGTCGGCCTGCCTGCACACTATTAAAACACCATGACTCAGGCTGCACTACTGGGCTTTGACAGGCTACCGAGGATTCACTCCCCAGTACGTGAACGTGTGAGTGTGTGTGTGTGTGTGTGTGTGTGGATGAGAAAACAAGAGACAGAAGCAGGAAATACAAGTCGATTTGTACGACAAATTCAACAGGGCAAGGTGGGCTTAAAGTGCTTTTGAAAAAGAGACATCATGGTCTGAACAGCTCACTGATAACTCAAACTGTTTGTAAATCACACACATCACGTAAGGTGCTTAAAGAGACGTGACAGTGATTTTAAAACTCTGCGTTCTACTTGGAGAAGCGTCTTTGGAATGAGGCAGAACAGGAAAGTTACAAAGCGCTAAAGAACAAGCACACGATGATCTTCCAGCGTCCTTCACGCTCCGTGTTGTGTGACTCTGTGCCCTCTGCTTCTCGATCCCCTCGGTGTAGTTTGATGTTGCAGCATGTGGAATCCTCGGCTCAAGTGTGACGTTCAGTCTGCTCTGCCAGCTTGCATATTTTCACATCCAGTTACTCCGAGAGCAGTATCGCCTTTCTGTCCAACTCTCTTCTGTCCCCACATCACACAGGTGTGATATTCTTAATAACATTCTATCCTTGAATATACAATTTTTTTCAGTTGTCTGAAAAAGAAAAGCCTCTTGAGTGCTTCCTTCAGAATATGAATGGTTTGATGCAGATTCAGAGGGCTGTGCTCCCAATGTTTAATCAATACATCTCGACACATCACATTAATTTTCTATACAGGAATATATTTTGCTCACTGTGTTATCTGCTTTTTGTAATGATCCATACTTAAAATAACAGATGCATTTGCATTTTTTCCCATTATCTTTACTCAAGAAGCAGCCTACCACATCTCGGCCAGCGAGGACAGATGGTTTGAAAGAGGCGTAAAAGAATCCATCTACGTTAAACTGGAACAACCATCTTTGAACAGAGGAGGTGTCCTGAGACATTACTTATCACCCACCTACAGTGCAGTACTGGGTTCCCTCCCCAGACAACTTTAACCCCCATTCACACCCACCTAGCCCTAACAACCCACATGAAGGCCAGTTGGGTCAAAGACTCACAAGTGGCCCTAACGACTCTGACACAAGTCCAGTTGCCTACGACATGGCACATAGTATTGCCGTGACCTGGACAACACTGGAAAGATGGTTACATGCTAGGTGATAAGATTTTCATGATAACATGTCGTCATTTGCACAGCTTGGGTTGGTTTTCTGAAGCACAGGTGCAATCACAGCAGTTCATATATAATAATGATGCTATATGTTGTTGTTGTTTAAGTATTTAGGTAAATGTAGTTTTTTGTGTGATTATCTTGTCCCCCTATACAGGCTCCGAGTCCAGATGTGTACAGAGGCAAATACAGAGCAGACCACCCTAACCCCGCCAAGGCGTATGCAGATGATGTCAAAGATATAATAGGCAGAGTGCATGAAAAAGGAGGCAAGGTACGCTTTGATTTTGGTTTGTTTGTGTTATGTTAACTGCAGGTGAGATCGACCTTGTGCTGCCTCAGTAAACTGTCAAAACACGCTGTTTAAAATAAAAATCTGACATATGATGCATTATTATTCATTAAACTCTTCAGCATTACATATCAGGACCAGTGTGTCGGGTGTCTCAATTGCACCAAATTCCACACGGCGCCTCTTCGGGCCCTCAGCAACAAACCTGCCAAGTGTGAAGTAGATCGGATGAACTCTTTAGCATGCAAGCTCGTTGGCAAATAATCAAATGTTGCCAACCTCAACAGAAGGCATGTCCACGCTCGCAGGGATGAGAGGGAGTGGAACTCAATCTCAGAGATGGTACAGAATGATTTTTGCAGTCAGGAGAGAGACAAAATTGACAAAATGAGCACCAAACAACGGCCTACGTTAACACTTATTTCTGTATTTCCAAATATTACGTGACTGCACTGCAGCTTGTGAAATAAGTGGCACACTTATGAAAGAGGGAGCTCAACGGGTCAAAGATGTCAGAGCTCTGCTTTTAGACTAATAGACCTGATTTGTTTTTCTCTTTCATACAGATCGCCGCTTTTACTGCTGAGTCACTGCAGAGTTGTGGCGGGCAGGTCATTCCACCCCCGGGATACTTCCAGCAAGTGGCAGAGTACGTACCCAACCCAACTCATGATCATACTTTTCACAATTATCTTACTGACACCAAATAATGAGAGCCGCAATTCCAGCATGATTTCTGACACTGCACACACCTAACACCTGTTTGACGCGGCTGCACCAGAATGCACAGTTGATGAGTAATGCATGCAGATATTTTGTTTGTGTTCTTTTCCATAGACTATAGACAAACCTGTCAAACGTGTGGCGTGTTATTGATCTTTGCATTTATGAGGGTGTGTGCCTTATCTAGAGAATGAGCAACGAATCACGGTTTACCTCTGCAGACATGTTCGCCAGGCAGGAGGTGTGTTCATCGCCGATGAAGTCCAAGTGGGTTTTGGGCGTGTGGGCACCCACTTCTGGGCGTTCCAGCTTCAGGGAGCGGACTTTGTGCCTGACATCGTCACCATGGGAAAGCCGATTGGCAACGGCCACCCCATGTCCTGTGTGGTCACGACCAAAGAGGTGGCAGAGGCCTTTGCTTTATCAGGAATGGAGTATTTCAATACAGTAAGAGCAGTAATTTCCCTTTGTACTCCCCATAAATATGCAAATATATGATTAATATAAATTTCAAGTTCCCCTTAACTATTAAAATCTACAAAACACTGCAAAGGCAGATAGCAGAGAGCACGAAATACAATCTTTTCTTCTGCTCCTAAGTTGACCGGAAATGGCACCGACCCAAAATTTCCTCCTCGGCGTTCAGCTCATGTCTAAATTTATGAAGCGTATCGACACAGCTGCTGTCCACATTATGGGAAAAGTACATTCCATCCAAGCATTATTGATGGTTTCCCTCAGATGGCAGTTATTTCCTGTAAAAGCAAAAATGGAATACTAATACAAATTTAAGAGTTCTGTCTCTCATATTAAATGGATTTCCAGTCATATACTGAAGTGTTGAGTGTGTTTTAAGCAGTTATTTGTCTTTTAATCTATAAACAAAAATCCCACCGCTGCCTCTGTAACAGTGCATGTCTGTTATGTACTCAGTGCTTCGGATCAGTCTGTCGTCCTGATGTTCGGGCGGCTGATTTCCGAGGCGGTGTGAAGCCAACCTCGGTGTAATCTTTCCTCTGTGTGTGGGTTTTGAATTTCTCAGTTTGGTGGTAACCCAGTGTCGTGTGCCATCGGTCTGGCCGTACTCGACGTGATTGTGAAAGAGGATCTCCAGGGAAATGCGCTGCGTGTGGGCCAATACCTGACTGAACTGCTGGAGAAGCAGAAAGAGAAGCATCCACTGATCGGTGATGTCAGGTGAGCACACACACAGTTACACTTTGTAATACCAGAGTATTCGTCATGTTTGTAGAAACGCTGGACCAACATGTGAATCAGTGACTTGAATCTTGGTATCATGTACCAGTGATCGTCAGTCAAACATTGTTGGAGATGCTGTGATATATTGACCTTGGAATTGTTGCTGCCAATATTTTCTAACACTGCTACTGGAATCTTGAAACCTCTCACTATTATAAAGTTAAATACAACTTTAAACGGTAGATTTCATTTGGTGTATTATTACCAAGATCCAGAACAGGTTTTGGATCAAGAGAACAGTATGTGTTTAACTTTTCTGAGGAGTCAGCAGAGGTGTATGGGATCCTTTGCGTCAGAGATGGTTAACTGAATGGCGTCACGTCCTGCAGGGGTCGCGGCCTCTTTGTTGGCATGGAGCTGGTGAAGGACCGGTTGAAGCTCACGCCTGCGACAGCAGAAGCCCAAGAAGTCATTTATAAGTAAGTGTAAGATCTCAGATGAGTGTCTCATGTCACATTAGTCAAACATTTACAGCATTTAAAGGAGGAATTCTGGCCATATTTCACAAATTACACCTTTAAAACAAGGAGCTTTGATTATACTCCTCTGCAGCCGTGCTTCAACAAAGTATTACTATTAAATAAAGCAGCAAGTTCCAGCAGTGTCACGACAGCCTTATCAGTTTACAGTGAGATAATGAAGTTGAACATTTAATCTGCAGCTCTTACACTTCTGTGTGCAATATTTTACAGAGCGCTCAGTGGAGCTGCCATTCACAATATCCAGTCATGATATCTCATGACTAGATATTGCAGCTTTGGACAGACGTTTTGCAGGAAGAGGAAAAACAAAGGTGTAATCAAAATGATTTAATAAGGCTAGATTCTTTTAGTGTGGCTGCTACGGTGCACTGTGACTCCTGCAGCACCCGGGCTTCTCCTGTTTTGATTGGTCCAACTTCATCTGTAAAAAAGGTATTTTATGACTGAACTGCAACATGATACAGAATGCAGAATACTTCCTGTTTTGTCGCAGGCTAAAGGAACAGTACATCCTGCTCAGTGCTGACGGACCTCATCGCAACGTGCTCAAATTTAAGCCGCCGCTGTGCTTCACCTCGGAGGACGCTGACCTGGTGGTGGAGAAGATCGACCACATTCTCACAGGTGCTTATCGTCTCCCCGGTCCTTTTCTCTCTGTGGTGTTGGAACACGCCGTCACTCGTCTGGCGTGTGCATTATTTAAAAGGATCAAGGTGTGTAACGGTAGCCTACTGTCGCTGAAGGAGCTCGCAATCATGTGTGTTATTGTATCTGTTTCCAGAACTTGAGGAAGCCTTAGGCTTGAAGTTGCACAACACACTGAATGCAGAGAATGATAGCATCAAAAGGAAGGTAAGCATGACTCTGCCATTAAATCAAAAGCATCCAAGAGAACTCAAAAACCCAGAGCAAGTTTTTGGACCAAAGCTTTCATGTGTTAGATTGGATCACTTGTTTTAAGAAGGCAAATGTAAGATGGACAAGATTTAAACTTCTTTGATTTTCATTTCAACATTCTCTCCTCAATTTCCAGCTGCCAGCTGAAGAAAATGGACACCAGTATCACAGCGGGTTAATACTCAACAGAGGGAGCGGTCCAGGAGTTCCTCAGCAAACCAAACGCCACAGGAGATAACGCTGCTAACAAACAGAGTCAGAGCTGTAAAATGACGACACTTTATCAGCAGGAAGTTGGTGGAGTGCCTTAGCATTGAACGTAATGAAACAAGGTTAAGATGATAATCATAATAATGCACTGTGTATCTACGAGATGGCAGTATCTGCTCAGGTATTATGTTTTTAATCACATGTAGGAATCAAGCCACTTGTTCAGCATAACAAGCGTATTAAGCTTCACTTTGGTGCAGAAAACCTGCTTTAATTGTGCTACAGAACCTGTATATTCCTTTAATTTAAATGTATGCCAACATCTACCTGACCATGATTTTCAGAGAATCAGGATTTTAATAAAGCAAACAAGTGTTTTTTCTCACAGCGGGCGATGTTTGAGATGCAGCTGATTGTGACCATTGCTCGCTGTTGGTGAACGTGTGCTGAAGCTGTTTGCATTAAATAAAAAATACTGTATAAAAAAACAGCGTATGTGATACTTGTTTGTTGATCCATGAGGATAATTTGCTGACCTCTGCCAAGCGTAGCGTCACAGCAGCATGTAGAACATACATGACATCAAATCTGACTGTAAGGCTTCAGCGTATCTTCCAGTCGGCCGCAAACAAACAAACGTGGACGATGTTTGACAAGTCAGAAATTATTTACCAGTGTTCCCCTGCTGCTTCTCAACAGAAACTGGACAGAAGCTCAGTTTGTCACGTGCATGTGAGAGTGCTGAGTCACTGTCCAGGCTCTAGGTGATTTAAATGCATATTTTATGATAAGAGATCATTTTAACTTAAGTGATGAGTTGACAGTTGCAGGCTCCTGCTCTTTGGTTACTTCTGATTTATAGATCCATTCACTTCCTGATTGCAGCCTTATGCCTTGATTTATAATTAATATAAAGGGGCACTAACAAAACTGTTTATTAAGGTGTGAATTTATAATTGAACTGTTCATCACAGTGATGCCTGTGGGAAGTCTTGTTGTGTCTGGCTGTGTTGCTGTTGCTCAGACGGGAGACGTTTGAGCAGGTTGTGGTGGATCCTCAGTGGCGTTTCCTAAGTTCGGATGACAGCGGTGTAGATTTGGGTCAGCAAGCCTCTTGACGGAGGTTAAACTTCCTGAGCCGGCACAGGAAGCACACCCTCTTCTGGGCCCTTTTTTAAATATTTGTGTTGATGCTGGAGGCAAAGTAGATGTGACCGCTCCAACCTGTCGTCTGCATGCAGACTCATCACCGTCCTGACTTGCTGGTGGAGCAGGTTGTGTGACGTCTGAGTGAGTTCGGGGTGTGAATGTCGACTGGAATCCACCTTGAGGTCATCAGATGGATCAACAGGTCCCTAACCTCCCTCACCATACAGGAAGCTTCAGATTTGCCCCCTGCAGCCAAAACACACTCACAGTTACCCACAGTATGTGTGTAGGTTTTGCACAGATCATAATCAGTGACACTGCATATTGTTACTGTACATGTGTATTATTCATTGTGTGTCTTCTTTTGATTTTTTTATCATTTATTGTATTTTTCATGTGATTTTGTGCCGTCTGTGTTTTAGCAGTCCACTGCAGAGGTTTGCTCCGGTGCAGGTGCGCTGTGTCTCAATCAGAAGCTAAATAACAAACTCTTTGTTTTCATGGCTGAATAAACAAACTGACCTTAAAGTTGTAGTCTGTAACAGTTTTTGTTTTATTTACTAAAATCCTCATTAAGATCTGACAGTAGAATCAGATACAGGTCAGCTGTCTGTGGCTCCACCCAGTGGCTGTAATTTGGTTTGCCAGAATCCACCGCTCTGGAGCAACACAGCCAATCAGAGCCAAGGGGCGTGTCTAAGAAGTGTCAATCACTCTGGCGCCTTCACGCAGGGCGTACTGGGCAGTACCTCTCCTCCACGCAGGCGCAGTGCCTGCTCTCACCTGGTCAGATAGCTCAAACAATGGAGGAGAACAGACAACAACAACAGAGCAGAATCATGTCCCACCATCGCCCGTCAAAGAGAAGAAATAATAAGACTGAAGAAGAGAAGCAGAGTCAAAACAAAGAACTGGGCCGAGCCAGAGAGAAAACAAGGATAAATATCAGAGCGTCATTTCAGAGGTGGAGGAGCTGCAGGATCTGTCAGGACTTTTCTGCTGGACAGGTAAGAACACCTGCTTCATATATGTTTCATTCTGTGTTTTAACCACAAGGATAAGATGGCGGCGGTTACAGTAATACTGGCAGTAACACATATCGTCATATGATGTTGCCGTCGAGCTACGTAGCTTGCTGCTAAATCTAGCTTTGTTAGCTTGTATGCTAACTCCAGTGTTTAGCTCTGTCTTTATAGCTACTGGTTAGCAAAAGTGTGTTTCAGGTGAGCGAGCAGTTATAATAACGTTAGTTTGTGTTCTCTGAAGTGGTTGAACTGGTTTAGAGAAATAATGTTACTCATGCTTCAGAAAGGCAGCATGGTGAACATGTTGCACCTGCTAATAAGAGCACTTGCATATTTTTAAATTTTTTTTGACCAAAAATGTTTCTAGAGATTTACTCTTAACTATGTGTTCACAACACGTAGGTAATGCGGTTTACATGGGTCAGTTTCTGAAATAACTGGCTTGTGAATTCAAGTTTTGCACATTTCTCAACCCTTTTTAGAATCTGAAATCTGGGTATAATATATTTATTTTGGTAAATATTTATGGATTCTAATTTCACACTAATTTTTTTTGTCTGACAAACTATCAAATCTCTGCTTTATATATTGACAATAATATTTCTAAAAATGAAAAAGCAAATATCTTGTTTAATCTCTATCAGAAGTTACACTCTTCCTTATTTGATCCTCTTATTCCTAAAATCAAAGCATCAGTCATCAAGCTGAATATCTCTTATTCGCCGTTCTTATTTTTAATAGCTGCTGTACTTCTTTATTTATTTATGAATCTGGGAATTACAATTCCAAACATTAGCGTGACGTATCTCTCAGGTGTGGTTGACTGTCCACCTGCTGACCACTCACAGCTGTGGGTACGAAATCACAAAATGAGTGCATCCAGCTTTGTCTTTATATATTGATCAGAAAACACTCATTTAATGATACTCAGAGGGTCTTAATGTCTTAGATTTTCAAACTATTAACAGTATATTTAAAATCAATTGGTTAAAACGATGTTCTTCTCCTTCTGGATTCAGCTTCAGGAAGAACCCGCCCGCCTCCTTCATCCTGTGTGGCTCCCGGTCGACACCATCATCACCCAGAACTTAAAATGGGAGCTGAACATCAGATCCCTCACCAAGAAGCCCGGATGTTCTTCCTGCAGCAGCTGAAGAAGTTCAATCTGCCAAAGATGATGATGGTACACTTCTATTCTGCCGTCATGGAGTCCATCCTCACCTCCTCATCACTGTCTGGTACGCTGCTGCCACTGCTGAGGACAAGACCCACTCCGCTATCCTGGCACTGATGGTTTCTCTCTGGGCGCCTTTCTCTCCCTAATTCAAACTTCACTGAGTTTTATAGGGATCAAATCCAAACTCAATCAAGACTTGAACCCATGACTTCAGAACTTCTGACCCTAGTGTCGCCCTGCTGAGCTAACAGGATGCAACAATCAAAGAGTCTCAGAGATTTTCACTCCTTCTGAGCAGTAACTTCACAAAGAGTGATGCTCCGAGCACTTTTAAGTTTTCATTTGTAAATGTTGGACTTCAAAAGTCGCTGAGTTTCATGAGATCAAATGTCCACCTGAGCTGCTGGACATCTTCAAAACACAATCAAGGTTTGAACCCACAACCTTCAGTCCTCAAAGCAGCACTTTAGCTTCCTGAGCTAATGAGTTGGGGATAAAGTTCTGTTTCTGAGAAGATTTCACTCTTTGTTTTGGACTTCAGGTTTTGAATTTACATAAAGTACTCAAGGTTTGAACCCACAACCTCCAGACTATTATAAGAATCAAACCTGCAACCTCAGAACTGCTGACAGGGCCTTCATCAGCCTGAGCTACTGGATCTGACTGAAGCCATTAGTTTCTTTCAGATTTGAAGAATTGAACCCACGACCTCAAAACTTCTAACCTAGTGTCACCCTGCTGAGTTAACAGGATGACAGGAACTAGGAGTCTCAAAGGTTTTCACACCTTCTGAGCAGCAACTTTATAGAGTCAGGATTCAAACCCACAACCTCCAGACCAGCTCATCAGGTACCTGAACGTCCTGCCTTTGAGCTTTTCACTCTTTTATTTGAAGAGCTGTCTTCAAAACTCAGAACCTGAACTTTAGTTTGTGTTCAGGCCGTCTCAGTTTGTCCGTCTGTGTCTCCATCAGGTCGTTGTCCGGTCCAAACATCAGTTCAACAGCAGCTGGTTGTATCAGGACGTCACCCTGCTGCTCTGGGATCAGGCTCAGTGCTCCTCCAACCTCAACGAGGTCTGAGAGACAGTAACTTATAGTTCTTTGTAGAAGTGCGCTTTATAAAGTTCACTCCATTGGTTCACAGGGCAGAGAGGAAGACGGACTGACCTGGGAGCTGTGCTCATTCAAATATTCTGGCCACTTCATTCTCAAATCTCCAGACTGCAGCTTTAAAGGACAATTTAAGACTGTTTTCTTTTGTTTATATGTGGCGGACCCTGCCACCTTTGCAGTTTCTAACAGTGTTCTGGGGACCTTGTGTTCCTCTGAGAACAGCTTGTTTATTCAGTTAGGGGATAGATAAATATTTCAGAAATTGTATTAGTACCTCATTAATATTGTACATTATTTAATTCTAAGTTTGAATTACTACTTCAAAACAACAGTGACCCTTTAAAGCTTTTGTGGACAGTGTGCTGTCCTTGGCAACTCATTTATGTGAAATTCAAACCTTGAAATGTGTTATTCACTTAGAAATAATCCCAGCATCCAGGACTTCTCTGTAACTATGAAGTATATTAGTGTGAAGCGCTGGTTGCTGTTCTCTGCTGCCTCTAGGATCTATGCTGCCACCTTCAGGAGGGCAGATTGCAAAGCTTGTGTCGCGTTCACAACTCTGAACACTTGTCAATGCAAACAGGTCACAACACATAGACATTAATCTTGGTGTTAATCTACTCAACACATTCAGGCAGAAAATCAAACACACTTGTAAATCATAGACAACTGCAAGGAGCTCTGAAAAGAAGATTTATTTCCCACCCTTGTACAAAAATGCAACTGTGACGAGTTCAAGGCCATTTTAAATGATTTCTTTACAAAAACAAACAATTTAAACATTATTGGGACGCCCCTGCTGATACCAGATGAGTGGCTTCATTCAGCAACTTCCTTGTTTCTTGTCCTCCTCTGGTGTGGTACATCTAGCTTCTCTTAGTGTGATTAAATTACTCAAGTATGCTAAAGATGGCCCAGGCTATTGTAGTTTTTATAATAAACAAAAGAAACATGACAAAATGGGAGATGACACGTCTTCAACAGCGATCTACTGGTTCATCATCACTTTGTTGGGCAATTTAGAGAGAAGGAGAGGAAAAGGAAGTCACTGAACACCAATGAGACAATGCCAGTGAGAGACTGTCAGTGCAGCTGGGTCTAATTTCTCTAGCAAAGGTCAGTGCTTTCAGTCATGAATGGATGATGATTATATCAAAGATCAAGTTTATCCTATAATTTCAGTTGAACTGCCTGTTGGGGTTCCCACACATTTGACGTCCTCTGTCCTTCTGAATCACTGTCAGTGTGCGCTTTTTGTCTTTAGCCCATGAGGTATCCTCTGAAAAGACAACAGATGAATTAGATGAGATGCTGTGAACTACAGACTGTTAAATATTGAGACAGGCAAACTTTGTGGGACTTTTGCTGAAGTTTAAATAAATGCTACACATGAAGAGTTGGACTTACGGCAGCTTCATGCGCATGAACACTCTGGCCATGAAGAAGCTGAGGAGGACGCTGACAAAGCCGATGAAGAGCAACAGGAAGCGGTTGAGTTTGGGGATGTTTGGAGCGTTGGAGCGGTCCAGGATTATAAAGCCCAGGCCTCCCATCGTGAAGAGGAAACTGGAAGCCAGTCCTTCCATAATGTACTGCCCATTTACTCTGGAGAACAAACACACTTACATTAGTTATGCATTTCTCAGTGAGGTTTACATTTGACCATCACTATCTGAGGTGACTTTCACTAACAGGCTGCTTGCTTTAAGATGTAGTTTGTAGAGATGCTCTTGAACTTAAGCTTGACATACCTGTATGCCAAAAAGGCGACTGGCCGCTGGTGTCCATGCTCGTCAGTCATTGAACCCACACTGGGGGGCTCGACAATAACATCATAGATGATGCCTATAATGTGGGAGAAGATTAAGAAGAAATCAATCAGAACATGAGAGAGCTTTGAGCTTATCAATCAACAAACTGACCATCCACTACTAACGTTACTGGTGAATAATAACCGATTCTGAATGTCAAATAACTGTGAAACCAAGCTGCATTCAGCTTGTCTTGTGCTAGCTAAAGCCAAGTTAGCCTCAAGTAGCCGCTATGCTAACCGCTAACATGCTAGCGTTAACGCCAAGTTGGCTGATGTACAAATGCAACCAAAGCCTACAACATCTGACATTATTCCAGTCACACACGAGTGAGCTTTATCTCTAAACAATATGCGGATACAGTCTAGGTTTGACGCTGACAAGCTAGCAGTCTCTCATCTACGTTAGCGTTAGCTTAGCCGCAGCGGATCCGTTTACCTCCTGTGATGAGAAAGTAGGACACAATAACGACTGCGTACACGGTCATAGCTGACGGCATGTGCAGCCATGAGGGTTTCTTCAGTTTTATATTTGGACATTCCAGCACAGCGAACGGTATACTGTATAATGTCTCCATGGTGTGTGAAGAAATGTCCGTTCTCTGCAGTACAGCTGCTGACGCTGGCTGAGATCCTGTGAGCAGCGACTGTGTTGACGTGTCCCGGAAGTACATGTTTTTCTTCTCGTCTTCCATCGCTGCAAGACGTTTTAATTTATTTATATTATTTTATTTATGATAGTGAGAGGTGCCAGTTTATGCAAAAACATACCTTGATACTAACATAAACGTAAATCAAATAATAAATGTTTTTTACAATTTCTTTGGGGGAAAAACTTGGGCGTGACGTCATCTTAAAGAGACAGTAACATAAAACGCTGAGGGGGAACGGAACAATTCACTGTTCCTTACTGTGAAGCCGGATCAATATCATTTTATTCGATTAATTAGTTATAAAACTATGCTCTACTGTTCTCTATCAAATTATATATTTTTTCCTACTGATCCATTCTGACTTATCCAGTCCAGTGAAGTATATTCAAACGTTTTGTATTGTATAGAAAACATTCCTATACTATATAGCTTCCCTCTTCATGGTCATCTTGTGTCACTATGGTCCCAAATAAAATGTCTCCATTACATCAGGAAGACAGATTTATGTTAATTCACATGAGGGCTTCTGCAGTCTTCCGTCACAGCACAGAAACCAGTGTTAGGGTACTGTATTGTACATCAGGGTACCACAATTTTATGGCATTCGTAGTTATGGTCAGACACCAGATACCCACTGAAGAAAAGAATCAGTAAGGCATCTTTGGCATTTGTTCTCTCTTGAAATATTAACAGAATCAGTAGAAGTGTCACTCGAGGCAAAATATAAAATGTCCCAATAAATCCATATTTATCAGTTACATGGTTTTCAAAGATTAAACCTCCACTCACACATCCCTTCCCTTCTCATCCAAATACACCAAAGGATTGCAAATCACAACAGGAAATGGATTTGTTTGTCATTTTTTATTGTGGCCATACAAATACACATTTTACTTAGATTTCTGGCTCTGTGCCTGTGCCTTGAGCACCTTGACGACGATCTTCTGCTCCTCAATCAAGAAAGCACGCTTGATCCTGAGAATAAAAGCAAAGAGACGATTTAGGCACAATGTTTTAGACCTTCAACACACATCAGTGTCATCAATGACTGTCTCCTCGTTCTGTTATTCATGCAATCCATCAGAAGTTCAGTAACTTGTGAAGCAGTAGTAGACACTTTGTCAAGATTATTATCAAAGCAATGCTAGCATCGTTCGTTTCTCATCAAGAAAAGACAGATTAAAGGAAATGCTTCCATTACCTGTCGCGCACACACTTGGCGCACATGGAGCCTCCGTAGGCCCTGCTGACGTGCTTCTTGGTCTTGGAGAGCCTCATCAGAACCTGAGGTCTAACAGCCCGGATCTGCAAGACAGAACAGGACCATAATGAGACCACAGGCAATGTGAACTGACTTTGAAACAGTTAACACAGCTGATGGAAAGTTATCCCGAACAAATTTAAATACGGTGGAGCAATCAAGACAACCAAACTCTGAAGGCTGCAGAGAAACATTTACAGACATCCTGACAGATGATGAGCAGCCTGCTCTGGAACCAAAGGCGAAAAAATTCTTCTGCCACTTCAGTAGTTGAGAAGCACACCAGGTCTTATGTCCAATTCCATTTTAACAAACTTTATATACATTTTTAAAGCACACTGAGGCAATGTGATCGTGATTTCGGGCTATATAAATAAAACTGATTTGATACAGATAAACACTTCTGAATCAGCACTCTGAGTGGATCATATTTTAACTCCTCAAGAAGGTCTTGAGTGGAACTGTTCTCTAATCCAGAGTATTAATTTGGCAATAAAAAGAAAGACCTGTAAACAGGTCCGAGAAGATGAGTCCACATGATGAGGTCAGAGAACAAGGTCACATTTGGGCAAACTTGCAGTTCTGCACATATTTAATGTTTCTGTTTGCGAGGCCTTTCTCTACAGCAAAGTGTTCAGGGGATCAATATAATTAAGACACCTTTGTTTTTAAGTGTACTAGTGAAATACTTGTGTTGGCATACGACAATTTGGACAAAAATGCATTTCACAATATCATTCAGATGATCAACTATGCTTAAAACTCTAAAAGTGGCACTAAAACATGCTTCACTTGACCTTACATTTTGTTTAAGAATATTGTGCAGACCCAGATGAGAGTAAACTGAAGGTATTGAACACATTTCCACACAACAGGATGAACAATCTGTAGCATGAGCCATGGTAAGAAATCTATGTAGGACTGTTTGTTAGCAAGCTGGAGAACTTTATTAGATTATTCATGTGAGGATATTCATAATCAACCTGACAAGGCTAAATGTATCCTATTTTCTTTCATGACCTGCAGCATCTCCCCTAAGTGTCCCATCCCTATGGTTGAGTTTAAACAATCCATCCACCCACATTAGTTAGAATTTTCTATCCGTATACAAGAAATTTTGACAGTTACCTTTAAATATTACAACAGTCCTTTCCAATTGCATCTAAAAGTCCCACATCTGGATATATATAGCTGTTAGATGCATTCTTTGCAATAGATGTTGTGATGCTCAAGCATAGTTTACATTTAACTTCCAATTTAATTTTACACATTTTGCTCAGTAAGTGCATCTTCTGTAAGCATAGAAATCTCAAAATAGCACATAAACTAGAGTCACAACAAACAATCAGCTTCTAAATGGAATATAACGCTGCATGCACATACAGGTGATGATTAACATCACTTGGCCTGCGTTCTGTTACACAGCAGCACAACCCAAAAACAAGAAACTGGAGGCTTCATTTGTGAAAAAGTGACATCTCAGTTATGTTTTCACTTCAAGTTCAGTGAGTTGTTGTACAGCAATATGCAATTACTCCAGCTTAGATGATGATCAGAAGCAACGCATGTGGTAGAAGACTTGACTCAATGATTAATTTACAAACTCAAAAGTGATCACGCGATCTTTTTAATGATGTGGATTAATTTCTTTGAAGTTGTTTCACATGCTGATAACTTTTAATGTTTTAAAGGCGTTTACAGAGAAAGTCGAGTCTCTTTCTACACATCAAGGTAAGGGGGATGCTGTTGATGCTGCTGTGGCATGGGGTCATCCATCTATCAATTTAGTGGCAGTTCCCATCCATTCATTTATATATTTATCTTGCAAATTCAAAGTTTTCTGGGGAGGAACATGAAGATGCATCTCTTACAGACATCTAGTTGGGACAAAGCTATCAGACTGAGCCAGAGACCATCTACAGCTGACTTTTACAATTAATGCCACCAGCTCCACTGACTTCATATGCATGCACATATTGTTAGAACAGCCATACATACAGCAGCATGTTCGGCGCATTCACCAGAATACAATAGGTTTACTTACACCACGCAGTCTTCCTGGGCAGATGCCACATGCCGACTTGGGAGCTTTGCCGACCTTCTTGGTGTACAGGTACACAATACGGTTACCAGGTGTCCGTGACCTGCAGACCAACACAGAGGAAAGAAGCAGAATCATAAACAGGTATTCATACATGAAGTGGCAGTGGTGTCTGTAACAGTGACGCTGTGGGACGTTCACTTACAGTCTGGTTTTGTTGGAGGCAGTGTTGTAGGACAACCTACGACGGTAAGTCAGCCGCTGCACCATGTTGAAGCTGAAAACAGAAGAAATATACACTTATTATTATTGGACATGATGCTAGGATGCTAACTCTGCTAGCTGCGCTAATGCTGCTGCTCCTCAACATGCTAGTAACACCGGCTAACATTTACATTCACGTTCCAAAACATTGGAAACATTTCATTAATAAGTCGACATTGTATCATACTGATGGTGAATATTATATGTATCCTAACTCCGCATGAAAACACACATTTAGCGTGGTTCTTGGCCACGGGTATCACATTTAGTTCGCTTTACATAGCGGCCATCGGGACCATGAACGGCATCTTTAAATTGTCATGGAAAATACATAAAATAATACAATTGTCACATATTTAGAGACGTGAAGTTGTTTTAAGTGTTATCTCTATTTGAAATCGTTGTTATTCTCCTTTTAAACACAGGATTACATTGGATTATCAAATTATAATGTTTCAGAGGAAAGCAGGGAGCCGCCATACCTGCTGTCTGCGGAACCGGAAGAGGAAGGAGCAAGGCGGGTGTTACAGGTTAAAGTTTCCCCGTGCCGGCTGTTTCATGACTGCTCTCTGCTGGTGGCTCGTTTTAACTACATAGATATGAAACAAATGAAACAAATTGTATTATGTGTAATTATGCGGTTGTTAAGTGGAAACTAATGTTGATTAAAATGATCTTTGAATTGCATTATTTAATAGATGCTTTTATTTTGAAATAGACATTTTCCTGCGAGGTAAACGTTGTTTTACCACAAATATGGCGAGATTGTTAAATACATGTTATCATAGATGGCAGTTACCCAATCTACTGTGACTTGCATGTAAACTGGCACACTCATTTATTAGCCTTTTCTTAGTTTGATATTGAAGTATTTTATTTTGTTGGATCTTTGTTACACCTGCTGTGATTCATCTGTTTTAAACCCACCAAAACATCAAAAGCTCATATTTTTGCCGCTCATTATTTATGCCTAATATCTCTGTTACAGAACAAAGAACAAAGTCAGTTTTTTTAATGTCAGAATAGAACACCAACAGACACATCACTCATGCAAATTGTTAATATTTCCAGTAAAACCCTTCAAGTCTTGTTTTGACATGCCCCTGTGGGGAAAGCACAGGTGTAACCGTAAATGTAACGCCTTCTATTTATATTCTCCTGCTTGCCTGCTGATACAGCTGGCACACCTAAAATAACAGACCTCTAATTAAGTTATGAGCTGTATCTGTGTTTTTCCTGCTTGACAGGTCTAAATCTTTGGCATGAAGAAGCCCTGTCATGAGTTAATTTCTCCAAACCCTCAACATGGGACATTCAAAATAGCAGGGTGTGTTATTTCTAACATGAGCACGATGCATGCGTCCTCCAGTAGATGGCAGCAGTGGTGTGCCACTTGTGTTGTGAGTGGTTTGTCCCTCAAACTCTGGATGGGATGCAAATATCAAGGTTAATTGTTGAAGAAGAAATAATGCACATTCATGGAAATACTAATGCAAATACTCTGTAATTGTAAAAAAAATACTCCCATGTCTTGTGGATCAAACATTTTAAAGGTGCAGTATGTAAGAATTTTAGTCAAAGCATTAAAGTATTATGATAATATAGCATGCTAACCAGCTAGAAACTTTGAACTTTAGGAGGTGATAATCTGGCGGTAAACAACGTCGACAAATCTGCAGTCTGAGCCTTCAGTCCAGGCAGTCAGCTGACACGACCGCTGGCTGCACAGTTAACTGAAGCTACAGTTAGCAGCAGTTAGTGGTTACCTTTATGTTTGGTGTATAAAGTCAACAGGGGGTCAAGTTTTCCTTTTAAAATGCTTTGTTCATCACAAGTCTTCTCAAAGTGGCAACAGATAAATTTACCCCCCAGTGTTTCCCAGTGGTGTCATCGTTGCTGCTGCTGCAAAGACAACTGGATCTTTTTCTGTTTTCACCAGAAATGAAAATGAGAATAAAACGGGGCAAAATTCAAGTTTATTCAGTCATTTAGTCTATAAATAGAAATCTGCAGCAGAAATCTTCTCTACTGCCAGTTTAAAGTGGCATCAATAATAAAAAAGAGCAATGTCTTATCACTCATGGCGTGAAACATTTCCTTGCAAAACAAAAAGTACCTGCCATGCACGCACAGATCTGCAGCAAACACACCGTCGCTCTTAAAACGAGAGAAATAGCTCAAAATGGCTCCCAATCAAAGAGGTGCTGTGTCACAGACAGACATTTGCCAAGCTCAGCCAACAGATGGTGAGCTTGGCAACCTTTTAGATGAAGCATTTGGCAAAGGCAAAGTTCAGCGACAACACAAGGCTCGGTACAGTGTGTTGGCACATGACGCATCCGTTTTAAGGGCATGAAACTCACTGACGGGTTTCAGCTTAACTTAGTCAGAACTACCTGGGGGGTGGATTTGTGTCTAAGAGTGAAAAGGTCACTTGCGCTCTTTTATTGTCTGTGATTCATCAGTAAACCTGGAAATGATGCTACTTAATGAAGTCTACTATTCTTACAACAAACATGTCATCTGTTACAATTAGTCCAATGACTTGGGCCAGTCTCAAATAATACGGGAATCTTTCGCCACGTCAGAGACAACACAGTCCACAGAGAGAATGTGAAAGAGACATTGAGACATTTTGTGGGAAAGTTCCTGATGTCATTTGTTTTTCAAGATATTCTGTATGAATGTGCGACAGTCATCAATCCAAACATGAACACCCGATACACACACCGTCATTGTTTTGTGGTTGGAAACTTCTTTTCATTGCTGCCGACCTCTGGACGTCTGAGCTTGTTCAACATGGTCTGCGATGGGGATTGACTTGATTAAGTCCAGATGTGACGCGACCTGGGATTAACCCGTTCTTCACGAGAATCAAGGTCCTTTACAAAGGATGCCAAAGAGGATTGTGGACGACTCCAAGAGACACAGAGGAAGCACGCAGACGTCCAAATAATTGGTAACATCTGCAGGCGGCCTGTCTTAATCTGTTCAGAAGTAATTATTCTACAAGACATCTCAGTGGCATATTTAATTTAGATATTAACCCAACAAAACACCGATAGATTCTTGATGTTAACTCATTTTAAATAAAGTTTATTTACTGTAAAGCCGTCTGACACCACCAGCCCCTCCCTCTCATACAGCCCTACCTCGTCAAAGATGAACCATATCACCTTAAGTGCACTTGATTACGCAAGCCTGTCCGACCCCCCCTCCCCACATCTCCTTGGGCCTTCTGTGTAATCTGCTGAGATTTAAACCTGCTGCTCCTGTTTAATAAATCCACTGCGATTAAAATAGGATTACAGCTCTGCTTTCGCCTTCCTAATGACATCAGAGCATGAAACATTTTTTGACTTTCTTTTTTTTTTTTTTTTTTTCAGCTGTGGGGTTTTTGCCCAGGCTCACCCGTCCGTCCGTCCCTCCCTCCCTCCCTCCCGCTCGTCTTGTCCAGACAGACAGCGGCTGATTTCTCAACTTCTTCCTCCTGCCCCACAGTAAAACCTCGTCCTCGCCGCAGCCCGGCAGGTCGGCCCATCTGTGGGCCTGTTGACATAAGGATTAACCTTCTAATGCAGCACACATCCTGTATCAATGCTGTCTGCCGTCACATCAGGCTTCTCTATGACAGATAACAACCAAAGAAAATATGCTCCTGTGTCAGGTCGTTGGTGTTGTGTGCGCGATCCTTGAAACCTTCACGTGACATCGCCTTCATCGATATAATCAATACCTCTTTGTCCTCTTTGTCCTTACTTAGTGCTGTCATACAGTGGTTAAATGCTTCCAAGGTCAGCGGAGGCAAAAATGATTGGATATCGACAAACTAAGCTCACGACCCCAGCAGAGAAATCTACTTAGGGACGTGTAATTTTAAAGGAGCACTACGTTGTTTTGGAGGAGGAAAATTCAAACTCAGAATCTTAAAATGAACAATTTTAATGAGGTAATAATACAAACTCAGACACAAACTGTCCTCAGAGGAAGAAAAGGTCCCCAGAACACTGTTTGAAGCTAGAAAGGTGGCAGGGTCCGCCACATATAAACAAAGTAAAACATGAAAACGAGGTGATTATTTAGTTGGTTTTGTTCTTTTTCTCCTCTGATTATAATTTCTTTCCCAAAACAACACAGTCCACATTTACTTCAACACACAATGTAGCTTAAAGTCAAATGTTAAATGTTAATGACAGATATTGTTATTGTTATTGTGAGCCAAGATTTTAATATGAATGGTGACCTTTATATTCTAATTTAAAAGGAAAATCTAAATCTATATTAACAATTATATCTTGACACACTCAAACGTATCTGGGACAAAATAAACTTACCCTTTCACTACTATAGATTAATTGTATATTAAGGTCCTTGAACTATGAGTTAGTTATTAGGTAACAAGGGCTTATAACGCTCATTAACATCCTTTTGTGTTAATAAGACTGTATAAGTGTTTATTATAACATCATAAAAATGTTTTATTTTTAAAAGATATTTATGAGAAACTTGTTAACAGTTTGTAGACTGATTAAGAACATAAATCAGAGCCTTGTGACTTTATTATGATTGTTTATAACAGCATTACAAACACATTTATATTATTATTATTATTATTATTATTATCAGGGCCGACTAACTATCACTTGTTAGGAGCAGCATTAGTGGTACCACATTTGGTAAAAGCATCATGGTCGTCAGGAAACACCTCGGATTATCACTTCTTTGGTGATAATCGGACACTTTCTCCAGTTCCAACAGGAAGTTGACGTGTTTTTGTTTATCACTGAAAAGTCTGAACACAGAGCGGATGGCTGGTGATGAAACGTGATAAACATTCATGTTCCCCTGAGGATGAACTGTACGGCACATTTTCCCGGCCCGCCCACATCAGGGTCTCACTTTCACACTCTGCGCTCACATCTAATCGGCTCCAGCACTTACTGATCAGAGCGGCCGGTGGATTATTAATTCGTTAATCTCTTTAGAGCTACTACTGCTAAAATGAAAATTCCCGTCCAGCCCTCGGCGCCCAGCTAAAATGTTCCCCCCCACTTTATCTTAAACAATCTTGCTTTTGTGTGACTCCGAGACAGACCATTTGTCTTTTGAAGACATTCACTCAGCCATTTTAAGAGCCTCATTGATTCCCTATTTACTACCTGAGCATCCCGGTGGTGCTTGTGCCCCTTTTGTTTTGCTGACCACATTTTCCTGAGGGGCAGGTGGTCTGTCCAAGCCTCTTTGTGCAGACTTGTGTTGGTGGTGGTGGTGGTGGTGGGGCGGGTTGCTAATATGAGGCTTTAAACATCTAATCCGGAGCAAGTCTCTTAGAAAAAGCTTATCTTGGGTCTCTCCAATTTCACTACTTTCCTCGTCTACGGGACCAGATAGCTTTTGGCGTCAGGTATTAATAAAAATCATTTGTCTGATTTGTCTGATTCTATGCCTTGCTTCAGTCAATTGTCCTTCCCTCTTCACCGGAAAAACTTGCTTGGTTATCATCACTCTATCTACCCCCCACCGCCGCTGCCCCATTGCTGACAAATCCATACAACTATGTGGGACACAAAGGCTCGGATTTAGCTGCCGGGCCAAAGCGAGGGAGGGCCGGGTGTGGAGGAGGGGGGGGCGGCGGGCGTGCAGGGCCCGGATGGAAATTTCTGTTGTTTTTGTGTGAGCACAGATTTCAGACAAATCAAAACAACTGCCACCGTCACCCCTCCAGACCCCCTCCCTCCCCACAACAACCCACATGACCCGTGACCAGTCATCACTTTTATGCTGGAAATGCAGCCAGATCAGGAGCGGGCAGTGCGCTGGCGTGGAGGAGAGGCTGCCTGCACGCCGGACAGCCATTGTTGAAAAAGAGCTGACGGCCTGAATGGGATCTCATTTGATAGGCAAAAATATTGACGATCTAATTTTGAAGAGCTCAGAGTTAGCTTTGTGATGACGTCGGATACAAGCGCTCTGTGACAGAGTTTCCCAATGAACTCTAACTTTGATTTGAGCATTTTTTCTGTTACTGCAATAAGATATGAAGGCTTGTTTTGTCGGCATTTCATCCTCAGTCCTCTTGATCTAAACTTAAGTTGCTTAAACTGTAAAAAGATGATTCACGATTAGTGGGAATGATCATTTGATATGATGATGTGACATTTGTTGAGGTCTTTACCAAACAAGCTAGATTTACAGGCCAGGACATCACTGCAGAGCTACTTCATTCCAATGCTGTGTGTTTCTAATAATCTGTTAATCGTTCGGTCGATCAAACATAAAGAAAACATAAAAATATCCTGAATCCAGAAGTGACATTATTGAATATCTTGTTTTGTCCAAGCAACAGTCCAAGATACCCCGAAATATTCAGTATAATCATTCAAAAACACTTTAGTACAGCTCCAAAGATCTGTATCCTCCTTTTCTTTTATTCTTCACTATGAGATTTTTTGAAAAAGCTGCTCCATCCAGAGCCAAAAGAAGACGTTCTACATCTGTTGTCACTGGGTGAGTAAAGCTGGAGAGAAGTGGACTGCGTGTGTTAACCCGATGATGTCGCCTACTTACTGTATATGTTCATTCTCCTCATTATAATCAGCTTGACAGAACAGCCGCCAGTTTGTTCTTGTGGGAGAACTTGCTCGGTGAGGATGCCCAGCGGTGATGGATGTAGTGACGTCTGATGACAGCCAACGTTTCAGGGCTTCCGGCGCGACCAGCAGATATGTTGATGACGAATATCCGTCGTCTGCTGGTCGTTGTTTACAGTTTGATGAGCGACTACATGAGAATGGAGCTGGAGTCAAGAGAATCTGAACGCAGATATATTTTTCATAAAGTTAATGAAAAGCTCAATTAACCATCATAAATCTGCAACATGCCTTTTTTTCCTCCCACATATTAATCTAGCTGTTTCCAGCATTTATGCTATGTTTGTATTCAGTGTATTCCACCAAAATAAATCAAAATATCCCTCTAAATGTGAGTCATTTCTGCCACGAGGGCTCCCTCGATCAAAACAATCATAGCAGACGGAATTGATGATGTTGTGAAAGGAGCGTAAAGGAACATGGGAGCTGTCGTCTTCATTGTTAACAACCACCGTTGCCAATAAAACTCTGATGTTGCGTTCAAGGACATGTAAAGTGTTAAAGTTTTATTCATGTTGCTCCCTCGCTCTCTGACGCCTCATCCCGTGTTTCCTTCAGTGGGTAAAGGGGAAGTGTTGACATTCACAGGCAACCTTGAATAAAATTGCATATTTGTCCGTGTGTGCAACATCTGAAATAACGTACGTACACAACTTAAAATATACAACATAAGGCAGAATGTTACATATCATATCTTTAGGGAACTTTCTGATGATAAATAGAGGCATCAGATATCAGATGGCGCTCTGAGTTTTACCAATTCAGCAAATTTAACTGGAAACCTGGATATGCACCACACAACTGATAGCAATCAGATAACGTCTGATTATTGATAACCCGAGGTAAGTTAATGCTGCCGTCCTCTGTGTTTCCTGTTAGGTAACAAGAGGCAGCTACAGTGGGGAGGAGATGAGAGCGGAGGAGAGGGGCCAATCAATGAGGTCACTGAATCATGATTTATTATACAGCACCAGGCCATTAGTGTCACACATACTTTGCCACACTGTGTAGAGATTGCGTGTCTGGGTCCATCCAGCAGGGTTTGGCCTGTCGACTGATGCTAAGTGGTCGTCTTTCTCTGACATGAGGGGGAAACGTGGCGACCCGCAGGGCTGTAGGGATGATGACTATGTCACATGAATGCATGGTTGGCATATTCAGACTGAAGCGAGCTGACACATGAAGCACGCGCCATCTTCTAATGTTTACTCTCCCATTTTGTAAAGGAGCCATATTCTTTCTTCTTGTTCCTGCTGTTGAATATTTGAGCTTCAGGAAGTTGTAAAGACTGTAGGGAGACACTGTAGAGATGTAGTCAGACACAAATTTATACCTTCATGTTTGTTTTTGTATGGAAGAAGAAATAAATATAAATCATGAATTATAGAAGCGTTGACAGCTTTTGTTATGTTCCTGTTTCCTGTCCTTAAAAGCGAACGCCACCAATTCTCCCGAGGAAGATGCGTGTCATCTGGTGAATTGCTCCTAGTGATGTCACTCAGTGGTCCCGTTGCATTGTGGGTAATGTAGGCACCAGGTTTTATCTCTGGTTCTGCTGTGTCCAGTTTGATTATTTGTTTTAAAACCATCCTACGCTGATATGAAGTGCAGCACTCAGCCGGTGGACTGCTTTGCCTACATTACCCACAATGCTACTTAGCCTGACTGGAGGTGATTTATCAGATTACATGCAGCTTCCTGTGGAGCCACAAAATGATATCTAATATCTTTTCACATCCCTAGTAGTACTCCTGAAGACCTGTGAACACCAAGGACAATTCTTTCCAGTGACAGCTGCTCAGCGGGACATGAAGCCATAATAACTCGACTCCCCGGCTAAAAATGTACCCGGATCTTCCGCTTCAGGAGCACTACAGACTTCCTCCGACTGAGCAGGCTATCTTCCAGTCTAGCGCCTGAGAGATAAAGCGATTTCATCCTGCGGCTCTTCTAGACGATCCAAATTTCACTGGAGCGAATGTCTCAAATTATAACGCTTCTTTCACAATGTTAGCTTACAAAAAAAATAACATTTTGGGGCCCGAGCGCATCACGTGATGGTGTCAATACACGGGCATTAATGAGTAAAATTGGTGGAATGACCCTTTAAGCTGACCCTTTGAACACAGACCTACAGATATGAATCTCCTGGACTATGCAGATGGAATAATAATACTAATTCCTTGATAATGAGAGTGTGCAGATGCGTCCTGTGTGGAAGCTGCGGTGCTGCAGCACAGCGTCATCTCCCAGAGGTGGATCCGCCTCCTGCATGTAACCTTCAAATGACCTCAGGCGTGCACATAAATCAGCCACATCCACCTGTTCCGTCGTCATCATGAAAAAAAAAGAAAAGGAGAAGAAAAGGAGAATGTGTGGAAGCTGCCTGTGCTGTGTAACCACGGCAACTCCTCCCTCAAAACGCAACATCACCAAACCCCCACCGCGGCAGGGACCGACACGCTGTCTGCCGCTTACCTGGCTTTATTAATAACACAAGCGGTTCACGTGGGCAGCCCGGCCCGGCCCGGCCCAGCCCAGCACAATATTCTGCTACACTAGCACAGGGGGATCTTTTCTCCTCCTCCTCCTCCTCCTCCTCCTCCTCGCATCACCCAGACGGGAGGGATGCTGCCGCCGCTGCAGCTGCTGTGAGGGAGAAGAGGTGAGCGCAGTTGGAAAAGCATTTTTTCTCTCCCCCCACCCTCACCCACCCACCCCGGCTCTCCCTCCAAAGCTCCTCCTCTGTCGTCGGAGAGCGGAGACCGGTCACATTTTGCTCAATGAGAGCAAGAGGGCACCGGAGAGGATTTCCTAATTTCACCGCGCTGCTGAGCCGTGCGGCTGGTTTTCTCTCGCCTCTGTCAAAGGTAAGCGGGACGCCGTCTGCAGCCTCCCCGCGCGTCATGCGCCTTCGCCGGGGGGGAGAACAACTCGTGTTGGGCTGTTTTGGTCGGGGTGATGATGGTTAGCTGTGTGTTGTGTGATGATCCAGCTGAAAGGGCGATACTGAAGGGCAGACAGGGGGGAGAGTTGACAGCCGAGCAGGACAGGATGTGTTTTTCTCTGCGTTCACCTGTGCGGCGGCGTCACCGCTGACCGTTTTCACGGACTGCGGCCAAGTGGTGTCCGTGAAACCCGTCGGCCTCCTCATTTGCTGATGTTTTCCCAGGTGATGACAGCAGGTTTCCGATGTTACACCTGCCAAGTTTGTCACAAATCAAACATCCTCATTGTTAAACCAGCAGAATGTAAGTTTGTGTGGCTGGCTGCCTCAGCTTGGAGGTTTGATTTGAACCGGAATCACTTGAAATTGTGAAAAAAAAGCTAATGTAAGTCTGCTGATGCCACACCGGACAAGATGCACTCTTTCCTCCACAGCATGTTTCTACTTAATTACAGAGATGTGCACTGAGAGAATGGGATGATTGTAAAACTCAGTTTGTTTCTCACACGCCTGCACGACGCTGTAATGAAGAATTTCCTGTTTCATTTCATTTTTCTGTGCATCTAACCGGAGCTATTTCTGGGCAGGGGTCAAGAGTAGATTAGTCCGGATTTGTCGCTGACTTTTTCCACAGCGGCAAACGATTATTGGTTAATCCGGCTATTACATCTATTTATTACATTTTGTATTTTTTAATTCATTTAAAGAATGGTGTAGAGAATGAATCAGAAGGAGAATCTGTGTGAAGTATCTGTCTGTATCTGTGTTACTGAAGCCGACAGAGCAGCGTCTTTACTTCTATCATATTTTGTTGAGTCTCTCCTGCTTCAATAATTAATTTCTTCCTCGTTCTTTTGACGTTGTCCAGCAGAGGCTAATATGAAGACATCATTTGGCAAACCAGACCCTGGAAAGCACCTACAATCTCTTCAACTCATTTGAAACTGAAGACAACGCCATGCATTGTCTCCGGTAAAACCTGCTCCCCACCCTCCCCTCTTCCTACCTAGCCTTTGAGAGTGAGGACACCACGAGTCGTGCAAACATGGGTCCAGATCAACCCTGCATGCATTCACTAGAGCGAAGGCCCGTGTTGGGCGCCGCCTGCAAGCGACAGACCCACCGGTGTCTGCGGAAAAAGCTGAGGCCAGTTCGGATCTTATGGTTCGTCTTCAGCCTGGTGGCCGGAAGTGCCGTCTCCTTCAGTGCCTTGACCTGGAGCTCAGGGGGTCTCAGTGAGCCAGCGCTCCCCCAAGAGAGACTCCACCAGTCGGCCCCCCACAGGACTCTACTTTTCACCCCACCTCAGAAGGACCCGAACGTGTCAGCCGACATGCCAATAGCCATGAAATCTACAGCAGATGGCAACGAGAGCAGTGGGGAGTACCCGAGAGACCTTTTCACCCTCGAGGAGAGGCGCCAAGGAGCGGTGGTCCTCCACATGTTCGGCATGATCTACATGTTCATTGCCTTAGCCATAGTGTGTGACGAGTTCTTCGTCCCGGCGCTGACCGTCATCACGGAGAAGCTGACCATTTCGGATGACGTAGCCGGCGCCACCTTCATGGCGGCAGGCGGCTCAGCCCCGGAGCTCTTCACCTCCATCATCGGCGTCTTCATCTCGCACAGCAACGTGGGCATCGGGACCATCGTCGGCTCGGCCGTCTTCAACATCCTCTTCGTGATCGGGATGTGCGCCATCTTCTCCAAGGAGATCCTCAACCTCACGTGGTGGCCGCTCTTCCGCGACGTCTCCTTCTACATCCTGGATCTGATCCTGCTCATCATCTTCTTCCTGGATAACATCATCTGCGTGTGGGAAAGTGTCACGCTGCTCTCAGGCTACGCTGCCTACGTGATCTTCATGAAGTTCAACAGTACAGTTGAGCGCTTCGTCAAAGATTGCATGAGCAAGAACCAAGTGGTAGAAGTAGAAGTGCAGCCCAAGGTGAGTTGGTTTCTTGACCTGCATTATTTACCTCCCACTTCCCCCCCCTCACCACCATCTCTCCTGAAAGAACCATTTTATAGGATGCTGTAATGAGTTTTAGTATGTTTGCTAATAGAAACGACCTTCAGGGTCTCCTCTGGCATGACAACGCCAAGTTTACTCTGACAGATGCTTCAGTTGTTAGTGAGGACGTGCTTTTACTTGTTGGCATCTTTTTTTAATGTTCCCATCAACGACCATTTCCAAAGATCATTCGATACGCAACGACCAATGCCGAACATACCGTAGCCTTTGTTCATGATTTAAGAACGAGTAAACTAAGAGAAACTCAATGAGTGTGAAGTCGGGGAACCATCAACAACTAAACTGATCACAGTGCACGGAGTGAATGCTGCACAGGACTGGTGTTCCACTGTTGGATTAATAAAACAGAACTAAATGTGTAATTCTGGGTTAAGATCTACAAATTGTGTCCCGGTCTGAGAAACAAATCCTTGGAATATCTCAGGAGCTATTTTTTCTTTTACCCAGTTGAAGATTTCCTGCATGAATTTTGCTTGAAGTGTCGCTCAAACACGCAAAACCACATTCAGCGTGTCGAGGCGAGCCACATACAGGAAGTGGCTTCAGGGCGGCGGTGGTCGTCCTGGTCGTTGTCTCTGAGCAGTCATTCAGAGCCGTATTTAACTTTTTGCTCAGTTGCAGAAACACTGATTAGACAAGAACAGCTGAAAGCATTACGTTACTCCACATATGATTCACTCCCTCAATGACACTTGAGGGCAAAAGACACTGCAGTGCAATTTGATACTGGTGTAGAGATTATCCGCGAGGATTTAGATTTCTTTTGTTACATGAAATGGAAATGAAATTTTGAGAAAGTTGCATTGTAAAGCTTTAATTAAATCTGGATTTATTCTGAGTACATAAAGGATATTTAAACTGCAGGTTACACAATGTTTCGGGGGAGGTGAGGGGAACTCTCGAGGAAGCAGCCAACATCTCCATTTGGTAAGCGGCGCGTTAGCTTAGCCACGATGCTAAAATTAAAGCCTCTGTCTTTATCAAAAAAAAGGGAGCAAGCATGAAAATAGGTCCTGTTCCCGCAATACTTAATTCATCAAGGGCTCATGAGGAAGAAAAGAGTGAGAGCTGAAGTGCACCGGCTGAGTGCCAGAGAAGACTCAGGTGACCTTGAGCCGCAATGGATTGTGGGTACTTTGGCCAACAGAACCTTATGCATGTGTGTGTGAGTGTGTGGAAAAACAACTTTTGATGGAGGGGGGGGAATAGTGCGAGACGGATGAGTCGATCAAACCCCGACATCATGTCTCATCTCCTGTGACGCCGGCAGCAGATTAAGCCTCTCCTCTCTCCTGCTCCTCTCAGCGCCCTGCTTATTGTTTCACCACATATAGGTTGCGAGTTAAACTCCTTTTTATGGCGCGGTCTGGGTCTACGGGGTTAATAGAACTAGTAAAGGCAAAAATATTATTAGAATATAATCATCTAAACACTCTTTTTTTCTCTAATCAAGCTTTGACACTTTGGGGACGTGCGTATTTCAAGACGCAAGTGTTATTTTGGGATTTAATTGGCAATTTAGCGGGCGTGCATGTGTGTGTGTGGGTGTAAGTTCATACATGACTAAAGACAAGGATGAGCAAGCGATCTCAGAACAGAGGCTCTGGTTTATTTTATTTTTTTGCCGCTCTATATTTACGTGACATTCTCTACTATGAGCTGAGAGCGGCTTTTTTTTAATCATGCCCCTGTGACGACTGAGCTCCAAGGTGTCCTTAATCCTGTCCAGGTGTAAAGTATTGCATTGTAAGGACAATAGGATGTCATTTGACGCCACGCCCTTGAACTCAGCACTTGATTAAAATGGGCTTCCCTGAGATTATTTCACGCATTATGATATTGGGATGTCCCCCGACGTGTCTTGCATTGCTGCCGTAGACAGAAACGCAGGTCGGTCAGCAGCTACGGAGGAGTGGTGTCACCCGAAAGATGCGCAGGTCGCTCGGTCGGCGATGCACGCTAAAAATACCGCGTAACTTTAGATCCTGAGAGTAACACGGACAGAAGTGTGATGTTCTGCATTTAGAAGTCATCAGTCATTTTTGGCCTGTCAGCGACCGCTGCCTTTCATCTCATTACATAACCGCCTGTGCTACACTCTCTGTCTTTTTTTAATTTTTCAGATCAAGAGTTTCTTTCGCGCATCTTGTTTATTCTGCTCCCGGCGGTGTAAAAATAGACGGCTTTGTTTCTCTTATTGTCTCAAAAGTAATGCCGTAGCTCGCAGGCAGAGTGTTAAATGGTGAGGGCAGCTCGGCTTGCTTTTTCCGATGGTTTGACAGATCAGAGGTGTCAGGGACGAGGCGCGACATTATCAATACGACGCGGGCACAACTGTCAGATCTCTGTGTGGATGCTGGGTCTATTTAAAGCCATTGTTTTATGGCAGTTCAACGGGTCAGCCTCATCAAATGTAATCTGCAATAATCTCACAATCCAGTTAACACAACAATGACTGCTCCATAATTCCCCCTGCACTTAAACCGACTTGGAATTACAGAAAAGCAAGAGCGAAGAGGCATTTCCCTTCAGCACGTCGTGTCTGAGGCAGATGGATGGAAGTTCAGGACGTCACATAGTTCGGGGAGTGGCGACATGTGCCTGCACGAATGCCCCTGCAGTTTTCAAATCCTCATGAAATCCATTATCGCTGTGACTGCTGACCACTGGTGATGACAGTTTGACGCAAAGTTGCAGTCAGCTCAGCTCCCAGTCAATAAATCATTAGGTTGGGAGGCGGAACATGAACTCTGGTTGCACCGCCAAATAAACACGCTCCAACCATTCTCAGAACTGAGGAATTCATTTTTCTAATTATTGTCACTCTATTGTCAACATTAATTGTTGTTTTGCAGAGACAAGTTGTGAACACCGTACTGGATAAATATCAATATTCAAGGTGAACTTGTTACACAGTCAGCAGACGCTAAGCTAACCTGACGACCAGGTGGTTTGTTTTACAAAACCTTCTGGAAAGACGAAGCCAGAAAAATGTTTGGAAAAGGTTTAGATAAGTCTGTCACAGGCGAACTTCACCCAATCACATCAACAGTAGGAACACCCTCTAGCTGTTTGATTATTGCAATGCATTTGTGAAATAACATTTGTTTGTCGGCCATTTTCCTCTGACATCACAATCAGGGTGGGAAGCTCAAATGACGTGATGCCATTGTCCAGGTTTCAGGTAGTGTAGACGTAGAAAGTCTGATTCATTTCAACACTTCCTGATTGATCGGCAACTGAAAAGACAATATCTCCGGCCATATTTCAAGGTAAACAACTTATTCTGTCAGACTACAGCTAACGTTAACATTCAGCCACTTCCCCAGCTAACATTACTGTTCGGTAAGTGTTACATGATACAATATAAACTGGGTAAATTAATTCTAAAATATCAACCCACATGTTATCTAAGCCTGGACGTGAAATGCACTGTAGGCTAACAATGAAACAGTAATGTTAGCAAGGAATTGGTCGAATGCTAATGTTAGCTAATAGCTATCAAATGTGTTGTTTTAAATTGATAACAATCTTACAGATTTCGTACGTTTATGCAACTTGCGACCAGAAACACAGCAGCATGCATAACATTATCCCAGCATTCAGACTTCTCCACCTCAGAGGAAAATGGCAGCAGTGTGAGCAGAGTATGGTCAATATTTCTGGCCACCTTATGCAGTAAGTGCAATATAAACGCTTCACTATGACCCCAGCCGGTGGCTAACTTTGCTGTCCGCCGCCTGGCGCAGTTGAAAGCGAGTGTACGAGTGCAGTGAGAGTGAACCACACAGTAAAGAGTTGTCCCGTCATGTAAACGTAGTCATTCGATCGCCTGTACGTATTAAATATTGATAACAGCAGCTTCAACTCATAGCTGGTAACGATTATCAAGTAACTTTCATAAACTCGTGTAATCCAGCTGATCCCAGTTGCATGACATGTGGTTTTATTCGTCCATCTTTGACCTGAACAGATGTTGGAAGGATGTATTTACCTACCAGCTCCGGCCTGATTGGAGCCTAATACCTTTGTTTACCTAATGAGTGCTTAGCTGCTGGTTAATCTCACAACAAGGGCACGCCGCCTCCGCCCGGCCAGCGAGGTTGCCACCTCTGCCACCCCGTCTCCCCCCGAGACGAGACCCTGCAGACTGCCTGGATTTCACCTGCTGTCATCTGCTTCTCACAAGCCTTTGGTACGTGCCCGTCCGTCTGCTGAGACGCTGACAGACACGAGTTTAGATGAGTTGTTATTTTAAAATACTGATTTAACACTGATGTAAGAGGAAAGGGCTTTAAGGCAACATCCCTGCATCAAATACTACCTCTGTGAGGCTTAAAATATGAGGCTGTAGTCATCTGTTTTTGGAGTGTGTGCAGTATATATAGTGTGCCGCTGTTATCTTGTCACATCTGTCAAGTCAGCTGCCCCCCCACGGTGACTTCACTGTCACACATCTTGGCCCTGTGAGCTACGAGGCTCCATAGGTCAAAGATGGCGTCATTTTACTGTATCGCTCCTCTTATTTGTGGCACGTTCTCTCACAGTTAAGCTGCTTAGTCTGCTGGTGGGGCCGGTGACTTAACGGCACAGAGTCGATGCCCAAAGGTCTGATTACTGAACGCTTCGCTCGGTGACTCAGTACGTGCCGAGTGGCCGAAGCCGGTCGCACACGCACGAGGCCTTTTGAACGCATCTCACACCCACGCACTCGGTAAATCCTCATTGCACAGATCGTGGAGACGCAGTTCAAGGTCACAAAAGAGCTCGAGGCTACTAGTTTGACTCACAAGCTTGGGGAGATTACGGCAACGCAAGATGGAGGAATATGAATATGAACGGCTCGAGTGACGGGGCCGCAATGATTTCATTTTGGATTCATCTGCTGATTATTTTCATGATTAATCTTATAAATTAAAAAATCTGTGACATGTAAAATGTGAAAGATGCTCATCACAGTTCAAAGTGATGTCTTCAGATTGCTGCTATTTGTCCAATGAACAGTCCAAAGCCAAAGTGCTCTTCATAAATGACAAAGAAATTATGCAAATCCTCCTATTTCAGAATCTGGAACCAGCAAATGTTTTGCTTGAGCAACGACTGAAACAGACAATCAAAATAAATGGTAATTAGTATTCTTTAGATCGATTAAGCTTTAGTTGTTGCTGCTTTGGGCATCTTTCGCTGGAAAGCGACGGATGAGTGTGTACTCGAGTTGGCTCTGCAGGCCGACGCTGATGTCCAACTGATCATTTGTCCAATCCTTTTCTTTTTCTGTCTGTTTGCAAAAAAAACAAACAAACAACAGACCAGTAAGCCGAGCCGATCCATGCTGGCATGTTCACCACACTCCACAGTGACCGGAGAAATGTACCAGCTTCTTTTTAAAGCAGCTCTGACAGAGTTGACCCTTTCAAAACCTCTCAGAGATGTCAGATGTATTATGACCAGCAGTGATGGCTTGCTCCGTCTGTACCTGGCATTAGTGGGGTCATCATACGTACATCCCCCCTGCGCCCCCTCCTCAGGACCACCTCACCAGGCCCGGCCCGGGCTTATCTTGTTATCTTGTGGCCTCTCTCATTGTTTGGCTGATGGACTGACTGGCTGCTTTTGAAAATAGCGGCTCGGGCAGATCAGATTAGCCAGCACTTTGTGCACCGCGGTCTCATGAAAGTCGGGGGAGTGACGAACCCCTCTTCTGCTTGTTATGACACACCAGTAGTCAAAGTTTGTCTGTCAGGATGATGAAGTCACTGTGTGTCATTTAGAGGGACGAGCGTGGCCACGTCTGACAACACATCACAAACAACCAGCACAATGTGTAATTAAGATATATTTCATTATATACGTGTTTTTTTTTACATGAAGTGGCGTGATGGATACGTTTAAGATGTTCAAGAAAGTGAATCAGACAAGAAAACAAAAGTCTCTACATGCACTTGATGAACAGAGCTCACAGAGTGGACTCTCAGTTAGATTCTGCATTCAGCCATATTATTAGACGCCTGCTGCCGTCAATGTTGGATAAGCCAACGTGTATCGAGGCAGATGTTGGTTCTGCTCGGATGGAAGGTGCGACCTCTGATGTATTACCGGGCTATAAATAGCGTCACGGAGGCGAGATCTTCCATCAGGATGCGCTTCAAAGATCAGTTACAAGGCGGTTCTGTGCAGGGAGCAGACTGCGTTTCCTCTCTGTGCATTTGGACGCTCGGGCACGGGCGCTGATGTTGTGCACCGCCTGTATTGTCACACATAAAACACGACGTCGCACGCTGCAAGGTTTTTAAATTTTTACTTCATCCAGTTGAATCCCAGTGTAACCTCACCTCACACAGCATGATGTCAGGCTGCACCGAACGGACCCTGTCACCAGCTCTGTAGTTTAGTCATGTGACGTGTTCATGGGATTATCTCCCATTATGACGGATGTCAGCCTAATTTTCTGCAAAATCCAGATGTGCCCCGCTGAACTCCAACCAAATTATAAACTACATCTGCCTCAGATTGCTTCTTTCAGGCTGGATTTTGTGGTAGTAAAAGCAGCTGTCAAACTAATTTCTAGGAAATTCCTCTTGAAATATTCATTTTTAATTACAGTGAAAGTCTGGTATGACAATACCCAGAAATATTAACCTTTTTTTTATTTTTTATTCCTCGGCACGTACACGTTGGCGCTGCTTTGACTGAGCTTGAGTGGATTTTCTTTCTGCAGTATCATTCGTAGCACACACATCCTGGTCCTCTGTTCTGAATGTGTATTTCTGTGAAAGCAGTGAATATTCATGTTTGTGTCCTTTCAACGGAAAGTTGTGGAAGTGACCTTGGTTCAAACTGAATGAAAAAATAGGTGGAAGTCAATAACACAGCGTGTGTGTGTTCAGCGGAGGCTCAAGGTCATTAAAATAGAAATATTACTTGACTAAAAATACAGAATGCAGAAAGTAGAGGAGAAATAATTGCTGTGATGGTTTTGATGCCTAAATTATCAATGAAAATAGACGTAAAGGAGCCAAGACGAGCCGGCTTTTTTAAAATGTTTTTATATCCGTGCTCACTGGTGTGATTTTAAGGTCATACATGCGCACACCGCTGCAGACACACACCTACCCACAGAGAGAAACAGAGTTGTCTCGGCGCTCGAGCTCAGCCAGCGACAACGGAGTCCAATAATTTAAAAATAGAAAGCCTGCGACTTTGATCTCACCATGACGATGAGGAGTCCAAGTTTTATCATCTGCTCCAGCTGTGGCTCCTTGTCTGCGGAGGGGGAGGGGAGCGGCGAGCGCGAGCGTTGAGCCAGTAATTAGGTTTTCGGAGGTTTTTTACCTCGCGTCTGGGCCGTCGGACCAGCAGTCAATAAAGATAAAGGCATCATTCAGAAAGCAGTGACGGGCCAATCAGAGCGCAGTGTGTCGGGTCCTTCTTCCGCCGTCTCTCCTTCTGTTGTCAACAATTATTCCGCGTTTGTCCAATCCAATTTAATTGCATTCAGTGGTGATAATTGTGGAAGCGAAGCTCTCATTTGCATCCCAGGTGCTGATGGCTGCTTCACGCCGTCCTGGATTGGTTATTGTAGTATTTGGCTTCCCCCTTCCGTTCGTATCGGAGCGGACGGCGCGGCTCTTCACGGCCTCCTCACCGCTGTTAACGACTTGAAGGTCACGCTGTCACTTATTACAGAGTCCGTGTAATTATCAGAACAACAGTGTAGTCTGCTTTAAAAACAAATAAAACACTGGAGCTTATTATTATTTTTGCGTTACACATGCAAGTAAAGCCATTGTGAGTTGGTCCACTTCAGAGGTTCAGACAAAAAGGAATAGAAAGACGTCTGGACTCGCCAATGGTGCCAGTGGACCTTCTTCACACGGGGTGGGATGATGTCACCCTGCCGTGTTCCAGGTTGCGACACATTCAAGTACCCATTAGCTAAAGTTAGCTCCTGGCTAACATCTCCATTTGATTACATCCATCGATCCCAGGTTTGAAATCCCAGCAGGTGAAGCTAAGCTAGCTGGTTTTCTGCTCACATGCAGTCACACTGAGTCCAGTGTTTGCTGGTGCTGCAGCACCATGGACAGCACCGTCTGCGCCACACTGGGCTTCAGCACCTTTAAGTAAAAGTGATGGATTTCTTCTCTCTCAGCCTCACCTTCAATCCTTCTTCTTCTGGTGCTTCTTTTGTAAAATGCACTCATGTAAATACCTGTATTACCTGTAATACCATGTGCTCAGCTGTTCTAACACTACCTGGCACAGACATGAAACACCTGATCGTTCTAAACAGACCCAGATCCCCTCTAATGCTCACCTGAGTGTTTATCTCGATGTGGTCTAGACAGCCTGAGTAACTCTGCCTCCAGCTCTGACTGCTGCCATTTCTGTTTGATCGGTCCGTCGTTGAACCACTGGCTAATCTTAGCTGCTTCGACTTGCAAGTATTCAGATCATCAAATTCAACATGCGCTGTCACAGTCTCAGGTATACATTTTCATTTTTGCTGTAATCATTGGAACGGATGACAAAATGTGACCCTCGTCAGCTGAAGGTCACGGCACATGTGCGTCCAGATTTAGTCGCGCCGGCCCGCGCTGAAAAAAGACATTCTGGAGAACTTGAAACGAGAGAAAGCTGCTTTTTTTTGGTTTTGGTTTGTTTTTTTTGTTTTTTTTCCAAGGGAGAGCCTGAAGGTGAAACGTTGAGGCTTGCAAGAAACTGAAAGCCGTATCGATCATGGGCTATTTTTGAAAGCGGGGTCGAATTAGCTAATGTAACTGCACTGTAAAAGCATCATGTGAAGGGCACCAAGATCCCTATCTCGTGGGCGTATGAAATGACACACACAACCACAGCGAGATGGAAACCGTGCATATGGTTGGCGTTGGCCGACGGACTCGCCAGCCTTACATACTTAACTCCTTCCTCGGGGGGATTTTTGACCCTCAACATCAGCCTGGCTAAGCTGCGGCAGCTGAACATTACATCAGCTCCGACAGTCGCAGTTCATGTAATACCCGTATTTTGTGAAATCCAGGGAGTGCTGCTGCATAGATCTCACCGTTGCGGAGGGACCTGACACCACGCAGATAGAGAATTTTAAACCGAATTCAAGAAGGTAAACTCTTAAAATGGAAGTGATTGCAATCAGACAGTCTCTAATGAGCTAATTAGAAAACGCTCTGGGGCTCGGCGAATCTGCTGAAAGCCTCTCCTCCTCTGTTCTCGTCTAAGAGGGTTACCACTTATGTCCATCAGCGACGGACGAGTGATGCATGAGGCTGCCCCCCGTCCCCACTCAGAGCCACCAAGGTGACCTGAGAGGGCTCCATCAGCACATAACGCCACCCGTGCCAAATGTGACCGGCCAACCCGACTGACCGGCAGGAAGCTTCCTCTGCACGCTCGCTCTCTGTGATAACACTTTTCTTTTGTGGCAGCTAAAGTGCTGATAAAGCAGCAAAACAACAAAGTAAGTCAGTCAGGATTACGTCACTGAGGTGCTGTAAAGTAAAAGCTGCGGCACTGACACCTGAATCTCTTGATGTGTGCTCTTCTTGAATATTTGAATACAACAAAATTGAAATTGAGCTGATAACAGGATTTAGTTGTTTATCCAAATACTGATATCACACTCCTCTCCGGCAGTTATGCAAATGTGAATTCTAAACAAATCCAGAGTTATTGATCTAAAGCTATACATCAAAACTGAACAAATGCAGCTAAAAAATGAAAATGCATTTACGTATATTTAAAAAAACAATTAAATGAATGTAAAAATATTGTTAAAGTAGCTTGTTTTAATATAAAAATTGAAATTGCATCACACACTCTGGCTCCATGTTGTGTTTTCTTTTTAACTTAGCACGCTTAACTGAGCTAACTAGCTAACAGCAGCTACAGTTAGCGTGAGCAGTTAGCAGTTAGCAGTTACTATGGATTGGAGAGGTGGCTAAGTCCTACAACTAATTCAGGACAAAGTGTGGTCATTTTTTGTTCTGGCTCTGCTGTAAAGATGGACTCATGGTCCCACAAACATCGTCCTGCATTTATAAAACTAGAGCACTGAATGTGTATTAATCCGCAGCTGAAAATAGTCCCAACAAACGTGATGCTAATGCTACAGTGTGTAGCCGTTTTAGGAAATGACTGAGCATTTTTACAGTGAAACTATTTACATGTGATATGAGCGAACTGGCTGAGGGTTGAAATCCACAGACGGGTTTAAAGTGCGGAGTATTAGACTAATTATTGTTGTTTACTGGGATTTATCGACCCGCCTTATCCATTAAAATAAGAACATCGAACCTGAATATGAAGTCTGAGCTCCCTGCTTCCATCTGCACTGACATAGAATCAACCGTCCCACAGCGATTACAGAATGTGCACCAGGATGCATCGCACACAGAAGCTGCAGATAACGATTATTTTCAGTATTAATTGATTGGTAGTTTAGTCTATAAAATGTCAGCTGTGAAACGAGGCTCATCAGAATTCCTGAGACCCCAAAGTGACGTCTCGGTTTGACATTTATCCCCAAAGAAATGAATGATTAAAGCAATTAATCGATTGTTAAGTGGTTGCTGATGAATTTTCTCTTGATTGATTAATTGGTTTATCGACTCAGTGTTGCAGCTTTATTGCACATTTTGTCTGAGAGCAGTCAGAACTGTCCCAGGCCTGAGAGCGAGCGCGTCTACTTTCCCATTCCCTTGAACTCCTGATCCTGTTACGGCTGCGGTCCGGTTCACTAATGATATTGACAACGATCTCAGTAAACAGTAGCTTCAGAGCACGTCGCCTGTAGTGTCATAGATTCTGTCTGCGAGAAGTTATCCACAAAACACAGTATAGAACTTTATCAAAAACGCCGCGGGCGTGAATCTGGGGCAGAGAGCGCTGCGGCAGGACACGCTGCAGAATATAAATACCGACTCCTGGAAGAAACTTTTTTTGCTCGTCGTTTGCTGGAATCACAACAACAAGAAGCCGCGTTCAGCCTTTTATTCTTCACAGCGTTTGCAGATCAAACGCGGCTCTGATCCGTCAGGGAACGACAAACTACACATTTGATCAGGCTCGCAGGAGGTCGGTGCCGCTCCTCTTGTGTTGACTCAGCTAAAACATTATGACTGAATGTAATCTGGTGAGCGCATCGTTTGTGGAGCATTAATATTAAGTCAAGAGTCAGTGACACGGGAGAAAAGACGACTTTACAATACACTACGAGAACGAGGAGCACTCAGTAATAAAGGGGCCAGCTCCTGATCGAACCCGGCTTTGCGTGATCACATTCACTTGCAAAAATGACACAGCAGTTTTTGTTCCCCTACTTGTCTCCCGAAAGCCTGACTCTGATTGGTTCGTGGGTGGGAGGCGGGGGGGGGAGTAAAGAGGAAGCAATTTTGGCTTAGTCCTGGTGAGCATTGCCTTGTGGGAAATCAACGTCGTGGCAGATCCTGTAATTAGTTCTGCTTGTTAGAAAAATGAAGGGGTTACTAATTAGCAAGTGGATGGCTTCTTGACTTGTTGTGCATCTTTTCCCTCCTTTCCTTGAAGATCATCATTATCGTCTCCAGGCAAAACGGGAGAAAGAGGGGGAGAGAGAGGGAGGGAGGGAGAGGGAGGGATGGTGCTCAGTCGTGCTGCTCAACAGTTTAGCTCTAACACGATGAATCTAGATGGACAAATCTCGAAGGGCGTTCTGTCATGCTCTGACAGACAGGCTGCCTACTGTAAGCACGTGTAGGCAAACGCCCGGAGCTGTGCAAGATTTCCCTTTTCAAGTCTGCTTAACAAGCTGCAGGCCGTCTGGTTCCCGCATATCTTTACAGGCTCACAGATGCTTTTATTTATAACACATCCACATCTTCCTACAGTTTCCATACTTGTACGTCAGATCTCCGGTAAGATCTCCTCCACTTGTGGGAGGAATAGCTCAACATTTCGCTCGCCAAATGTGCTTTATTGTCTTTCTCGCTGAGAGTCGATAGAGAAGTCCCTCTGCATCTTTGGAAAAATACACATGGTTATTTTGCGAGTTAGGAAAGTCGCAGTTAAAGGGAAAGGTAGTGAAGTATCATTTGGTTTTGTGTAAAACTGCCTCGTGGACTTCATCGTCTCGCACTGTTGACCATATTCACACAGCGGCCATTTTCCTCTGACATCATGCTCAGAGTGTGAAGCTCGACTGTGGTACCGCTGTGTGCTGCAGATTGTATAAACAACAGGAATCTGACAGATCGTTTCCACACTTCAACCTGCATCTTGGAAACACTCATGTAAACCTGGAAGTGAAACACACAATGTAGAAAAATGGGTTTTCAAATATGTTGTGTTATATGAAAATAAGGCCCGAGTTCTCTCCAGGTTTTCATCGTCCAGTAAGAACTGCAGCAGCGTAAAAATGATCCCTGCATCCACCCAGAGCACCATGTCAGAGGGAAATGGTGAACATCACATTATATGTGGGACTGGCTCAACAAAGTTACAGTCACGAGTTCACAGCTGGAGCCAGAAACCAGTTAGCTTAGCCCAGCATGGCTAATGGTATCAGAGGAAAACATACTAACTTTCTTTTGGCGCTAACTCAATATTTAGCATTCAGACATCAGAGTGTTAGGAAGCCAAATTGTTGAAGTGTTCCTCAAATCTAAAGATTGAAGTGAATAAATCCTGACTATGATTTCAACTCTGATTCCAAAATAGTTGGGACACCGTACAGGACGTAAATAAAGACTTTGTTTTGTTTTTTTTTGTAAATTAAACTAGATGTGATGCCTGGATGTAAAGTCAGAACAACCACAGCGTCACAACTTTATTTGGAATCAGCTGCAATCCAGTTTAGTTTGGAATATTCTTGTCCAGCTTTCTCACTGCATTCATGAGATGATTGATTGAGCGCCGCACTTCTGAGAAACCCAGCGTGTTTATGTGACGAGGTCTGGAGGGTTCATTGATTGCTGTGGCGGTTACAGTAGCTGGCGCGTTGTAATGACAGTAGAAGCGAATGTGGCGGCGAGGAGCAGGCTCCCTGATGACGGCGCTCCCCGCTCTCACATAATCTGCATTTAGATTTTTCAGATTTAATTCCCTGCAAACTCTCAGAAACCCGAGCAGCTCCGAGCAGGAAATGAAGTGGATATTAACATGTAAAGTGGCTCATGAGATTTTATAAAATGTAATGCTGATTACTGCTATCATGATTCATTGTATATCTAAAGGTATAATAAGGAGTAAATTAAGGATTTAAAGGATCAAGCACAGCTATGATGGACTGATCACACTGCGCCACTGGAGACCTGGAGAGTGTGGGAAAAAAAAAGAAGAAGCTGATATTCTCCTGTGTAATTTAGCTTGGATGTCGACATATAAAGGAAATGCAAATCAAAAATCATCCAGAAATAAACCCTGTGTGTGCTCCCGCGCTGCAAACGAGAAGACCCATAATCCGCCCGTGATGTTGGAGAGTCAGGACTTGCAGCTTTGCTTTCAGCGTTTCCACCAATGTGCTGAGATTCCTCCGAAAGGCCCCCCTCCCCTCCCCCGCCATCCCTTTGAGCTGTGGGCAATTTGAGCGACATAAGCGGAAGTATTTCTGCGTGATGTCACACTCCTCATCGATAATTCTCCGTAACAGCGGCGGTACATGCATGTGGCCGCGGAGGGGAACATTTATCTCCCTCTGCTGATCCGCTTCCAAGAACCATCCTGATGTGACATTACGTAAGAACTGGGAGGCAGAGCTGCCGGTATTAGAGAACACACAAACTCCAGAGAACATACTAATCTCCCTATGTGATTATTAGTCATAATATTTAACGCTGGCTTAATGAGCGACCCGCGGCGTAATCTCTATCTGGCACATTCACCTGTTCCCTCCCAACCCTCCCGACTTGCCTTTGAGGAGGGCGATAGGGAGTGGAATAGAATAATCGTTCCTTCAGTGTGCAGGGAATCACCCTGACGGCACAAAATGGGGGGAAAAAAATTAGGTTATAGTTGAATAGCACGGTGGAGAATCTCAGGATTAACTAATCCTCTGCTCAGTTTTTTATTTTTATGCAAATGTTTGATTCCTGCACCCTCATTTCTGCAATTATTCTGTAGCTTTACACAGGGAAACCTAATATATGTTAAATTATGAGCTGATAATCAGAAACAGTGGGACACAGTGGGAACTGACATTCACAATGACGGACCTTTCTGAATTTAAACTAGTTCCCGTTGAACAGTTCTTTCAAGTTTTCATTTAATTTGATTTAGTACATTCCTAATCGTACTCTAATTAACAGAAGGAGACATAAACGATTTAATTTCCTTTCCTTTCCTTTTTTTTTCTATTTAAAGGGGCACTCTGTAGTTTCAGAGAAGATATTCAAATGCAGAATTTATAATATGAATGAGGCAATAACGAAAACTCAGAAATTAAATAAACAAGTTAATAATAAAGAAGATAAAGGTGGCAGGGTCCGCCAAATATAACTAGTTAAACAGTATGAAACTGTGTTGTTTATTCAGTCAGAGTTTGTTTAATTAGTTGGTTTAGGCTTTAAAAAGTCAGTCGCTGAAGATTAAAGTTCCTCCCAAAAACGACATAGTGCCCCTTTAATCCAGAAGTCTGTTCAGGCGAACACCCACAGAAGTTTTCACTCCTCCGTCCCGATAAATAGATTCAATATTCAAAGCGATGCGGCGTCATTTAGCATGTTTGTGTGCGCTGCATTTTTTAATCACTCACAAGATCAAACTGGATAATCGTCTGCGTTTAATTCTGCCATTGTGTGCTTTATCAACACGCACCAGTTCCCTTCCACATTTCACTTTTCCACATTTCTGACTGAAAACTCTGTGTAGGCTGCGAAAAAAACACAAAGCCTTGATAAGCTAAGATCCAAACAAAAGCTCTGTGTTTGTTCCATGGCAGTTGGATACAGAGGGGCCTTGAGCGACTGTTATTTCACACACATGCACGCACGTTTTTTTTGGAGATGAAGCGAGCGAGCGCAGTTCAGTCAGGCAGTCGGTGAAAGGCTTTTGTTTCAAAAATAGACTGTGTTACAGTAGCGCACATGCCAAACAGCCCTGCTGAGAATGATAGCGGAGAACGGAGTGATTGTTAAAAGACTGGAGTCACTTCGGCTTGATCTGGCACACGCCCGCTCTCAAACGGCAAAGTTATCACATTAAAACTGGCAGTGTTTAACAAAGTTTTAAGGCAAAGTTTTTAGAGATTTAAGCCCTCAGGGTTGTTGACTTAGTTTGACATTTTGGGGGGGGAATTTAATTATTTGTTTTCTTGGCAAGAGTTGGATAAGAAGATTGATGCCGCTCTCATTTTGGTGGTTTAAACAGGCCACGACGCTTCAGCTGGATGACTGTTAGCTTAACTAGCACAAAGGCTAAAAACAGGGTGAAACTGTCCAGACACGAAGCAGCTGGTTTGATCCTAACAGATGAAGTGATTCAATTAAAGCCAGTCAACATTTTGGAAAAGACCATGTGCATTATGAATTCCATGCGTCGCTTCTGCTCCCTGCAATTTAAAATGTTTCAGTCGCAGCTTGTTACAGATTTTCTTACCTTTTATTACCTTTGGACGGAGCCAGGCGTGCATATTTCTTTTTGCTACGCTAAGCTAACCAGCTGCAGGCTGTAGCATCGTATTAAACATACAGTAGGTGTCATGTTGGTATCAGACTTCCTCATCTAGCTCCTGGCAAGAATGTAAATAAGTGTGTTTCCTCCAAACTGTCATTGTTATTTTCCCATTCTTGCCTCTGCACGATTACTGCACTCCACTTTTACAGCGTGAACCAAGATATGGCAGAAACTCTGATATGAGTTGATGCCCTCGACTCAGATGAGGGGAATTGAAATGACATTTTTCTTCGTGGAAACTCGAGCAGACACTCCGGTCTCGCTCGGCTTGTGACTGACACAGCGGTGTGGGGGGGGGGGGAATCTGTCCCTCAAGTCTTGTCCACTTACATCACAGTCAGTCACCGGCATCACTGTAACGTCTCTCTATCGTCTCCTCATCTCGTCCGTGTGGTTGTGTGCGGCATGCTTCACATCTATGTCCTGTTTTTCTCTTTTCTCTCCTTCTCCCCCCTTTTTACTTCTTCTTCTCTCTGTGTTGGATGAGAAGGCGAGTCCTGGGGCGCCGGAGGATGACGGCAAGTTGTCGGTAGGTCCTGTCTGATTGACACTCTTCCTGTCTGCTTCCGTGTTTGTCCCCGTTTCTGTGTAGACGTAGTAGAGTAACTTGTGTTCTCTCCCACCATACTGTGAACGAGACATGCACACTGTTATCTCCAGCCCTCAGCCTCCCTGTGTGCAGAGAGTAGCTCCGTCTGTTCCACGAAGCCTTCCGTTACATCGTGTACGCGGCATGCAAAAGACGACGGAGGAAGGAGCATGTGTTTAGAGAAAACCTATGACTCTGTTTAATGCTTGTGTACTTCCAAAAACGCATGCCCGAGTGCTCAGTTTTCATCCAGGCTGCACAGGAAGAAGATAAAACAGAGCGGCAGAAGGAGAATCTTCAGGTTCACAGCGAGACGCCACATCTTACACGAGCCCTGCCAGTCTCCCTCGCCTCCCGCTCACACCCATACGGGCCTGTGAATTAGCACCTGACACCTCCTGTGCCTACGCGTCACCTGTGGGCAGCCGAAAGGGGGACACTCTGAGAACAGCTGCCGCCTGCAACGGTGCCTAATTTCCCACAGTTCTCGAGTTCACCCTCAACTGCTGGAGTGACCTTGGCGAGGGTCGTTTCGGGAGAAAGAACTCAGATGCCACTTAAAGCGTGAACGCCTGTCTCAACCCGCGGGGCTGATATTTTTAAGAAGCCGAGGCACTTTATGATAGTTTTACTGGGTTGCAGGTCCCGCTTAGGGGTTTTATGCAAAAGAGGATTAAGGAACCATATTCCAAACAGCTTGGATTAGAAATGGCTCTAGTAAAGTGCTTACAATTGATAGACTGATGTGTATATCAGTATATATGCTTCATAAGAACCTGTTGTCGGACCAAAGTTGTATATATTTGCTTGCAAAAAACAAATCCTAGATAGAAAAGTGTCGTCCCAGGGCTGCAAGACGTGATTGACAGCTTGTTTCTCCTCTCACAGGCCAGGCCTCGGCTTCAGAGGGGGGGTAGCTCCGCCTCCCTGCACAACAGCTTGATGAGGAACAGTATTTTCCAGCTGATGATTCACACGTTGGACCCTTTAAGTGAAGGTAAGACAATCAGGAGATAGAAACACAACTCTTCAGCACTTCTACTGTCCATAATCGTCTGTTTTCAGGTCGATCTCGCCTCAAACTTGTCTTCGTCCTTGTCTTTTTCTCCATAAATGACCTAAATCCTGTTTTCAGATGTCTCTGAAATGTGAGTTAAGACCTTTACTGCAAGAAAAACTGCTGACATAAAAGGTGTTCACACCCTGAACTTCACAGTCTTGGCTCATGAATAACAGCGCCAACCGTCCGTGTGCTGTTTTTGGCTACATTTTGTGATTCAGACTGAACAAAAGAATATCAGCGTTCATCTATAAACAAGTGCCCCACATCACATGCATCTTCAAATCCAGCGCCTCCACAATAAACACTTAGAAATACTTCTTTAGTCCTGATGATGCCGAGACTGAATTGATCCCTTTTTCAAAGAATCGTCTGTGCGAGACAAGGTGAGCTCGGTGCTGTGTCAGAGCACAGCCGAGGTGGAAGATCATTTTCCTTTAATCCAAGATGAAGGCCTATTAGCTTAGCTAAAGGAAATGTAAAACGGCAGTGTCAGTGCTCGGCGCAGGGGATGAATATGTTAATACGCCGGGGGGAGGTGCAGTGTCATCCTATTCTCAACCCGCCAGGAAAAGACGAAGGGGAAGGGAGAAAAAAAAAATCACGTTAATGGGGAGCAAACAGGAAACAGGGGTTTGGGAGGGTTTGAAGAATCTGTCAGCACAGTGTCTTCTTTTTAAGTCTTGTGAAAGGTCTTTGAATTGGATGTGGAAGCGGCACATCGTGGCGAGATGAATCCTAATCCGTGCAACCAAAAAAGAAAAAAAGAAAAGCAGAGCGTTGAAAGTAATTCCTTTTTTATTCCCTTTTCAGTTTTTATAGAACGAGGGATCACATGGGAGGGAGGGGGATGTCAAAGAGCCATTTATAGGCATAAAACAATGACCAGACGTCTGCGTGGACGTGATCATCGCATAAGCAGACGTCTGCTCTGTATCGAGGACGCATTTCAGGCTCTCTCCGAAATGACTGTACATTCCTTGAAAGCCGAAACGTGGAATGAGTCAGCCCAGAAAAGATTAATAAGCTGCGCCGAGACGGACCTTAAAGTGCCCATTAACATGCATCAACTCATTGGATCCGAGGCGTCCCGTCGTCCGTGGATTCATCTTTCCATCTGAGTGATTAAAATGTAAATCATAGCCTTCTGGGGAAATGAAAGTGTGTGCAGCCAGTCGTATATATACACAAGAGAGGGTTATACATTCTCGACCCAGCCGCTCCGTCTTGAGCCGTTTTTCATTTGGGGCATCGAACAAGCGCTGATGATGGCAGACTGACACATTCACTGCTTGTTTGCAGATTTATAGAGTTCAGAAAGCTAAAGTCAAGTGTTTCCTGTTTGTGTTCAGGTCAGAATCGCTGCCAAGAATCTACGAATTCAAGTCAACATGTATTTAAGGATATGTTGTGTCTTGTTAGTGGATTTAAAATGCTCAAACAGGAACAATTCTGCTCGAGTACGACGGCGGCAGAAAGTATGCGAGGATGTCGTTCCAGATTTGACTGATGAGTCTTCTGGCAAGTGACTGACTGGAAATTAATGCACTGAAACGACGACTACAGTGTGACACGACTTGAGGATTGAATAATTATTGCCACTGAGAACAAAAGCAACACCTTGGGCTCCAGTTTGATTTGAATTTATTATTTAGAAAATGTCCATCTTAACACGTTGGAAGTTGGAACACGTGACTATAAAATCAGTCGGATCGTATTAAAATCCACTCTTCACATGCCTCATTTGTCTTAGTGCGTTAAATAATATCATCGATCCATTACCGTAAGGGCCCGATAAAGGCTCAGAGACGAGTCTTCCACGTACATTTACTGATATCATTAATGCAAAGGAGCATTTTGTTGGCGAGCTGGCAGCGTCGCGGGAGGCGAGGAGGTGCACTCATCAAAGACGGAGGCTGTGCTGCGTGTCCTCGTGTGCTCTCAGGCTTTAAGAGTAGCTCAGCGGGCCGAGGGGGAGCTGGCAGGACTCCATACATACATTTTTCATAGATATTTCTCAAAATAAAGTCGTCTGCACTTCCGTGCTGAAGGAAAGTCTGAGGTTGTTTTGCTGGTGCTGGGAACAGGCTACGTTCCTGCTGTTAGACTTTCAGAGTGGGGGTAGTTAGAGGTGTGTGTGTTTGTGTGTGTGTGTGTTTGTTTGTTTGTTTGTGTGACTCATTTTTTAAATGGCTTTGAAATTATGACTGTTCACTCCTGTATCGTCCTCTTCCTCCTACAGTATTTGATCTGCATTGTGGTCGACCAAACACATTTTAAATGACAGTGTTGCTCTGCGACATCGTCTTTACAGTTTGTTTGTCAAGATTACAAACAGATTTCAATTCAAGACACCGTAAAGTTCTGGGCACGACAGGGACAACCTTGGTTAATGTTTGTCGTGTCTCTCGTGAAGGAAATTCACCTTTTCGCTTTCTTGCCGAGAGATTGAGAAGAAAAACTGACGCCACTCTCATATTTGTGTGTTAAATATGAAGCTAGAGTTTGGTATCTGGCTCTGGGCAAGAAAGCAAAAAAAAAAAAGCGTCCCAAAATATCAGATTATGTAACGTTCAAGTCTCTCTGTTACTTTACAAGCACGATATGACGGGCGAGATTCATCTTGGAATACCTATCAATGATTTAATGTGGGCTGTCGCACTAAATATCACCTGGATTTATCTTTTCTCTGTTTCTGTCTTCCTATCTCTCTCTTTCCTCTACTGTCCCCTCAGAATTTGCTGACTCTGGTGAGTTAATCCTCTAATTTCTGTATCCCCCTCCTCCTCCTCCTCCTCCGAAAAAAAAATCTGTTTGTTCTCATTCCAACAGCCCGGAGACAGCTTTCTTGCCCGACGTGTCTCCTATACATTCCCCCCAAGTGCTGCTGTACTGTATGTCAATTCTGTACTGTCCATCCCTGCAGACTCTCTTCTTCAAATATCTCATTCTCTTCTGTGGATGTACTCTCCCTGGAAACCCCTCTGTAACCATCTCTGCATTGTTTTCCCCATTGTCCCTAATCCTCTCTCTCCTCTTATGACCTCCTTTTTTTAGTTCTAGCTTTGTTTTGTCGCTCCGTGTGAGACAGGCAGAAGCTGATTTGGGTTTTCCCTGTCCATCTTGTCCTCCAGCTCCTTGTATGTGAAGGTCCTTTTTTTACCCCCGCAGACATTTTTAGCTGAGCATCCCAGAGGTGTCGGAGGAAGGCGGAGCACGACATCCTAGGTCTCTCGACTTGACAGCGTTGTGCTTAGTTCACGGTTTTGTGTACTGGGCACATGGAGGAAAGCTGCCAGATGCTTTCTCGGTCCCCCTCACATGCCCTCTGTCAGAGTTCAGAGTCAATAAGAGCTTGACAGAGCGATTAATGGCAGTGGGCTAAAATTAGTTTCCCGCTACGGCCTTTTACAATTAGCTGTTCCCACCTATGGATGGATTTCAGTATTCACATGCTTTTTTAAGAGACACAGAGTATTCAGCATCCAAATTATGTTCAAGAACAACAGCTCTCTTGTACTTGTTATCATGAATGTGCTACAGTTTAATAATAGACCTTTAATCCTGCATTTTTCTTTTTGGACAGAACATGGTAACAGTCTGGTACAGTAAGTTCCAGGCACAAGTGCCCGCATCTCTTTTTTCCATCAGCGTGGAGCTACAAACAATATCACTTAGGAGTGGCATCAAATATTGAACTACAGCGAGGAGAGGGATGGGGAGGGATGAGGGCAGAGTGGCTCTCACTGCGCTGCCTGAGCTCTCAGTGGATGGCTGAAACAAGCCTCCCAAAACAGCACTCAGAATTCAGGCTGCGTGCATGCCTTCAGCTCAAACCCTTCAATAAGATTTATCACCCCGAGATCTGAACTCCAGCGGAGAGTTCGTGCATAATCCATAGCTGACGTTGTCCTCGCTATGGAAGACACTAGCATAGAACCAAGTGGTAAATCTATGAAGTTCATACATTCACAACAAAAAGCCTCACTAAATTGGAACAATCCAACCGTGTTTTCGTCGCGGCTCTGCGATGATGCAGTGCAGCACAGGCCTCGTCTGATGCCTGCGTGCAGATCATTATCTCACTGAGATGGACTGGAAAGATCGCTCACAACGCCGATGTGGCCTTGGACATCTTTGTTGATGTTAGGCCATTTTTATTGAGCAGACGTCGTACCAGAGTCCTCCACGGGCCGAGCACAGAGAGGACAAGGTCGTTTGGCAAACACCCGTGTTGGCAGGGCGGAATGCTTATTGGGTGAACTGGTGAGACAGAGGAGGACGCGGTGCACGGTTTGATTTGAAGGTGTCGAGGCAGACGTGTAAGGAAATCAGCCAAAGGGCAGCAAATGAGGTTTATGTGTGTACATAACTTTGTGAGGGTGTTATTCACACCTCAACAGGACTAAATGGATGAGCAAACGAGTAAACAATAGTGGGAGAGGAAATCTAAATTATGAGTTATCTCTGCCGTGACTTTCCACTATGTGACCCGCCATTTAGTGTGGGAAGGAAATCCATTCAACCAGGCAACCCCCCTGCCAGCCCGACTGTCTGTGTGGTGACCCAGGGCCCCATTGATCACATGGTTCAATAATGCACTCACTGTAACTGACCTCCCGCCCACTGTGCAACGGAAAGATATTTTCCGTCTATGCAGATATATGTTATACTGACATTCTGCCGTGGTTTATTCTTTACGATTTTACCAAGAAATGACAAAGCCTTTAATGCTGAAGAATATGCTCTTTGGCAATCAACAAAGTACCTTTTTATATATTGTTAAAGCGCACCAATCTATTTTTCATATGCTTACTTTTGATATATAGAAAAATAGGTGATGTGCAGGTGTATTCATCATTAAACAGTCAGTTTTGGTTAAGTTTAGGCACCAAAATTAGCCGGTCAGGTGAAGAATAAAGAGAAATCTGGTGAGATTTAGGCACATAAACTACTTGTTTTGGTTTAAGCACAAAAAATTCCTTTATTGGTGAGGATTAGGTTCCCAAAACTACAAGCTTAGGTCTAGAAAAAGACAATTTTGGTTAAGTTTAGGCACCATAACTAGACTTCTAGGTAAGTTTTAGGCACAAAAATGTCTATTTGGTTAGGTTCAGGTACAAATCTGGTTGTTTAGTTTAAGCACAAACAAGTAGTAGGCTAGGTTTAGGTAACAAACTATGACACAAACTACTTGGTTAGGTTTGGAGAAAGATAACACCGGTTAGGTTCAGGCACTAAAACTAGTTGTGTAGGTTTAAGCCATAAAATGTGTGTTCGGTTAGGGTTAGGGTTAGAAATTAAGCCTAACCCTGGTTAAAATAAATACATTATTGACAAGTAGATAACATTACAGGGCTAATTATAGTAAGCAAAGAACAATGGATGAGGTTGGAACAGACTGCTGGATATTTAAATGACCACAGGGACGACCTCTTCATTTTGTTTTGATAGATAGTCGTAACTCCAGGTTGTTATGTCACAGTGACCAGCCAACCACCACCTATCAACCCATCATCCCTCACACACACACACGCACACACACACACGCACACACATGTCACACCCCCTCCCTCCCGTGCCCTCTGAGCTCACCCTGCGCTGGGTGGGTGAAAGAATCAATGTTAAAAGCCTTTTTGCTTCAGCACAGACTGTGAATTTCCCTGACACCCCAACCCCCAGCAGACAGAGCCGGCATACACAAACACACACACACACACACACACACACACACACACACACACACACACACACACACACACTTTAGCAGACAGCTCACCAGAGGTTTAGAGGTCACACCACAAGGACAAGAGGGCCCCTGGTAAACAACAACAAGCCTCCCTGTCTCTCTGGTTGCAGAGGGCAAACAGACAACTGTGCGGCCAAGTGATTGTGCGGCGGGTTAATTGCCCTCAGGCCCGCCTGAGTTAGAGGAAGGCCTCGCAGTGATACTGCGCTTCAAACCTCAATCGCCTAATCATGTGGGATTGAGGCACTTGTCTGGGAGTGCAGCAGATGAGCAGGACGCTCTGCAGTGGGATGTGTTTTCATCTCGTTAGATTGTGTTTTTCAGGGCTGCCAAGTCTCACATTTGGCGTGAGATCCGCAGCATAATCCTCTCACATGTGAGCGGGGTGGTCGCCCACTGTTGGTGAGCGTTGGATAGTAGTGTGAGTGCATGTGGGTTGTTCAGGACTGTACACCTGCTACTGTGTGTACAGAAACCAGAGATCTGTGCTTGTCAACTACTACTACTACTTCCAAATACAGCATGATAAAATATGATGAGAGGCGTAAACGTCTTTAAGACATATCAGTTCTTCATACAGCATGTTTTGAACATTCGGTATGAAGCGCAGTAGCTTCACATGAAGTTTGTTGTTTGTTCCAAGCTCGATGTGCATAATGCAACGATTAATCCTCTCGGCGCTCCAACATTAGTCAACATTAGTCATCCTGATGATGTTAGAAACAGGAGAACGCAGGTAAACAGGAAGTTACCAAGAACTTTTATCCCTTTTAGCTTCAGCTTTATAGAGCTAAGTGGAAAAATACACAGTGTGAATATGTATAATTTTTTTTGTTATTTGGGTGAGCTGGCCTTTTCAAGTAGGCATTTATTTTGTACTTTACTTCTGTACAAATGAGACAGTAGCGTCAGTTTGGATTATTTCTCTGCAGACATCAGAACACTGCAACAGAATCATGTTTGCAGCAGCTCCGCTCGTATCTGGCCAGAAAACTATCGATGGAGAAAATTGGACAGAGCGGGGCTAAATACCACACGGCTCCCAAAACTTTGAGCTAATTTCCGAGACAGGGTGCAGCAGCGTGGGAGGCAGAGCCTTGTAGCCACGGGTCGTCTTCTGTTCCGCTGCTTCACATTCAGGTTCGAATTCCCAGCTAATTCATCATGCAGATGTGCTGACCGTCTATTTGCCGTAGCACCAAGAACTGCTACAGTAAGGGAATCAAATTAATTGTTCGGGGGCTCATTGTGGAAATAAAACGCTGAGTCATGAAGCCTTTGAATCAGCTTGCGTGCAGAGGAGAGGAGGACTCATCTTTTTGTTGCATGTTGACCCAGTAAATTCTCTTCTGACTTTCCTGTTCTCTTTGTTTTTAATATATCTCTGTCTGAACCTCTTATTGTTTCTCCAAGTCTATCGACTGCTCCCTCCCCCCTTCCTTAAAATCTTGAATCTCCTCTCTAATAGCCCTCTAACCTGTGCCATTAGCGGGCCCTTTAGCAGACGAGTTACTGTAATACTTTAATGTATTTTGTTTTCAAGTCTTTGCCGTTTTGTTTTGCACTTATGCAGTGATGACTCTGAGAGACTTCCTGTATGTCGCTCCGTGTGCCCGTGTGAGTGTTTGTACAGTATGTGATGTAGACCCAGCGGACCTGTCTTGTTCTGTCATGTTCACTCTTTTCCTTTTCTCTGTGTGTCCGTTGCCTTACCCCTGTCTTTTGCTGTGATGTTGTAGAGCTTGGGACTTATGGGAAACTAAAATATTATCACTCAATGACTGAGGAAGGTAAGCCCGAAAGTTTTCACTTGATTCTTTGAGTCAGCTTCTGTCATCCGTCTTGTTTTTTTTGTTTTTTAATCTCTCTCCATCTTAATCTTGACACGGCACCCTCGCCCCCATCTTTTTGTTTGCTTGTGACATACAGTTCGCACAATTTTTGGCTTTTCAGTTCGACAACCTCTCTGAGATTTCACTGACATAAGTGCAAATCATGGTAGACGTGCCATTTTTTCTTATTTACTTTTCTTTTATTGTCATTTTTATTTTTGCCTTATTTCTTTTTTGTATTTCTTCCCACAAAATATGTACATACATATTGTGTGTTACTGTGTGTAGTGTTTATATGGATGAATTATATATATATTTTTTGCTTATGTTTGATTCTGTGAGAAACCATTTCTTCTTCTCTGGATACTTCAAAGTCGAAGTATAAGACATTTATTATTATGCAGGCTGGTAAAACCCTCACACACATATGCACAGCATACCATCCCATGCCCCACACTCAGAAAACACAAGGCACAAGGTCTTCTTTTCCCTTTTCTCTTTTCTTTTGGCCCTGTTACCCATCTGCGTCGCTGAGAAGCACATCATCCATGCCTCAGCGCTCACTCGGAGTCTCTACTCGCACCAGCAGCGGATGCAGACGCGCAAGACGTTTCGTTGTTGAACTCCACAAACCGGAGTGACTCATTCAGCGGGTGGTTTCGTAACGGGCAGGGCTGACAGGGGGAGTGAGCGGCTGCGTAACATCATCTTGGGAAGGGCTGGTTATTCTTAAAGACTCTGCAGTTGCTTCATCATGATGCAAAATGGGTGGTTCTGATGATGTGTGCGCCTCAAACGGACCTCCCAGGGAAGATTTTCTTCCTCACTTCGCAGACTGAATAGACAGTAGTTTTTAAGTTTTTAATTTTGACGCTTTTGAGGAATTTCCTTGAAGGAGCTTTGAGGTTCCTTCTTTGTTTGTCCTCACAGATAAAGCAGAATGAAGCTCCCATATATTAACTATGAATTTCTCGAGTTAAAGGGGTTTATATGTAAGAGTTTTAGTTGAAATAATAAAAAATAAATAACTAAAATTATCAACAGAATGTGAATTAATGACAGTTTCGACAGTATGAGATTGCAGAAATATCTACTTATGTTAGCATGCTAACTAGCTAGCCGCAAAGCTCCTGCACTCGTGGTGAAAACTCCCCTGAGCTCCTAGTCCACACCGGTAGCTGCACGGCTAACTGAGCTAGCTAGCTACGGTCATCTACAGTTAGCAGCATTTAGCGGTTACTCCCGTGACATGCTATGTTTTGAATGGGCTTTAAATTTGACACGTGGCCAATTCTTACGTATGAAAAGTAGAAAGCTTAAGTGAAAGGGAGGTTGTGACACGGCTAGCGTTAGCTGAGGCTAAACCCAAATATAGACTGTCTATTCATAAGTTTTCATAGCTTAAATCCATGATGGAGAAAAAAACTGTTGCCAAACTCGTGCTAAAGCTAACTAGCTTTGAATTCAGTGTTATTAATCTACTTTTTAGATCACAGACAGACATATCTTGCAAAAAAGAGTTGAACACTGTAATTCTTTTAGCCACAGACTATAAATAAGTTTTATTATCTAACAACAGTGTGCAGTGTCTGAATTTAGGTTGAAACTGAGTTCTGTGGCAGTTATTTCTTTGTATAATCAGCTGAAAAATGCATGAAAGGAAGGCATCTGTAGCATCTGCCGTTTTAGAAAAACACTCTCCCAGCTTTTAGTGTCATATCATGCCAGGCTTATTTTCTTGACATTTAAGAATTTCCTTAGAACACCTACAGCAGCACAGCCCCACCCTGCTGCTTGCACAGGCCGACCCGAGCTGAGACAATGATCGCACACCCTCACAAAAATCTCTCAGTGCCACTTACAACCCACTGATAACAACCGCCCAAGGTGAGTGATGTCAAGGCAGTGGAATGTGTGACGCCGTCTTGTGAAAATGTACAGTATGTGTGTCTGTGTGTGTGTCTGAAGGGAAGAGAGGCGGGGAGGGGCGGTGCCAAACAGTGAAAAAGTCAAACTGAGAGAACGACGGTGTTCGCCAACGACAGAGAAGTGTGAAAAACAGGGGGGGAAAATGTGGAGCGAGCCAGAGGAGGAAGGCCGGCGGTGACTTGGGGTGGTTAATGATTTTGCCAGAAGGTCACAGACAGCGTTGGCACGGTTGGGTGGAGTAGGTAACAACGCGTCACTGTGTCAAGCACTGACAAATCAGCCGTGCGCCCTTAAAATGAAAAAAAGAAAAAGAAAAATCGTTTGCATTGATTGCAGCGCGCTGATTGGGAGTCGCATGCATGCAAAACCTGACACGCACAGGAAGCCTGCGAAATGAGATATGGATACAGCAGCACGGAGGTTAATGATGCACGAGAGGTTTTACACCAAAGGAACACGATAGATGAGACAAAATATCTCACAACACAGCTGGCAACTTATGGCTGCTGACTATGCCCAGCCTGCATAGCCATCAAATATTAAAAACTAATTTGTACAACATGGGAACATAAAAACCTGCACTGCTTTTATGCATTTGTACTCATATATCTTCTGTGTTGTTGTTGTGTGTGTGTGTGTGTGTGTGTGTCGTTGGGGGATTTCAAGCTGTGGGGATTTCGCTGAAAGTCATTGTTCCGCCAGCCATCAACACTGGCGGGCAGGATTGCCTTCCTGGAGCCTTTATTTGTAATTTCAAGAGGCAGTGCTGCTTATGTAAGCCACAAGGTCATGTTGTTCAATTGATGACTGGCGTCAGATCAGTCCACTGCGTCACAGCGTTATTTAATCAATAAATGTTATCAGCAAATAACTCGTCAGTATCCGTGATTTTCAAACAGGCTGTTGATTAAATTCTCTCATTAGCAGATGTCTCTTACAGGCGACGTTTCTTGTGTTTCTCTGAGGACATTCACTCAGCTGCTGTCCCTAAAAACAAAAGAAAGAGCTCCGATTACAAAGAAATCAGCTCCTTCCTGAGACACTGTCTTTGATGTCTTTAACCTAATACATGTATTAACCTTAATACATCTGTTATTGTGCCGTGATGCTGCTCAGCCTTTTCGTTTGCTTTTAGTTCCCTGCTGACATCTCTTGTGAGTTTCTGACCTGATATGAGAACTGAACGAGAACAGGAGTGGATCTGACCTCCAGAAGGCAGATCTCTTCACAAGAGATTCCCTCCCTGCCGCCTTTGCCTCCACCAAGGACCAGGACATTGCAGGATCATCAGTATATGATATGCTACGTCATATTGACCCTCGATGTTGTTGGAGCGGCAGTTTTGTGTAAAGCCAACCCCCCCTGTGCGAACTGTGCTTCTGAAATGTGACCCATCTGGGGTCAGAGGTGACAGCGGAGGAGCTCTTACTGGGATGAGGCCGAGAGGGTTTGAAGACGCTGCTCTCTGTTCTACGTTTAACCACTGTGGCCATTCTGTTGCAGGTAAATTTCGCGAGAAGGCATCCATCCTTCACAAGATCGCTAAAAAGAAATGCCAAGTGGAGGACAGTGAGAAGGCCAATGGAGTGGCAAGCCGCTCAGGTAAAAAGCTCTCTGATGCTCATCAGATATTTTGAATGAATATTGATTTCTCGCAAGTCTGTACGTTAAAGATGAAGCTGTAGCTTAGCATGACCGCTGGAAAAAGGGGGAAACAGTAAGTATGTTTCTAACTAAAGGCAAGAAAATGTCACTGTGCCTGGAAAACAAATACCTCCACACACAACCCACCTGCAAACCCACAATGAGCTTAGCTTAGCATCAAGACAACGCAATTTACACTGTACGGATAAATATAATAATATATACGGCGTTAATTAATTACCCATAGTGGTGCCGTTAGGAGAAGATTGATCCACACGTCTGTTCGCTAATTATGATGCAATCACGAGCAGCTGGTTAGCTTAGCTTAGCATAAAGTTGGCAAAATGGGCAACAAAGTCTGCCTGGATGACAAAATGTGCCCACCAGCCCCACACTGCATTATTAATATATACAAAAAGAGTAAAAACAACCTGTTGTAGTTTTGTACAGATTAAAGAAGGAGAAAAAAAGACGAGTATAGCTTCAAGTTTACCCCTTAAATAAGAGAGAGAGGTTTTCACGTCTAGCTCTTATATATTCCCAAAATGTCAAACTATTAATTTGATTTATTACTAATTTATCATCCACAAACATCAACATCCTTCACAAGATCGCTAAAAAGAAATGCCAAGTGGAGGACAGTGAGAAGGCCAATGGAGTGGCAAGCCGCTCAGGTAAAAAGCTCTCTGATGCTCATCAGATATTTTGAATGAATATTGATTTCTCGCAAGTTTGTACGTTAAAGATGAAGCTGTAGCTTAGCATGACCGCTGGAAAAAGGGGGAAACAGTAAGTATGTTTCTAACTAAAGGCAAGAAAATGTCACTGTGCCTGGAAAACAAATACCTCCACACACAACCCACCTGCAAACCCACAATGAGCTTAGTTTAGCATCAAGACAACGCAATTTACACTGTACGGATAAATATAACAATATATAAGGAGTTAATTAATTACCCATAGAGGTGCCGTTAGGAGAAGATTGTTCCACACGTCTGTTCGCTAATTATGATGCAATCACGAGCAGCTGGTTAGCTTAGCTTAGCATAAAGTTGGCAAAATGGGCAAAAAAGTCTGTCTGGATGACAAAATGTGCCCACCAGCCCCACACTGCATTATTAATATATACAAGAAGAGTAAAAACAACCTGTTGTGGTTTTGTACAGATTAAAGAAGGAGAAAAAAAGACGAGTATAGCTTCAAGTTTACCCCATAAATAAGAGAGAGAGGTTTTCTCGTCTAGCTCTTATATATTCCCAAAATGTCAAACTATTAATTTGATTTATTACTAATTTATCATCCACAAACATCAGCTTGCTGCCGGCCCAGATTAATATCCCTCACATTAGTCATAAGGATCGCCCACTGAAATAGCTAATGAGCATCACATCCGATGTTAAACAAGCATGACATTATCAAGAACCGCCAAATTGATCGCAAGCGTTGTCTTCAAGCATTATTCAAACCAGCCGGAGTCGCTGCCGAGTGTAATTCATGTGTGTTTTTCACTTCAAAGAGCGCCGGACCAACAGGAGACACTTTCATGGCCACAGTGCCGTCAGAGCAGCAGAATCAAAGCGAGGCAGGGACGTTCATCAACAAGGCAAAATTATGCTAACAGCGCCGCATTAACATATTAGCATCTTAATCAAAAGGCATGACTGGTTTTCATCGCAGAGTACTTTACTTTACAGGCCTCACGTATCAGTCTGTAGTGAAAGAGGACTCGCCGTCAGTGTAGATAAGTGTGTGATTAGATTCATATCCCTTCTTTATCTGGAATATCGCAGCATCCCGGCGAGGGAGCGAGGTCGTGTGGTGGACGACGGTGGTTTCAAGTCACATCACCCATCTAAGAATCGCTCTAATTGTCTCAACCACACTCGGATTAAAGCAATTTCCACCGCAATTATGGTTTTATCATCTGATTACATGGCTCTTGGCTCTTTGTGTTTTAATAAGGGCTGTTAAGTGAGTCTGGTCGCAAATGAAATGGAGTCGAATCAGCCACCAGAATATGATGAGGGACGACGAACGCGGCCTCAGTCCTGCACATACTTATTCAGTTAATTTCCTATAACTTCTTCACAATAAAAGCCCCCCTGTTATTTAGTCATTTAAAAGCTTTTATTATGAAGCAGCTTTACAGGAAAAGTGTTTTTACCAGCAGTAACTAAACGTTACCCAAGTATAAACAGGATTTAATCAGTTAGTTGATATGTAGTTTACTTATTAAAAGGTAACATTTAGATTATTTTTAAGATAATAACACAACTTATTAATTACAAATTGTATTGATTGTGTTAACTGTATAAAAGACCCGTCCTCAGAGTATAATTAGGTCCCCACATTGCTGCTTGAAGTTAGGAAAGGTTCTGCACATATAGTTATAAAGTAAATAAATGAAAATATTTTGTCCTTTAAAGACATTTTGTTTAATTTGTGAGTCTTGATTAAAGTCTGATAAAAGGTTCTTCTGGAAACTACCACAGTAAACACTCATCGGTATTGTATACTTGCTCAAATGAATGTAGTGGAGTACAGATTACAATGCGTCCCTCTCAGATGTGATGGAGTAAAAGGTTTAACTGCTCCACAGTGCCGAGGTGCTTTCCTCCACCATCCTCCACACTATCGTGTCCGTCTGAGGCGTCGACAGCTTTCCTTCCTCTAAAAGCTTTTCACTCTAATTATTCTTCAAACCTTCCCACAGATAAGAACCTTCCAAACAGCTCCAGCGTGGAAGTGGAAGTGACACCACCCATGAACGGCACGGCGGGCCAAGAGGGGGAAACGGTAAGAAGACTCCAAACACAGCACACAAACACAGAAGACGCTGCAGTTCCTCCACTCGCCGGCTAACTGGGCCGTGTTATGAAACGGCGACGCAGCTGAGTGACAGATATCAAAGTTAGAGAGACATTTATGAATATTTTATGGCTTTCATCTGTGTCTGTGTTCCACCTTGAGCGTGATTGATGCAAAGGTTGCACTGACTATGGCACAGGTCACTACTGCTGGTAATTTCCCAGCATGCACTCGGGCGAGTTCCTCCATCTTCAGCCAGACCTGCCAAAGACCCGCCTCCTCCCACTGAGCTCTGTAATCACACTCCTCACTCACCTGCTGCTGCCCGCCGCTGGTGCTCGAAAAATGAACACACTCGCACACGAGCCTCAACACACACACACACACACACATGAACACACGCCGTCTTTGGCGTGCGGCCGGGCACAGAGCCTCAGAACGGCGCCGGCAGCAGTCGTACTGGCATGAGGGATGGCTGTAGGGCGCAGCGACCCGCCGGGCCAGCAGACGGTCCTGGGGCAGGAGGGCAGCGAATCAAAGTCGCACACTAAGAAGGAAGCAGGCGGAGGAGGTGGCCGTCATCCCGCTGGAGTCTCACCTGTTTCATACCTGTGACAGAGAGTAACCCCGAGACAGACCGAACCCTGCTGCCGCCTCATCACACAGCAGAAACTTTAACCCACGACTCGAGCTAGGAGGCGGACACGTTTAGTTTTGGTGTCAAATACACGTAGACTTATCGCTCAGATTGTTCAGAGTTATAATCCGCACATATCCAGAAATACAACAGAAGAAGACTCAAGCTATTAAACTGATGAATATTTCCGCATCAATTATCTTTACGTTTAATCTATTAATCTGTGACTCATTGAAATGCTAAAAAAAGGAATCTCATCCCAATTGCTGAGATAGTTTTTTCCAACCAACAGTTCAAAATCCAAACACTCATTTATAATCATAAATGACGGAGAAGAAAGCAACTTTTTGGCATTTATGAAGCTGGAACAAGCAAATATTTAAAATTTTGGGTTGTAAAACAACTGAAACAAACAACCAGTTATCAAAATAATTGGTAACTATCACCTAATCGATTAATCAGCTAATCATTGCAGCGTCTCTGGTTTCATGAACTTTATAAATTGCTGTAGCTATACTATACTTTTTTGCTGAAATCCCTGTGTTCACCATTAGAATCCAGCAAAGGAATGGCGGACCCCGCCACTGACATTGCAGCTGACTACATGAAGAGCTAACAGATATGTTTAGATACATTTAAAGGCCATATGTTTCCTTAGTTTGGCCATCAAAGTGATTCTTCTCTCACGTTATCATCGTTTTCGTATCTGCGCTCTTCACATGCACGTATTCCTAATAATCTTTATAACAAGGCCCGAAACAATAGGCTGTACTGTGGGTTAATCTGATGCAGTATACATTTATTCAAGCCACTAACCTTCATATATTAATCTATTTTTTTCCCAACTGAAGGATTTGTAAAAGGCTTTGCAAATACACTGTAATAAGACCCGTAGCTTTGCATGCAAAGGTCTCCACAAAACTATAGGGATTTATTCTCTGAACCATAATGCTGGTAGCAGGACCTGAACCGATTCTTAAAAAAATAATATAATTAATCCTTCTGCAATAAATAGATATAGTAGAGTTGTGACATACAGCAGGCCTGCTGGCGGAGGTCCAGGCAGCACAGACAGGCGTGGACGCAAACAGCAGCTCTCAGAATAGACTGCACAAGAAACGGCTAAAGATGAGCAACATGACCATGTGTGTATTGATCTGTCTCACTGCAGCGAGTTGTTTTCAGATTGATCTCTCACTCCCGGGTTAATAATAGTCTTTACTGATGAAACTGTCATCGCCGGCCTGAAGCTGAAAATATTGTGCATCTAAAGAACGGCAGCATCGCAGCCTACTTAAGACTCACCGCAAAACTTTCTGAGGCGAAGGCAGGAAAACTCATGGATGGAAGACGGATGAACTTTCCTCTCAGGTGGTGATTCACTGAATCTGGAAGAGCTGGATGCTTATTGGCATGCCTGAGCCTCACATGCTGCTATTTTTAGAGCTCTGTCCCACAGTGCACCTGCCCGTGTCAGCGAGGGTGTATCTGGAAACAGCTCACACCTTCATATGACGCCAGAGGCCCCCGTCATGCTAATTGTTCAATTCCTCCCGGATGACTGTGTAACCAAGATTCGGGAATAAGTAGAGAGTTAAGGTCAAATTAAAAAGTGCTGCAAGATTCCCTGCATTCCTTCTCCGTTGTTAAACCCCTTTGAGAGCTGTGCTGACAGAAATAATCACACACTGTAATATTTCCCCCCAAAACAGCTAAAGTTAAAGGGTTTATTTTTCATGGAAGCAATACAGAATGAGCGCGGTGAACATTCATCTGGTTCTAATTTTATAATGCGTCTTGTAAAGATGGATGAAGGGGTATGACTCAGAGCGAATTGTCTTTCCGCACAAATGTATTCAGGGTTTTCCACTTTCAGCGACACAATTTGAATATGTATGAGAAAGCGTAACGCTCCTGTAATCACGTCTTTAGATAACATACTGGGAAACTATGGAAAATCATAACCGGCGGTAATTCGTGACTCATCCTACCTCCTCTATCACAACTAAAACGATTTCAGGAGAGAAGAAAAATGTGTGTCATGGGTTTATCATGGGATTCAGGATGGGGCTGACATCGGATCTGGTTCTGTTTGCTTTTCTTTTTTTAGCTAATTAGCATGAGCGTTTCAAGTCCAGATGGAGCTTCCAAATCCAAAAAGATCCAGCCAGCAGATGCTGATATTAATGCCACGACACTTTGAATATTCAAACTACTAAAAGAAATGAGTGTGGACTCTGAAGAAAGGCGTTAAGAGAATAAGAGGATGAAACCACTTTCGTATAATGGACGGCTGCTGTCCTGTTAGATTATATCAGGCCAGGAAGTCGTTAAAGGTGCAATAAGTAAGATCTAAAATTATAATGAATGTGACGCCAATATAAGACAGAATGTGACGCAAACATTAGATTTTAAGTTATGGCAACACCAACACTCCCTCAGCTAGCTGTATGGTGAACTGAGCTAACAAGCTAACACTAGCTACAGTTACAGATGTATAATCATAACACAGTTAGCAGCAGTTAGCAGTTTTATCCGACGATATGCTGCCTGCTATTTGTTGCGAGAACATGTTTTGCAGGTGACATATTCCTACGTATAACATCTCAAATTAACTAAAAGAATTAACAGAATGTGAAATAATAGTTTTTAAGTTACGTCAGAGCAGAGACTTCTAAGTTAGCATGCTAACCAGCTAGCCCCAGCAGTCCAATACAACAGTGTGGGCATACTGGAGTCAGCTGGGCCTTTAGCTACACGAAAACTGAGCTAACTAGCTAACGGGAGCTAAATCTTGTCTCATTAAATAAATAGTAAATTCAACAAATTCGGTGCCCCATATCACTAATTGTGAAGCCAGTGTAGCTGCCATGTTTTGCAGGACTTACATTATCTCTGTGTCCGTGTGAACGCAGCCAGCGAGGCCTTCGCCAAACAACAGTGGTCGTAGTTTGTTCTAAAGTCGGTTTGAAAATGACACACGCATTCTGGAGCACTGCTTTGGGCATGTTTGAGAAAAGATTTCTGTCCACGCCGTGCTCTAAATCTTTGATTGACAAATGCATCAGGATGCAGCCTTCATTGCAGCTTTGCTTACAGAATGTGTGGGGCCACAAAAAAAAGTGTATGCCTTGCCTCACACCAGGTGTCAGCACACACGCTTCCCTCAGGAAAGAAAAAAATAGCAAATGTCACGCCTCCCCTCGCAGCTCTGTGGTGCCTGGTAAAAGTCAGTGCCTTTAAGCTCGGAGTTGGCGGTGTTGCCAACTGAGGCACCACAGGGCAGGAAAGGCCCCCAAGGGGATGGCATTTGGAAACCATCTCAGAGAAGGGAGCACCGGCTCTATGGGATACTTTTGCAGAGAAAGCAAGTAAAGCACATCATAAATAGACGAGTGACAGGCTCATAGTGCGCGGTGTCAGCCAGAAATAGTCACCTACATGCAGTCGACATATCCATGAAAGAGCCGAGGGGCAAACTGCGATGCAACATAATGCCACGTTTTCTGTTAGAACATGAGAAGAGGCGCTTCCGTTTGCCGCTCACGTCCTCGTATCTATAAAAAGCAGTGGTTAAGAATTGATCTTCTGGAAGCCTCAGGTTTTTGGTTTTAGGCCTTTTAAACAGAAAACAATGCAGCCATCTGGATATGGAGAGGAGGAGAAATCAGAATGCCGAGCGTAAGTGATGCAAGCGCTGCCTTTTGTTTGGCAGCTCTGATTACCAAGGTTACCAGGCAATACTCAACAGCAGTAGCTGTCACAGCAGGATAGGCTCCATATGATTCATGATTTGTGCAATAGCCAGCTTTAAAGATTCCTGCTTCGCTCTCTGAGCGTGCCTTACTAATGTGATTGAGGCTGTTGAGACTTAAATGCTTTTCTTGACAAAATGATTGTTCACTGAGCAACAGCTGTTATCGACATCTGCCTTGCTGTATGTCTTCTGTCCCAGTCGATGCCTTCTGCACCTCATTGCTGCTCGTAGTTTTACACCTCGTCTAACGTCACTCTCAAAAGGGCAAGAGACAAATTCTAGTTCACCAGTGAGTCCTGCTCAGGTCTGCATGTGTGGACCTGTTGTTTGCAGGTCCCCACGGCTCTGTAGCATCTCGTATAATTGGAAACAAAGGGACCCGAGACATCTTTCCACTCTCAGAAGGGTTTGTTGTTGTACCATTAAAGTTTACAAGTACCAGAATGTTTAATTGAGGGTCTGCTTCTGCACGAGTAAGCACAAAAGCCGAACAGGTAAGCATGCGTCATCTTCAGACGGTGACAGCTTGTTTGATGCTGATCTGCACAGAGGTGACAGTCTTTGGCTCACTTGGCATTCCAGTGGCAGGTCCAATCAGACCGCGGGGTTCTGCCGGTGCAGCCAGCATCAGCAGGCAGCAGTGATGAGCCCCTGATGACTGGAGAGGCAGAGCCCTTCAGGCTCGCTGCAATCTCCCAAATCACAGTCATCACACTGCTCTGTCTTATGGTCACCGCAGAGCAAAGGCACACGCACATCAAGGTCCTGTCATCAGTTTTCTGCAGAGCTCTGTGCTGAAGCGCTTGTGTTGCGAGAGTGCTGCCTGTCTCTCTGGGTAGTTGCTATGGAGAGGTGTGTCCCAATGAGACAAGTTATCAAGCTAAGGGAGACACTTGGACTGTCATGAATTTTTCCCTTCATTGCTTTAGGAACATGCAGATGGCGTGAGTCCACTCAGTGCGCTATTTGCCTCGTATTCATCCTGCATAACACAGAGTGGCATGTGGACAAACACCAAAGACAAAGAAGGATGTTAAAGCGTATGACCAATTTCCAGTTTTTGGGTGTCTCCTCTCAGGCTGAAGACGAGGAGGAGGAGGACCAGCCTCTGAGCCTGTCCTGGCCCGAGTCCAACCGCAAGCGATTCACCTACCTCTTAATCATCCCCATCGTCCTGCCGCTGTGGCTCACGCTGCCCGACGTCAGGAAAACGGTGCGTGATGCTGAGCTCGTCCCACTCACAACAACTCAAAACAAGATTGTCATGTGTTTTTTTCTCTGTATTCTCCGTGTTTGTGATATTCACAAATTGCTCTCTCTTATTCTCGCTCTTTCAGTCTTCAAAGAAGTTCTTCCCCGTCACCTTCCTGGGTGCCATCTGCTGGATCGCGTGCTTCTCCTACCTGATGGTGTGGTGGGCTCACCAGGTATATATACATTTTATCAAAGGTTCCCTCCCTCCCCGGGATGTGACTCTGTAAAAAATAATGAAGCGTTGTGTGATCACGACAGCAGCCTCCAGAACATTATACAATCCTAACATATGCATAATCCCTGTCAACAGAACCAACACAACAAAGGCAAGGCGCACTCGTCTTTTCTCTCCATTTCTCATCCTTGACATTTAGAATAAAACCATATTCTGTCATCCGCCCACTCATAAATAATTACAGCTGTCTCATTCAAAACAAAGAGATTGTCAGTGCCGGAGTTTTGTCACCTGCATCACCTCCCGAGCAGCACGAGGAAATTAAAAATAGCCGGAACAAAAGATTAGGCTTTATTTACCCCTAAGCTTAGTTTCCTTTTTCTTTTTTTCTTTTTTTTGCAGGTTGGAGAGACCATTGGGATTACAGAGGAGATTATGGGCCTGACTATATTAGCAGCTGGAACCTCCATCCCTGACCTCATCACCAGTGTTATTGTGGCACGCAAGGGGCTGGGTGATATGGCTGTATCCAGCTCCGTGGGCTCCAACATCTTCGACATAACTGTCGGGTACGCTGTCCGAGCATGATTGGAGTCTTGTGCAGGGTCGCTGCTGTTTTTCTATACGTGTCTGTGTGAATTAGACACTGACAGATATCCTTCTGTCTTCCCAAAATACAAAAATGTTTTCTTCTTCACTTCCAGTCGCTCACCAGCTTGTGTGTCTGTGTCCGCAGCCTGCCGTTCCCGTGGCTCATGTGGTCGTTATTCAGAGGCATGCAACCGGTGCAAGTCAGCTCCAACGGCCTCTTCTGCGCCATCGTGCTCCTCTTCCTCATGCTCCTCTTCGTCATCATCTCCATCGCCGCCTGCAAGTGGCGCATGAGCAAGCTGCTCGGCTTCATCATGTTCCTGCTGTACTTCGTCTTCCTGGTGCTCAGCGTCATGCTGGAGGACAAGGTCATTTCCTGTCCGGTGTCCATCTGAGGACCTTTCGAGGACCTGCTTCCTCTCCCTCGTCACTACCACTATCACCGCCGACACAGCCATCCTTATGTCTGCCATCGCTCTCACCTGACCCTTGTGATCCTTTACCCCAGGAATAAAAGATGAATAAGGAGGACTGGACGAGGGAGGAATATAAAAAATATGGAATCTACTTATATTTTCAGTAAGCAGGTGGTGGCGGGGAGGGGTTAAACCAACAAGGGAACAAAACTTTGGCTTGGCTGGTTTAGCGTAGGCCTAACCTGAGTGGATTTTTATTTATTTTCATGATTTAATTGGCAGGTGAGGGGGGTGGGGGGGTTGTACCAGCCAAATATAAAAAGCATTATGCATGCCATTAGTGTCACTAGATGAGCTGGAGTCAAGACTGCACCTGGTAGGTAGAGGAGAACGACCTCCTGTGAACTTTGGAGGGAACGATTCACCGTATGAAACTCTCAGTAATAAATGCAGTGGCTGAGCTGAAATTGTTTGAACACACACATGTGCACACACACACACACACCTTCAAAAGACTGAGACTCCGTCGCCAAGAGTGAGTGTGAGGACGAGGAAAAAGGCCGACTGTGTGGATGAAGATTTTGTGTTTCCTGTCAGAAGGTGTTGAGCGGATAAAGACTCTCCTGCGGGCTTTGCACCTGAGCAACGGGCGATGAAACAGTCTCAGCCGGGCGGGCGAACTTCTTCTTTGTTACTTCTTATTTGCAAAGTCATCATGTGCTCAGTCTGAACGACGAGTTTAAAGCTTCCCCCCCTTCCCTGCCGGACGTCATCTTCCACCACTGAATTTCTCCCCAGAGGATTTCTCTCTTTTTCTTTTTCTTTTTTTGGATTCATTTTCATGAGATATATAGACGTAGCATTAGATGTACTGTAGCAGTATTAGTTAACGTAGAGTCATCTTGACAATCTGCTCCTCTGTTTCTTTTGTTTTTGTTTTTTCTTTTGCCACTGAACGCCACGTTCTGATTGTACAGAACTTTTCATGCTTCACGCGCACCGACTGACAAAAGCAAGAAAGAAAAAAAAAAGAAAAAAGAAAGCCTAACTGAAGTTTAGCCTCTCAAAATATACGCTAGCCTTCGATATCTTTCACTGGTTGGAAAAAAAAAGAAAAAAAAAAAAAGGCATGAGGACTTTAGGCTCATTAAAGTTCCATGATGAAGTCAATGTCAGAATAATACATTTGAAGAGAACTCAACAGTGTTTAAGCGTCATGGTTGATTTAGATTAGTCTATGTGTAGTGCTTTGTTCACAGTAGAACTGGGCTCAACTCACCGGCTAGTCAAACTCCCGGGTTCGTAGTTTCAAGGAGTCAACTGCATGTAAAAATAGACACTTGGAGGTGAATAATACCAACCGACATTTAAGAAGTTGTATACCAAGATGTATACTTTTTCAAACATGTTTCATAACTTCTTAATGCAAACCACTGCTCAGTCTCTATGTAGAAAAATGTCAACCTGTATGGTCAACGATATCTATCAAACTTGTGCAATTTCTTTTCTAATCAAAGGTGCTTTTGTGTGCATGTGTGCAACCTGCATTTAAAGTCATCACACAATGACCATTCCTTATATTTACCTATGACTAGAAGACGTTATACTACCAGTATTTTGCGACTAACTGCAAAAGAAATATACACCAGTCTGTGTTTTATACTGGAAATAGAGACCATTAATCACAATCTCTCTTTAAGCTACATAGAATGTGGAAAATCACAGATTAAACAGCAATATACCGTGTGTGTCGTCGTTGAGACCCCCACCCACAATCCCATGCGTCTGTCCCCCCGCTGTCCTTCCTGTCCGACGTGCTCCGAAAAACCCCGCGAGATAAAAAAAAATATATATATAAAATAAAAAGCGGGGCGACCACTTCTCCGCAAGCTCCCCTCTTCCTGTTAGAGCTGGCCAGAAACACCCGCTTTTACCTCAACACAGCCTCTGTACAGCAGCTTCGTAGGAATTAACTGTAAAATAATCGTAAATAGATTCTCTGAATGTGTGAGGAGAAATGCATGCGAGGACATTTGGGCTGGATACCCACTGACTGTACAGCTGAGCTTAGACCAACTATATATGTTCACTTTTATGCATCCACTCAGACAGGAACACCAAGAACTCATTGGTTTTACTTTGTAAATACAAACACCTTTTCTTTTTCTTTTTTTGCGAGAACCAAATGGTTAACACGTGTACTTTACTGACTTTTATTTATTTTCTTTTTGTATTAGTGGATGGAAAAGGACAGGGATGAGTGGCCCTTTAGTGTCATAGTATTACTGAGCAAAGAAACACAACACCAGAGCATTTATTTTTAGACTACTCAACATCCCATTAGCATACTTTACACTGTAAGCACGTCTGCTGAGCTTCTGGAACGAGAAACGGAGGGCATTAAACACCGCGCGGCTCCCTCGACTTCGACAACAGTGGGATTTAGCGATGCTGACGCCGTGTTTTTCTGACATTTGGCAAAAGGTTGCAAACGCACGGGGAGAAGAAAAGCACGATTCCCTGCGTCAACCAAACTCATGTGTTGAAGTGTTGCGGTGCATGTGGTGCTCGCTCATACGGTACGTGTGCTGGAACACTTCCCCAGCCACGATTCAAAGAGTCAGTTGAAAACCTGTATGATGACGCTACAATCAGACCGCCCACGAGTTGATGACGCAATCACACCTCTAGTTTCTACTCGCCCCTCGTTTGACATTTTGGGAAACGCAGTTCTTGCGATTAGATGATGAGACGGATGCCACTTTTGTATCAGTGCAGGTACATTATTAAACTAGAGCTAACACACAGGAAACTAGCTAGCCTGGCTCTGTCCAATGGTAACCAAATTAGCTGAGCAGCAACTGTAAAGCCGCGATTGTTTAATCTGTATAAAAACCAAAGTGTAAAAACGAGAGCTCGTGGTATTAGGGGAGTGCCGTGCAGGCCGGGTTGGCGCCCTTTCCAGGCTTTATGCTGAGTTAAGCAAGTTACCTGCGATAGCTTCATTTTCAGCAGAGTTGCATCAATCTTCTCATCTAATTCTCTGCAAAAGAAACAAATACAAAGAATTAGTGTGTTTCCCAAAATGTCTAACTACTGCTTGAACAGAATTAAAGAGGACGTCAGCTTCAGCTTGGTTGAATTACCCACCACTACTCTACGGACACGTGTGCAACATTTCTTTTTCCCCAATGGCTCCAAATTTCTCATGGTGTTTTGTGTGAGAGCATGAACGGTGAAAGGGGAAAAGAACAAATAGGGAAAGAAAAAAATAATCCAAAAGGTGAACCGGGTAAAAGCACGCGAGCTCGGCAGTGGTTGCGGTTCCGCAGGGTAAACGCGCCCGTGGAAGTTGACCACTGATGAACATTTCTTGCACTGTAAATGTTTTATTTTCTTGGTGTTAATGTAAGATTTATTTAAGGTGTACATATATACAGAAACAAATTAACCATATAATCTATATGTGTAAAAGAAATATGTCTCTTTATGTAAAAACACAAAGTATATAATAAAACAAATAAAGATGATAATTCAAATATGCAACAATGTGTTGTGCTGCTTTTAAATTGCTGTATCAAAATGTATTTTAGCCCACCTGTTTATAAGTCAATGATTTATAATATATCTGTTGTTGGCAGATTCGGGGCATTTAAGTGTTTATTAACGTATCGATCAGCAGCTTTAACTTGTCATTTCTTCGTATATTTAGTCAAATATCATTAGACATGTTTAAAACTGTGTCAAACTGTGTGAAACATAACCTCAAATGCTTTTGACATTTCAGTTCTCTCGCCCAAACATCCTGAGTCCAACACATTCGGTGAATTCAGGTGAATTTGAACTATTAAAGGGGCATCCTACCAATTTTCCCCATATAGTTCCAGCTTAACTCTCAGTGGTTAGGGTGCTATTGAGCCGGTGAAGTTGATGATAAAATGATATTCAAAAAGTAAAATAAAAGACAGTCGATGAGCTGATGGAAGGCAGTTGGAGCTAATGAAAAAACTGCATTATGGGAACTGTTGCATGTGGTTATTTCTGGACTGTTATTGTTTCTCTAATGAAGTTATAAAGTTGGAAAGCTAAATATCTGAAGTACTTGTGTTCATGTACTGCAGCAGTGAATATGATAGCTGTCAGTAATGACAATGAATAATTTGCATGTCAATTAAAAAGAGTAATTCATTAATTAACTCTGGCAGTCAATAAGCCCACACATATATAGCTCAGTTCAGATTATTTCAGACATGTTTTAAATGAATATTAAGATATTGTTATGTCTTCAGTGTGTCTCTGTATGCCCACCTGGCCTACGCACTTCTTTCTTAATCTTCTGTGAGAACCACTTCCTGCAGGCGTGAAGTGAGTGCACCCTCATTCAGTCCACCTAAGCTGCTTTTGGTTTCCCTTTTGTCTGTCACTTCTACAGTCGGGCTTTCCTCCGAACTCAGCTGCAGAGAAAAAAACATTTCTAGCATCAATTTTTTAAAAGGAGACGGCCTCAGTGATGAACTCAAACGGCAAACAGCTCTGTGAGACAGAGGGGAAATACTGCGCTTCATCTCTACAGGGGCAGTGATCAGCTGCTCTTCACCTCTCCTGCAGCACCTTCCTGCATGTGTGAAGACAAGATGTGGAATATGGCGCCCTCTTGTGATCAAACCCTGACACTTGATCACAAACTATGACGCAATCATGACTCTGACGCAGTCCAGATAGTCCTCCCACCTACGACTGTCCGACAGCCGCCTTTGTCTTTCCTTGGAAGTGTGTCTCAGAGTTTTCCAAGTACCTCCGCATTATGTACTCTTACTTCCCCCTAATTGACTGAAGGTCGATGCGACATGAGTCAAGCTTCTGTACCCTCATTTTCTCTTTCATGTCGGATCCTGCCGGCAGACTTTAAAAGTCGAGTTCTGTTGTGTTTCCACAAAATTTGCTGTTATTAGTTTGTAGTGAGAGATAAGGAGGTGGATTCCAGGCAGCTAAGTGGAAAGAAAAGGGGCACATTCTCAACATGCACAAACATGGAGGCCGACTGGAGGCACTTGGGCACCCTGAGGGTCCCTTAGGTGTGATGTTAAAACCAGTGCATCCCATCAGGGCTCAGATATAACATACTTTAATCTCCATCTGTAATTAAGAAGGCTATTTGATCAGGACCAAAAGGACCAGTTGCATGTGGGTGAGACTGCAAGCTGTTTGAATTTCTAAACTTGATAAGACATGCATGAGATTTCTCAAGGTAGGGTAACAAAACATTGATGGTGGTATATAAGCCAAGATCATTTTATTTGTGGTGTTCATGGAAAAATCCCCTGGTGCTTTCTAGTATCTCGACTTCAGGTACTCCTATCTCATAGTTCCGTGTAATTAGCCCACAAAAGGTACAAGCTACATGAGGAACAAGTTTATCTACATGTTCTTTCAGGACTTTCCAGACCCGCAAAAATGATCCATAACCACATCTCCGATCATTCCTCAGAAGTGTGTTTCATTTTCCCCGGAATTCCCACTCTTTCCATGGTAACCTTTCACTGGAAACTGTTCCTGAACATGTCTATGTGCAGCCTCGGCTGCCGTGAGTCAAGACGAATCATCACTGGGTTAATTCGACATTAGTAAAGTAGCTTCCAGCTTCAGTGTGTAAAAGGATAAATCACCAGCACCAGAGGTTAAATCACTGCCGCTGATAGCACTTGTTTGAACACGGTGGTTCTACGGGCTGCTGTTTGGTTGCTGTAGTCGTATTTTGTTAAAAAAAATTCTGGATATCATTCTCACTTTTTCTGGATGACGTTGGTTTGGAAGACATGACAATCTGGTAAGTGTCGTGAAGTCTGAGAGACAAAGGAAGCTGTGTTCTCTGTGTGCTGCTCAGCTGGGAGTCAAACGTCGGTTGCTATTGGCCAAATATGTGTTTAAACTTGCAGCACATACAATTACTGAAGAGTAAATTAACGGCCAGATACATTTGTGAGAATATTTCCAAGAAAAGCTAACATTTTAATAATAATAATAATAATGATAATAATTACAATAATAATTACAATAATAACCATTATTAATTAAAGGTGATTTTATAGTGAATTTCATAAACCATTTATAAGCAATTGTAAAGATTTATGAAAATCAGCTGCAGCTTAATAATTTCCATCTAAATGTTTTTATTACAGTATTTATTCACAATTTATAAGGTTTTATAAACAATTTTACAATTGCTTAAAAATGCATGTTGCTGTTTATCAACAGAAATTAACCATAAATAAAGTTTAATTAACTATGAATTTAACATTTCTTAATGGTTGATGTTTATTACAAAGTGTTCTCAAAACTATGATTATAAAAAGAGGATGAGATGAGATGATTGAATAATTAAATGCGTGAAATGTGATTTAAATGAATGCAATGCTTTTTAAAGGTGTAACTGAGCTTCAGTTGTGACGTCTGTTCTCTTATATTTGATCTGTGCAGTAACTGCAGATTTCCCAGATATTAGTGACTGTATGTGCAGCTTTATTGTATTAAATTATAAATTCTTAATCATTTCATTAATCATCAAGGATTGGTTCTTGGTAGAGATAATAATACACACATACTCCTTTTTCAGTCTATTATGTTCAGAGCTGTTTTCTTCTCATTGTGCAGCTTTATTTTCTGTTTATTTGTTAAATCTTCGTTGACTTTGCTGATAGTTTTTCATTTTTAAAATTCTGATTCCTCTAATTCAGTTTTCAGTCATGTTAGTATAGTAGCAGCAGTCACAGGTGTGCTGGCACTCCAACAAGATAATAAACTCATTTTTATATGATTTGAAGATATCAAATAGAAGATAAAGAGGCTATAAATGAATAAAACACAACAATTGAAGAATGAATGAACAAACACATTTAAAAGTCTGTCTGTCTGTCTGTCTGGACTGGAACTAGACTCTGACTTTTCTCTATATAAATGACAATGTAAGTGTTTAAAAGTGTAAGTGTTTAAACTCTTTTGATGTACATTTGATAGTTTACTTACCTTTAGAAATGTACAATACGTGATAAGCCCCAAAAACTGACACACCCAGAAAAACTGGGTCATCTCAAAAGATGCTACATCCAGAAAACGCCCGTTTTTATTCATCATGAGCCGCTGATTTAACTTGAGATTGTATTGTTCCTGTCCCCTCGGCTAGATTTACCTGGTTGAATTAAATCTAAACAATTTAATAATAATTGTATACTCATTCTACATTCAAACTGCGGCCCCGTGATACCAACGAATTAAGCAGCACACACATAGAGACTTGTTGTTCGCAGGCACACTGATGACTTCACTTCAAATAAAAGCCAATTCAGGTGAATTTTGGGAGGAAGAGCTGAACGTATTTGTTTGTTTTGTGACGGGCAACTGGATTTCAGGATAATATTGTGTAACATTACGCCGGCCTGAAAAAAATTAATCTAAAATTACCGACGCTGGGAAGCGACATCACCAACTATTCATTCAGGCTGATTCACCGAATCGACTGCGAGGAAATCAAGATTCCATTAAAATTTGTGAGTCAAAGGCCGTGCTGGCAGAGCCGTTGGGGATTTTCCCTGCTCCAGCATACATTTTTACAACGGTCCAGCTCACTTTCTAAGTCATTTGCCAGAAGTTAATGAGCTCCACATGCTTCCAAGGGCAAGGTTAGTAGCACCGAGGGCGTCCTGTTCAGCAAGTCAGCTTACTATCGGCCAGACTTTGCTCAGTGACTTCATCCGCTCGCTCTTACAGGGTGTGCTTGCATTTGACTCAGCAAAAAAAAAAAAGAAAAAAGGAAAATCTCAGAGGAGGCTCCCGGCCAAATCCTGCACACTCACTTGATCCTGTTACGAGCACGGCAGCACTGAGGCAGACTTTGGCTGCAGAATGAGAGAACAGATTCAAAATATCTCAGACGCAGACGAGTCATCACCAAAAGTGCCCTGTTTTGCTGTTTTTGGGGGATTCATGTGGGAAGCTGTTTTCATGACTCCTTTAAAAAGAAGTGGTCTCAGTGGACTTGAGACCGTTGGGTGACTCATGAGAGGGTCTGTGTTGATCTGAGTTGTAACTGCTGCACATGTGGCTCCGTGATTCAGCTGGTGAATCGTCTGAGAAAGGGTTTTTGGTTTACAACACAGAGAAAATGATGCACAATAATGGCCTTTCAAGTTCCCTTGCACTAATATGTCATTATGACATTTGTAACCGAGCCCACGGAGTCGCACCGAATACAGAGAGAGAAAACCGATCTAGAGGCGAGGCTGAACCTGTGGCTTGTTCTGAGAGGAACAGCTGGCAGGACTAAACTTCAACTTTCAAAGTGTGAAAGAACAAAAGAGGATTTAAATAAAATGCCTTGATAGCCTGTGAGACTTCATTCGTTTTGTCTTTTGATATTTTCATCGCATCACTTCACATCGACTAGTTCCTGTATGACTATTAGCTACGATACAGGACATCTAGTTATAATTTAATTCCTTAAATTAGAAATTAAACATTCTTAATTGTACAAATTTAAAGTTGATTTGTTAGAAATAAAATGCACCATTGCTGAATTATGCTCATATACAGCAGCTCATGTCTGATAGCTTGTGATGGCTAATCTGAGCTAACATTAGCAAACATAGCACTCCTGACACTCCTTACACTGTGTTTCACTGTTAACCATGTCACTGAGGTGGTGGTTGTGTGTTTTGTGCTGGTTTGTGTATTTTATTGTGTGTATTGAGCCATTACTTGTGTATTTCCCTGATGTGTTGTGTTTTGAGCCGTTGTGTGTGTATTTCCTTGTTAGGTTGTGTGATGTGTATTTTCTTGAGTAGTTGTATGTTTTGTGCTGTTTTGTGTGTATCTTCTATTTTGGGTTCTGTGTATTTTGTTTGTGGGATGTGTCTTTTGTGCCATTTTGTGTGTATTTTTTGTTGTTATGTGTTTATTGAGCCATTTCTTGAGTATTGTCTTGATGTGTTGTGTGTTTTGAGTCGTTTTGTGTGTATTTCCTTGTTAGGTTGTGTGTTTTCTATATATTTTCTTGAGTACTTGTGTGTTTTGAGTCGTTTTGTGTGTATTTCCTTGTTAGGTTGTGTGTTTTCTATATATTTTCTTGAGTAGTTGTGTGTTTTGTGGCATTTTGGATGGTTTTTTAGTTGGTCATGTGTTTTGTGCTGTTTTGTGTGTTTTCTTGTTGGGATGTGTGTATTGAGCCACTTTTTTGTGTATTGTCTTGATGTGTTGTGTGTTTTGAGTCGTTTTGTGTGTATTTCCTTGTTGGGTTGCGTGTTTTCTATATACTTTCTTGAGTAGTTGTGTGTTTTGTGCCATTTTGGGTGTATTTTAATGTTGTGTTGTGTGTTCTGAGCAGTTTTGTGTGTATGTCCTATTTTGAGTTGTTTGTATTTTTTTTCTGGGTCTGGTGTTTTGTGCCATGTTGTGTATATTTTTGTTGGGATGTGTGTATTGAGCCATTTCCTGTGTATTTCCTTGATGTGTTGTGTATTTTGAGTCGTTTTGTGGTTTTTTAATGCTGTGTTGTGTATTTTGTGCTGTTTTGTGTGTATTTCCTAATTTGAGTTGTGTGTATTTTGTTTCTGGGTTGTTTGTTTTGTGCTGTGTTGTGTGTATTTTTGTTGTTATGTGTTCACTGAGCCATTTCTTGTGTATTGTCTTGATGTGTTGTGTGTTCTGAGCTGTTTTGTGTGTATTACATTGTTAAGTTGTGTGTTTTCAATGTATTTTCTTGAGTAGTTGTATGTTTTGTGCCATTTTGTGTGTATTTTAATGTTGTGTTTTGTGTTCTGAGCTGATTTGTGTGTATTTCCTCTTTTGAGTTGCTTGTATTTTTTTTCTTGGTTGTGTGTTTTGTGCCACGTTGTGTGTTTTAATGTTGCGATGTGTGTATTGAGCCAGTTCCTGTTTATTTCCTTGATGTGTTTTGTGTTTTGAGCTGTTTTGTGTGTATTTTTGTTGGTATGTGTGTATTGAGCCATTTCTTGTGTATTGTCTTGATGTGTTGTTCTTGAGTAGTTGTTTGTTTTGTGCCATGTTGTGTGTATTTCAATGCTGTGTGTGTATTTTGTGCTGTTTTGTGTGCATTTCCTATTTTGACTTGTTAGTATTTTGTTTCTGGGTTGTGTGTTTTTTGCCATGTTGTGTGTATTTTTATTGGGATGTGTGTTTTGAACCATTTCCTGTGTATTGTCTTGATGTGTTGTGTGTGTTCAGTCGTTTTGTGTGTATTTCCTTGTTAGGTTGTGTGTTTCATATGTATTTTCTTGAGTAGTTGTGTGTTTTGTGCCGTTTTGTGTGTTTTATTGTTGGGATGTGTGTTTTGAACCATTTCCTGTGTATAATCTTGGTGTGTTGTGTGTGTTGAGTCGTTTTGTATGTATTTCCTTGTTAGGTTGCGTGTTTCATATGTTTTTTCTTGAGTAGTTGTGTGTTTTGTGCCGTTTTGTGTGTTTTAATGTTGTGTTGTGTGTTCTGAGCAGTTTTGTGTGTATTTCCTATTTTGAGTTGTTTGTATTTTTTTTCTGGGTCGGGTGTTTTGTGCCGTGTTGTGTATATTTTTGTTGGGATGTGTGTATTGAGCCATTTCCTGTGTATTTCCTTGATGTGTTGTGTATTTTGAGTCGTTTTGTGGTTTTTTAATGCTGTGTTGTGTATTTTGTGCTGTTTTGTGTGTATTTCCTAATTTGAGTTGTGTGTACTTTGTTTCTGGGTTGTTTGTTTTTGCTGTGTTGTGTGTATTTTTGTTTTTTTTGTGTTTATTGAGCCATTTCTTGTGTATTGTCTTGATGTGTTGTGTGTTCTGAGCTGTTTTGTGTGTATTACATTGTTAAGTTGTGTGTTTTCAATGTATTTTCTTGAGTAGTTGTATGTTTTGTGTGTATTTTAATGTTGTGTTTTGTGTTCTGAGCTGATTTGTGTGTATTTCCTCTTTTGAGTTGCTTGTATTTTTTTTCTTGGTTGTGTGTTTTGTGCCACGTTGTGTGTTTTAATGTTGCGATGTGTGTATTTAGCCAGTTCCTGTGTATTTCCTTGATGTGTTTTGTGTGTATTTTTGTTGGTATGTGTGTATTGAGCCATTTCTTGTGTATTGTCTTGATGTGTTGTTCTTGAGTAGTTGTTTGTTTTGTGCCATGTTGTGTGTATTTCAATGCTGTGTTGTGTATTTTGTGCTGTTTTGTGTGCATTTCCTATTTTGACTTGTTAGTATTTTGTTTCTGGGTTGTGTGTTTTTTGCCATGTTGTGTGTATTTTTATTGGGATGTGTGTTTTGAACCATTTCCTGTGTATTGTCTTGATGTGTTGTGTGTGTTCAGTCGTTTTGTGTGTATTTCCTTGTTAGGTTGTGTGTTTCATATGTATTTTCTTGAGTAGTTGAGTGTTTTGTGCCGTTTTGTGTGTTTTATCGTTGGGATGTGTGTTTTGAACCGTTTCCTGTGTATAATCTTGGTGTATTGTGTGTGTTGAGTCGTTTTGTATGTATTCCTTGTTAGGTTGCGTGTTTCATATGTTTTTTCTTGAGTAGTTGTGTGTTTTGTGCCGTTTTGTGTGTTTTAATGTTGGGATGTGTGTTTTGAACCATTTCCTGTGTATTGTCTTGATGTGTTGTTTGTTTTGTGCCATGTTGTGTGTATTTCAATGCTGTGTTGTGTATTTTGTGCTGTTTTGTGTGTATTTCCTAATTTGAGTTGTGTGTATTTTGTTTCTGGGTTGTTTGTTTTGTGCTGTGTTGTGTGTATTTTTGTTGTTATGTGTTTATTGAGCCATTTCTTGTGTATTGCCTTGATGTGTTGTGTGTTCTGAGCCGTTTTGTGTGTATTTCCTTTTTAAGTTGTGTGTTTAAAATGTATTTTCTTGAGTAGTTGTATGTTGTGTGCCATTTTGTGTGTATTTTAATGTTGTGTTGTGTGTTTTAAGCCGTTTTGTGTGTATTACCTTGTTAAGTCGTGTGTTTTATATGTATTTTCTTGAGTAGTTATATGTTTTGTGCCATTTTTTGTGTATTTTAATGTTGTGATGTGTATTCTGTGCTGTTTTGTGTGTATTTCCTATTTTGAGATGTGTGTCTTTGTGTGTTTTTTGTCGGTCATGTTTGTTTTGTGCTGTTTTGTGTGTTTTCTTGTTGAGTTTTGTGTATTTGCAAAAGACCCATTAATCAACAGGCAGGGGAGACTGTAAATAGACTGTGTGTGTGTGTGTGTGTGTGTGTGTGCGTGTGTGCGTGTGTGTGTGTGCGTGTGTGTGTGTGTGTGTGTGTGTGTGTGTCTGTGTGTGTGTGGCATTAGTCCAACATTTATATTTGTCCCTGTTAAAATGTCAACTATAAAACATGTGAACATATTTCAAAGCTCATAGGAGTTATCCTAATATAATAGAAAAAAATAGATATGTATAGATATTTCTTTATTCATAAAAAAGGGAAATGAAAAGGGAAATGGGTCGTTGGCATATTTACAAATCTGATATCTGATTTATGTTTATGATCACAGCCCTGACACACCTTGGTGATTGCCCTCCAGCAGGTCACAAGCGACCTGAATACAGAGGATTCCCTTTACAGTCACAGCTGTGTTTACAGTGCATCTCTGAGTTCTTCACATTGTGTCATGATTAACATTTTATTTTGGTTCCTAAATCTCCATTTTACCTTTTAGACCATGTATCAAAAACTCTGTGCTTTAAAAACCCTGCATGATATTTAGCTGCCAGTGTTAAAGTGATGATTTCTGAACACTCAGATTTCAGACAGCTCTTTGTTTTATTATGTATATTTAGTGTTATGGTAACGTTACTTGAAAATAAAAGATGACGCAGGATAAATTAAAATTCTTCACAATGATTGCAACCTACAAGTGGTGTTTACAATGCTGTAACCATGATAAACAAATGCTTACTGTACGTAATGGAAAAGTTAACCCTGTCACGTCCTGTAATTGTCTTTTTACTTTAACATATTTGCTCTGTGGGAGTCGACAGGTGTGTCCAGTGCCGACACCTTAGAAAGTGAGTCATCAATGCCAAAGGTGGCACAGTGCAGTTAACGTTGGGATCGTCCAATTGTTTGAAGAGGAGGAATAATCTCTTGTTCAGCAGCTTTGATTCAAACATGTGAAACATACTTAATATATGGTGACTTAAAAGCGACAGCTCAGGTTGATCAGGTCTGACTTTTATTTTGTAATACACAAAAAAGTATGGATGCCAAAGTCGTGGAGTAGAAGTACAAGTACTCCAATGACTGAGTTCAGGGTCATACAGAGTTTTCTCACAAAACGATGTTTCCTGTCCTGGACTGCCACCACATTCTGCGTCTAGACAGCCTTTGAATCATTGTGTGATTCATTAATGAAGCCGATCCTGCAGTCATGATTTATTTTGTGTGCGGGTCAGCAAGTCAGATTTCTGGTAAACTTGGACTGGACTCACTTTGACTTGGTGGACGACACCCATTTAGTCATGTGTGTGTGTGGACAGATGCTGCTTTGTGGAATTCACAGGGATTTCAAGAAGGGAGTTAGACAATAGACAATCCAAAACGTTCTGGTTTATACCTTGTAGAGTATCAACACACATCTGTAGGCTTTTTTTTTTTTACCTTTCACAAAGTTGTTACACATTTTACAACAGACTAACTTTGGGGAGGTTCATCAGTCCTGACACGTTTAGATCAGTCTCTCTTCTCAGAGGGATGTCCCCGTCTAAATTAGGCCAATGGGATTCCTCGTCGGCGCCCAAAGGTGCAGGAAGCCGCTCCAGAGCTGCCCGGCCAACCCAGAAACAGAAACACACCTCCTGCTGTAAACCGCCACAGTCATCCGCTGACACTGCCTGGCGCACAAGTGGGCGGCGAAACGCACACTTATCTCGTCCAGCCTCAGCCTACCTCTTTTACTCTGCTGTCGACTGGTGCCAGGACACATGGATCCAGGACAGGCAGCGAGAGACGTCAGGTCGCTCCAACAGGTAGGATGGACCTGCAGGGCGACGGCAAGCGGGAAGGAACGGGCACTTCGGCCGCTCTCTAAAATGGAACCTCTTCACTTCTTTTTTTTTTTTTGCGTAATTGCTTGGATGTTTGCTGCTCCTCGTTGTTGGAGCCTGTTTACAAAACATGGCGCTCTGTGACCACAGAAAACCAAATATCGTACTCATTAATACCACAGCGTTTGTTTCTGAAGTTATTTTAAACTGGAATCATCTCGAATTACGCACAAACCTGGTGGATCAACGTGCGTCAGTAGCGTGTTCAGGATCAGCAGCAGTGTGTTGGTTTTACATCCCAGCAGTCCTGGATGAGGATGAAACCTCGGCCTGAAACCTGAAACTGAACTCCGTGTGAACATGGGTTCAGGAAGGAAGGCAAGATGTTGGCATAGCTGTTGAATTGAATGCCCTGCTATGCCATCAAATTGCCATCTTTCTGTTCCCTTTGCAGCAAGAGCAAGTTCTCCATGGATCCAAAAACTACCTGGAATCTTCCACCAAGTCTACAGTGTTGTGCTTCTTTGCAACATATTTGGTTAAATGTTTACTTAAAGTTTGGACATTTTGAATCCTGTGCAGGTGATAGAAATGTCACTAACTGGCAGGGAAAGGTCATAAGGAAGAGCCCTGTGTGTCTATAGTTACAAACTGTTTTATATATTCTTTTAAATAATCTGTGTGTGTGTGTGTGTGTGTGTGTGTGTGTGTAGTTTTCTCATAAGGTTTGGTAATAATACTATTTATGGTGTTCCATTTTATTCCCTATTTCATGATACAGTGCAATACAGTGAATGTAACACACATTTAATCTTTTCCTTGTTATCAGGTTGCATAAAGTCTTATGTCCATATTGTTTTGACAGGTTTCAGCCATATCGCCCCGTCATTTCCTGTCACTGAAGCTTAATTCGGTGGGAAGTGATGACAAGATAAGACGAAAAACAACAACTTACTCTTTAGCCAAGTGATGATATCCAGTGGTGGAAAGTAACCAAGAACATTAACTCTAGTATTGGATTTAAGATCATTTTAAGGTGCTGGCACTCTGCAAGATAAGAGGAAAATTAGATACTCCTCTAATAATCGTCCAGAGGGGAAATTAAACACACAGATAATTCTGTCTAGTGTATGAAATTCAAATAAGAAGAGAATAAAATAGAAACTAGAGCAATTAAACTGAAATTACAGGCAATAGCAGGACACGTACAGGACCTGCAGCCACTGTTGTTGTTGAACTAATAGTGCAAAACCATCCTGAGCAAACACAGTGGTGAGATTAGAATGGGCAAGTCACGGGAAGATAATGGCAGAATGATACTGACAGATATGAGTGTTCGCTGGGGCTACAGGTGGCTTGTGGTACATTATACAATAAACTTTATATGTGTGTGTGTGTGTGTGTGTAATTTAGTGATAAACTATAACAATGTTAAGTACAATTGAGTAGCTACAAGACTATTTTCCTTTTTATGCTGCTTTGTGCTCCATTGTATGTTAGAGAGTTGTTTTTATTTATTTTTTTATTAACCTTTATTTATACAGGTAAAATCTCATTGAGACCCAGGGTCTCATTTATAAGAGAGACCTGTTGTTACTTAAAAAGATATGTATTTCTAAAACATTATATATTATTTACCCAGCAGTGTATTAAAATCATTAGAATTGGCTCAGTCTTAGCTAATTTAAATATTGAATTGTTGCACACACGCACACACACACACACACACACACCTGTAATATTAAGCCAGTTATATGATATACATGTATGAAACTATGTGCGCCCCTAAAGAAGGCAGTCTGCAAACATTTTCCCTTTAAGTTTCAATGCTGTAAGAACATTTTTGTACTTTGGTACTAGAACTTTGAATTGTATACAAACCTGCACCTTTTCCCCTTTAAGGCCACACTATTGAAGTTATTATTGTTGCTCCTTGTACTATCAACCCTACATGTAAGGTAATGTTTTTTAATATTGCAAAAAATTCTAATAAATGTGTCTGTTTTCTGAATGTATTCCTGAAAGCTTCATTATTTAAAAGTATGTCCAGGTATGTGAATGTCCCAATAATTACCACTGACAGCTTTTACAAAATATAAAATATTTAACCTGTGTACGGTTTTCTGTCAGTCCTCTTCAGAAATCACTTTTAAATAAATATTGTAAAAACGTGTAAATATTTTTGATGGTTGATTTCATGTATATATTTCTTTACTGAATTATTCATGTCTGCCATCAGCTTCTGGTGGAAAATACCAAATATATTGGCTTAAAAAAATATTTAAAGTTAAATTAAGAGTAAGAAAATATTGTAATAATTACATACAAATTTAATTAAAGTTTAAATAATTTATTTAAAATATATAATATATATAAACACATAACATTTTCTCTAAAACTGTCCAATGAGCGGTTTGTTCGCTGTCGTGTTTTGGTCACATGATTAGCTCTCCTCGGTCATGTGACCATGTGACGTCACGTGTTCGCTGCTCCTCTGCTCCCATGCTGCTTCCTGCTCCTCCTCCTGCTGCTCCTGTCAGCTTTTATTCCTCTCGATAGTTTGGAGGTAGTTTGACCCTGTAACACGCGGGGAGTCTGTGAGGTAAGAAGTTATGACACCTCAGCTCGTGACAGCTCGTAGTGCTCAGGTGAAAACATTAGCTTAGTTTAGCTAAGCTGCTAGCAGCCTTGCTGCCAAGGTAAATAGGTCGGGCTAAACGTTTAGAGCTAGCTCGTTTATCAAAACAAAGCAGGGTTTCTAACTTCTGTGTGTGTGATGGAGTTGTTAACACTGATGAAACACGACGTGTTGTTCCTCTACCGGTGTTTATTGTTCTGCTGTCAGATCCAACTGCTAGGTAAAGTGAGAAGGTGAACAGAACGGGTCCTGGCAGGTCAGAGAGAGACACTGAGCACCAGGGAATATTGCATCAGATTTGAAATGTCACTCTTACAGGAGTGTCCCGTCCAAGATCTTAGCACCACATTTGAGATTAAACATAGAAGTTACCAAACAACGTCTTGCAGTGAAAAGGTGGATGTAGATCTCCTCACAAAAGCTGCTCTGCTTCAGATCATTTTTGACAATTTCCCAAGAAATCTTGAGAGGTTTTCACCATTTTGTCATGTCATTTTATTAAGACATGTCATTCTAGACATGTTTTACTCCAGCAGTTTGTTATTGGACTTTCAAGAAGTCATGAATCAGTCCATCAAAGGCTGAGACACCCTCACTGTGTTGTAAAAACTCCCTCACAGTCCTGCTTGAGTGACAGTAAAGATATCATGTTACACTATAACTGCATTCACCCATCTGCAGAGTTCTTCATTAAAAGTCTCAAGGTTTCTAATATTAACTGTCCTTAAGTATCAGAAGTACCAGTAAATAGTTTGTAATGTAAGTGCATGTAAGTTTACGAGGAGTCTACAGTGTATCAACCTGTGTAAGTGAAATACAAGTACCTCAAAATTGTACTCATGTACAGTAGTTGAGTTGCTGCTAATCCCTCGTAGCAGATCCAGAAGCGCTGTGTCCTGCAGCTTGTTGATGCAAACTAAAGCCACTCCGGCTGGTAAACTTCCTTATTATTCAAATTTTACTACCAAAGTTTCTGATGCAAACGTGTTGTTACACATTTGACGTCAAACCAAAGTAACTTTTAATGACACATTTAAAAAGTCACAGGAGACATTAGACTACATGACCCCTAAACTGATCTTCCCTTTCTGAATAATCTATTTGATTGTTGATTGATTCTCTAGGCTGATGATGTCAAAATAAGAAGTAATATGTTGAGGTTTTAAAAATACCCAATGTTCACATGAAGCCGTTATGCTCGACAGAGATGAACAGTGAAAACTTCAGCCTGAGCGAGAAGATCGTGTCCTCCTCCTACATCCGACAGGGGAGCCAGGCGCGCCGGAGCCATGAGCAGCTCATCAGACACTTACTGGAGCAGGTAAAGGAGTCTACAGCCGCCTTCATCCTCACCTGAAGGTCACCGCCGAGTAGTTCACTTCTCACGTTGTGTGTATGTTCCAGGGTAAGTGTCCAGAGGAGGGATGGAGCGAGAGCACCGTAGAGCTCTTCCTGAATGAGCTGGCTGTGATGGACAGCAACAACTTCCTCGGCAACTGCGGTGTGGGAGAGAGGGAAGGCCGGGTGGCGTCCAGCCTCGTGGCAAGACGACATTACAGGTTCAATTTGACATTAACTTAACCATGTATGAATGGAGTCTCGATCATAACATTGGAGACTGACTTATACTGTATTTGTGAGGCTGATATTGATATTTGAAAGGTAAAAACATCAGCTGTTAAAGCATTAAAGTTGTCCTTGGAAACAATACTTTAAACCAAAAGAAATCTACTTTTCAGCTTTTAATAACTGACCAACGTATATAAATTAATAAATTTTTAGATTGTCCCTGTTGTGACATTCTGCTGTTGTATGCAGGCTGATCCATGGAATCGGTCGGTCAGGTGACATTGCTGCTATTCAGCCCAAAGCTGCAGGATCCAGTCTGCTTAACAAGCTGACCAACTCAGTTGCATTGGACATCTTAAAGCTCTCAGGTATGTATATTTTATAGGCAAACTAAGTCAGACAGGTTATTTAAAACATTTTTTTAGAAAGCTCCTACAGAATACGTAACATAGATGTTTTCACGTAGTGAGGAATAAAACAGATTTTTGTGTGTGAAAAAATGTGTATTGCTCCTTTAATTCAGGTGTAATTGGGGGGGGAACATATACAGTAAGCATGCTTTGTTTCCTCTGGATTACAGGTGTCCGGAGTGTGGCGAGCTGCTTCGTAGTTCCCATGGCGACGGGAATGAGCTTGACTCTGTGCTTCCTGACGCTTCGCCATCGGAGACCCAAAGCCCGCTACATCATCTGGCCTCGCATTGACCAGAAGTCCTGTTTCAAAGCCATGATCACAGCAGGTGTTAATGTGTTTCCCTTCTCCTGTCATCCTTACATCCTGCTCACAGACGAGACTGGTGTCAGAGATTTGGCAGCAGATATTATCAACTGTTTTTAGTTAGAAATCATTTTTCTGTGCCACGTTAGGTGTCTTTGTTGAGTAGAAACAGGTACGATCGCTCTCTCTCGCTCATGTCCGACTGTGTCCTCAGGCTTTGAACCGGTGGTGGTGGAGAATGTTCTTGAGGGCGATGAGTTGCGGACGGACTTGGAGGCAGTTGAGCGCAAGATCGAGGAGCTCGGAGCCGATAACGTCCTGTGTGTTCATTCAACAACGTCCTGCTTTGCCCCGCGGGTCCCCGACCGGTAAAATACGTTTTTACTTACCCCATTAGGTACTTCTGTCGGCGTCACAGAAGATGATTTCTAAATGCCAGTAAAGTTTAACCACTAATTATTATGAACTGTCTTGTCTTGTAGGCTTGAGGAGCTGGCCACTATGTGTGCCAAATATAACATTCCCCACATCGTTAACAATGCGTACGGAGTGCAGTCGTCCAAATGCATGCACCTCATACAGCAGGTATGTGGATCCATGTGTCGTTTGTAGGATACTTGTACTTGTCTTCACTTGTGGAGTAATTGCATGTTGAAGCTTGAACTGAAACTCAACTCTGATGACAAATGTATGATGTCGAAGTGTTTACTGTCATTTGAGTGCTTAATTACACGTTTAATCGGACTGTGTTTCATCAGGGAGCTCGTGTGGGAAGAATCGATGCCTTTGTACAGAGCTTGGACAAGAACTTCATGGTTCCAGTAGGTGGCGCCATAATAGCAGGATTTGATGAGCCTTTCATACAGGAGATAAGCAAGATGTACCCAGGTGAGTGTTGATACCACTGTGGCTGAGCAGATACTGTGGAAGTCATTGATAAAATGATAGATTGGTGGATTTCATTTATCTGCCACCATTAAAATATGCAGAATTTGAGAAATAAAACATATAATAAAACATTATCGACATAATTAATGGAGTAAATTAATGACAAGAAAGTTATTTAAAAAAAGATGAAGACTGCTTCTTTTGCTTACCCTTTTTCCTAATAAGAATGATTTATTTTTCATTGCTGTGTTTTTAATGAATACAGCTCATTTTTCACTTTTTTCCGTTTTTCTTAAGCTGCAGATGAAAGCTATTATTTTAATGTGAGGGATGTTTTAAAATAATTCTCCAAAATGCTTTCTCATATTCTCTTATAAATGCGGAAATAATTCAAATAAGCCATCTATAAGGTATAATATTATGTAAACACAGAGCCGCTGGGGAAAAGACAGTTTTTATAAGGGATAGTCTTAAAAAAAGATGATTTAAAGGTAAAGGCTGTCTAATTTTTATATTAACAATGTGTTAATGTGTCTCAGTACCTTCAAACTTCTTTTTGTCCACCTATTTCTTTATTCCGACTCACTGATCTCAAACAGGAGTAAATAGTGTATTCCATTGGGACTGTTTTCTGTGGCACATTTAGTGAGCTTCTGAGTATTTACAGCATTAGGGTGATGTTTGTGAGACGGACTGAAGGCCACATGTTCATTGTGATGAAGGAGCATGTCACAGTGCAGCAGTGTGGCTCAATGATTTGATTTTCAGAGGAATGAACGTTATCAATATGATGACAGAAACAAAAATAAAGAATATCCATCGTTTAAATCAAGAAATGTGGCAGAAAGTTATCTAACTTGACTTTGTCCTGGTGGCTTTTTTCAAATAAGGGTTACATGAGTCCGAATAATAATCAACAAACATAAAAACTGCTCGACTTTTGATTTAGAATCAAAATGACCCCTCTGTAACCATGCTGTAGCCCACACTCACAGCTACACAGCCTCAGTTTTTACTTTTTTAGTTCTTAGTGAGACTCAAACAGCGATAGAAAACTACATGAGATGCTTCACCTTCACAGCCACTGCTGCTCAGAAGTGTTTCGGCCTATAATTAGCTGCGCACACATCAGATTTTGTCTGGTTTCTATAGCTGCTTAACAGAGTCACTCCTCAACCTTCTTTGTCCAGGTCGAGCATCGGCCTCGCCTTCCCTTGACGTCCTCATTACCCTTCTCACTCTGGGAGCAAGCGGCTACAAGAAACTGCTGTCTGAAAGAAAGGTGAGCGCATGCAAACGCCACCTTTTATGAGTGTTTTAATATATGGGTGTGAAAAACACTGCAGCAATGTCAGTGTGAATATGTTTCTGTGTGCGCTCTGTCGACATCTTTCCCCCGAAGAAGGGAGGAGAAAAAAAAGAAGCCACATCTTACATAAGTTGTATTGAATTGCAGCAGATCACATGTTATGACTGTGTGTGTGTGTGTGTACCTGCATTCTGGCTGAGGACTGAGACTGGAGCGAGCATTGAGCTTTGCGGAGGGGAGGAGTATGCTATAGCAAGATAAAATTGATCCAGAAGTTTCAGAAAACATCCCCTGGTGGCTCGCTGCTTTAAAGCAGAGTTGCTCACAATGCAGCATCCCCCTCTTCTCTTCAAACGGCAGGCACTGCAGCATTCTCACACCTCTCAAGTGCTCTTCCACAAATGTACTGGAAACGCTCCGGATTGTTTCTGTTCCTAAAAGATTCAGAAATAAGTGACTCCTACTCCTACATTATCACACGTCAGACACAAACATTTATATAACACCCAAAATGCCATTAGCGTAAAAACTGACTCCGTAGCAGAAACGCACACCTAGGAAATACCTCCGGCCTCTCGCGTGACCCGACGCCATCAGCGCTCATCGATTTCTCCCGGTCCACACTATGCATAATTAATGTACAGGACCAGTTTTCCATATTGTCTGCAAAACTGAGTGATTTCCTCACATCCCCCACACCCACCCTGTTGGGGATGGGGGGGGGTCAGAACTATAAATAATTCAGACATTTCATCTGTTGTGATTCATTTACAGCCTCACGTCACCGTTTTAGAAAACTGAAAAGAACCAACCGATGATGTGTGCTTTTTGGTGAGGATGGGGTTTAGTCATCACACACACACACACACACACACACACACACACACACACACACACTTATTGTCTGCAGAGCCGTTGCCATGCACTCTCTCCACCACTTGCCGCTCCCCCCCCCCTTTCTCCTCACCAGGGATGATAAAGTCATCCATTGTTATTAGAGAACAAGGAACACTTGGAGACACTTGACATCATTGAACGGCTATTCGTGTTTTCACTCATGACAGAGAAAATATTTTCCCTCTCGATGCTTTCAAATTGGGAAAGTATGAGTCAGCAAGAGTACGCTCATATACACGCACACACACACGCATTGTTGCAGTGAGCAGATCCTTTAATGCTTCACTGGGGAGCCAACAACAAAAACACTGCCAGTTGTTGTTGTGCAGCTTCTCCACCTGGCCTGGGCTCCATCCTAACATCTGTGTCCGCGACTCCATCAGTCTTCCACACACTGCTTTGAGACCTCGAACTAAACACACTTTGTCAGCGTACTTTAAACATGTGGATGTTAGACTCTCAGGATAAAAGCATCTGTTTCCGCCTCTCCTGCCTCGCTAATTGATCCCAGAGGTGAGTGTGGAACGCGAGTAAAAATCCTTGCCAGAGAGGAAGTAGACACCTTGCCTGTGCTGAAGCTTGGAGGGAAACACACACACACACACACAGGCAGGCAGGCAGGCAGGGGAAAGAGTAAAGGAGGAGGGTTTCGGACATGTACCGGCCTGCCTTGCGGACAGATTTGCTTGTTTAGCAATAAACCCAAGGCTGCTGTTGCTAAAATAAGGCTGTGGCAGAGATTGAAAGGAGCATTGTGCTGCTATTTTTAGCTCTTTCGTGTGGCCCCTGCTCCCCTCTCCTTCTTCTCTCCATGCCTCTTCTCTGTGTCTGCGTATCCTGCAGGAGATTTATTCGTTCCTGGCTCAGGAGCTGAAGAGTCTGGCCTCTGCACACGGGGAGAGATTGCTCCACACGCCACATAACCCCATTTCACTGGGTAAGCTCAGTGTACTGGCTCCAAACCATGTATTTTGGTTTATTTTTGATGGGATTAAATGATGAAAACTTCATTTCTGACCTCTTTATTAGTACATTTCCTTCATTATTAATATTTATGTCATCATTTTGTTTATTTGTGTTGCGTGTGGCATCTTTCTCCTGCAGCCATGTCTCTGGACGGTCTCCAGGCCGAGAGCGACAAGGCGGTGACTCACCTTGGCTCCATGTTGTTCACCCGGCAGGTGTCCGGAGCCAGGTATGAAAACTTTCAAAGGGCGTGGCCGCAATCTGGCCCAGAATAGGAAACATGGGGAGAAAAGGAAAAAAACAAGAGGGCGTGGAGGTGTCTGTGTATTGGGGAGTGTCTGCGCATCATGACAGTCAAAAATGGGTTTGTCCACGTCCTCCAAAGCTGATGGGGATGAGCTGCGTGTTGCCAAACAAAATGTCCAGTTGGAATCAGCAATCAGCCAGATGGATCTGCTGAATATGGTGCAGCTGAAGCTACTTTAGTTGATTAGACTGCCCATCCCGTCAGGGACCGCCTCCCAATCTAATAGGATGGTTTCCATTATGATCCGCAGAGCGACGTCTCCACACACGGTGACGCAGCATCGACAGCCATGTCCTTGCTCGCTCTGCTGGTGTTTTCTCACAGCGACAGCGAGGCGGATTTGTCAATTCTTCTTTGTTGCCTTCTGTCTCAGTCACTCGTGGCTGCCAGAATACAGAATTTCAAGTTGGGGGCTGCTTTTGTTTCTCTTTATTTCCCTCCAATAGTTTTTGACCAAGCATGGGAGCCCATGTAAATATTTTAAATATCCTGGATGAATGATTTATTCGGGTCATTCTGTCCTCCTTGTTTTGTGTTTGAGTTTCTAATGCACTCCTGGCTCAATAGCATTAAAGAGCATAAAATAAACACACTCTTCCTTCCTTCCTTTCGCTCTTGATTTCTGTCAAGTCAACATCTTTCCATGGTCAGAGAGCAGAGCTGACTCACATCTTCTGAGCTTCTCGCCTGCTGAAGGAGATGCGTTGACTTCTCAGGTGTATGCTTCATTGACACATATTAATCCTATAATTTATAGCAGCATAACATTTAATAAATAAAGTATTTCCAGTGCTTACCATGAATACTGTATGAACAGGCTGGCTTTTTTTCTCCACATCAACAATGAGCTAATCTCTCTAATCAGCACAACAGTTTAATAGAGATGTATATCTTATTAGAATGCATTTCCCTTCCATAATGGTCTGTCATACACGAAGAATAATAGCTAGCCAGTAATTGATTTCAAATTAAAGTGAGTCTAAACTCTGCTGACGGCGGCGTAGCCCTGCCACATTTCAAAGGCATTTGTATTGCTTACAGTTTTGCAGGGTTTCACACTTTGAAACCGGCTACAGCTCAGAGGTTTAGCAGTTTCTCGCATCAAATATCCACCTCTGGAAATACACAAGGTTGCATTATGGTGATGATGCAGTGCTGCCTTGTGTCTCTCATTTCTGCTTAAACCAGTCTGGAGATGAGATGAGAACTGAATCATGCTAACTGTGAATGGCTACCAATAAAACAGGGCCTACAAACGAACACATGACTACTTTAGTGTGACAGGGTTCGTTTTGAAAATAGAATTTTGACCCGACTCTGCCGTCCAATCAGTTCTAGAGAGGTTTATAGTGTCTTCAGTGGATTCCTTTGGTTTTCTGTCCCACAGCGTTACTGTTTCAGTTCGGGACTCCCTAAAAAAGTGTTTTTTCTCCCGAGTGGGTGTGGTTTTGCAGGATGTAGCAGAGTGCATGTTGTTTTGGAAAACGTGTAAGTAACCTCAGCTGTGTGCATGGAAGGTGATATTCTGCCTTGCATGACCGTTTGGGTTGCTTAATGAGAAGTTTTCTGCTGGTAAACCTTTAGAAAGGTCAGTCTGTAGGTGATTGAAATGATGTACCAAGCAAGTTGGTCCTAAATTTGGCTCGACCACAGTTTGCATCCAGCATGGAAGTTTGGGTTATCTTTTGTGGCTTTTTATTATTAGACTTTGTGAATATGTTGTTTTCAGGTATTTACATGAATATTTCCAATATCAGCAGCAGTGTGGTTACGTTCAGGCAATAAAACCACTTGGTTAGATTGAATAAATAAAAATGTTTGGTTAGGTTTAAGAACAGATCATGGTCTGGATTTAAATGAATAAGTCAGCGTTCACTCTTGGTTTTAAATTGGACAGAAGCAGCAACGATCACCTTTAATGAAAATGATTGATGTTAAAAATGAATAGACACTTATTAAAGTCAAGGTATCGCTCTCTGTACTGGTAGAGTTTGGTTGTTACATTGAATAAGAAAATACAAATAATTTAACTAAATAAGTAGGCTACTGCCAGCATGACAAATCATTTCTCCACTCTCCATTAAGGGCAAACATATTTTATTCAAATAACAGTTGTCAAGTGAATAGCTCATCTGAGGTAATAGTAAATACTAGTTGTTTCTTGTCATGTTGAATACTTATCATTGCTTGTTTTTCACACGTTTCCAGGGTAATACCGCTGGGCAAGGAGCAGACCATCAGCGGACACACGTTCCGTGGCTTCATGTCGCACTCGGAGGAATACCCCTGTCCTTACCTCAACGCTGCCTCGGCTGTTGGAATCACGCGTGACGATGTGACGCTGTGCATCAAAAGGCTCGACAAGTGCCTGAAGACCCTGAAGAAAGATGGAAACGCTGCGAAAAGTAGTCCGCCAGAATATCCGTCGTGCCAGGAGGACACTACTGGAGAATGACTGAGCAGGAAACAAAACACTTAAACTGTGACAGGATTTCAACTTACGTTGAGCCCTCTCCTGCCTGCTCTGACTTCCTGCCTGATTTGAACTGTGTGTGTGTTTTGAATGGCACTTGCTGATGGATTATCAATTCAGACATTGACTTGAACTCTGCATTAACAGCTAATGAAGAAACTGTTCAGGTGATCATCACAAACGAATATGACACAAGCTGATTTCAATACCATCCTCTGTGAAAGTCTGCTGATTAGTAGATGTACGAACAAAAGCTGCAGATGGTTGTTCACCACTGATCTAAAATTAGAACAAAGTGCATTGCCTGTATACACTGAAAATGCTGTTCTGTATGATTGATTTTTAATAGATTATTGATCAACCATTTCCAGACCGTTTTTTTTTCTTTAATCCTCAAAAACACATCCGTTTTCTGATACTGTCCACTGCTGCAGCACTGTATTCTCACTCCATCTGAAACTCTCTGTTGTCGCTCCTGTCACTTTAAGACCTCCCCCACCCCAAGTCTCCTCTGATTGGTCAGCTCACACACGCCTGAGCCAGCAATGCTAACAACTACAGAGCAGCTTCACAAAATGAATCCTTGCATACCAAACTAAGATCAAGGCATAAATTATGGGGACGCGTGACATGGTGACATAGTGTGATGTCACAGAATTAAGGCGGGACTTCTGACGAGGCGTTTCAGGAGCAGTGGTTTCTGTGGGAGAGGGGAGCTTCTGTTGGTGCCGCCTCAATGTTCCAGATCTTTGACAAGCACTAAAACCTCTACAGGGAAGATGGTGAATCTAATATTCTATAAATTAGTGAGTGTTTCAGTCTGAAAACAATGCCAGAGTTCTGTTTTGGGAATACATTAGGATCCTCCGCTCGCTGATACATGAAGCGATATAGCTTTATAATGTAATATGTTGTGCAGTGTGTTGTAACGTGATACAAAAGCCTTTGAGCCATTAACTCCATTTGAACCCAGTCTATTGAACTAGCTCATCGACTTTCAGGCTCTGGAACAGATCGCAAGGAATAGACACCGAGTGAAGCACAAACAGAAATAACTCCGGAGTGTAGTAAACAAAGTTATGTCCGCTGATGCGTCTTACATTAAAGATTTAATACATATGTAGCAAACTGTAATTTACTGTAACATGATGTATGAGGAATATGGCTCGCAGAACTTAAGGGATTTGATCTGTAATCACACAAGTCTCCTCGGTGAGGTCTTACTTTTGTCTTATTCCCTCTGCTCTCCTGTCACAGTCATTAGGAAGCAGAGCTCGTAGTGCCCCGAGGCACAAAAATAGACTCCCACTAAAGCCTCACTGACTGATGACTAATCTATATTTCGATACTGCACTGTCCAAGTTCTTCCTGCGCCCTCCCCCTCATCTGCTGCGGATTATCAAGGTTGATTGCTCTTTGAAAAGCTTGAAGCATGTGAAGTAGATGCTGCCGCGCGCTCCACAGATCAAACACTCACGTCCGGATGAGAACTGGAAGTACCAGCTCTCATAGTTTGCTGCACATGGCGTTTGGCACCAGGTGTGCTCGGGTGAAGCGATGTACACGTCGTAGTTACGACTGCAATTTGTAATGCAGGTCTGACGCACGTGTAGCAGCAGCACCAGCAAATCCGCCCAGCAGCGTTTGAAAGTGGGCTGGAGTCAGACAGATAAGGCTGCTGTGTCAGCACACTTTCACTGTTCCCGAGCCGTACTGAGCCATTAACAACATATAGTGGAAAAACACTGCGCGGTGTGACAGCGCCGGTACAGTGCAGCACTCTGAAAAGCAGAAGGCGGCATTCAACTGTGTGTGCAGTTCAGCTGTAGGTGATTGTGGATGTGGGACGGTATGTTGGGCTCACATGAACACAGCTGGTCGCTTCTCAATATGCAGAACTGTTGAGCACAGGGATCTGTGGCTGTATGGCTCTAAGATGATAAATGATACTCGAATCACTGGATTAAATGTTGTACAGAGTCAGCATACCTCTTTTTTATAGTTTATTGGTTTAAAATGGAATATATATATTTTTTGCATTACAAATAATAGTTTTTTAGTAATTGGATTATGTGGTTTGGCATGGACTCCAGAACCTGATGACTGGTGTTATCCCAGCATGATTTGATTATTTTGATTCGTTCCCTTAAAAGCCTTTAGCCTTACCATGATTTGTCTTTATACTGCAGCAGGATAATAACTCAAAACACCTCAGAGGTTTGCAAGAACTACTCGAAGGCCAAAGAAGATCATGGAGTCCACATTCATGGGGCACTTGGAAAACTAAGAGAGCCGAGCCTTCTGTGACAGAACAAGAAGCTTTGTGAAACGCCGTCCAGTCATGCTGGGATGACATGAGTTGTCGGGTTTTACACAAACTTGTTGCAAAAAAGTTCATGTATTTGTCTTAATATACCTGTTTTTGTCAACACCAACACAATTTCCCGACGTCTTACTAAAAATATCTATTGATGTCACACTTACAAATGTTGAAACATCGTCTCGAGGCTCTCTACCATCCCCTCCTCATTAAATAAAAAATTAGCTCAAGCTGAGTTATATGAACACAATGTGACATTATTGCAGAAATGTCAAGACTTAGAGATTTGAAGGCATCAGTGGATTGCAGAAACATAACTGATACTAAATCTGTTGATTTCTCCGTCCTGGAATTCTTTCCCTTCTTGTACTCAACTCGGTGCTTCTGCTTTTGCAGTTTGTTGCATTGTTCTGTTTTGATGTTACCGTCTTCTTGGACTTCTTATATATAACCGTGGTTCATTGTAAATCAGATATTTCGTAACCAAGCCACTTCTACATTATTGAAGTCGCTCTCCTTTTTGGAACAATCTACTCCAGCAGCGAGCCAGCAGCAGTGTTACTTTTGCTTTCAGCCATGATTGTCGATGTGAAAGTTCTTATTGAATAGTGGCATTATTCTGACCCGTTGGAGTCATGAAACATACAGATTCTGTGAGTTCGAACGGCAAAAATGTGTTCCAGAATTTATCACGTGGTGAAGAATGTCATCACACAAATACATAATATCCCCAAGGTTTTCCTGTCCCGTCTCTTCTCTGTCCATCACGAGTCTCCTCATCTTTTGCTGACGTTGCAGAGACGCTGTGAGGATCGAGAGACAGTCAGACTCACTTTTCTGTGCTGGCCCGTTTGAAAGCATCCCCCCCCCCCCCCTCTATTGATCAACTCTGCTGCAGTGTGTAAATCAGAAAAGGGGCTGCCATGGAGAAACTCGAACAGGGCATCTGTCTATTTATTTTTAAGCAATCTAGTTATCAGTGTGATGGCCGCAAAAACAGAAGCAGCTCAGGTAAACTGAACTTTGAGGAGATGGTTTTGTGGAGAACAGGCCACATATGACCCGAGTAAGATAGCCGTTAGGATTTAAGTGTTTTCCCTCATACCCAAATGTTTGCTTCCCTTCATCCCTCCTCACCAAAATAGACGGCCTTTAAAAATATTCCTCCTGCATCTGCACTCCACACACTCGATCATAAGTCTAAGTACCTCAGGGATGCTGCTGGATGACAAACAGCCCTTCGCTCGTGGCTCTCAGCAGCTGCCAGCGAGGGTTCAGTGATGATGGAGAACCGGAGCCTCACAAACAGGGCCTGAGATTAACAGACCTTTAGTTCACCAGGAGATTCACGAGATACCAGACTGGCACCAGTTAGGATGCTGCGCCTGGCTGGTGCACAGGGACCAACCTGTTGGCAGCCTCAGCTTCAGTCTTATGTAATCGTATCGACCTAGTCCTGCATTTATCTCACAGCAAACTGTTCAGGTAACTTTTAGAGCAGCTGATGATTAAACACGTGTCGCAGCAGGAGTAGCCAATCAGATGCATAGAAACAATGTCAGCTTTGTTCTTGTTTGCACTCTTGATGGATGCAAATACATGAAACAATGTCAAAGTATAAAATGAAGTTACTGCGAGTTGGATGAAAACTGTTTTGATATGATCTTGTCAGAACCTGACCTGCCTGTTGAAGTTTGCAGACAGAGAAATATTCGAGAGGAAAACCGATAATAAGAACTGCAAGATTTGGTAAAGTGGAAAGGGAGTCCCATTTTCTTTCATATGATACCTACTGTGATGATTTAAGAATGTCCCATTTTTGGAAAATGGCCCTGGAATGTTCTAGATGATGGCGAACAACTTGAAATGTTGAGGCAAGACGTCCCATCTGATCAGAATCATGTTGTGTCAGTGATCTGTGAATTTTGTTTTTGTTCAACCGGTGTGTGAATTGTTGTTCTTTCTTTTTAAAAATGCATGTTGGATTCATGAGTTTGTGGGGTCTTGTAAGCCCTCTACACGATTCAATAATAAAATGTGATTTATTCACGCGTTGCAATCAAATCCAAATAGAAGCTTTAAAGTACGACAGAGTGCTATTATTGTATTTCATTATTACAGTCAGATCAAAGAGGCCTGTGGGCTTCTGTTAAATATGTTCAGTCTAAAACTTTTCTTTACTGGCGGATATATTTTATTCGAAAGTTTTATGAGAAGGATAATGGAGGATTTTTCTCTGAAGTCCAGAACTCCCTGTGCATATACTGCAAACACACTGTGTGTATGTGACTGTAAGCAGTCAGACAGCCGCTGTACAGCTGCGCTGCTCTGCACAGACCGCCTCAGAGGCGCTGTCCATGGTGCTGCAGCTATGCGCCTCAGACAGCCTCTGTATGGAGGAGGGGTCCTGTACAGCCCACCGTGTGTCAGTGACAGTAAATGTTCCCATGTAACAGAACCAGAATCACCTCCTGGAGGCTCGGCTTCATACAGACAGCTCTCACTGTGAACGCCAGAATTCAGCTGCGTGTGTGTCCACTTATGTCATACAATGGAAACAAAATGCATATATGTTTGTGTAGCTGACGTCACTGGACATGTATTTATGGAATCTAAATAATGCATGATTGAAAGGGCTCGTTTTATCTGCTCATATATTGGAACCAAAGTATATAAATGCCTAATATGTTTTAAAAATCGTCACATTTACGTGCTTTGATCAACTGCACGTGAGGCGTTCAGGTACCAGATCCTCTGCGGCAGCCACATAACGCCTCCTATGGTTTTGTTTTGGGTTTTTTTCTTTTTCTTCTTCTTTTTTGTAAATCGGTGTATAGTGCGTGGCTGTTTAACCAACAGCCCTCCGACTGGAGCTCTGACTTAATAAATAATTAAAGTGGACGGAGCGGAGCTGCAGCTGATTTGCTGATGTCAGGGAGCCAGTGCAGCATTTCATGGTGCAGGGTGTAAACGCGCGGTGCCATCTGCCTCGATCGGTGCTCCTCAGCAAACCTCACACATGCGAGCCCGGCAAGAAAGATGCTGCCAACTCTCAAGATCTGGGCATTGTTCTGTGTGTCGCTGTGCTTCCTGTCTCAGCCGGGTCATTTGAAGAAGGCTTTCCGATGCCCTTCAACATGCAGCTGCTCCAGGGAGTCTATCATTTGCGTCGGGTCCTCCTATGTCCCGAGGATCACCCCCTACGACATCAGTTCTCTGTGAGTAGCCTCTGTATATGATGGTTTTCTCTCACCAGACGATAGATGTGTAGACAATTCATGCATGTGCAGCAATACGGGCTCATTAAGTTTGATTCCACTCTGTGTATTATAACGCACAGCATCGTAATGAGAGCTGGTGTTTGCAAGGCGATGCGGTCCTGACTCCTCTCCTCCTCCTCCGGTTAATCACTTCTCAGCATTTCATTTTGCTTTGCAGAGCTCCACATTTATCTCTCTGCTTCTCCCCTTGCAGGAGTATCGTCAATGGGACTTTCTCCGAGGTCAAGGAGGCAATGTTCGCTCACATGCCATCTCTCCAGCTACTGTAAGAGCACTTCAGCTGCATGTTATTGCATCTTTATTATAAGGCTTTGATGAGTTTGGGCCCTCATCGAGCCAGGGGCTCCTGGTGGGACAGAGCAATGCACGCAGATAGATTCAAAACTTATCTCAAATATGTCTTTCATGACTGCGTGGCCTATAAGTGTTACTGGTCAGACAGAAATATCAAACTAACCATTAATTAATGAAGGATTTTATCCACCTGAGGCACATGCATGTCCATTAACCAACTTCCTTAACACAGAAAAGCATTTTGTTGAATTCTGCTTGGTCCATGTCAAAGCAATAAGCAGTTAAAAGTGTTGGACACCTGGAAAAACATAATGGAAATCTCAAGTGTTGAGCTTTCATTGCAGTCCTGTACCATAACGTACCTCCCAGGGCCCATCAGTGTTCCACTGTGACGCCAGCCTAAACAAAGGCGTGGCAGATACAGAGCAGAGCCGTAACATGCATGATGATCTCAAGTGATCAAGGTTCGTTTACAGGGTTGTGCAGTGAAATGACTCATTGAGCCTCCTTGTGCTACACAAACACTCACATAAGAATGTAATAAAACAATATACACAGTTTTTCATGCACATATGCACCTACAGAGTACCCAGCTAGATGCATATTGTGTTGAGACTGCAGCTCAGTATTTCCTTTTTCTAACCATTCCCCCCTTAAAACTGGATATTTTCACATGCTACTTGTCTTTTGCAGTTTGTTCGGTAATGTGTACAACTGCGTCCTTGAATGGTGATAAAGACCATCAAATATGGTGATATTATAACATGTGTCATGTTTGGGCTCAGAGCATTAAGCTCTATTAAGCTCACTGAGTGGACTTTGTTCGCTAAATAACAATCTTACAAAGACAGAAGCCTAAAATGGTGTGTCGTGTTTGCAGCCAGCATCTGTTAATGTCTCTTATTATTCATTCCAGGCTTTTGAATTCCAATTCTCTCACAACTGTAAGGGATGATGCATTCTCAGGCCTTCCACATCTGGAGTATCTGTAAGTTCCTCTATTGTTTCAGTTCTACAAAGGCATTCAGTGAATTGGTGTAATTGCTCATCGCTTTGGCCACACAGCACTTCTGCACCCTTAATTTAATCAGTTGTAACTGGATTAAATGGCACAATTCAAGCCCACATAATAAAATAGTTTTTCAGGGTTGCTGTTATGCACATGAGGTTATGTGGTTGGCTGTTGGTCTTTCAGTGAGTGGTTGAGGCAGGAATGTATCGACCGTACGCCCTCCAGTGGTTCAATTTGTGTATGAACAGAATCGCCTCATTTGTCAACAAAATAGTTTGTACAATTGTGTTATTTATTACATTTCCTTAAGCCTGACTGGACTAAAATTTGCCATATATTTTTTTTAATGAAAAGGAAGTCGTCCAAACAAAAAGATTTGATCTTAAAGGTGCTCTATGTATTTTTATGGAAGAAATTTTAATCAGCAGAGAAAGATCTTAATTGACTGATTTTTATGCCTAAACAAACTAAATGAACTCTCTCCGTTTTCATGACTTGATAAACTGAATAAACAAATTGACCTTTATACTGTTTTACTCTGTTTATATGTGGCAGACCCTGCCACCTTTCTAGCTTCAAACAGTGTTCTTGGCACCTTATTTTCCTCTGAGAACAGCTTGTTTATTCAGATATGGAAAGGATTAATATTACTGAGTTTGTATTATTACCTCATTAATATTGGTAATATTATAATCCAAGTTGAACTCCATAGTGCCTCTTTATCCCCAAATAATTGAGCCAGTTAAACGTCTAATAGTTGTTGCAACCGTTCATTAAACAAATACAGATGTGTGTGCATAACATTTACAAAAATATGTGCATTTCACTTTTGTTAAAACTGCACTAAATGATGCAGAATCTGAAATAGAAGTTGTGACTTGATGTTGATGGCAGAAACAGGTGCTGATTTCGATCTTAGTATGTGTATGTACTATATTTCTTAAAGTAGGATTACTTTAGCTACATATAATATTATTCATGTATAAATAATAACATGCTTTTTCTTCCACAGGTTCATTGAGAGTAATAAGATAGAGACCACGTCCAAATATGCCTTCAGAGGACTCAGGGACTTGACTCACTTGTAGGTTCCAATCTTTAAAATAATTTCCAAAGAAAGACTATTGAAACGCCTATTTGGTGACATTTATTTGCTTAAAGTCAATATGATTGACGTGTGAATGATGTTTAACAGTTAACTGTTTTATGAAGGAATAAAGGAACAGTTGGCCCAAAAGTGAAACTTCAATCATTGCCTACTCACCCTAGGCTGCTGACAAGTGATGTTTCGTAGTCTGTAAAATATTTGTGGGGCACCACATGGAAACAGCTTCTCGCCATTCTTCCTGAATAACTGAAGTAGATGCGGACTGGAAAAAAACTAAAACATAAACTGACTCCATGCAGCTCTCTCATTAACGTCTTCAGAAGCCTGGAGATCCAAAACTGATTTGAGAATCCTGAAAAATGACTGATGATAATAATAACGACTGAATTTTCATTTTTGTGTGAACTGTTCCTTTAAGGGTAACTGTGTTGAACATTGATGGAAATATATTGTCTATAAGAATGATATTCAGTTTTCATTTTTGAGTTGTCCAGACATTATTTTGACTTCTGCACAACATGTGTATCATGTTTTTCCGTTGTCCTGTAGTGGGATTATGGTATTCCTAATTGCGCTATTTCCTGTTTTGATTCTCTGCTGTTGTTTCTAGGTCTTTGGCAAACAACAACATAAAAGCTTTGCCCAGGGACCTCTTCGCTGACTTGGATTCACTCATAGAGCTGTAAGTTCGTCAATCACTTACAAGTGCTAGAAAAACTGTGTAATGTCCTCTGGTTTGATCTGTCAAGAATTTATGCTGACACGTTAAGAGTGAAGAAATATCTTCTTCATCCTTTTTTGACTATGAATGTGTCCTCCGGCCCGTCTTCTTTGGTTCTCTGTAATGACATACAGCACCTCTCCTCTGCAGGGATCTGCGAGGCAATGCCTTTGAGTGTGACTGCCGTGCCAAGTGGCTGATGACGTGGCTGAAGAACACCAATGCCACGGTGTCGGATGTCGTGTGTGCCGGACCGGAGGACCTGAAGGACAAGAGACTCAATGATATGACCAGCCTGCACAACGAATGCATCTCAACGGGTGAGAAAAAACCCTGAGCCAGCTGTCCTCGCCTCTGGTCTAACTAGGATCAGTGTCGGGTGACTCAGTTAGGTCATCCAGAGAAGTGTGGAGAAAAAGCAAAAGTGGAGTTGTCTCTTTTTCAATTAAGAATGTGCCTCTCCACAGATTTCGTCCTCCATCAGTCCGTGGCATCTGAGTCTCTCTCTGTTGACACATTCAGCTATAAGAATGATGTCTATGTGACCATTGCTGCCCCCAGCACTGACAACTGCATGGTTTTCCAATGGGACCACATAGAAATGAACTTCAGGACGTATGATAACATCACAGGTACGACAACGTCTCAACGAGGTGCCTCAGAGTACCCCAGTTGAGTTTTTCACTCATGCTGGCCTTTTTCTATCCTTTCCCCTTCCTTCCAGGTCAGTCCATCGTGGGCTGCAAGTCCGTTGTCATCCAGGACCAGGTGTTTGTCATCGTGGCCCAGCTCTTTGGTGGTTCCCACATCTACAAGTTTGATGAGGACCAAAGCAGGTTCAGCAAGTTCCAGGACATCGAGGTGTCCAAGATCTCCAAACCCAATGACATCGAGGCATTCCAGATTGGTTCTGACTGGTTCTTTGTGATTGCTGACAGCTCAAAAGCGGGCCTGTCCACCCTCTACAAGTGGAACGATAAGGGCTTTTATTCCTACCAGTCGCTGCACGAGTGGTACCGCGATACAGATGCAGAGTTCTTGGACTTGGATGGGAAGGCCCACCTTATCTTGGCAAGCCGCTCTCAGGTGCCCGTGATCTACCAGTGGAGCCGAAGCAACCAGAAGTTTGTCCTGCAAGGCGAGATCCCCAACATGGAGGACGTTGTAGCTGTAAAGCACTTCCGGATCAAGGAGGAACTCTACCTGGCTATGACACGTTATATCGGTGACTCCAAAGTTCTACGTTGGGGTGCCAAACAATTTGCAGAGATCCAGGCTTTGCCCTCTCGAGGCTCCATGATTCTCCAGCCGTTCCTTTTCAAAGAACGTTACTACCTGGCCCTGGGAAGCGATTACACCTTCTCGCAGATCTACCTGTGGGATAATGAAGAGAAACTCTTTGAGCGCTTCAAGGAGGTGTACATCCAGGCGCCGCGCTCCTTCACTGTGGTTTCCACTGACCGCAGGGACTTCATCTTCACCTCCAGCTTCAAGGGAAACACGCAGATCTTTGAGCACATCATCATTGACTTGAGCTTGTGAGGGGCTGTGCCTTATTGCCTGTCCTGCAATCGAACGTCTTCCACTCAAAAGATATATTTGTGAAGGGAACAGACTAAATGAACAGACAAATATCAATTCCTACATAGTTTTCTGTCACAAATAAGAGCCGGATCAAGTAGTATTTGGAATTCTGTCAGTTTCTCAATGGCCTTGTCCTATTATCTGTTCTCATGGCCTCTCAGACTTTCAGAGATACGACCATTTCACAAAGAACGAGAGGGACAGCCAAGAGGGTGGACACTCGTACAAGGCAGCTGGTTATTCTCCTAATAATCCAGCCGACATTCCTGGGGTTGGAAAGATTTGAAATACAATTTGATCTATTTGGATGTCTACATTTCGGTTTAATCTCCCCTGTGCTAATGGTTTTATACCCCAAAAATATACACCAGGACCTGAGAGAAGGATCATTGTACTACTGAGGGTGAAGCAGGTGTGGTTGCCACTTACCTCATGTCCTCTTACCCTGTGGTAATGTACAGTATGTTGCCTTATCAGCACTGGGGTTCTGTGTTCTGATGGGCCCACAGTGCCTCCCTCTGGCCGTGATAAAGTATCACACCCCTTTGCTTTTTCCATACAGGGAATGTCTTGAAAGCACAAACCTTTAATGATCGTAGCTGAGACCCCAGCCCTTAGAGAGAGGTTGTTCAGTGGGAAAAGTTACTGTAGGTGCTATAAATTATGTTGCGTACAGTAAAAAAACATTAAAACAAGGAGTTTTTTGTTGTTTTTGGAGGTGAAATATTCAGGACTGGATATAGCTAATGCCTTTTTAGAAAAACACATATGAAGGGAAAAGAAAATCCCCATTTACAGGTAGAAAACCTTTTAGAGGAAGCAGATAGAAGCTCTTTTTATCCATTCAGTGGGAATGACCTGTGTTTAGGTGATGTCAGGGAATTAAACCTACTAACAAGTTTGAAAGAAGAACCACCGTTGTTGACTACTGATATTTAACTTTTATTTTTAGGCTACAACTTTGAAGAAAATAAATAAAGGCTTCTCACAGCAGAAGTCAGCGGACACCAATAAAATTGAGGGAAACAATATGTTCATGTAAATATATCCACTCAAGTTGAGAGGCTTTTTCAGTCTGTCTTTTTGTTCTTTGAAAATACTGAATGTTGACTTACAAACTATGACATGTACATAAAACAAGGACTGCAATGCCACTACCTGTTTGTCACACAGAAGTCTGAACTGATCTTTGCACTTACTTTGAAAAAAAAAAAATGTTACTGCAGCTTGCAAGAGCATGACATTCAAAAAAAGGGTGTTTGCCAACTTCTTTTTAATAAACCTAATAAACAGGAAGTCTAAAAGTGCTTCTACTCATAAAGTGAATGGTATTGCAAAGAAAAAAAACCTTAATGGAATATGCAAGCTTTACAACATGCAGATTCTTTTGTATGATTTTTGTTTTAAGCATATTGAATGTTACTCTCAAAATATACTGTACATTTAGTCAGCTGAGTATCAAAATAAATGTGTAAAAGTATGATTGTAAGATGTGTTTTATCATTCATTGATCATTAGCATTAGAGCTCTGGCTCTATCAGTCACAGTTCATCTTCTCCTCTCTAAGAAGCATTCATTACTTTGTGACGGGGAAATCTCACAATATAATGACACATTAACAAAGGACATTAGGATCTAAAAGCTGATATTTGTATGATGATGATTCAAATGAATATGTTAAACTGAGAGAGACAAACCTTTTGCTCTAGTTTATCACAATAAGTTGAGTGTTGAATGCACAATGTTCACAATTCTGATTTTATTCAAGAAAATATTTTTATTCATGGAAATATATGGAAATATCTGTGTCATTACTACAAGTAGCTTTGTGCTTTACCGCCATATATCTAACATGTTTCAGCTCTAGCATCTTTTAAGCCAAATATTCACTGTTAATGTACAGTTTTTTTACCTGCCCCGCTTTTTAACCCAGAATAGTGCCTGCAGGTATTATTTATGGCTGGATACAATCTTTGTAGACGTATGCAGACCATGATGACTGAACAGTCACAGACTAATGTTCAAGAAGTGAAGAGTAGAAGAGTCAGGTCCTCCCACTCCCTGTGGAGGCCCAACCCATCATCAGACAGGTATTTTCCTATCCGTGACAGAGAGAGTCAGAGGCAGGAAGAAACAGCAGGATAAGTTTTGATCGATGGAATTCAAACTACAGTGGACACCTTACTTCAGCATTGTAAGTTCATTTTCCTACATTTCTCTTAACACTCACCTTCAAATTATATTGTGATTATATGTGTTTTGCTAGAAAAATCTGCGTCAAAGTGAAACCTTATCTTGGCCAACTTTGGCCCCTTGGCCACACATCAGGCTGCTCTGCTCTACAAGAATAACACCATTGGTGTTTAGATCGGCTCCATATAAATCTCACTGTCACCATGCTAGTTTATCTGCCACCAGGCACCACATTTCCTGGAAGAATGGAGGCTGACTGACAGTCGGTCTGGCAGCCTGGTGCAATTTTTATCTGCTTTTCACAACTTCATTATGGATGAAATGAATGAATAAACTCACATTTTATCAGTGTTGTCATTGGATAAAACTAGTAAAACTATAAAAGCAAGTCAGCTGTCTTTGTAACAGCAATGCCAACAATAATCCCACAAGTCTGTTTCACTTTATTGTGAAAGGCTGAAACATTTTAATGTCTTTCAGCTCCTTGTTTTGTTTTTATAAGAGCAACTTTACAGATGTGGTCCAGTCTCAGTGCTCACATCTACTTTGATCCCAGGAAGCTTGATGATATTGTACAGCATTTCCTTGTTTTGAAAAACAAGTGCCCGTCATATTTTACTACCAACATACACACAATACTACTTTACACACTATAACCACAAGAACAGGTCTACATTACAGTAAGAGTTACATAATATATCTTTGTAGAATGATATTCCATGCTTCAGTATAAGACAGCTGCTCCCATTTCAAGTCAGCAGGCTTCAAATCCACATTGTGTGTTCGGCTATCAGAGCGTCACAGCAGGAGGAGGAGCTTCAGATTCAGCAGAGTCAAACAACTTTGAACCTTTGCCAGAGTAACTTCTGTCTCTTCCTGTTATCAGCTTCTTTGTTATCTATAAAGCTCAGGCAAGGGAGGAGTTTTGATGTCAGGGAAATAAAACTAAATGATTCCAAATATGTATGCATGCTATTTCTCTCATTCGTATACATTTAAATGATAACAAATTGTGATGAGATGAGTTATTGTTCTTTATGTAACAACGATAGTATTACAAAGCAAACGGTAATAAAATGTAATCATCTGTATTATCAATGCCCAAACCCTAATCAAAATATGCTTTAGTTTCCTTAAAGGGATATTCCGGTGTAAGTTTAATCCATGGTCTAACACACCGTGAAACTGTGTTACACTCCCTCTCGAGAGATCAAGTTTGCAGACTGCTAGCTAACGTAATTTTAGCATCCTCAGAAACGACCGCATGACAACAATACACTGCAGTAAAAAACCCTAACCTGAAAGGGAAACAGAGAAACAGATGTCAGGTAAGCGTCACCGTCAGAGAAAGGTGTACAATTAATGAAGTAGTCTTAACACTGAGTAATCTGAGTACTCATTCAGTATCAGTACTGCAATCACCATTCACAGCTGTTCAGAATACTACACAGGTGAAGAAACTCAAATCAGTATGGGGATTGGCTGGTAGCCTTTCAAACTCACACCTTTGTGGGTATATAAGTCATTTGGATAGTCATATAGAGGTGAGGATAGGATTGAAATGATCTAACATGGAGCCAAAAATTGCAGAGGAGGTGGTAAACTTTAAGGTACATGGTCGGTATCCTGAGGGTTTGACCGCCAAGGAGCGATATACAATCAGAAGGAGAGCGGAAAACTTCAAAATAAAGGGTAAGGATGCATGTTCTATCAACCCTTGAACACAACAATAATCTGCTTTGGTTTAGCTACCTACAAAACTAACACTGTACCACTCACTCATCAGATGGGGACCTGCACTATGTTTGCAGACGGAAGAAGGATGGCTCTGAGCACCTGGCCAAAGTAGTAATGACTGCAGTGGAGGCCAACTCCATCTTTGAGGAGTTCCACTGCAGTCATTTTGGTGGGCACTGTGGTGTGGAGAAGACCCACAGTGCCATCATCTCCAGGTATTATTGGCCAGGGATGTTGGAAGACATCCGCAAATGGGTGAGTTGGTATTCTCAGACTCTTGTGTCCATACATGTGCTGTTCACACACACACTTCTTTAACCTGCTTTACATCCAACTGCCACAGTCCTGTCCTGGTGTACTTGTGAGTGTAATGTGTATTCTTGCAAATGTAGTTGGGACTGGCTGGATGTACCACTGAACTAATGTGTCTGTTCATGACAAGTTTGACTTTTTGGTTCCTTACAGGTTGCTCAGTGTCCCCAGTGCCAAACAAAGAGGGCAGCCCTTAAAGAAAAGAAGCAATACAACCCAATCGAGGTAGAAACAGTCATGGCAGACAGTCAGCTCTCAAACACATCACTGATCACATTCTCATGTCCTATTGTCTTTTTTTTCAGGTGACTGAGCCTCTTGAGCTTGTGGGGATGGACTTGGTGGGTAAACTTACACTCACAGGTGGTGGCAACCAGTACATATGTGTCATGGTTGATTATTTCACCAAATGGGCAGAGGCCTACCCACTAAAGAGCAAAACAGCAGTCGAGGTGACAAATTGTATTCTTGATTTCTTTTACAAATTTGGTGCACCTAAAAGACTGCTAACAGACCAGGGCAAAGAGTTCTGCAATAAGGTACAGTGATGATGCCTCATTTGTCCCCAGTATGCAACCACTGCTGTACTGACTTATGTCATGTCATCTTTATCCAACTAATCACTTGAAGGTCAACTATGAGCTTTGTGAAAGCTGGGCATTGGAAGGAGCCTTTGTTCCCCATATCACCCACAAACCAATGGCCTTGTGGAGAAACTTAATGGAACAATACAGAGGTATAATTTGTTTTTCAATACCGGAATGAGTTGTAGCTCCGTATTACTTGATGTTTGGGAGGGAGGCGATGTACCCCTCAGAGGTGCCACAGCACTTTGAAGTAAGATTGTTCAAAGTTCTCACCCTTTTTTTTGTGTGTGTGTGCGTGTGTCTAACCACTACACATGATTTGTCACAGGTCACAGAACACAAAGTCACAAGCCTCCTCAATTCGGAAGAACCCTGTGCCGGCCTTAAAATGAGGGAGGATGTCCACAGACGTGCTCTTGCAAATGTAAGGAAAAGTCAGGACAAGGTCCGAAAAAGGAAAGAAGATGGAGGCCAGGAGGACAACTTTAAAGTCGGCGAGCTTGTCCTCCAGAAGAACAGACGACAGGAGCAACGCAAGGGGGGCAAGCTCGAGGCAGATTTCCTTGGCCCCCTGAAAATTGTCGCACTAGAGGGGAAGAGTGCAGACCTGGTGTCCCAGAGGGGAAAGCAAAAAATGAAGGTGAACATAGACCACCTGACGCACCATGTCCAGCCAGAGGAGAGGGTCCCTGCCAAACTAAGAAAGGTGTTGGTTTCCTCTCCTCTGGCTGGTCCATCACATACACAACAGACACACACAAACAGCACACATGCACCCACATCCTCTGGGACACCAGGCTGCCAGAAATCCCCAGGACCTGCAAAGGATACAGAACATTGTGAGTATAGATTCATTAAATTATGTATTCATCAATCATGCATTTCACAAATAACTGTCACTGATCTTCATCCTTGCAGTAATCAGTGACATATGGGCAGGTGGCCGTCAAGAGACACTCTGGTCCAGGGTGGGGCCATACAAAGTGTTCTCTGAAACACTGAAGCACCTGGCCCCAGGAAAGGAGTTGGAGACGGAAGTAATCTCTTGTTTAAGTTCTCATTGTTTGAATATTTTTCTCAGTTAGCAAAGTGTAACGTCGTCACTCTTGTACTCACAGATTGTCAGTGCATATTTACTGTTGGTCTGCATGAGAACAAGAACGAAGATGATTGACTCTTTTGCCATGTCTGACATCTGGCAGGGATCCCAGAAACAGTATAAAAGAGTGAGTGCCATGTCTGCCAATTCCTATAATAGTGACATTTTATACATTGAGATGTCTCTGTGTAAAATGTATTTTTTTTTTGTTTTTTTTTTTAGCTGGATCTTGGCAACCATGATGTGGCAGCGGGGGCCGTATGTCATCAGGGTCACTGGACACTTGTTGTGAGTAATAGTTAACTGAGTGGATACAAATCATGTGACTATCTGGTGTACAAGTGGATGGCTGTAATCATCATTTACATTTCCATAGATTATGTATATGAAGGAAAACCGAGCCCTCTTTGTGGACCCATTTGGGGCCACAAAACAACAAGTGGACCACTGCAGGGATATAACAAGGTGAGTGAAACGTCAACTCTAATGTATTCCTTGCCTTTGGATGATACTGTGGCAGCAACACATTACAACATTATCTGTGTCCTGTTGTCCTTTTGAAGTTGTTTCAACACCAGTTAATTGACATTTAATTGGTGAAGATCTTAAATGAGCTGAGGTTAGACATAATGAGCTGTGATCAATGTTTTGTCTGTGTAGAGCACTTGTTCGCAAACATTGTCCGGCAATTGGACGATGGTCCTGCACAACCTTGGACCACCCGAAGCAGCTGGACTCCACATCATGTGGTGTGTTTGTTTGCAAGGTAGCAATTTGACTGTCTTTGGCAATCCATCATCAGCATAAGTCCATTTTCTGATATAAAGCGGTCACTTTTCAGCTTGCAGAGCAGATCCTGCAAGGAGTCATAATCAGTTACGCAGTGGACCAGCAGGGTGTAAACAGCATCAGGCTGGAAATGGCAACGGCCCTGTTAACAAACACTGGTATGTACTTCTCCACCAGATACACTGAAACATTTGTGTCTGTATTGACATTATATAAATACCTGTAATTTTTTCTGGTCTGTGTTTACAGATGACCTGTCAGACCTGTGTCGGGCTTGTGGGGAGGAGAGCTCAGGGGCTGATGTGGATGAGTGGGTAAGACGGTGAATTTTCATGTTGACCGACAACAAAATGGAAGATGGGGATCCACCCTAGATGGGTTACCTCCACAACACTGGGTGAACTCTTATCTATCACACGGTTACTGAAAATGCATAGTTTCATTATACTCGGTCAGTGTATCTTTTGGTCATTCGATTTTCCTTTCAGAAATGGGTATTAAAAAACTAAAAACTAGTGGCTATTTGATTTTCGTTTTAGAATATAAAAATTAAACTTGAAATACAGGGCGTTTTTCTTTTTTATGGTCAAAAAGGGATGAGCGAAATCATAAAAATGATTACATTTTCATTTTCTATTTCATATAACAAAAAGTAAAATCACTAGAAAACAGAAACGGAAAAAAGGTCTGTTTATTCATATTCTGAGACCGGATGTTGTCATTTACTGGACGGTGTTGTGTAGAAGAAACAGTAGGCTAGTAGGCTACGGTGGAGCAATCTACCGTGACACATGGACATGGAACTGCGGTCAAGCCAGCCATCACCCCGATCTCCGTGGTCAAATCAGCCACACTTAAATTTCGAGTGTACAAGTATTCTCAGCATTATGGTAAATGCGGACTTTCGGTTTTCAAAATAAAGTTATTAAGAAAAGACAGCTATAATTCGAACCCACATTCAATAAAATATGTTACATTAAAGCGTTTCATGACCCCATGATGAATAAAAAACACTTAATATCAGGTAGCTATCTTTACAGCACCAGTGTGAAAAATGCCAAAATAAAAGTCCCATGTTCATGCCTCCAGTTTGCATATTTGACCATATTTGAGGTGCTGTAAAAACACTTCGCTCAATATTTCCTTGCTATGGATGGTATATTTGACATCTACACATATAAGACTACAACTATACTTGATATCAAGCATTTTTTACTGCACCAATGTGGAGAAATTCAACAATAAAATTCCCCATTTGTACCTCCAAGTGGCATATTTTCATATATTTAAACTACTGTAAAAACACTTTGCTCAGTAATTCTTTGCTATGGATGGTATATTTGACTTCTACACATATAAGACTACAACTATACTTGATATCAAGGAGAAATTCAAAAATAAAAGTCCCATATTTATGCCTGGAGATTGCATATTTGACCATATTTGAGCTACTGTAAGAACACTTGTGTAAAAGTCAGATATATCACCCATAGCCAGGAACTATTGAGCAAAGTGTTTTTACAGTACGTCAAATATATGAAAATATGGAATCTGCAGGTATAAATATGGGACTTTTTTGTTGAATTTATCCACATTGGTCCAGTAAATTTGATATTAAGTGTGCTTGTAGTCTTATATGTGTAGAAGTTAAGTATACCATCCATAGCATGTAATTATTGAGCAAAGTGTTTTTACAGGAGCTCAAATATATGAAAATATGCCACTTGGAGGTACAAATGGGGAATTTTATTGTTGAATATCTCAACATCCGTGCAGTAAAAATGCTTGATATCAAGTATAGTGGTAGTCTTAAATTTGTAGATTTCAAATATACCACCAGTAGCCAGAAATATTGAGCAATGTGTTTTTACAGCACCTCAAATATGGCCAAATATGCGAACTGGAGGCATAAATATGGGACTTTTATTTTGGCATGTCTCTACTGGTGCAGTAAAGATACTTGATATTAAGTGTTTTTTTCTTCATCATGGGCTCATGAAACACTTTAATGTAACATATTTTATTTTAAATGTTGGTTCGAATTATAGCTTACTGTTCTTAATACCTTTATTTTGAAAACCTAAAGTTAATACGCTGTTTCTCCGCGTTTACCATGATGCTGAGAATACTTGCACACTCGAAATTTTAGTGCAGCTGATTTGACCACGGAGATCGGGGTGACGGCTGGCTTGACCGCAGTTCCATGTCCATGTGTCACGGTAGATTGCCCCGCCGTAGCCTACAAGCCTACTGTTTCTTCTACACAGCACCGTCCTGTAAATGACAACATCCGGTCTCAGAATATGAATAAACAGGCCTTTTTCCGTTTCTGTTTTCTAGTGATTTTATTTTTTGTTATATGACATAGAAAATGAAAATTGAATCATTTTTATAAATTCACTCATCCCTTTTTGACCATGAAAAAGGAAAAACGACTTGTATTTCAAGTTTTAGTTTTATATTCTAAAACGAAAATCAAATAACCACTAGTTTTTAGTTTTTTAATACCCGTTTCTGAAAGGAAAATTGAATGACCAAAAGATACACTGACCATACTCACTTGCATGTCTTTGCACTGCCTTTGGACACTGATGCTGCTGAAGGAACACTGACAAGACTGACCCAAGCTAGGGTTTTAAACCAAGAATTTAGCACACATTGTCAAAATATCTTGAATAATGATACATAATAATGTGTAGTCAGTGTTGGACTACTTCATTCGTACACACCCTTTCCTGACTGATGCTGCCCTGTTTAGCAAAATCTGACATCTGTTTCTGTTTCCCTTTCAGGTTGAGCGCACCACATGCACCATGTGGTACCACATCGAGTGTGTTGGTCGTCCCTCAACTGAGGGCGACTTTTTTTGTAAAGGATGCCAATAAAATGTGCAGCATGCACACTTGTACCTATTCAATCAAGTTGTGATTAATTGAATGATGCTGAGTTAATATCATTGTGATAAATGCTCAAGCCCGAGGGTTGCTTGCTGTGTGTTGCTTAGGACAAAAAAGAAACATTAACTCACACTGAAATAGACTGAAATATCATTTGTACTGTATTCATTTTTCTTTAGTGATTTTGAAATCCTGGCTGCTGATATGTGTTAAGTGCAACCACTTTAGGTACATTTTCACAAACACAGGGAGGACTTAAGGAGGTCTGCATATATAGTTCTGTATTGTTACTGTTTATCTATTGTAGGCTAGTTAATTTATTTCATACATGGTCGGTACAGGTGTTTGTATCACAGGTTGATCTGGGCGTCTCACGCTTTGCCACAGCTGACCGACCTCCCGCTGAGTTCGGGCTGGGTGTCAACATACTCTGCAGACTGTTTGGCAAGCAGGCTGTATGACAGTGTATACAGTTTTCATATCCCCTTGGCTTCAGCTTATTAACGATGTATGCGGCTGGGAACGGTGGCTTTCATTCAGTAACTTTGAACGCAGCGCGGAATGAAAGAAATACTCGATGGTAGGAGGTGTCACAAGTTAACCTGGACGCTGCGCACTCAACGCGACAGCGAACAGCGTCTCCGCTGCTCTCGAGACGCTCAGCGTGAACAAATGCCTCATAGTGTTCCACCCACCAGCTGTATGTAAGTATAGACATTCACGACAAAGATATGAGACCGACAACATGCACTTTTGAACGATTTATAGACAGTTGCGTATTTTCGGACAGGCATCGTCACAGTCACCTACACTGTCACTGTGTGCTCTGTAGCGCTCGTCTAACAGTTGTTTGCAGGTAGCAGACCTCGGGATCTCCGTGTGGAATAAAAGTGCTCAAGCCACGTCAAAACTAATACACATATACATGACTTGGATCGATGAGCAGGGTGATCGGAATGTTTTTCCTGGTTAGCGGACATGGCCGAGGACCCCTCTCCAGACGTGATTCTCAAACCACACCTCCAGCACATCTGGGACCCTCGCCAGTTAAAATGAACGCCAGTTAAACTGTCACATCGGATTTGTCGGAAATGATAAATGAAACTCACCACCCGAGAAGCTTCCTTGTTGTGGGGAAGCCCTTTGAGTCGATTACCGAGTGCAGTAGAGTGCCCCAGTAAAGATCATCATTGAGCTGCGGAACCCTACTGCACTCGGTAATCGACTCACATGGCTTCCCCACAACGAGCCTGCAGCTGGAGAGGTGAGTTTTGTTTATCTTTTCCGACAAATCCAGCAATGATATCAAATGTTTGATGCCTCGAAATAGTATTTCTAATGTTGCTGAAGTTTGGTGCTGTTCTGAGCATTATTTGAGGCTTTTTGATGGCGGTTTTATATTTGGACCTATTTACTGCAGTGTATTGTTGTCGTGCGGTCGTTTCTCAGGATGCTAAAACTACGTTAGCTAGCAGTCTGCAAACTTGATCTCTCTAAGAGTCTAACACAGTTTCACGGTGTGTCAGACCATGGATTAAACTTACACCGGAATATCCCTTTAACAGGCCTGTTTTAAACTTTCTCATAGATAATGTTGTATCTATGTCATTACTACAAATATCTTTGTGCTTTACCACCATATATCTGACATGGTTTCAGCTCTAGTGTCTTTTAAGCCAAATATTTACTTTATATTTATTTATTTATTTAATTTTTACCTGCCCCATTCTTTAATCCAGAATAATGCCTGCAGGTATTCTTTAAGGCTGGATACGATCTTTGTAGATAGTATGTAGACCATGTTGACTGAACAGTCACAAATTAATGTTCAGGAATTAAAAGAGTAAAAGGGGTAAGTCCTCCCACATCCTGTGGAGGCCCAATTCATCTGGTCAAACAGTATTTTCCTGTCCATGACAGAGAGAGTCAGAGGCAGGAAGAACTACAGATAAAGCACAGTATGTTAAGTTTTGATCGATAGAATTCATACTGCCGTGGACACCTTACTTCAACATTGTAAGTTAATTTTCCTACAAGTCTCTTAACATTCACCTTCAAATTTTATTGTAAAATAATCAGTGTTCTCACTTTAAAGAAACACAGTCATGTAGACCTACTCTCCTTCAGTTTCCACTCTTGTGGTTATTTGGTGTCATCAGAATGAAAGTTTACACGAAAACACAATATTTCACCTTGTACCTGCGACCACCAAAGTCTATTAATGAAAAGTCCACAGCTCTGCTTATTCAAAGTTTAATTCCTGTTGCAGACCTGAAGGAGGAAGTTTAAATTCTTAATGTCAGTGAGGGAAAAGTGTTGCACTCTGTGTAACAAACACGTAGTTAATGCTGTCAGCAATTCTAGTAGTTAGGACAAGTGTAGTAGTTTCAAGTTGTAGAAATGATTTTGCATTACTTCTGGTACTTATATGTAGATACAGGGAATGTCTTCTGATGGATTTGTACCTCACCTAAAAAAAAGGTTTCTGAATATAATTTAAAGTGAATATGATATGATTCATAGATCATGTGACAGTAATATTCTAACCTTCTCTTTTTCAGTTATGCTGAAGAAAAGAAATGAATATCATCGGACAGCTCCAACTGCCAGCACCTCCAACAGAAACACATCCTATAATACAGTGTGTAATTGACAATAACCTCAAGAAGCTGAAAAGATTACTAAAGGAGAACAACATTAATGGCATTTACCCATGCACAGAGTGTAAAGACAGCATAACTCCACTGACTGCTGCTGTTGTAACTCACAACAGGGATATTTTTACTTTCCTTTTGCAGCAGGGTGCAAACCCAAACAATGCTTCAGCACTAGGCTTGACACCTCTACATTATGTCTCACTACACAAAGCACCACTTGATTTTGCAGAAATACTGCTTGAAGCAAGAGCTAATCCAAATGTATGTAATCTACAGTTTCACACACCACTGCAAGCTGCTGCTATGTATGACAGACATGATGTTGTGAAAGTGCTCAGCTCTGCTGGTGCACTGGCAACACCCATATCTGTCAATGATCCTAAACATGTGACTCACAATGAAAAAATAAGTCAGATGATTCACAAGCTCGCATCGGAAGGAGATAAATTCTGCTCTGTAATCAGATATTTCCTGGATATGTTAATTGCTGTGCAAAGTAAAACACCTGAACAAGTGTTCAAAACGTTTTACAGTCACATGCTGTTGGAGGATCATCAGACACATCTGACCATGATTGAAGTTCTTTTTAATGTAACTGGGCAAAATGAAGCGAAATACTGCCAGGGAAGTATTAAATGGCTGAGGGACACTGGAAATCTGAACACCTACATTGAAGGAGCAGTCAGACGCATTCCAAACATTCTCCAGGAACATGTACATCACACTCTTCTTACTTTACATGCAGTTCTGTGTACTCTGGAGGAAATACCAAATGAACAAGCACAAGCTTTAGTCCCCAAACTACTGGACCAGCTTTGCTTAAAAGATAAACCTGATGTATGTGAAGGTGTTCTGCAAACACTGTATGTGATAACACAGAAAACAAAAGGCAAAGATGGCTGGGATCTGAACTTTGTTAGGAAATTATGCCAAACAGTTGCTCCTTTTGTAAAGGACCATCACCACTCAGAGATCAGAGTCTTCACATATGGTGTCATTGCAAACTTACTTTCAGTTGAACATGTGGGTGACATCTTTACATCAGTGGGGATAACTGCAGTGCCTGAGGACATACTGATGTCTGCAGAAATGACCAACAATGACAAGCTGAAAGAAGTTCTCAGACGACTGAACAATTATTTCAGAAAACCAAACGTGGAATGTGAGGACTGTACAGCCTCACCTGGGCCGAGGAAAAAGAAGAACAAGAAGAAGAAAAAGAAGAAGAAGGAAAAAACAGACAAGGAAGAAGACCCAAATGACAAGTATTTGAGTGATACAACTGATCCAACATCAATTCCTGTTGTGGAGTCAACTTCAAATGTTCAGCCACTCCACTCCAACACCACTGTGTCATCAGATACACACACATGGCTACAAATCAGCAAGAGGTGGAGAGAAAAATTACAGAAGCTGGTTAGCACTGATGGAAGCAGAGTAACCAGAGTTGGGAGCATGAAGTATGTGAATGATGAAGAGTTCCGCATAGAAGAGGGCAGTGATGGTACTGACGTCTTCTTGGGGCTGAGAGATGATGGCACTGAGGTTGCTATCAAGAGAATGAAAAAAAGCAACTATCAAGTTCTGAGGAATGAGGAGGGATTTCTACGACTTCCAGAACTTGATCATCCATCTATTGTACGATACGTTGACTTTGCAGAGGATGAGGACTTTGGAAATCTTGGTCTTCAGCTTTGTGAATACACCCTGGAAGAATGCATCAGAAACAATGATGGTGGTCTGCTGAAAGAGAAACTTGTCTATCAGGTTCTGGAGAGTTTAAAAGTGCTTCATTGTCAAAATCCTCCAATTGTCCACCGTGATCTCAAACCACAGAATGTTTTGATTGGTAAGGAAAAGTTCAAAATGTACTGAAGTAATGAAATTAAATCGAGAAATTCAGAAATGAACAGTAACAGTATTCCAAATGTATTATTATTATACCTTTATCTGTGATTTGTCCGCTAGATGTTAACGGGAGGGCGAGATTAGCAGATTTTGGCATCAGTAGACGGTTACTCAAAGGCCAAACAACTTATTGCACAGGCAGTGCAGGAACAAGATGCTGGAAGGCCAGGGAGACTTTAACAGACGAAGCTGACATACGATACAAGTCAAACACTGATGTACAGGTCAGTTTTCACTAGCAATCACAAACTAGCAATGTGAGTGACTATTGAAGAATACTTCTATTCATTGCTCAAATGATCGGTTAATTTAAGGTGGCAGGGTTGCTGATTTATTACATCCTCTCTGGAGGACACCATCCTTTCGGCGACATAGCTTCATTGAAATGTGAGTACAACATTGCATGAAAGGTTTGTACACGCTTGGACCATGTTGAAGATGTAGGTGGCAAAGGAACCTCATCGAGTGGATGATCGACATAAGAACCAAAAGATCAGACCTACAGTGGAAGAATGCTTGAGTCATCCCTTCTTCTGGAAACCTGAGAGGTAGCATCAGTTTCATTGTCCACCTTTTATTTCTGTGTATAGCAGCTCGCATTGTGTTAACACGAGTCGATGCCCACAGAGTGGCTCAGTGAGGCTGCTCTTAAAGGCACAGCAGTGCTTTCATCTCAGTGCTAACATCAGCATGCTAACATGTTTACAATGACAATGCTAACATGCTGATGCTAGCAAGGTATATTGTTTACCATGGTCTCCATCTTACTCCCAATTTCCACTGGATACGTCTCCGCTGTGTTGCGTCTCCGCCACGCCAGCGGAGCTGATAGGTTTCACTTAGTCAATATGTCAATCCCCAGGAGGTCCGCTGCGCTGCGCATCAGCTCCGTCCCAGCTCCGGCCGCCCTCCGGCACAGATACGCAGGACTTCTATTTCTGGCGGATTGCCGGAGCACGACGCAGCAATTCTGCTGAATTTAGCACGGAGCAGACTGGAAGTCAAGCACCGAAATAACAAACAACATCCTGTACTTTTCAAAATAAAACACTCCGTGTTGACCCAGCACAAATCTCAAAAAAGAGACAAACACAAGCTCTTCTGCTAATCCTTCGGTCCAAAACACTTCGTGTTGTTGTGTTTATAACACAGACCTATAACTGCGGTCGTGAGTGATTATGTGATTATTGCAGGAAACTCCTCAGCCAACCGCAACCGGTGGAGATTGCCGGAAGGCAGACGGCGAGCAAAACCGGAGCGGAGCTGCAATGCAGCGGACCCGTATCCAGTGGAAATTGGGGGTTAGTCTTGCATGATCGCATGCCAATACTGTAGATGATAATTTGTACCAAACACAACCAGACCTAAACTTGGTTGATGTGAATTAATATTAGGGCCCGAGCAGGTAGACCTGCGAGGTCCCTATTGTTATTGGAAGGACAGAAATTTTCTTCTCCAAGTTTGAATGCAGTTTTGGATGCCTGAACATACCCAAAAACTCACCAAATTTGGAATATATGTTACATCTGGCTAAAATTGCGATCCTGCATTGTCATTGGGCGTTGTCGTGACCTGCGGGCTCTGTAGCGCCCCCTAATGTTCATTCCCGCCTCCCACAATTGCGTAGAAGAACGAAATTCAATACGCAGATTCCTCATGAGCAGACGCACAAAAAAGTCTGGGGGGACCATACTGTCACTCCAACAGGAAGTCAGCTATTTAGATGTGTGGCGGCGTTTTTGTCCAATTCATGCCTACTTTGAAAATGATCTGTGTCCTAGAGCTTAAACAACCACAGTCTTCAAATTAACTCAGTAATTTTCTTCATGTCTTGAGAACAAAAGTTATGGAAATCATTCAGCTGCGCCAAAACTTTAGTGGGCGGTGCAGTGGAAACAATTTTTTCCTCACGCCGTCAAGCATCGAGGCTTTATAAACTTCATCATACAATTTCCTATCCACACCAAACTGCTCGTAACTGTAGAGGCTGTCTCCCTGAACAAATCTCAGCATCAATACTAAGTCGGCCATTTTGCTTTTCGCCACCATTTGAAATATTGCCAATCTTCATACTTAAATTATCTCCTCCTACAGATGTAACGCCACCGACTTCAAAGTCACTCAGTAGCATCCTGTGACCTTGAAGATGAAAAGTTATTAAAAATCTTTATCCTACGTCATACCTGCTGGCCACAGTGGAGCGGGCAATTCGAATCCTTTGCCGGTAAAGCATCGTGTCCTCATAACTTCTTCATACAATTTCCTATCTCGGCCAAATCTCTCAGGAATGCAGAGGAGTCGCCCTGATGAGATCTGTGGTGGTCATGGGGCGTGGCGGTGACGCGTGGGCTCTGTAGCACCCCTATTGTGATGCCCCGCCTCCTACTTGTACATAGAAGGACGAAAATTGGTTGGCACCTTCATCATGACCAGACGCACAAAAAACCCATTTGGATGCTTACTCTCACTCCAACAGGAAGTCAGTTATTTTGATGTGTGGCGGAATTTTTGACAAATTCATGCCTACTTTGAAAATTATCTTGTCCTAGAGCTTAAACACCACAGTCTTCACATCAACTCA